>NW_022195094.1:4601-664601 GCF_008641045.1 Pistacia vera | reverse complement strand
ATAAACTAGTAGGCCTCCTAGTAATTAAATGCAACAATCATGAAAATATGCATAGAAGAACATCCAATACTCAAACATAAATTGAACTCTAAAGAAAAACATGTTAGATCTCAAAGTTTATTGATTCCGAGGTCTTGTTTTCTTCGACCAAGTTATAAAAATTAGCCACTCATGGCCATCACGAAAATTCCAAGGAAAAACTAAAATCCACCCGAGAGAGAAGAGAGAGGCGTCTGTGATCCCTTCTATTCTGATCTATCTCTCCTCTTAAAGATATCCAATTCAAATTGAAGTATTTGAATTCTCCTAAATCTCCTCAAAATACTCTAATATCCTAAAATAACATTTATCCTAATCTGATTCTAATTAATTGAAAATAAAATAAAGTCCTGAAATAAAATAGGAAAGTGGTGTGTCCAGCCGTAACTTGCGTGCAGTAGGTCTTCAAAACTTCTTGTAATAATCTGCCTATTTGAATTGCTTGACAAGGCGGAATGTTCCAGAACATCGGTAGTGCAGGTGCCTCAGCTTCAATCCCGATTACAACCTTGATCCAGCGAGTATCTCTCCAAACTCAAAAAATGAAAGTTGTAGATCTCTTTCTTAGCGTTCCACAGAAGTTTGAATCATCTCAATCAGAGCACGGGTGAGAGAGTTATTCCCAGATTACAAAGCAATATCGAAACTGTCCGAATTCACTTAATTAGTTCTGTTTTGCAATTAACGCCTCCATTTGCATCCTAAATCAAAATAGAATAATAATGAGTACATTTAGGCAGAAAATAAGTATAAAAGACTAGACATTAAGGGTGGTAAATATGACATTTTGCATTCTCATCAGCGAGCCACTAACAATTTGTAGTACCTATACAAAGAGCAAAAAGGAACGTGAAGGCTAGATAGACATCGGTGTGGTGCTTGCCGTAGACACTCTGATGCTTAAGTGAGCCAGGTTTAGGGTATTTATTGAGGGCTAAGGATGGGAAGGAATACCAAAATAATACAGTGGTTCTTGGGAGCAAGAACTTTGAGAGCTTAGGTGTTGTGGGTGCTTTCTAAATGAATAATGAGGGGATTTGCCCCTGCTTATATAGTGAACTGATAATCCGAGGATTATACTGTTATATTTAGACTTTTTAACCAGATTTTGGATACTTCTTAGTTCGTTTATGCTTGAATTGCTATTTAATTTCATATATTTTCTATTTCAGGCCAAAAAATGTATTTTGAGCGAATAATGAGTGGATTGGAGTTTTTGGACCTAGACGCAAGCGAATCTCAGAATTTGGGAAAGTTCTGAAGCAGAGTTGAAGCACTATGAAGTTTGTTCCCATGGGAAAGCATCGAAGATCGAAGCTTCAAGTAGGAGATGCTCCCATAAATCCAACCATTTTTGGTTTCTCCAACTTGAGAACAAATAGGAAAATCAGTGCTTAGCAATCAATCCTCGTGGGAACGATACTCACTCATCACTTTATTACTTTGTGCGACTAGTGCACTTACTATATTTTCATGTTGTAGTTACAACGCATCATGAACCTAAGAGGTTTGAATCCTAGTAGGACTCTAAGACCTACTAGGTAAAGAAGTTGTAATTAGGAAGAAATTAAGATCTCTTTCCTTTATCAGGTTAAGCTTAACATTATTAATGAGATCCAGGATCCTGACAGAAGTGGAAATAGAATAGGATTATGTTTCCTATTCATGCACTGTTATGGGCTAGTAGGCATGGCCCAACTTAGTTTAACTTGCCAGATGGCCCAACGTGGATTTAAGCATAGGCCCAACCAGAATTGGGCTAAGGCACGGGACCGTAAAATATTCATTCCGTTATTGGGCCTCGTCAAGCCCAATTCAATTTTTGGCCCATACACCTATCAAACCCTAATTGTTTTAGGCTTTATATAGCCTTACACATTATTCTAATTCTAAAAGGACTCTAATTGCCTAATTCTAATCCAGTAGCCTAAGTCTAATCACCTAATTCTAAAGATATTTTAATTATTCTAATTAGTAATTAATAGCATAATTTTTTTTGGTAAACTTGGTAATTGTATAAAGAATAATATTCACAATCCTAACTCTTGGACAGGACCAAGAGCCACACTATGCAAAAGAAGCAAAAGGAATGAACACTTATCCTTAGGCTCAAAAACAAGCAACATAGAAAAAACCTCCCATGCTACTGCAAAAGAAGACAACCAAACCCTATACAGGAGCAGAAAAAATCAAACAAGAAACATAATACCCACAATCACTACAATACTAGCCTGTAGTATTTATCAAGAGAGGTTGTTGCTGGTTGTTTGTGGCTACATCACCTCATCAGGATGTCACCAATGGTAAGAACAATCTTCAGATCCCCACACCAAGAGTAACTGGAAATCTAGAACATCCTTTTCCAAAATCACCAATTCCAAGAGAAAACTAAAACATTGAACTGCCAAAAGGAAAATAACAGAGCACATGCTAGTGGGCAAATAACAGATCAAACACAACCCTAAACTGGAAAAATGCCAGCAAAGAACAATAAGGCAATTGACAGTCATGACCAGATCTTTCATTACATTCCTTATCTAGTCATCAACAAGATCCCCTTTTATTCTCAACGACTGATAAGCGTATTTTATACTATGATTTTGCATTGAATTTTAATAGGATTTAGGATACTTTTCATATAATTTGGGCCATAATTGCTACCTAATTCTATTAATTTGTCTTTGTAAGCCTAAACGATGATTTTTAGCATAGATGACAGTTTTGAGCGTAAATTGTGTAACTTGAGCTTGAAAACTCGGAATGACCTGAATTTAGAAGCTTTGGAAAGCTAAGAAGAAGAGCTACAACGTTCATGTTTTGGGTTTTTCCTAATTCTGACTTGACAAAGGTGAAAACTTGGCTTGAAGTCGTGAAAAGGACGCTGGGAACTGAAGAAAAACGTCTTTGGACGTGCTTCAGTATTTCTGCCATAACTTGAGCTGTAAACCTCGGATTGTGCTGATTCTTGAACGACCAGAAAGATAATTGAAAGGGATACAATTCATATGTTTAACACTTTTCCAGATTCAGAATATATCATGCTCAAATTTGGCCCGAAAGTATTCGCCACGGCGAGGAAAAATCTTCGCCGCGGCGAAACCTGCATCAGATGCAAAAATAAAACAACGCATTTTGGCTTGCTAGGGCTTCGTCCTTAAGTGAGAGAGGTATAAATTAGAGCGAAAAGGAAGAGAAAAGAGGCTTGGTTCGTGATTTGGGAGGCAGCTTATGGAAGGAGAAGATTATTGAAGATTTGAGCTTCAAATTAGAGAAGATTTCTCCATCTTTTGCTTGCTTTTCAATGATGAATCTTGATTCAGTTTGTTTTTGTTGTTTTATTTCGTTTTTGAGTATGAACTGAGTTGTTTAGCTAGGGTTTGATGTAATCTTGATACAATGATTCAAATTTATATGGATTGAATTACTTTGAGTTTTAATTTCATGATTGAGTGTTTATCTCTTTGCTTAATGTCTTTTGGATGCTTGATCACCATTCAAATGTGTGTTGTTCACAATGAGACTGAGAAGTGATTTGTGATTGTGCCTCTTGGGATAAATACCNTTTTTTTTTAAGAAATAAAAGTTATTTGCGGTGAATTAATTCTAATCACAAGGGTAAGGAGATCAATTAAATTCAGCTGTGAATACAAGAAAAAATTCCAGAAGAAATCATATAAAATTTCTAGTGAATCACAAAATTTTAAAATGGTCCCTATATTTTTATAACATTTCAATTTAGTCTAGAGTCCAAGGTCCAGTTTGGGTTCTTGAGGTGGTAGAATCGGAACCGGACTCGTACAATGCCAGTTCTTGATTTCTAGAATCGGAACCTACCCTGTGAGTGCCGGTTCTGGGTAGGGATCAGAATCGAAACCTGGGTACTCGTCAGTTCTGATTCTAGTTGGTTCATTTGCACACCCCTAGTAGATAACCTCCACTCTGTTAATAATCGTTAATGAAAATCTATTAATTATTAAAATGACATTTTTACCCTTTAACCAAAATATGATAAATTGTTCTAAACTATTTAAATTTATAAATATGAAATAAATTATATAAAATTTCACTTAAGCTATAAAAAGATTCTTTTTCATCCCCAATACATTTTTCATAAATATGTCTTCATTTTAATCCCATCCAAACAAAATCTTCTTCACCAAAATATTCAACATTTTTGTATCTTCACCAAAGTATTCAACAATTTTGTTTCAATTTTTTTTTTTCCACAACCAAACCTTTATTCAAGCTTTGCAAAATTTTAACACAAAATTTCTAATTCTTAGAATCCATTGAACCCACAATTAAAAAAAAAATAACATAAAAATTATATATAAAAAAAGTTGGTGGTTGTATAGTGCTGGCTAGATCAAACGACCATGATCTGGCTGCCGTTTCACTGTATCATGCTACAAAAGCCTTTCACAAGAACTCTTGTGAGATATCGACACAAAGTTTCGCAAATATGATGATGCTAGCACTTTCGTATGAAGCATAAGACACAATTTACTTACATAAAATCAAGTTTTGTCACAACCAGCAACGAAAACACGCTAAAGAAACCTTTTACGAGAACTTTTGCGAATATAAGCGGTGAGTTTCACAAATACGATTACCTAACACTTTTTGTTTGAGTATAAAACATAGTTTACTTACATACAATCGAGTCACGTCACAATTGGCAATTTGAAAATGCTACGAAGGTTGTACAAAAAACTTTTGCAATATGTGAGCGATGAATTTTGCAAATATGATGGCACTTGCACTTTCGTATTGACTGTGAGACATTGTTTACTTACATTAATTGAGTTGTGTTGCAACAAGTAACTAGAAAACACTACAAAATCGTTTTACGAGAAATTTTGTGACAAATAAATGTTAAATCCCTAGAGCCAATCCATTTTGTAATGTTGACTCTTCTAATAATGTTTATAATCAATAAAAGGTTTTTTCTACATTATATAATTCATATTTATTGTATGTTGTAATGTATGTCCTTAGAATGGTAGAACCGTGAAAAGAATATCGAGTGTTTCAAATCTCGATAGTGAGAATCCTATGATCACATATGGTGACTATTCTAAAATTGTCCGAAGCCCTAGTATTATTTTGAATAAAGACATAGATAATACGGTAAGACTATCATAGTGTTGAATGATCCTACCAAAAGGCAGTGACTGATCTCACTTGTCAAGATTGTTTATTGACAACCTGGTGCAACACATGGGTGCTTCCCATAGGCGAGTTCACCGAACAAACCCACCAGAGGGTTCCACATAGATGGTAACCCCAGTCTCTGTGGAATAAATCCTCTAACGAATGGTGATGCATGTGATCCTTAGACTTGAGATCACCGGAGCACCTTGTGCACCAATTGGTGTAGTTTGACACTAGCCCAACATAGTTTTATTTAGAACTATCTCAGAACAGTAGTGATTGGCTACATCGAGAAGTGTATCAAGACTATGGTGGATTGACAAAGGATTCATCACTCCCAGGTATGGAAGAAATAAACTCATTGAGCAATTCGGCAAATGGCAAGGGCACTAAATCTGTGGCCACAATGGGATTGAGTGTAGCTCAATCCAATCTATTTTCGGTCATTGATCCAATAACCGAATACCAAGATGTTAGGGATATTTGAGGTTGACACTACTTATGTACCTCAGCCTTGATGAGATAATGAATGATAAAATGATTTGATTGCACAATAACCATATCGTTGATAGGTACGTTGTGTTAGTGAACGACCCACTTACGCAGCAGAAAACAAAAAACATAAATGACATGGATCGTTCCTTAGAACCAAGATCCGGGTATAATATCATAGTTTATACAATATATAAATTAAATCTGCAGAAAATCAGATTCAAGGTTCAATAATCTTTCGCACGTTTGGAGGCTCCTCCAACTTTGTCCTTGAGCGTTTTGCTACCACCCAAGTATAGGATCGAACCGACGTAATCCACACGAAGATAATCGCAAGGAACTAAGGAGGGATTTGCTAGATCCTCCTTAGCCTTAAGAAACAAAGAAGAAAATGAGTATTTGATTTTTGGCTAAACCAAAATCTGACGTGGGAGAGAAAATCGGGCTGTAGGGTTTTTCACTTTTCAATGAATAGTGAATGAATAAAAAAAAAAAAAAAAAAAACTCCCTTTTTCAATAACACTTTTTTTTATAGTGTTATTTTACTTGCCCCTCACATATGGAATGGGCTTGGGTTCAACCCAAACACCCCATGTTTCCAAACACCCCCGAATGTAGATAGTTATTTTGAATTCATCATTATCTCAATTAAAATCAATTAATATATATTTAATATATATATTAACATTTAACAATAATGATAATTTATTTAAATATATGCGAACACATATTTAAATGTAATTTCACTTATTTAATTTTTCTAATAAATTAAATAAAGGCTACGACCTCAGGAAATTTAATTACACTATAAAATTACCAAAATACCCTTTCGCCTAAAAAGACGAAAACACCCTTCTTTCTTCTTGGCTTCTAAATTATCTTCTATGTTTGTGACCCATAGGCTCCTCATCATACCGGCAGTGTATAGTATTACGATTAACACCAATTAATCGTCTCACTAATACACAAACCAAGATTGGCCCCTAGCAAGGCATCATGGTCACCCGATAGATTCGGATTCAGCAAAGTAGCTACTTATCAACGATATGGTTACCGTACAATTCGATCCTTTCATCATATGTATCTCGACGAGACGAAGGCATAGAAATAGTGTCAACCTCCGGTTACTCTCGATATTATGTATTCAGTTTCTAGACCAATGACCTGTATTATAAACCAGATAGAGCAACAACTCAATCCCACTGTGGCCACAGTTTTAGTGTCATTGTCATATACTGAATTGAGCCGTGAGATAACTTCTCCCGTACTCGGGAGTGATAAATCCTCTATCAATCAACCATAGTTTTGATACACTCCTTGATGCAGCCAATCACCACCGTATTGACAGCTCTGAATAGAACTGCGTTAGGCTAGTGTCAAACTGTACCAATCGGTGCACAAGGCACTCCGGTGATCTCAAGTCTAAGGATCACATGCACCACCATTCGTTAGAGGATTTGTTCCATAGACACTAGGGTTACCATCCATATGCAATCCTCTGGTGGCTTAGTCCAGTGAACTTGCTGTGGTGTATTCGCCTACAACAAGCACCCATGTGTTGCACCAGGTTGTCACCAAACAACCTCGACAAGTAAGATCAGTCACTGCCTTTCGACAGGGTCGTTCAACACTATGATAGCCTTACTGTATTATCTGTGCCCTTACTTTAAAATAATACTGGGGCTACAAACGTTTCTAGAATGGCCACCATATGTGCTCATAGGGTTCTCACTATCAAGATTTGAAATACTTGATACTCTCGTCACGGTTCTACCATTCTAAGGACATATATCAATGCATATTGCAATAATAATGATTTACGCGATATAGAATAAAATGTCTTTTATTGATTAATGAACATTATTACAAAGAGTCAATTCTACAATAATTGATTGGCTCTAGGGCATCTACTCTAACAAGTTGTTTCGCTAAATCCGAATCTATTAGGTAGCCATGATGCCTTGCTAGAGGCCAATCTTGGTTTGTGTTTAGTGAGATAATTGATTGGGTGTCAATCGCGATACTACTTAATGCCGATATGATGAGAAGCCTTCAGATCACACACATGGAAAATAGATTAAGGATAAATAAGTAAGAAGGGTATTTTCGCCTTTTAAGATGAAAAGGCATTTTGGTAATCTCATAGTGCAATTAAATTTACTAAGTTCGTTACCTATATTTAATTTCATATGGAAATTAAAATAAGAACTAAGTTCGTTGCCTATATTTAATTTCATATGGAAATTAAAATAAGTGAGATTGTGTGTGTGTGTGTGTGTGTGTGTGTGTGTGCACGTATATGTTTAAATGTTATATTAATATTAATATTTGAATAATATTAATGTTAAAAATAATATAAAATTCAAGTTTGAATTTGAAATTGAATATATATGGAATTATATCATTAAATTAGGGGTTTTTTTGTGTCCACTGTTCAAGTGTACTTAAAATAAAAAAACAAATAATATTCACAAAAAACCCTAGTCGTCCGCTCTCTCTCTCTCTCACTCACTCTCCCAAGCTGTGGTCACCCACAGTTGTGGAGGAGAATTTTTTCGTAGGAAAAATTTGGCAGTCATCCTTGATCCTTGTGGGTTTGGCTAGCACATCGAACCGCTAGGTGATCAATGTCATGTCTTCGTGGGGATACAGAGAGTTCACTCTTATCTTAAAGTAGGAGTGATTCTTGTCAAAAGAAGGAGCCTCCAAATGCTGGTATAAAACTTGGAATTCTATGTTCAATATTATTTTATATGCAAACAACGTAAATTGGATATAAGGATCTAGGGCTCAGAGTTTTGGATCGGGATTAATTTTTATTTTTCGTTGCGTAAACCTCGTCAAGTAACCAACAGTGGTATCAAAGCCTCTTATACCTTTTACGTTATTTTGTATAACGTTTGGATGTATTAGTTTCGACATGTATCAATTAGGGTTTTAGTGTATTATGTAAAATCTGAAAAATTGGTTATAAAATTGTTGTAGTTGATGTGTTGCTATTCTGGATTTTTTGCATATGTTCATGATGGATCGAAATCAAATAAAACTTGACTTTGATCAGAGAAGAAGGCTATCATGAACGGCAGTGTGTTGCCATTGTGCACTGCCGTGCACAACAACAACAAGAAGTAGTAACGGTAGCATGCAAACGTGCGTTGTTGTTGGACAAATTGCGCGTCGCAACACTACTATTGTGCACTATCATGCATGGAGGAGTGTTGGCTGCATGCTCTAGCATGCGGCCTTGGGCTGTGCCATCGCAAGCGGCACAACAGCAGCCTTGTGCCACTGCACAAAGGCTACTACCACATGCAACAATAGTGCATGCGAATGCGCCGCTACAGTCCTCCCCTAAGCTGCTATTTTGTGGCTGCCCCGTGGTGGTCGAGTGCTCCTTGCACTTGGCCCTGACTGTCACTTGGTTTTTAAGCTAAGGGCCTGATCTGGTGCACATTTTCTAGAATTTTTTGGGTAACCCATGATTTGATGTGATGGGCTAAATTTTGGGCCGTGATCGCGTTGTTACGAGATAATCTTAATCCATTAAATGTTGCTGCATGTTAGAAGCATTATGGAGGCCCAATTGAGTGAAGCTTGATAACAAGGGACTAAAATGAAGAATTTTAAAACTTGTTGGACTTAAATGTTGCACTGTTGAATATCAAATGGTAACTTGTAATTTACCAACTTAAACAAAATTTGAATTTTGATTGTTTATGCATATTCTTGATTGTGAAAATTCATGGTGTTTGGTGCAAAAGCCTATGAATCTAGTTTAATAATTTTTGGGATTATGTAATTTTAAAATATGGCCTACGTGCCCTGCCTTTCTCTTTATTCTCTATTGTAACTTCTCTATCTCATCTTACTCCTCTCGAATGTAACTCAAGGTTTCCTTTCAAGTATGTAAAATGTAATTTTATTTTGAAAGTTGTGTAATGATGGAGAAAAAGAAATGATGGAAAGAAGAGGGTGAATTACTTGAAGAATCCATTTAATTATTTAAACCTAGGTTGACGTACCGATTCCTCTAGGCTCGAGGAAATAGATTTTAGTTAGGGCTATGCACCAACACATTTCCTTAATGCTTAGTATGCATACCAACTATGACTATAACATGCTAATAAGATAAAACTGGTGAGACATAAAATAAAAATCCCTCAACTAAAGTATATTAAGTCAATTAATTGAAACACCTTCCATCACCATGGGTTTGACCAAACCACTATTTGTCGGAACCTTATTCGCTAAAGCGAATGATACACTTCTATTAGTAGGAGGTCAAACATCATTGGAGTTTTCCTTAATGGTGATGGGTCGACTTAAATGATGTGTTTTGCTTGTTCACCAAAGCGAAGGTTGATAAGCACATCATGGGCATAGTAAGGGAAGTACAGTTGTTATATGTACGTGGTGACATGTAGTGTCCACTCTACTGATACTGATAATCACACTTGAGGACAACGGTTTCGACCATTGAATTGTGTGATTGGTTTGTTGGCTTATTTCACATTTGACATTGGTAGTAGGAGCTATCACTGGTGTGAATTAAGTTTGTTGACCTACCTAATCAACCCATTTTGGCTTGTTTACTAAAGCGAAGGTTTGAAATGGGCTAGATGGAATCTCGGTCCACTAGGAAAGCCAACAGGCTTTCCTGGGTTAATAATGAGGGGCTATTAGTTTAAGGTAAATAGTGGGAGCAATTATTTAGTAATAGACTTTATTAAATAATAATAAACATTATAATAACATTTGTTTTTCTACACTTGTAGATTCGTTAAAATGAGCAATACCAACCTATCACTGCGACCAATAATTGAGAAAGAAAATAGGCTAGATGAATCCAATTTCTCGGACTGGTATTGAAATCTGCAGATTGTACTAAAGTCCAAAAGGAAATTGTATGTCCTAAATAAGCCTTATCTGGCTGAGCCTGCACTTGACGCCACTCAAGAGGTTAAGGACACTTATCAAAAGTTCCTTGATGATGCTAATAATGTCCAATGCATTATGCTAGCATCGATGATATCTAAGCTACAAAAGCAGCATGAGAATATGGATGCACATGCCATAATTCTACACCTCAAGGAGTTATACCAAAGGAATGATCAACATGGGAGGTATAAGGTGTCAAAGGCACTCTTTAGAGCCGAATGGCCGAGGGAGCCCTGGTTGGTCATCATGTGCTCAAGATGATTGGGTACATAAAGAGGCTTGAGATTTTGGGTTTTGGTGTTGATGCAGAATTGCAATGTGATTTAATTCTGCAGTCACTACTAGATTCTTATTCACCGTTCGTAATAAACTTCAATATGAACACGATGTGAAGTCTTTGTCAAAGCTCATAAACATGCTGAAGACTGTGGAGCGGGACTTGAAAAAGTCCAAACCTGTTTTACTAGTTGCTACTAGTAAAGGCAAGGGTAAAGGTAAGGGAAAGGCCAAGGTCAATCCCAAATCCAAACCCAAAGGATAGGATGCTCTTAATCCTGAGGGTGGCGTTGGAAAAGGTGGGAAGATAGTCTGTTTCTATTATGGCTAGCTTGGCCACTGGAGGAAACACTGTAAGGTTTTCCTTACAAGCAAGAAGAAGTCAAACGTTTCAACTTCGGGTAAGCATATGATTGAGATTAACTTATCCCCTTCAACATCTTATGTTAGTGACACAGGATGTGGTACTCACACTTGTATTGATGTGCACATACTAAGGCAAAGTAGATTACTCAACCAAGGGAGAAGTGGACCTACGAGTTTGAAATGGAGAACATGTGGCTACATTAGTTGTAGGGTCTTATTCTTTAAATTTGCCTATGAACTTAATTTTGGAACTTCATAACTATTATTACGCACCTTCTATTTCCAGAAATATTATTTCAGTATTCGCTTTGGATGATATAGGATGTCGTTTTGAGATTTCAAATGGATTGTTGTCCTTTAGTTTGAATGGTAATCTATTTGGAATTGCAAGGTTACATACCTTTGGCATTGTAGAATAGGTCATACCAATTAGACCCGCATCACAAAACTTCATAAAGATGCAGTTTTTGTTAGTGTATATTAGTGTATGCCCTAGAAACCATTCGTGTTGTCTGTTTCAGAGCATTTTGTCTTCTATGTATATATCATAAATAATAGAAGAAAGAGTTCTTCAATTCATATATATAAATTGCTTCCTTTATTCAGACATGCATTTAAAATAAAGTATGTATATGAATTGTCCAAATGATTCATTTAATCGGTAAATGAATTATCGAAAAGGGTTCCCTACGGAAGCAATATAATTTGGGAAATTATATTGCACAGTAGGCATATCGGATGCTTCCAAAAGATATCATGAGTTGATATAAGTATGGATGACGATGATAGTCATGTTACTGGGGCATTGGTATGGATTAGCGGTTGGTGAACTGTTTTTCGAACGTGACCGAATAACGACAAATCGCTTGGAAAAGCATGAAGTCAATGATTTATCATTTGGTTATATCAGTGCACGATGTAGTCCTTTGACCTGAGACATTGTAGTCAGATCCGATACGGATGCATATGGTTCATACGGTGTATAAGTACGAGACTAATCATGTTTCGTATAATAAGCCTATTTGGTCATGCGTTGTTCATATGCGGAAACAAACGATGGACAAGAGGGGATCCATTAACTTGGAAATATATGATCGGGAGTACCGCTGACTCCATTCGTATTCGAGTTCTTAGACGAACGTCAATAAATGTCAGAAATCAGAATCTCTGGCCAGAGTCTATTATTAGTCATACAAAAGCAAGTTTGTGATGATGAGTTCCGAACATATTGATCGACGATTCGGTAGAAGATCGAGTTTAGGATTTTGACGTTCCATGAATCCATGCTCGATCAAGATATATCAATGGAGAGAATTTACCTGTATGGTACGTATGATCTGAAATAGGTTCGATGGAGTATTTCTTCATCGTGGTTTAGGGACTATGACACATTGCTAGATGTTTACCAAAGTCGTTGGCCCTCCGGACAAGTTTTCGGATTCATCCAGAACCAGCTCACGGCTAATCCACGGTGGACCTACATGGTCACACCAATAGCCTTGAAGAGTTAGAGAATGATGAGAGAGAGAAATGATTATCCAAAGAGGGCTAGCACCTTCCGAGGGTAATAACGGGATTTCTATGGTAATAGTTACATAGAAAATTATTTGTGACATTTTAAGGGTTAAAATAGTCAAGCAATAATTAATTATATTTAATTATTATATCTTAAAGCGTTAATATTAATGAGATGAACGAAAATTACCTTTTAATAGTTAAAGGGTAAAAGGGTAAATTTATGGGTTGTTAATGTAAACTAGTTTAGTTTACATGGACCCTTGAATAATATTGATTATTCAAAGGGTGACATAATAAATACTTGGGCTTCCTTTTAAAATAAGATTTTATTGGGCTTGGAAGTGAAAAACAAATAATTGCAAAATTGCCCAAGTATATATAAATGCAAAAGGTTGCATTTTAGTTCATAATACACATTGTTCACTCAAAGCAAACCAAAAACTCTCTCCCTAGCCATGGCCACTCTCTAAATCTCTCAAGGTGGTGTTAAAGTGTGGAGATCTCATTATTTTGAGTCTAATCTTCATCAATCCAAAGCAAAGGAGTATGTATAATCTCTTTTTCAAGCTTTGTTTGAAAACGGTTTTTTGAATCCATCCTTTCATGCTTTCATTCTTCTTTTCCACCACTCTTCATGCATGTTGTTCTTTCAGTTTTGGACCCTTTTGACTTCCACTCATTTAACGTATGTGAGTCGTGCCTTTTAGGCAAGATGACAAAGTCGCCTTTCACAGGACAAAGTGAAAGGGCTACTGAATTGTTAGGCACCATCCATAGTGATGTATGTGGCCCATTAACAATTGAAGCCAGAGGTGAATATTCGTACTTCATCACATTTACTGATGACTTCAGTAGATATGGTTATGTCTAACTGATGAGACATAAATCTAAAGCCTTTAATAAATTCAAAGAATTCAAGAATGAAGTACAGAATATGTTGGGCAAGAGTATTAAAGCTCTTCGGTCATATCGAGAAGGTGAATACTTGAGCTCAGGGTTTTATGAATACCTGAAAGAGTGTGGATATCACAACTCACTCCTCTTTATATGCCCCAACACAGTGGTGTGTCAGAAAGGAGGAACAGGACCTTACTTGATATGGTCAAGTCTATGATGAGTTTTAGTGATCTACCTGCATCATTCTAGGGTTATGCCCTAGAGACTACGACTCACGTACTGAACCGTCTGTCAAAGTGTATGAATAAAACTCTATATGAACTATGGAGTGGGCAAACCCCAACTTGTATTATCAAAAGATTTGGGGTTGTGAAGCCAAGAAATTGACTTCAAACAAGCTAGGCCCAAAATCAAATAAGTGTATATTTTTCGGGTATTCTAGACCAAAGAATACTATTTCTACCACCCAAAAGAGCGCAAAATTTTTGTTGCTCATACTAGTCTCTTCTTGGAGAAGGAATTTCTTCTAAAAGGTACTAGTGGGAGAAAAGTAGAACTAGATGAAGTTCTAGTACTACAAGATACGTTAGACAAAAGACGGGATGATGTGCCACAAGAAATGGTTAAACATCATGAGGAGGTTACTCAATTTGTGGATCAAAGTGAACCACCTTAAGTAGCATAGAAGCTATATAGGTCTAGAAGAGTACGTCATGAGCCCGAGAGATATGGTTTTCTTATGACTAAACATGGCAACGTATTGGTCTACCAAGACAATGAACCCAAAATCTATAATGACGTTATATCAGATCTAGATTCCGTTGAATGACTTGAAGCCATGAAATCTGAGATGGAACCAAGTATGGAATCTGGTGGATCCACCTGAAAGGGTAAAACCTATAGGGTGTAAATGGGTCTTCAAGAAGAAGACTGCCGCATACTTATAAGGCAAGACTGGTTGCCAAAGGTTTCAAACAAATTCATGACATAGACTATGAAGAACATTTTCACCGGTTGCCATGATTAAGTCTATCCGGATTATGCTTGCGATTACTGCATATCACGATTATGAAATTTGGCATATGGATGTCACAACAGCTTTCCTGAATGAAAACCTAGAGGAGGATGTGAATATGACAAAACCTAATGGTTTCATTTTTTATGGACAAGCTGATAAGATATGTAAGTTGCAGAGGTCTATTTATGGACTTAAGCAAGCTTCTAGGAGCTGGAACATTTGTTTTGATGAAGCTGTAAAAGACTTCAGTTTCATCAAGAACGAAGATGAGCTCCGTGTTTACAAGAAAGTAAGTGGGAGCACAGTTGCATTCTTGGTGTTGTATGTCGATGACATACTTTTCATCGAGAATGATATACCAAACTTGCAATCGGTAAAGACTTCGTTATCCAAGTGCTTTTCGTTGAAGGACTTAGGAAAAGCAGCCTACATCCTCAAGACAAAGACCTATCATGATAAATCGCGTTGGTTGTTTGGCCGAAGTCAGAGTACATACATAGATAAGGTATTGAAGAGATTTAGTATGAAAGAATCCAAGAAAGGATTTTTTCTGATGTTACATGGTGTCTATCTCTCTAAAGACATGTGTCCTGAAACATAAGATGGAAGAGATAGGATGAAAAGGATCCCATATGCTTCTGTAATCGGATCCATCATGTATGTCATGTTATGTACTCGAGTTAATGTTTCATGTGCATTAAACACTTGTAGTAGATATCAATCGGATTCAGGTGAGCGTCACTGGATAGTTGTCAAAAACATCCTTAAGTACCTAAAAATAACTAAGGATATGTTCTTGGTTTATGGAAGGGTAGATGAGATCGCTGTTAGAGGATACAGTGATGCTAGTTTCCAAATGAATAAAGATGATTATCGTTCGTAGTCTAGTTTTGTATTTTGTCTCCATGGAGCTGCAGTGAGCTAGAAGAGCTCCAAGCAAAGCACTATAGCGGACTCTACAATGGAAGCTGAGTATATTGCATTATCCGATGCGGCCAAAGAGGTGATTTGGATTAAGAAGTTCGTCGCTGAACTTGGTATGGTTTCCATTATTGTTGATCTAATAGATGTCTACTGTGATAATAATGGAGCAACAGCTCAAGCGAAGGAACAACGGTCTCACCAGTAATCCAAACACATACTCAGGCGATTTCATCTCATCAGAGAAATGGTTGAGAGAAAAGATGTGCAAATTTGCAAAGTACATATTGATGACAATCTCGCCGATCCACTAACAAAGGCTCTATCGCACCAGAAGCATAAAAAGCACTTAAGATCATTTGGTATTAAATACATGAATGATTGATTGTAGTGCGACCGGGAGATTATTAGAGTAGGCGCCCTAGAGCCAATCCATTTTGTAATGTTGACTCTTGTAATAAAGTGTTAGAATAGTGACAAAGGTATCGAGTGTTTCAAATCTCGATAGTGAGGACCTTACAGTAAGGCTGTAATCGAACCAAGCCGAGCCGAGCCAAGCCGAGTTTTTGGTTAATCGAGCTAGACTCGATTAAGGGTTTGGTGAACTCGAGTTCGAGCCAAGCCATTCGAGCTTCTAATGGCATGGCTCAACTCGAGCTCGTTAAGAAGGTAAAGCTTTTCGAGCTTGAATTTGAGCCGACTTGACAAAGCTCAAAAAATTATAAAGAAATTGTTGGGGACCTGCATGTATATTGTTAGAGTAGATGCCCTAGAGCCAATCAATTATGTAGAATTGACTCTTGTAATAATGTTCATTAATCAATAAAAGGCATTTTATTCTATATCGCGTAAATCATTATTATTGCAATATGTATTGAATATGGTTAGAATGGTAGAGCCGTGCGAGGGTACAAGTGTTTCAAATCTTGATAGTGAGAACCTATGAGCACATATGGTGGCCATTCTAGAAACGTCCGTAGCCCCAGTATTATTCTGAACTAAGGGCACAGATAATACGGTAAGGCTTCATAGTGTTGAACGAACCTGTCGAAAGGCAGTGACTGATCTCACTTGTCAAGGTTGTTTGGTGACAACCTGGTGCGAACAACATGTGTGTTTGTTGTAGGCGATTACACCACAGCAAGTTCACTGGACTGACCCACAGAGGATTCCATATGGATGGTAACCCCAGTGTCTTGGACAAATCCCTAACGATGGTGGTGCATGTGATCTTAGACTTGAGATCACCGGAGCGCCTTGTGCACCGTTGGTGTAGTTTGCAACTAGTAACGCAGTTCTTATCAGAGTTGTCAATACGGTGGGGATTGGCTACATCAAGGAGTGTATCAAGACTATGGTGGATTGACAGAGGATTTATCACTCCCGGGTACGGGAGAAAGTTATCTCACGGCGCAATTCAGTTTATGGCAATGACTAAAAGTGTGGCCACAGTGGGTGAGTTGTTGCTCTATCCAGTTTATAATACGGGTCATTGGTCCAGAAACTGAATAAATAATATCGAGAGTAACCGAAGGTTGACATACTTCTATGCCTTCATCTCGTCGAGATAACGTATGAGAAAGGATCGAATGCACGGTAACCATATCGTTGATAGGTAGCTACTTTGCTGAATCTGAATCTATCGGGTGGCCATGATGCTTGCTAGGGGCCAATCTTGGTCTGTGATTAGTGAGACGATTAATTGGTGTTAACGCAATACTATACACTGCCGATATGATGAGGAGCCTAAGGGTCACAAACATAGAAGACAATTTAAGATGCAAGAAGAAAGAAGGGCATTTCGTCTTTTAAGGCGAAAGGGTATTTTGGTAATTTCACAGTGCAATTAAATTTGCTGAGGTCGTAGCTTTATTTAATTTGTTAGAAAAATTAAATAAGTGAAATTACGTTTAAATATGTGTTCGCACATATTTAATATATTATCATTATTGTTAAATGTTAATATAATATATTATATATATAATATAAATATATATATATATATATAATTAATATTTAAATATAATAATTGATTTTAATGAGATAATGATGGAAATTAAAAAATCAAATTGGGAGTGTTTGGCAACATGGGGCGTTCGGGTTGGAGCCCAAGCCTATTCGTATGGGATTAGGGCAATTGATTAACTATAAAAAGAAAAGTGTGTGTGTTAATTAAAGACATGAATTGATTTCTTCCAAAAGTAAAATACACACAGCAGCCCCTTTTTGCTTCTCCCACGGCAGTAACACCAAGTGCCTAAAATCAATCAATTGATTTTGTTTTCTTCTTAATCTTGAAGCCAAAGAGGATCTGGCAAATCCCTCTTTGGTTCTTTAAGATTGTCTTCGTGTGGACTACGCAGGTTCGATCCTACACTTGGATCGGTAGCAAAACGTTCTCGACAAATTTGGAGGAGCCTTCAACGTGCGTTTGTTTCTCTAATCCTGTTGAATATTTATGCAGATTTTTTTAATATAAATTGTAAAATCATACCCTTGATCTTGGCTAATGTAAACGATCCTGTTATATTATTTTTTTGTTTCCGCTGCGTATACGGGACCGTTTACTAACAGTGGTATCAGAGCTAGGGTACTGAATTTTACAATTTTTAGTGTTATGGTTGATAACATGTATTGATGATAATATGTGCCATATTGAATCTGGTAAATCTGTCTTGAAATATGTTTTAAGAAACTGATTAATCGATTAATTTAATTTGTTGATGATTGCTGGTTTGGTTTAATGCATGATGGATTTTTGTTGAGATCAATGGTTTGATGATTGCGAAATCCGGTTAGAGTGTTTTTGGTTGCTGTATGAACAGATCGGAGCTACAGATCTGTGTATGCTCGCCGCGGCGATATAATCATCGCCACAGTGATCGTTGTTGCCGCGGCGATCGTCCTTTGGACGAGCGCTGTTGAAAACAGCGCTCGCCGCGGCTATCGTCCTTCGGACGTGCGCTGTACCAAAACCAATGACGCCGCGGTGATCTAACATCGCTGCCGAGCGCACTTCCAAGTGTGCAGGGGGTAAAATGCAAAGTTTCAAAACTTTTGGACCAAACTGTAATCTACAAATGTCAGGGGTAACTTGTAATTAACCCACAAATTTCAGAAATTGATTGTTTTTGAAAGTATGCTTTGTACATGTTTGTATATTGCATCGTGCGCGTACATGAGCCTTAGACCTAAGGGTGAATGTTTAAAATATTTGGGTATGTATGGGGTTTATTATTAAATAGGGCCTGCGTGGCCTGCCTTTTCTCTTCTCGATGGATATTCTCTCTCATCTAATTCCCCTCGAATGTAAATCGAGGTTTCTAAATTTATTGATGTAAAGAATTGTATATTTATTATTGTAAATTTAGAACGATAGTTTTTGTAATGTACTTGAAGACGAAGCAAAGGACGAAGCAACCATACTTGAAGACTCAAGATGTTTATTACAGGACCCCTAGGTGACCCACCGATTCCTCAGGCTCGAGGAAATCGGTTTAGGGGCCATGTACCGGCACGTTAATTTTTGTTTAGAATGCATGCTAAGGTTGAATGTTGATAACATGCCAAACAATGTCATTCTAACAAAGAGAATAAATCTGAGAGACATTAAATAACAAACCCCTCAACTGAATTATATTAAGTCACGTAAGCCTTCCATCACCATGGTTTTTATCAAACCACTGTTCGTCGAAACCTTGTTCGCCAAAGCGAAGGGTACACTTCTACCAGTGGGAGGTTAAAATACATGGAGTATTCCTTAATGGTGATGGGTGCACTTAAAATGACGGTTTTGCTGTTCGCCAAAGTGAAGGTTGATAAACGCGTATAGGCATAGTAGAGCAGTACACATTATGTGTACGTGGTGACATGTAGTGTCCACTCTACTGATACTGAGAATCCACTGAGGAAAATGGTTGGAGCCATTGGATTGTGTGATTGGCTTGTTGGCTTTCTCACATTTGAGGTTGATAGTGGGAGCTATCAACTGGTGTGGATTAAGTTGTTGGCCTACCTAATCAACTCATTGGCTTGTTCGCCAAAGCGAAGGTTTGAAATGGGCAGGATGGGATCTCGGTCCACTAGGAAAGTCGACGGGCTTTCCGAGTAATAGTGAGGGCTATTGGTGAGTAAAATAGGGGAGCATCGGTTAATAAAAGACCATATTAAACACAATGAACTTATATTAACTTATCTTTCTGCAATTGTAGATTCACCAAAATGAGCATTAGAACCTGCGACTGATAATCGAGAAAGAAAACAGGTTAGATGGATCCAATTTCTAGATGGTATCGTAATCTTCGGATTATACTCAGTCAGAAAAGAAATTGTATATCCTTGAAAAGCCATACATGGTGAGCCTGATCCTGATGCCACTCAGGAAGTTAAGGATACTTATCAAAAGTTCCTTGATGAGGTTGATAGCGTTCATTGCTTGATGTTAGCATCGATGACCTATGCTGTAAAAGCAGCATGGATATGGATGCTTCTTCCATATTCTATCTCAAGGAGCTTTACGAAACAAATGCTCGACATGAGAGGTACAAGGTGTCTAAAGCACTGTTTGGAGTCGTCGACTGAGGGAGCAAAGTGGTCCTCATGTGCTCAGATGTCGAGCACATAGCGAGGCTTGAGACTTTGGGATGTGGCTTGGATGCAGAGATTACAAATGGATTTAATTCTGCAATCCTTGCCTGACTCTTATGCTCCGTTCATAATGAATTTCAATATGAACACGATGGAGAAAACCTGTCAAAGCTTCTGAACATGCTTAGGACTGCAGAGCAGGACTTGAAAAGTCCAAGCCTGTTTTGCTGGTTGCTGCCAGTAAACCAAAGGGTTACGGCAAGGGTAAGGCCAAGTCCAAACCTAAGCCCAAGCCTAAAGGACAGGTTGCTCTTGGGCCTGAGAGTGGCATAGGGAAGGGTAAGGTATGGTTCTTTTGTGGCAAGGCTGGCCACTGGAGGAAACACTGCAAGGCTTTCCTCGCAAGCAAGAAGAAGTTAGAGGCTACGACTCAGGTATTTTTAAATTGAGATTAACTTCTCTCTAACATCTTGGGTCATTGACACAGGATGTGGTACTCACATTTGTACTGATGTGCAAGGTCTAAGGCAGAGTAGAGTGCTCGCCAAGGGAGAGGTGGACCTACGAGTTGGAAATGGAGCACATGTGGCTGCATTGGCTGTAGCGACTTATGTTTATTTGCCTAAGGGCTTATTATTGGAACTACATAATTGTTATCATGTACCTTCTATTTCTAGAAATATTATTTCAGTATCCGCTTTGGATAATATGGGGTATCATTTTGAGATATCTAATGGATTGTTGCCTTTAGTTTGAATGGTATTCTATTGGAATTGCAAGGTTATATAATAGATTATGTTCTTGATTTAAACAATAAAGATATTCTCAATATTGAAACCAAGAAGCTAAACATAGCGATCAAAACCAAACATATCTCTGGCATTGTAGATTGTGTCATGTTAATAGACTCGCATTGCAAAACTTCAAAGGGATGGAGTTTTGCCCCTTTTGACTTCCAGTCATTTGAGGTATGCGAGTCATGCCTTTTAGGCAAGATGACCAAGTCTCCTCTCACAGGACAAAGTGAAAGGGCTACTGAAATGTTAGGCATCATCCATAGTGATGTATGGGTCCACTAATAGTTGAAGCGAGGTGGATATTCATACTTCATCACATTTACTGATGATTTCAGTAGATATAGTTATGTCTACCTTATGAGACATAAATCTGAAGCCTTTGATAAATTCAAGGAATTCAGGAATGAAGTACAGATATGTTGAGCAAAAGTATTAAAGCTCTTCGGTCAGATCGAGGAGGTGAATACTTAAGCTTAGGGTTTTCAGAGTACCTGAAGGAATGTGGGTAGTATCACAAATCACCCCTCCTTATACACCCCAACACAATGGAGTGTCAGAAAGGAGGAATAGGACCTATTGACATGGTTAGGTCCATGATGAGTTTTAGTGGATTACCTGCATCGTTTAGGGTTATGCCCTAGAGACTGCGACTCATGTTTTGAAATGTGTGCCGTCAAGGTCTATAGTAAGACTCCATATGAGCTATGGAGTGGGCGAAAGCCCAACTTATCTTATTAAGGATTTGGGGTTGCGAAGCTTATGTTAAGAAATTGACTTCGAACAAGGTGGGCCTAAAATCCTGTAAATGTATATTTGTGGGGTATCCAAAGGAGACCAAAGGATACTATTTTACCACCCAGAAGAGCGCAAAATTTTTGTTGCTCGATCTGGGTTTCCTAGAAAAGGAATATTTCTAAGAAGTAAATGGGAGAAAAGTAGAACTCGATGAAGTTCTAGAACCACAAGGTATACTAGACGAAGGACGGGATGATGTGCCACAAGAAGTGGTTGAGCATCATGAGGAGGTTACCCACAAATTGTGGATCAAAGTGAACTACCTCAAGTAGCAAGGAGCTACGTAGATCTGGGAGAGTACGACATGAGCCCGAAAGATACGGTTATCTCATGACTCAACATGGTGACGTACTGGTCTACCAAGACGTGAACCCAGAACCTACGAAGACGCTATATCGGATCCAGATTTCGTTAAATGGCTTAAAGCATGAAATCTAAGATGGACTCCATGTACCAGAACCAAGTGTGGTCTCTGGTGGAACCACCTGAAGGGGTAAAACCCATAGGGTGTAAATGGGTCTTCAAGAAGAAGACTGACATGGATGGCAACGTGCATACTATAAAGCACGGCTGGTTGCCAAAGGTTTCAAACAAATTCATGGCATGACTATGAAGAAACCTTTTCGCGGTTGCCATGATTAAATCCATCCGGATTATGCTTGCAATTGCTGCATATCATGACTATGAGATTTGGCAAATGGATGTCAAAACTGCTTTCCTGAACGGAAACCTTGAGGAGGATGTGTATATGACACAACCTGATGGTTCGTTCTTGATAGTCAAGCTAATAAGGTATGCAAGTTGCAGAGATCCATTATGGACTCAAGCAAGCTTCAAGGAGTGGAACATTCATTTTGATGAAGCCGTAAAAGAATTCGGTTTTATAAGAACAAAGAGAGCCCTGTGTTTACAAGAAAGTGAGTGGGAGCGTAGTAGCATTCCTAGTGTTGTATGTCGATGACATACTTCTGATCGGGAATGATATACCGAACTTGCAGTCGGTAAAGACTTGGTTATCCAAGTGCTTTCAGAAGGACTTAGGGAAGCGGCTACAT
This sequence comes from Pistacia vera, assembly GCF_008641045.1. Taxonomy (NCBI): domain Eukaryota; kingdom Viridiplantae; phylum Streptophyta; class Magnoliopsida; order Sapindales; family Anacardiaceae; genus Pistacia; species Pistacia vera. The sequence continues at coordinate 641,748 of NW_022195094.1, read as the reverse complement.
CCTGGTATAAAGATCTATGTGATAGATTGCGTAGGTTGCTTGGCTAAGTCAGAGTGCATATATTGACAAAGTACTGAAACGATTCAGTATGGAAGAATCCAAGAAAGGATTTCTTCCGATGTCACATGGTGTTATCTCTCTAAGGAATGTGTCCTAAAACACAAGATGAGAGAGATAGGATGAAAAGGATCCCATAAGCATCAGCAATAGGATCCATCATGTATGCCATGCTATGTACTCGGAGATGTCTCATGTGCCTTGAGCACTTGTGGTAGATATCAATCGGATCCAGGTGAGCGTCACTGGATGGCTGTCAAGAATATTCTTAAGTACTGAAGAGGACTAAAGATATGTCTTGGTTTATGGAGGGGAAGATGAGCTCACTGTAAGAGGATACAGTGATGCTAGTTTCCAAACGGACAAAGATGATTATCGATCGCAATCAGGGTTTGTATTTGTCTCAATGGCGGCAGTGGCTGGAAGAGCTCCAAGCAAAGCACTGTAGCGGATTCTACAATGGAGGCTGAGTATATTGCATTGTGGATGCGGCCAAGGAGGCGGTCTGGATTAAGAAGTTCATTACTGAACTAGTGTGGTTCCTACGATTGTTGATCCTATAGACATCTATTGTGACAACAATGGAGCAATTGCTCAAGCCAGGAAACCAAGGTCTCATCAGAAATCCAGACACATACTCAAACGATTCCATTCATCAGAGAGATAGTTGAGAGGAAAGACGTGCAGATTAGCAAAGTGCATACTGACGACAATCTCGCAGATCCACTAACAAAGCCTTTGTCGAGCAGAAGCATGACAGGCACTTGGATCATTGGTATTAAATATGAATGATTGGCTATAGTGCAAGTGGGAGATTGTTAGAGTAGATGCCCTAGACCAATCAATTATTGTAGAATTGACTCTTTGTAATAATGTTCATTAATCAATAAAAGGCATTTTATTCTATATCGCATAAATCATTATTATTGCAATATGTTGATATATGTCCTTAGAATGGTAGAACCGTGACGAAGGTATCAAGTGTTTCAAATCTTGAAGTGAGAACCCTATGAGCACATATGGTGGCCATTCTAGAAAGTCCGTAGCCCCAGTATTATTCTGAACTAAGGGCAAGATAATACGGTAAAGCTATCATAGTGTTGAACGACCCTGTCGAAAGGCAGTGACTGATCTCATGTGCAAGGTTGTGGTGAACACCTGGTGCAACACATGTGTGTTTGTTGTAGGCGATTACACCACAGCAAGTTCACTGGAATGACCCACCAGAGGATTCCATATGGATGGTAACCCCAGTGTTTATGGAACAAATCTCTAACGATGGTGGTGCATGTGATCCTTAGACTTGAGATCACGGAGCGCCTTGTGCACCGATTGGTGTAGTTGACACTAGTATACGAGTTCTTATCAGAGTTGTCAATACGGTGGTGATTGGCTACATCAAGGAGTGTATCAAGACTATGGTGGATTGACAGAGGATTTATCACTCCCGGTACGGGAGAAAAGTTATCTCACGGCGCAATTCAGTATATGGCAATGACACTAAAATTGTGGCCACAGTGGGATGAGTTGTTGCTCTATCCAGTTATAATAGGGTCATTGGTCCAGAAACTGAATAATAATATCGAGAGTAACCGAAGGTTGACACTACTTCTATGCTTCATCTCGTCGAGATAACGTATGATGAAAGGATCGAATTGCACGGTAACCATATGCTTGACAGTAGCTACTTTGCTGAATCCGAATCTATGGGTGGCCATGATGCCTTGCTAGGGGCCAATCTTGGTCTGTGTATGATGAGCGATTAATTGGTGTTAATCGCAATACTATACACTGCCGATATGATGAGGAGCCTAAGGGTCACACACATAGAAGACAATTTAAGATGCAAGAAGAAAGAAGGGCATTTTCGTCTTTAAGGCGAAAGGGTATTTGGTAATTTCACAGTGCAATTAAATTTGCTGAGGTCGTAGCTTTATTTAATTTGTTAGAAAAATTAAATAAGTGAAATTACGTTTAAATATGTGTTCGCACCTATTTAAATATATTATCATTATTTTTAATGTTAATATATATATATATATATATATATATATATATTAATTGATTTTATTGAGATAATGATGGAAATTAAAATAAATCAAATTGGGAGTGTTTGGCAACATGGGGCGTTTGGGTTGGAGCCCAAGCCTATCCGTATGGGATTAGGGCAAATGATTAACTATAAAAGAAAAGTGTGTGTGTTAATTAAAGACATGAATTGATTTCTTCAAAAGAAAAATACACACAGCAGCCCTTTTTGCTTCTCCCACGGCAGGAACACCAAGTGCCTAAAATCAAATCCATGATTTTGTTTTCTTCTTAATCTTGAAGCCAAAAAGGATCGGCAAATCCCTTTGGTTCTTTTAAGATTGTCTTCGTGTGGACTACGCAGGTTCGATCCTACACTTGGATCGGTAGCAAAACGTTCGTCGAAAAATTTGGAGGAGCTTTATCGTGCGTTTGTTCTCTTAACTCATGTTAATTATGCAGATTTTTTAATATAAATTGTAAAATCATACCCTTGATCTTGGTCATGTAAACGATCCTGTTATATATTTTTTTTTGTTCCGCTGCGTCATACGGGACCGTTACAAATATATTAGATGCCAAGCTTTCCATTTCAATCCCACAACCTATTTGGCAAACACAACAACTAAGCCTTCATGTATTTGGCAAACAACTCAATCTCAACAATAATCATTTCATCATACTATTTACCATTTACCAGACTGGTTCTGTTACAACAAATTAAGTGATGTGAACTAATGTTTTTGTTTGGTTCACTTTACTTAATTCATCTTTCATCAAAACAAAAAGGGGACTATATACAAATTTAATCCCAAAACATCAAAATATAATGTTTCATCAAAATATGGCTATATGTTGGGCAACTACATCCCAAAACCATTCTTGCCCCACCCATGAAAACAAGTGAAGTACATAAGTACATAAAGATGAATATGCGAACCAAACAAAAAATCAATCAAGTCAAACCTACACAATCCTGCTGCCACAGCCAATGGCATGCAAGGGAATCAAACAATCTACTAATTCCTATCTACTGATTCCCATCAATTGACGGGATAGGAAGAATAATCTCCAAGTGGTCTTGCTCTTTCTGAAATGAAAAAAGAAATAAAAATTAAATTTAGGTTAACATAAAGTAATTGTAACTATTGAGTTGCACAAAAAATAGAATCAATGGAACCTACTTAGCACCCTTTCTTCACTCTGTTCAAAGATCGACACCAATCTCATCCACATATGAGCATTTCCACTGTGTCGGGAGACAAAGAAGCTCGATAAATGTCAATAACCTTACTCTCGGCACTGAATGTAGACTTTGAAGCAACCGTAGTGATTAGGATGGCTAGTATCTCATGAGCCATCATAGACAATATAGGGTACTTGGTTGAATTTGCCTTCCACCATTGTAAAGCATCGAATGCCTCACGATCCCCCACGCACTTATGACACCCCTCTCACAAATAACAATCCAACTTAGACTTACTTGGCTTAATAATCTCAACCACATCCAAAAAATTGCTAAAATCATCCCAACTTACGGCTCCCACAACAGTTGCCTCCTCACCAACGGCTCCAACTCCATCCCCTACTATTGGAGGCCCACAGGCAATAGTATAAGCTTTATTAGCTTTAACATACTCCTCATATAGCTCATACAATGCATCCCAAACAGTTACAGTATTTGCCCGGGCTTCTAACTCAGAATACATCTTAGGGAATGCCCACTAAATTACCCTCATTTTCAACCGAGGATCCAATACAGCACCCACAAACATCAACACATTACATTCCCCCCAATACTTATCAAACTTCTCCTTCATCTTTCTTACCATGTTTCTAATAAAGTCATCTTCGTCTTTACTCTTACTATCCAACATCATTTTCTCTAGACACACCTCATTTAGAAATAAATTAGATGTCGGATAATCACTCCCTGAAATGAGATTAGTTGTACCACTAAAAACCTTTAAAATGTCCCACATTTTCTCCATTTTCTCTCAATCCTCATCTTGCAGACAATAATGATAACTTTTATCCCTTTCTTTCAATCAGGGAAAAACTTTTTTGAACTTAATTGCTACCAACATTTCATATGTCGAATTCCATCTTGTTTTAAAATGTAGAATAAGCTTCCCAAAAGGAAATTTAAGTTGTTGAACAATCTCAAAAAAAAAAAAAAAAAAAACCTTAATCCTACTCTCTAAAGCATTGATGTATAAGACACTCTCATGGATGTCGTCAATGATATGCCTAATCTGATAAAGTCCATCTTGAATAGTGATGTTTAAGATATGGGCAAAACATCTTACATTAAACAATTTACCTCCACAAATCAGATCCCCGTAACTTCAAAATTTTCCCTTAGAACTCTGCAGATTGCAACATCATTACTCGTTATCCACTAAGATAGTGTACACCTTATTTTCAATCCCCCATTCCATTAGGTACTTGGAAATGGAATCAGCAATTGCAACACCGATACGAGGAGGAGGTAAATGAACAAAGTTCAAGACATGTCTATTCATCCTCCAATTACCATCTATCAAATGCCCAGTGAGCACCACATACTTCATCTTCTGATTGCCGGAATTCCATAAATCTGTAGTCAAACTAATATTTGTCACATTCTTCAACAACGTCTTCAACTTCACTTTCTCACTTTCATATACCTTTATACAAACATTTTTACAGGTATGACAGGAAACCAGACTCCATTCGAGAATCCTATACTTCATCATGTTGTTCAAGCCATCTTCCTCCATAACTGAAAATGGATGCTCATGCATAAGCACCCAATGTGTGATAAGTTCCCTCATCTTCATCATGTCGAACTTTCCACTTAAAGCAGGCAAAATAGAAGTTCCAACATCAAAACTGACAACAGGAAAAGTAATATGTTGTTGCCTCATGGAAGCTATTCTCTTTGAACACCGTTTTAAATGTCTATTAAACTGGGTGGTGGTTCTGGTGGCATTAATACACAGCTTGGCTTTGCAATGGATACACACTACCTTCTTTGTACCATTCGAGAGAACCACCTCCTTAAACTTTGTCCAAACCACTGATGTTTTAGCTCTCTTTCTCCTTTGAATTGGATTTCATTCTCCCCACCATTATCTAGGCTACTAACACTGTGTTCCGTATTTATAGTGGTCTGTTTCAAGTTATGCTTATTGTCTGGTGTAATTGTAATTGTATCTTGCTCTGTAGGGGTGCTTGAGGTACTATCGTCCATCTCCAAACCTATAATACAAAATAAAAACAAAGGTGTTAGCTTTTCTTATTGATATATATTTGAAGTTTTCGAAATCAAGGAACATTAAAGTTATTTGATGATGAACACCCATTTCTATTAACCATGAAAAGATGGTTCTTTATTTAGAACCATCTTTTCATGGTTAATTATCACATGGATAATGTTTATCGCAATCCAATTTAACAAAACACAAAATCAAAACCATTATTTAAAACCTGAATTGGTTATTGGTCTGAATCACTAAAGTTTTCTATTACTTTACTTGAATGATAGGCCCTTTGATTTATCAATTTATGATGTTTTCAATTGAAGCAATTATAGCTTAGAGTCGATCAAAGTATTTAATGAGAAAATGACATAACTTCATTGGATTGAATTTTTTTTTATTTTTTTTCTATAGACTGTATGCTTGCTGGTCTTAAATTGATGAGAAATTGAGTTGGTTGTGAACTTTTGTGGTGAATTGAATTTGATTTGTAATAGTTGATTATGGGGGTGTGATTGTAAAAAATGAAAACTGCAAAAATTACGAGGGTGTAACTGTCGAAATTCAAAGCTGAAGCGAACAATATAGATACCCGCGGGTCCACCCATACCCACATAGGGTAGGGTCCAAGTCCAATTTTTAGGGTCCATTTAGATCTACCCGTTTTTGGCTCGTACCCGACCCACCCGCCCGTTTTGCTAGGTCTACCCATGAGCCACTTGACATTTCATTGTATGGTGTTGGCCTAGTAACATTGCCGGGCAGAATTCAGTATTGTAATTTCCTATGACCAAATGAACAGTTCAAAGATTAGATCTATAAGATATTTAATACCATAGTATGTTATAAAAATCTTTTGATCTTGTAATCCAAGTCTACAAGGCATTAACATCAGTTAAGATTATTATCAATTTGAGAATACTTTTTTGAAAAATCAAACAAAAAAAAAACATAAATTTTATTTATATTAATAAATGAATACTTTTATTAATAAAAAGTACAAAAAATCTATTTATCGATAGAAAAATACTCGTTAATTTATAAAACCTGTATAATTTCTTTTTAATATATGACATTTTTTAATTTCTTTTGACCAATAATAAGCTCATGGGATTGGTCTTCACTCTTCAGCATCGAAAACTAAACAAACATTTGCTCTTCCCAAAAAGGAGTTCATCCAACCGTATGTTTCCAATACGGCTAATTGCTGCCCAATTTTGACCGTAGACTATTCACTATTACATTGAATATATTTCCATAAAATCAAAGACAAGAATAAGAAGGGAAAAAAAAAAAAAAACCCAGATTTTTAATCACTGAATGTAAATCTTCCGATATTATGTTTGTAATATGAATTATTAAACATAAAACGCCGCAGTTTCATAGATAACATGTAATGAAAATATAGATAAAAAATAAAAATAAATAAATAAATCATGTTTGTACAACTCTAATGGCAGACTCAGGTAAGCTATTTTGGATTCTTGCAGCCAACTAAAACACCAAGCAAATAAATACTTCTCCACAGAATTCATGATCTTAGCTTCTTATTGTTAGTTTTGTTCACTAATCCACCAGATTAGTTCAATTAGTTGTGAAATGGAAGAACAAATAGAAGATGTAATTGAAAACATTCTTCCTGTAGCTTTCATCTGTTGACGTCATTTACATTAGAAAAAAGATGGTTAAAAATTACAAGAAGGAAATAATTAGTAGACTGGACTTAGTTGATCGGCCAACGTAGTCCAGAGTAAACGGCTCTGCCGAAAAGAGGATGCACATCTTAAAGTTTGAACCTCCGCGTCTAGCTTCTCGATGTCTACCATATAAAACGCAAATGCACTGAATTCGTCAGAGACAAAACTAGTTTGTTTGTTGGGCATCTAGGCATTATAATTCTTTGAAGAAAGAAAAAAAAGGCGCACAAATGATGTGATACATATACATGTAAGTATATATGAAATTTTGTTATTTATATCTAAAAATTTATAAAAGTGTTTTTTATTTATATAAAATATGCTCTTTAAAATAAAGAAGATAATTAGAGATGCTCTAATTCACATGTTTCAAATCTTTACAACTTTAAGTAAATATCGATTTGTAGTAGAGTAATACTACATTTATAATTCAATCTCGTAAATTTTTTCTCACAACCCCGACGTGACAGTTTGTAATGAATTCGTCTATCCAATTGCGAACTGTCGCGTTGGGATTGTGAAAAAAACTTTATAAAATTAGGTTGTGAATCAATCTTTATTGTTTGTAATATTATCGGTTTAACTCTAACTTTAATTTACATTAATATAATAAGAGAGTAATGGTTGAGATTTTTTATGAAAAAAAAAAAAAAGATATTCAAAATTCTGAATATCAATACACGTGATCTAACGATAGCTAATTTCTATCACATTTATGATTTATGGCTAACATGTTTACTTGTATTAAAATGCTACACTACAAATTTGGGAAAACAAAATATTAAAATGTAATAATTTAATACCATAAATTTTGGCTGATATATCTGGAAATTACTATTTAGGTGTAGGGTTAAAGTGAAATAAATAATAATAATTATTAAAGTAAGGAATATAATTAGCCAGAAAGAACAAGTCGTAAAGAAAGAGGAACATAAACAAAATATTAAATTGCGTAATTAGTACTCAAAACATCAAATCATTGCTTAAATTAGAAGTCAAAATAAAAATTAATTACCTTTCTCACTGGTAATTCTCTATTAGCAGATGATTTAAATACTCTCTTTACTGTCACTCCCCTTTTTTCCCATCTCTCGAAAACGAATAGGCTAATTAATTGAACACAAAGAAAAAATATAAATTAATTAAAGTCATCTAAAATGGCAACAATTAAGGCTTAATAAATTAGAAAATGCTAAAGATAATGAAGAACCAAAGTAAATCATCACCCCATTTACTCCATTAATATGTAAAACCAAAATCACAATTCAATTATTTCAAATCAATATTGAATTCTTTTCTTATGTAAAACCAAAATCACAATTTAATGTGTATTCATATATTTTTTTCAGGTGATAAAATCCAAATTTAAGGAAAAAAATTAAAAATTAAATAAACTAAAAAGTGATATCCATGAGAAAATATGAAATATTTGCTTATTAAGTTCAGACAGGTGTGAACAAGTGATCTGTATATAATTGAAAATCACAATTTAATGTAGATTCGATATTAATTTGCAGTGATTTTCATACAAAAATCTATATTTTTTTAGAATTCGAGGAAAAAATACAAATAAAATGTCTTACACCCGTCGTGGATGATAACATAAAATCAACTCATAAATCGAAAAAAGTGATCCGTACATGAATATAAAGAAGAGTAACTTTCAAATAAAAGATGAAAAAACCCAGAAAAGAGAATTAGAAGATATTATATAATGTTGAACGTTTACTGTTTATTATTTTGAACTGAACAAGTCTTCTCCAAAAATCATATAGAAGGAGATCCAAAGGGTCTTGTCATTAATTATAAATAATATAACAAATGAATGAAAAATATAAATTATTCAACATAACATTTGTATATGATTTAATAAAATAAATATGTTTACTTATGGACTACTAAAATAGAATTGTTACAGTTAAAGCACAAACTTTGGTTTCTTATGCATGTAAATGAACTTATTTTAAGACGAAATAATAAGTTTAAAGTAACATAAATAATTTCATAATGATCTCTTTCTTCTTCTTCTCTTCGCGATCTTCTTCTTTCTCTTTTTTCCATATGTGGCCAGCCACTTCTCCTTCATCTTCTTTTTCGTCATCTCTCCCTCCTCTTCTCTTTCTTCTTCTTTCTTTGGGTCTTTGGTCCTCCCTCCGGATCTGGTCAGCCGACCCTCCAACGGCGGAAATTTGGAGGTATGAAAGAAATATAGTATTTACGGAAGCAACTGGGTTGTTTATTTGATGAGACATTTGGGCATAAATTCAAACTCTACTTTCTGTTAGCGTGTTAGCCAATTTGTGCTCAGTTAGGGGTTATTCAACTGGGCTGCTGGGTGCACGAATCAGAGGATTTTGTTTCGACGATGAAATTAATGCTGTTGGGATTGTAACGTGGGTTTTTGCGTATCAATCGCATTTTATGGTAATCAAAGAAGACAAGCTTTTATTATCAAATGAATAACTCGTGATTCGGGGAAGAAACAAAATTGGTACAAATTTGTTTATTGGAGAAGAAACAAAATTGATTGTTTTGCTTGGTGGGGAAAGAAAAAAAAAATAGTTATAGAATTTTCGTTTGAAGGGAAAAAAATTACGAATTAGGTTTGGTGGGGAAAGAAAAAAATTAGTTACAGAATTTTTGTTTGAAGAGAAAAAAAAAAAATTGAGCATTTCGTTTGGTGGGCGAGAAAAAAAAAAATTAGAAATCTGTTTGAGGGGCAGAAAAAAAAAAAAATTAAATTTCATTTTGAAAAATAATAGATAAAATTATGTTTATATTTATAATGAAGGTTGAAAATGTCATTTTACAGTTTCAACATTTTGATTTTTAACAGTAAATTTTAACGGTCCGTAAAAAAGGGGTTAGCTATGTAATAACAAAACTAGCAGGTGCTTAAATTTCAGGCGAAACCTGTGGGGGTGTACTAAATGATCCTATTAATTATCTATTCTATTTATCTATTTAATAGAAACTATATCACTTATCTCCAAGCCTCTACACAACGTATCATGAAATCATTCACCAAATTTTTTAATACACCAAAAATCTAATTGATTCGCTATCTATTGAATTACTTAAAACATTATATCCAATCATTCCCAAACACTACAACCACGAAATTAGTATCTAAACACCATATAAATCGTCCAAAACAGATCAAGATTGCTTCTTATGCAAACATCAGGATTCGATCACCTCTCCAAGTTTTTCTTTGCTGCCTTTTTACACTTTTTGGAGACCTTTTCATACTTTTATATTTTCAAGTCTCTCCGGTATCTTTTCCTAGGTCACAACACATCTTTTAATAAACAAAATTGAAGTTGAAGACAAAAATCTTGTAAATACTACCGAACTTATATTAGTTGTTTAACATGGTTTATGTTAAACCAAACAATAATACTATACTTAAAAAGATTTTCATACAAAATGGAGTGACAAAAAAGTGAAACAAAAAGTCAAACTCATTATATTCGTTCTTCCATTCAATTTTTGCCACATCTCTTTGTATGAAGATCTTTGTAAGATTTCATTATAAGTGTAACATTACTCTAGACCAAAACACAATTTTTCCCATTTTTTGCAATTTTTGAAATATGATTTTTATTGCTAAACTTTGGCTTCAATATCATTATTGCATATTTGCTTTCACTAATTGGTTGGATGTTTGACTCCCAGACATTTTATTCATAAATTGTCTTTGGTCTTTTTTGGTTGATTTTACTGGCGACAAGTTTATAATGGGATGCTCCTTGAAGTGGACACTTGTAAGGAGGCTGCGGGTTGAGATAATGTGGGAGGAAGATAAGGCTCATTGAGCCAGATAGAGCACCCACAAGGATTGCCGCACTCGACGCCTCGATAAACGGCAAGACACGAGACCAGTAGAGCCCTACCCAGTCAGAAAAGTTTTCGTTCGAGACAACAGGCGCCAGTTGAACCATCATTCGGCTCGAAACAACAAACCCCACACGCCACCCAAGTATAAGCTACCTGATTATAACCTTAATATTAAGCCACCTGAAGTGGTAGCGGTGACAAGGAGATGGGAAATGTGGTCAGATGGCCAGCCAAGCTGAAACACCCCGGAGCCAAATGAGACACCACCAAATGGTGCGAATTTCACGGAGATCATAGCCATAACACCGTCGATTGCATTGCACTTTGCCTCGAAGTCGCCGAGCTACTGAAGAGAGGACACCTCCGCAAGTTCTTGATGGACAAGGGAAAAAACACACTAACCAACAGAGATTGCCAGGTTACTCTGCTACAAAAGCCTCTCTAGCAGATGCAATGTGCAGGGTCATTTTGGGCGGATCGGAAGTCAATGGAGATAGCTACTCCGCAGCGAAGCGCCATGCCCAAGCTGCAGCCAACTCACAGTTTTAACACTCTAGACCGCCATAACAAAGAGCTACCAACCTGACTATTGAATTCATGGATAAGAGGCGACAACACTATTGAATCCCCATACGATGAGCTCGTGGTCACCCTCCAGATTGCCAACATCATTGTTAGAAGAATACTGATAGATCTCGGCTCCTCTACTAATATCATGTTCCTCGAAGCATTCAAGGTGATAGGGCTAGAGGAGTCTAGCATCAATCGCCACCCAACGCTTCTCGTGGGATTCAGTTCGGAACAAAGATACACCTTGGGAGAAATTGCCCTACCAATCTATGCCGAAGGGATTAACCAACAAACAACCTTTATGATATTGGACGCCCCTTCTCCCTACAACATGATCCTTAGTTGGCCATGGATTCATAGCACGCGAGCTGTACCCTCGACCTTTTACCAGACAATCAGATTTCCCACCAAGTGGGGCATCAAAGAGATAAAAGGAAACCAAAAACCTTCCAGAGATTGCTACCAAAACGCCTTCAAACCGAACCGTGACACCTTGTAGCAACTATAGACACCTTCAGTTGGACAAATAGAGCTGAACCAACTAATAATAGAGGAGTTAGATGAGGTCCAGATACACTCAGAGTTTCTGGACCGAAAGACTCAAATAGAGGCTCTGCTCTCACCTGACATCCGCAGAAAGTTGATCGACTTCCTGGAGAAGAATCAAGATTGCTTTGCTTGGTCTCACTCCGATATGATCGGGATCGACCCCGAGGCCATAATGCACCGACTAAATGTCGACCCGAGCGTCCCTCCCGTAAGACAGAAGAGAAGAAGATTTTGCCCTAGAGAGAAACAAAGTGATCAGCAAAGAGGTGGAGAAACTGCTTGGAAACGGCTCGGTTTGAGAGGTTCAATACCTAGATTGGTTGGCAAACGTAGTGGTAGTGAAAAAGAAGAACGGAAAATGGAGAGTTTGCATCGACTTCACCGACCTGAACAAGGCCTGTCCAAAAGACTCCTTCCCACTCTGCCACATAGATATGTTAGTGGATGCCACAGCCAGACAAGAACTGCTCAGCTTCATAGACGCCTTCTCCGGATACAACCAAATACTAATGCACCTAGATGATCAGGAGAATACTAATGCCTTCATCATAGAGCGAGACATATATTGCTACAAAGTGATGCCGTTCAGCCTGAAGAACGTCGGGGCCACCTACTAGTGACTAGTGAACAAAATGTTCTCCAACTTGCCTGGAGACTCCATGGAGGTCTACATCGATGACATGCTGGTAAAATCACTGATCGCCGAACAACACCTCTAGCACCTTTGGCAGGCCTTCGAGGTGTTGCAAAAATACAACATGAAGCTAAATCTAACCAAATGCTCATTTGGCGTATCCTCGGGGAAGTTCCTCGAATATATGGTGACACAGCGCGACATCAAAGCCAATCTAGACCAAATCGAGGTAGTCCTATGAATCCCCTCTCCAACCATCATAAAAGACATTCAACACCTCACAGGAAGGATAGTCGCCTTGAGCCGCTTCATCTCTAAGTTTGCGAAAAAATGCCATCTCTTCTTCATGGCACTTAGGAAGTCAAAAAAGTTTGAATGGACGAAGGAATGCGAAGAAGCATTGGTCCAACTGAAGTGGTACCTAACGTCGCCCCCACTATTCTCCAAGCCAAAGATAGGTGAACCTCTTTTCTCCTACCTGGCAATATCGGAGTCATCCACATCGACAATCCTGATCCGAGAGGAAGAAGGAAGGCAACTCCCAGTCTACTATACCAACAAATCTCTTCTCGACGCCAAGAGTCGGTACAACCAACTCAATAAGCTGGCCCTCGCTCTGATCACAGCCGCCCGAAAGTTGCGACCGTATTTTCAATGCCACCCTATAACAGTCTTACATCCTACCCATTGAAAAGGATATTGCATATACCGGATCTCTCGAATCGGCTCATTCAATAAGCAATGGAATTAAGCGAGTTCGATATCTCCTTCCAACCCCACACCACCATTAAGTCTCAAGCACCAGCTGACTTCATTGCCAACTTCGCACCTAACACCTCCCTTCAGGCGAAAAAATAACTCTTATGCCTGACTGACCACACACTTTTGAAATGGACCTTGGCAGTGAACGACTCAAGTAATGCCAACAGTAGTGGCATAGGTCTGGTACTAACCTCCCTAGAGGGAGACATTCCGCACCAAGCCGTTTGGTGCGGCTTCAAAGCAACCAACAATGAAGTCGAGTACGAGGCACTGATTGCCGGACTCTCGTTGGCCAAAGGAATGAGGATTAAAAAGATACAAGTGAAATTGGATTCGGAACTGGTGGTAAACCAACTCCAGGGCTCCTATTAGGCACGGGACACCAAGATGAACTTGTACCTGACCATAGCCAAAGGACTCCAGTCATCTTTCAAAGAATGCACGATCAGCCAGGTCCCGAGGACCAAAAACTCCCATGCAGACGCTCTCGCCAGCATCAGCTTAGCTCTTAAGGCTGAATGGCCAACAACGATCCCATTGGTACATTTACAGACATCAGCAATTGCTCTGGGCCCGACCAAAGTCACCCTAGTCAGCTCGGACAATTCGTGGATGACACCCATCCTACAGTCCTTAGAGAACAATAAACTCCCCAAAGATAAAAATAAAGCACAGTGGCTTAGAGCCAAAGCGGCACAGTTCACCATTTATGATGGCCGCCTACTTAATAGATCATTCTCGGGACCATACCTCAAATGCATCGCCCCAAAAGAGGCAAAGTACATACTCACAGAGCTCTACGAAGGCGAGTGTGGCAATCACACCGGGGGGCGAAGTCTCGCAAACAGGGCATTGACAGCCGGCTACTACTGGCCCACCATGTGCTCCGACACAGCCAAATACGCTAAGGAGTGCGACAGCTGCCAACGCTTCTCCAAAGTTTCACACCTTCCGCCGAAGCGGCTCAGCTCTATAATCACTCCATGGCCCTTCATGAAGTGGGGAATTGATATCGTCGGAAAGCTACCAACCACGTCAGGGTAACGAGTGTATATGCTTGTGGTCACCGACTACTTCACTAAATGGATAGAAGTGGAAGTCTTCGCCCAAATTGGAGATCGAGAAGTTAAAAACTTCATCTGGAAGAACATCATTTGCCAGTTCAGCCAACCTAAGGAGATAGTCACAGACAACAGCTCCTAGTTTGTCAGTTCTGGCTTCCAAGACTTCTATAGGACATGGAACATCAAACTGAGCTTCTCCACATCTCGATACCCTCAAGCTAATGGACAAGCCGAACCCTTGAATAAAACCACTCTCCAAACATTGAAGAAGAGACTACAAAAAGCTAAAGGTGTTTGGGCGGACGAACTTCCTAGAGTACTATGGTCCTACCGCACCACCGCACGATCATCAATTAGAGAAACACCCTTCTCGTTGGCTTACAGCTTGAAATTCGTCATCCCCGTAGAAGTAGGATGTCCCTCGGCATGACTCTAGTGGACAAAAGAAGATGGCAACAGTCAATAACTTTGCCACAACCTCGACCTCACCGACGAGCTACGAGACTAAACGTTGATCCACATTGCTACACACCAACAAAAGGTAGCCTAACACTACAACAAGAATGTCCGAGCAAGAATCTTCAAAGTTGGCGATTTGGTTTTGTGACAGGTCTTCCAAAACACAAAGGTGCCAAGTGCTAGCAAGCTTGGTCCCACTTAGGAGAGACCCTACATAATCATCAAAGTCATTGGCAAATGAGCATACCAACTACAAACACCAGAGGGCAAGAACATCACCAACAATTGGAATGTCGCACACCTAACAACCTATCACTTTTGATAGTCAGTCGGTCGGGCTCCACCTGCTCCTTTTTTCTCTTCAACGGGGGACAGAGTGGGCTTGTCCACTCCCCCGCCCCCCCCCCCCCCCCCCCCCCCCCAATCTCCGTTAGACTTTTTTGTTTTCTCCAAAATAGATTTCGTTATCACCCAATTAATAAAAAATGTCATTCAAGTTTTATAATTTTTTAAGAGTTATGGATTTGCTAAGCCAAAGTGATTGACATCCCCAATAACCACTCGGGGCATCCAACCTCAACAAAAATTTAACAACCGCCACAACAAAAAATTAACACAGGTGATTCCTATATTGACACCTGACGGGCTAAAATAAAACATCGTTCAGTGCACTCGGCACTTACAAAAAGTGCACTCAGCACTTCAAAAAATTTGTCATTATAGAAAATGTATCTAAAGGTCTTTAGTGGTAGATCCGCTCGGCCCAGATTCATCCCCTGTTAGTTGTCCACTCAACGCCACTTCATTGTCAGTTGTCTCTTGTGGTCCTCTAGCAAATTCGCTAGCGTCAGCTTCCAGCTCCTCGATTTCACCCCCACAGACATCCAGTTCGAGTCCGAGATCTCGCTCCATGAGGAATGCTTTGTACTCCTCTATGTCCTCATCCGACTCCCATTCGCCCTGTTTCCCCGCCTTGTACTCTTCCATCAGCTTTGAGCGAGTTTTCAGAACCGCCTTTATAGAGATGGTCTCTAGCCCGCAGAGGAGCGAAGCCCTTTCAGCTTCCCATTCGACTCGAGCGCTCTGTAGTTGCCGAGCGAAGTCCGCGTGTTCTTTCTCTAGCCGAGCTTCCCTTTCATGTCCTACGCGGAGCTTGCTTTCTAGCTTAGAGGCAGCATCGGTGAGCTTCTTGTTGCGCCGTTCCAATTCCTTGTTCCTTCGATCCTGCGAGCTAACTAGCTTCTAGAGATGAGCACCTTTAAAGAAGGCCTTCAAGCACGAAATAATTAACGAATTAGACAAAGTAAAATAGGGGGAAAGTGGCAGAACATGATGGGATGAATTGCCTGAAAAAGCTATGCCATTATCCACTCGGTCGCCTGCAATGCGCCGAGCCTCCCGAGTTGGCCCTCATCCCTGGAAGGAAGGAAAAAATCTACCACGGCCTAGACGAAGGACGTATCGGAGTAGGCTGAAGCATCAGATGGAATAACGATCTTCACATTATCATCATCTGGCACCACCAAGGTAGCAATCAGCAGCATCTTCTACGTGGACTGGGGAACGTCACCCAGATTCATTTTCGTTGGAGCCGATGAGCTTCCACCCTATTCGGTCCTTCGTTTCTGTGCCGACTCTGACCAGCGCTTCTCCTTTATCTCTTTCACCAACGACACTTTGAACTCGCTCGACATCCTCTCTTCTACAAGACACAATTCTTCAACGGTTAGTGGATGACGTAAGGATCTACAAAAGACAATGAGGTTGCTATACTAAGCTAGCAATACATAGAAAAACAGATGTCAGAGTGGAACAGGATACCTTCCTAAACCTCGGGAACCTGACTCCAAAAAAGACTTCTCCACAAATTCGCCTCGCTTAACGCTTAGTGGTAGTTCCTCTCCTTTTCCGATAATGTTAGAATCACTTGGCTCCTTTCCTTGGCACAAAGACCCAGCAAATATCTGTTGTAGTTGAGATCTGCAAAAGAAAAAATAATGAGATTTAGTCCTAACACTTGAAACAGAAACCAAGCCTTATCACTTGTCGACTGCCAAAAGAACGGGATGCCCTCGGCTCCTCCTGCTCCAAAAACCATCTCACCCCTGACAAAAAAGTACCCGTCCTTCCACTTTTTGTCATAGGTCTTTAGCCTAATCACCAAATGCTTCTGGCCATGCCGAAGCATGAAAAGGTATCGACCCCTCTCATTATCGTGCTCTTTCAGGTAATACGAATGGAGTAAATCTATTGCCCTGAACTCTACACTATGCTGAGCGCTCAAACATTCTGTCGACATGAGCAACCACCAGACATTCGACATTAGTTGGCTTGGAGCGATACCATAGCGACTCAACACTTCACGTACTAGCCGAGGAATGGGGAAACGCATGCTCTCCACCAAGGTCTGCTCATAGATGCTGATCCAACCCAACACAGACCAATCCACTCTCTCGAACTAGCTCGACATCCTCATCTCTATCAAAGCTGGAATCTTGTATAGATACCAAAGCTTCATAAGTTCCACTGGTTCAATCTGTGATGGAGGGTTATTGGCCAACATCCCCACACTAGGACGACTCAGCTCGTCCCGACTAGCGCCACTAGTCGACAGAACCTCACTACCGTTAGTCCGACCCACATTGGCAGTGTCTTCCTGTTCAGACTCATCACTAGACCCTCCGTCGGTTAACTCATCATCGCTTGGCTCTACGTCAGTACCCACTCGGCTCATCGCCAGGACAAAAGGCGATGCTTACCCCTTTGGATGGAGTCGCCTCATCGCCTTCCGAGATCACCATTATGGTCGATGCATCTTCATACTCATTCCCTCCGGACATCGCTACTTTGCCTTGTTGTCTTCAATCTTTGTCCACCTCGGCACTGTCCAAGTTGCCCAAAAATCAACCCCACCCGGCTCAGATCCTGACCCGAACCAAATAAAGCTCTTTTTCTCTGTATTCCTCCCAGATCTAGCTAGAAAATTGCCCCGTTTTACCAGATACAAGCCCAGAACTCCCAGAAACCACCCTCTCTCCAAAAAGCGTAGGATTTCAAACCAAAAGCTAGCTAAAACCATCAAAATAGTCTCCTAAACACTATTTTCCTCTCCTTTTTGATACAAAAACAATGAAAAACCAAGAAGAAAGACAAAAGAAGCAAAGATTTACTAGATTCAATGGCAACAAACGCAAAACTTCCCAAGGAAATGAGCGAAGTCGACGCTCTTTCTCTCCTAAATGAACCTAGACTCGAAGAATGGTAGGAATGAAGAGTCGCCGCCTTTAAAAACTCAAAACTGACAAGCGACAGGTGGCGCAATCCCATTGGCCACTAAAGGCCAGAAACTTTTCGTTTCTCGCCTCTTATTCCACACATGACTTACAGGGAGCGAGAGGCACGTGCACCTTAACCGCGCTAGCTCGGGCCCCTTTTAGCTCCTTTGAGCTAAGCTAGCTAGGTCAATCTAGGTGAAATGCCTCGGTCGCACGACGAGGATCCATGCCATCATGCCTGTGCCCCCTCGGAAGATCGACGACTACCTCGGTAAGCCCCATCAAGGTCGCCAACACGCACTTAGCTGGCCGAACGAAGCCCAAAACATTGCTGGCTAGGTTAACGTCAGATAAACACGTGGAAACGACCCCAACGACGAACACCTCACCCCGATCGGATATCTTTCCTCAAGCTTAACCTCGCCAAGCCGAGCAGGCACGAACTTCATGACCACAACCTCCAAGCCCTCTTCTTTGTTTGGCTCGATAATTCGAACCGAGCCAACTCATGTGCGTCCCATTGGCGCCTTTGACGACCAAGTGATCTATTGAGGAGCCATGGCGTATCCGCGTCCCGTATGTAGGTAATTGATTCTACTCTCTTAAGCTAAATACTCTTTAACTTAAAAGAGTGGGGGACAAACTGTATGGGCCAAAATTCATATTGGGCTTGACGAGGTCCAACCACAACAGTGATAAGTGACAGCCCAGAGCCTTGACCCAATCTCGATTGGACCCACGCTTAGAATACCTTGGGAATTGCCTACTCTATGAGTTGAGTCATCCCCCGAGTTAAGCTGAACTGGGTCCGGCCCATTCGCCCGCAGCAGTCCAGCCCATTCGCCTGCAGCAGTCCATAACAAGGATCAGAATCCTAACCAAATTCCTCTTCTGACAAGGTCTCGTGCCTCACCCAAAGAGGAAAGCCTAGACAGATAAAGGCAAAGAATCCAATCTCTTCCTAAAAAGAGAGTTCCCCTATCAAATATGACTCAGATTCTTACTAGGATTCGAGCCCTTGTGGTTCATTATATAAGCTGAGGCCGATTCCCTCATTGGGGATTCAAAAAACACCACCCTTAAGCCCTGATTCTCATATCGTCAAACCCCTTATCTACTTCAATCCCCTCGCATCGCTAGGACGTAAGGAGGCACCCCGTAAGTCCATCAAGGTTGTCAGTGGCTCTCTTCACAAGATTCAGTCTTCAATTTGATTGTAAATTTTAGCGTTTATACCTATAAGTTAAAAAAAAAGTCGCGATGACATTCACTTTTATCTCTTGAGGTTAGCCGTAATCACTAATCACAGGTGATGATAAAGGTTAATATCATCCATACATAAAAGAGGAATAGGCAAGTTTCGTATTATTTCCTAAAGTAATTTGCATAGAGACCATCAATAACCTCTTTCCTCTTTAATGTATGTCCTCGTAAATTTAAGAAATCTCTTTCATCTCCAAAACATATTGCTTTACCAATTTATCCCTCTAATTAAGTATTGACAAATTCGGACTATCCCAAGTACTGGACTCCATACACCACTTTATTTTGGATAATTGGGGTGTTTGTATAGTTTTCGTACACTTCTACTAATTTTTTAGTTTCATTACTCAATATTTCAGGTAACGTACACTTTTACTAATTTTTTAGTTTCATTACTCAATAATTCAGATAAATTACAAATGTAATAAATGGCCTAAGATAATTTGAACCTAAAACGTTAACTAAGAAAGCATGCATACTTAACTACCTGACCAACTCCTCCTCTTGAGATTACACTCTTCATGCTTTATTTTTTGACCACATCTGAACTTTTTCCGTTTTATCAACAAAAACAATCCATATTAAAGACTAAATAAACTAAGAAAACAGAGCAATATTGAGGAAGCCCTTAAATTATTATTCATCGGCGGCGGAGGGAATTGTAGATTTCACAGTGAAAACAATGTTCCTGGTTGGAGGTAACTTAATGAGGACCCCACATTTGAAAAAGAACAAGATAGATATAGTTATTAAAGAAGCCAAAAAGATACTCCCACTATGGTACTTGCACTTTCTTACATTGGCAATACCAATGAGTTCAGTAGCAGTTGAAGTTATCTAACCCAAAATGGAGGAACACCGAGAATCAAGAAGCAGCAGAAACAGTTTGGTATTTGCTGTTAATGGAGAACGTTTTGATGTTTCCAGTGTAGATCCTTCTACTACTTTGCTTGAGTTCTTGCGTTCTCACACTCGTTTTAAGAGTGTCAAGCTCAGTTGTGGTGAAGGTATCTTCTTCTTCTCTTTTGTGCACAACATGTTCTTAACTA
This sequence comes from Pistacia vera, assembly GCF_008641045.1. Taxonomy (NCBI): domain Eukaryota; kingdom Viridiplantae; phylum Streptophyta; class Magnoliopsida; order Sapindales; family Anacardiaceae; genus Pistacia; species Pistacia vera. The sequence goes on along the minus strand of NW_022195094.1, from coordinate 621,259 downwards.
GATTTCCCACTTTTAGTATTTGTTTTTAGGACTTTTAAAAGATATAGGCTTGATATAGATTGTTAGTTGCTTTTTCTTTGATTGGCTCATGAGTTTTCTTCCTTTCAATTTTGATTTGTGTTATTAGGTTATTATATATTTCCCTTTGTTGCCTGTATTGATGGGTGTGATTGTTTTCTTTAATGCTCTTTCATTTTTGGCGTTTGATTTTGTTTGAACAATAGGCTTTCAACACTTCTTAGGACTCCTTTTGTTTTTTGTCCCTGTATGTTTTTAGTGACTATAAAAGTTCTTCAAGGAGTTGAAAGAGTTTTGATTAAATTAATTCCCCTTCAATACTGCTGACTGGTTTGTTAATCTTATTACATATATAAAAGTAAATGAGATTTTGATTCATTGTTGGATTTTGAATCATATACTATTATTATGGGTCCTAAAGCACAGCAGCCAATCCAAAGTACTGTACTTTAATTTTGTATTTTTCGAACTTTCTCACTAGTTAATTTAATTTTTTGCAATCAAACAAAGGCTTAAGGGGCTGATGATGGAGTGTGTCAGCTTTTGTATAATATAATCCTGTCTAAGACATGAGAAAGCATTGAACATCATTTAAGACATTTCATCATCTGTTCTCGCTTTTGTGATTTCAGGTGGTTGTGGTGCATGCCTTGTCTTGCTATCTAAATATAATCCTGAGCTTGACCAAGTAGATGATTTCACAGTAAGTTCATGTCTCACACTACTTTGCAGTGTAAATGGATGTTCGATTACCACAACTGAAGGTTTGGGAAATAGCAAAGTGGGTTTCCACCCAATTCACCAGAGGTTCGCTGGCTTCCATGCTTCTCAATGCGGCTTTTGTACTCCTGGGATGTGTGTATCACTGTTCTCAGCTCTTGTTAATGCTGAAAAAAGGCATCGTCCACAACCCCCTCCAGGATTTTCCAAGTTGACAGTTTCAGAAGCAGAGAAGGCTATTGCTGGGAATCTTTGTCGCTGTACTGGGTATCGATCCGTTGTTGATGCCTGTAAAAGTTTTGCTGCTGATGTTGACATGGAGGATTTGGGATTTAATGCTTTTTGGGGAAAACAAGAAAGTAAAGAAGTAAAGATTAGTAGGTTACCTCTGTGGAAACGTAATGATCAGATTTGTACATTTCCAGAGTTTCTGAAGAAGGAAAATAAGTCTGCTGCGTTTTTGGATTTAGAAAGATGTTGCTGGCTCAGTCCTGTTAGTATTCCGGAACTTCAAAGCTTATTGGAAAATGCAGACAATAATCAATACTCAGTTAAATTAGTTGTTGGAAATACTGGTATGGGTTATTATAAGGAAGTAGAACATTTTGATAAATACATTGACATAAGGCACATTCCTGAGCTTTCATTTATTAGGAGGGATCAGACAGGAATTGAAATTGGAGCAACTGTGACAATCTCTAAAGCTATTGAAGCTCTGAAAGAACAAGACGAAGGTGACTTTCACTCTGAAGGTGTGATGGTGTTTAAAAAAATTGCTGACCACATGGAAAAGATTGCTACTAGATCCATAAGGAATTCTGCTAGTGTAGGGGGAAATCTGGTGATGGCACAGAGAAATAATTTTCCCTCAGACATTTCTACGATACTTCTTTCTGTGGATGCAGTAATTACTGTAATGACTGGTCATAAATGTGAAAAGCTTATGCTTGAGGAATTTTTAGAAAGTTCTCCGTTGGATGCTAAAAGTGTACTTATAAGTTTTAAAATCCCATATTGGGATCCTTGTAGAAATATAACTTCTGAAACCAATAGCATCATACTGTTTGAAACCTATCGAGCTGCACTTCGACCTCTTGGAAATGCATTGCCTCATTTAAATGCGGCTTTCTTGGCTGAAATTTCTCCATCTGAAATGGGTGATGGAATAAAAATAAATAGCTGTCAGTTGGCTTTTGGTGCATATGGAACTAGACATGCAATAAGAGCAAGGAAGGTTGAGGATTTTTTAATTGGAAAAGTGCTAAACTTTTCTGTTCTGTATGAAGCTATAAAGTTACTGGAAGCCTTTGTGGTGCCTGAAGATGGTACTTCAAGTCCTGCTTTTAGGTCAAGTTTGGCTGTTGGTTTTCTTTTTCAGTTCTTGGGCTTCTTAGCTGAAGTAGAAACTGAAATTTCTAGTGCTCAAGTGGATGGATATAGCAATACGATGTTGTTGAAAGCTTTGAAAATGAAACAGAATGATGACCAGTTTGATCAAACTAAATTCCCAACACTCTTATCATCTGCAAAGCAGGTGCTGGAGTTAAGTAGAAAATATTATCCAGTTGGTGAGCCGATCATAAAATCTGGGGCTGCTCTACAGGCTTCTGGTAGGTTATATCTTACTTGATACTGCATCACAAAAAAAATATGGAATATTAAACTGTTTTAATGTTATGTTTCAATCAGCAGCTTTTTTCTGTTTTCTGATATCATGGATCCTGGTTGAAATAACTTATCAGCTTTCAGTAAAGGCAGTTGCATCAAAAAGCATTAAGTACTGAATAAATCAACTTAACAGTTTTTCTAAATTAGCACAATGCTCAAATATGGACTTTTCTTTTATGTTTGAGATCAAATTGTTGTTGGTTATAATATCATATCTTTGTCTCTCTTTTGTGTGTGTGGGTGGGTGAGTTTATTGCAAGACAACACTTGAAATTCATAAAAAAAAAAATTTTTGGTAAGACCTTGTTTCCAAGAAATCATTTGCTAGGATTGATCCCAATACTTCCACCTTCTAATGGTCTATGATCACTGTACGACTAGATAACAGTGATTGGAAGATGTCAAACATTTTCCTTTTGCAGTTCATGATAAACTTTACTGTCAATAGAGTTTTTCTCAGCTTTAATTACGCAAGAACCAAATGATAACTGATGGTTGTGTAAGAATTCATGTTTTCTTTATTAATCCATGCTCATATTTAGTTTTTGATGGATTTCCTTAAATGTTATTCTTCAAAACCTTTTATATTTTAACTTATATGTCTATTGAATTACTACTGCAAGTTCCCAACAACCATTAGAAAGATCTTTACATCTACTACTTTGTAGGTGAAGCGGTTTATGTGGATGACATCCCTTCTCCAGCAAATTGCCTTTATGGAGCATTTGTTTGTAGCACGAAACCTTTGGCACGGATAAAAGGTATAGAATTCAAATCTAAGTCAGCAACACATGGAGTCTCTGCACTGATTTCTTACAAAGAAATTCCAGATGGTGGGGCGAATGTGGGTTCTAAGACCATATTTGGTGCTGAGCCTTTATTCGCAGATGAGCTTACTCGCTATGCCGGTCAGCGTGTTGCTTTTGTGGTATTCCTATGACTTCTGCAGACTTGTTTTTTGATATGGCGGACTCTCTTTATGGAGTCTTAACTTTTACTAGTATGCAGTCAGTAGAAGGCAGTATATGTTACTTCATGTGGGTTTTGTGTTTAATGCAATAAATGAAATGACATTCTTTAGGTTGCAGATACCCAGAAAAATGCAGATAGGGCTGCAAATCTTGCAGTGGTTGATTATGACATGGAAAATCTAGAACCACCCATACTGTCTGTAGAGGAAGCAGTGGAGAGATCTAGCTTTTTTGAGGTTCCTCCTATTTTCTCTCCCAAACAAGTTGGTGATATATTGAAAGGAATGGATGAAGCAGACCATAAGATTCTCTCTGCAGAGGTGATTTTCATATACTTGCTTCATGTGCTTTCTCCTCTGTTAAAATACTGAAACCAAATGTACTCTATTGAATGTTGAAAATTGTTTCATTGACTTTTCAATTTTGCAAAGTCATCTATAAAATTTTTCATCCAAGATTGTTATAACTTTTTTCTTTTTCCTAAATTATTTCATGCAGATTAAACTTGGATCACAATATTATTTCTATATGGAGACACAAACTGCCCTTGCTGTGCCAGATGAAGACAACTGCATGGTGGTTTACAGTTCAATTCAGTGCCCTGAGTTTGCACATGCTACAATTGCTCGATGTCTTGGTATTCCTGAACATAATGTTCGTGTAATTACAAGAAGAGTCGGAGGAGGTTTTGGTGGAAAGGCCATAAAAGCCATGCCTGTAAGTATCTTATTGTGTAAAATTTGTATTTCAATAATTTTTGTCAAGTGTCATCTTAATTAAGGGGGTGTGGCTGTGCTTACTTCAATTTTCCCATCTTAAATTAAGTATTTGTAAAAATCATCTAAAGGAATATTTTCTTCCTATACATAAGGCTTTTGACTTACTAGGAAGAGAACTTTCCGTTACTTTTTGATTGAGTCTTAGTTTAATTGAAAAAAAAGTAACTAGCTGTTTTGTATTGTTCTAGCCAGTGTGAAACAATATCTTTTTAGGAGAAAAAAAGAGAGCATGAAAATCATATTTTTTCACATATAGAGTAATTATTTTCTGACTTGCTGTAATTTTCTTTCTATCATACTTTGTCAACATCAAACTTTAAAAATTAAATTGAATTCTGCTAATTTTGGCCTTAAATGTGACTGTCTCAACAGAGAGACTTTAGCTCTTGCACAGAGAAAGTTAAATTGAAAAACAATCAGAAGCTGCATTGTAGGCATTAATTTACAAGATATGGTCCTTTGCAGTGAATGTGGATAAGGTTTAAATGCCAAATCCAAGCATGCATACTTGGAATGTGAATGTTGTGAAATAGAAGTCAGTCAAAGCTAGATAGAGTAGTATATTTGGAAATATGCCTCATGGATTATATATATTTGTGCCAGAAACAAAAGTGGTTTTACTTATGTGCCTGGTGTACACACTGGCCAGTGATTGCTGGTGGAAACTAGACAATGCTTGTAAAGCATATAATCCCATAATACAAGTTTTGTGCAAGATGAACAATCAGAATATGTTGTTAAACTTGATGAATATGGGAAGTAAATTGTTACGAATTCTAGATAAAGAATCGCAAAAGCAAAGGGTTTGCATTTTAAAGCTAAATATTAAAGCAAAACTGGAGTTTTATTGATTTATTGTCTTAAAAACTGATCTTGTTTATAGGTTGCTACAGCATGTGCACTCGCTGCATACAAATTATGCCGTCCAGTCAGGATATATGTCAATCGCAAAACTGATATGATAATGGCAGGAGGAAGGCATCCCATGAAAATAACTTATAGTGTAGGATTCAAATCCAATGGGAAGATTATGGCTTTACAACTTAAGATATTAATTGATGCAGGACTGTCTGCAGATATAAGTCCAATCATGCCTAGAAACATGATGTGTACACTTAAAAAATATGACTGGGGCGCTTTACATTTTGATATAAAGGTGTGTAGAACAAACCTCCCAAACAGATCAGCAATGCGAGCCCCTGGTGAGGTACAGGCGTCATTTATTGCTGAAGCTGTAATTGAACATGTAGCATCTACTCTTTCCATGGAAGTGGATTCTGTCAGAAATATTAATCTGCACACATACAATAGCCTCAATTTGTTTTATGAGGGATGTGCGGGTGAGTTGATGGAGTATACTTTACCTTCAATTTGGGATAAGTTGTCCTTGTCTTCAAGCTTCAAACAAAGAACTGAAATGATAAAAGAGTTTAATAGGTCTAATTTATGGAGAAAAAAGGGTATTTCTCGTGTGCCTATCGTGCATGAAGTGACTGTTAGGCCAACTCCTGGGAAAGTAAGCATTTTAAGTGATGCATCTGTTGTTGTGGAAGTTGGAGGGATTGAGCTTGGCCAGGGACTGTGGACGAAGGCTAAACAGATGGCTGCATTTGCTCTCAGCTCTATTCTGTGTGGTGGAACAGTGGATTTATTGGAGAAAGTACGGGTTGTACAAACTGATACCTTGAGTTTAATTCAAGGGGGTTTCACTGCTGGGAGCACTACATCTGAGTCAAGCTGTGAAGCAATTAGACTCTGTTGCAATATCTTGGTTGAGAGACTGACGCCTATCAGAGAAAGATTGCTCGAGCAAATGGGTTCAATAAATTGGGAGACACTGATTCAGCAGGTAGACCTCCACTCTTGTAAAGCACTCTAGCTGACTTCTTGTTTTCCTTTTATGCCTTAGGGACTGGAAGACTTTAATGTAAGGATCAGTGAAGTTGGTGCTGCTGTGATTTATGAACTGCAACTTATTAGAAGTTTATGAAATTCCTTCAAAATTCATTTCTTTTCCTTCTAAAAATGATAACGTTTTTGAGCCAGTGCTTATAGATATAATGTAGCTCTATGACAAGAAAGCAGGGTCATGGACCCGCTGGCAATATGTGCCCAGGCGTGTGCTCTCTTATATGTTCAATTAATAGAGAGTTTTGAAGCATGTCAAATAGTCTTCTGTAGTTTGTATTTGTATGGGACTTTCATCCAGAGTGGAACTATAGTCTGGCTGCTCTTGGAAAAAAAGTTTTACACCTTGCTTGAATTAAAAAAAATGTAAAATAGCCCACTAACGTTTGACTCCAATCTCTACAAACCCTAAAATTTAAAGATTTTGTCAACAATTTTCATCCCATTTATAGCATTTATTATTTAGACAAGATGACTTTGATTTATCATGCGAGCATTACATCAAGTTTCTGATTCTTTCAGTTTCTTATGAATCTCTTAAACTTGATGCATATTTGTATTTATCTATCTTCACATTGATTTTGAGTTGTATTGCCTCTTAAACATTTACTTTTTTAATTATATTTAATTGATTTTGTAAATGAAAAGGTTTTCACTTTTTGGATTTTCAATGTAAGGTATGGTTTGATATACGGGATTGAATTGAATCATATCACATAGATAAACAATAAAATACCTTTGATGATCTCCAAACAAAGACACCTGACACCTTAAATTTTATATTTCTAAGAAAATGAATATTAAAATGTGCTGATTGACTGGAAAATGATACATCTCATTCTATTGACATCAATCAGTGTTTTCATTGGTTTTAGTCTCTGTAACTATTTTGGCAGCTATTGTGCAAAGGAATTCTATAATAGTGCCTTCTCTTCATCTTCATCTTCATCTTCATCTTCTTGTCTTTTATTCTATGATAGTGTAATCTAGGTTTGTGCCATGAACGAAAAAGGTCTATGTAAACTAATTACCTACGACAAAGGATGTTAAATCTGAACTTTGATTTCCTTTTCAGTTAAACATAGAAAGTCCTTTTCCATATCATTGTTTTAATCTATCAAAATGCAGGCATATATGCAAGCTGTGAACTTATCTGCAAATACTCTATTTGTACCTGATCTTTCTTCCATGTTATACCTGAACTATGGAGCCGCAGTAAGTGAGGCAAGTTTCTCTTCCCTGTAATTCTTTGCATTGGTGCTCTTGTTGAAGATAAATATTGAGCTACCCTGTGATCATGATATAACTAAATCTAATGTAATGCATTGGCTAATGAAATCAGGGTTAGCTTTGCAAATACCTTTATGTAGCTATGGTGTTGCAGGTGGAGGTGAACCTTCTGACTGGAGAAACAACAATTTTGCGATCTGATATTGTTTATGACTGTGGACAAAGCCTCAATCCCGCTGTGGATTTAGGACAGGTCAGCCTCACCATAATCATGGCCTATAATTACTAATTAGAAGGGGAAAAGGAAGATTTTTAATTTGCTTAGTTTCCATTACATAATCAAGCCTTGACATCCTTGCATGCTCAGATTTCACTTACTCTGGGAGCGTTTGTCATACAAATTCAGTTTCATTCTTATTGACCATGGTTTTGTGGCTAATATGATTTTCATGGACCTATGCTATGGAGAATTAACAGTTGGCTTTTGCAGATTGAAGGAGCTTTTGTTCAAGGAATTGGGTTTTTCATGTTTGAGGAATACCCAACAAATTCGGATGGCTTAGTGGTTTCAGAAGGTTCATGGACTTACAAGATCCCTACTGTGGACACCATACCCAAAAAATTTAATGTAGAAATATTGAACAGTGGACATCACCGGAACCGTGTGCTCTCTTCAAAAGGTATGCCCCCTTCAAATATCTTAAAGAGTTAATTGCAATTTCCCATTTAGGTGATCACTGCCCTCAGGTATCTAAAATAATAATTTACCCCTTGTAGTCACTGTTCTTTTTGAGTTTTGATGATTTGACTCGCACATCTGACACTGTTAAATTAACCAGTGAACCTTAATGGAGTACTAATAGTGGGGGCTAAATAGTAATTTTAGATACTTGAGGGGGGGAAATGTTATTTAATGATACCTTAGTGGGAAATTGTAATAAACTGGTATCCATATTGAAACTTGAAATACATAATGTAAATATCTGATATTTAAATGTGGTTGCTGAAGAATGCTAATGCTTGTTCCAAATGCTACTACAAAATCAATGTCTAGATGTCTTCTAAATTGCTCTGTCCCTTTCTTGAACATAATCAGCTTTTCATTGCTAGCTTAAGGCATAACCAGAGAGTTTTTCATAGATTGTTTGTCGTTTGCAGCGTCTGGTGAGCCACCATTACTTCTAGCTGTTTCAGTTCATTGTGCTACAAGAGCAGCCATTAGAGAAGCGCGACAACAACTTCAATCCTGGAACAAGTCCAAGGGATTTGATTCAACGTTCAATTTGGAGGTCCCTGCCACCATGCCAATAGTGAAGGAGCTTTGTGGGTTGGACTATGTGGAAATGTACTTGCAATGGAGAATTAACGGCAGAAAATAAAAGAAATGCAGAGAGGTGGATTGGTTGAAGACTTTTTGAAATAACATTTCTTTATATCTAAAAATTTTACATGTTAGCATATCATTATTCTTCTCGAATATATGTCGCTAAGCACTAAAAATAAACATTGTGATTCAAATTAATGCCAAGTAGTCTTTAATTACAGATGAACGATAAGCTTCCAATTTTTAATTAGAATTGGTTAATGTAACATGTTACTGTAATTTTTCCAATGGAAGAGGGAGATAACACCGTCTCTGCTTGATTAGCTCCTAACCCAGTTCTGACTTGCAGATTGTCCCTTACAAAGGTTGTGAACCCAATACATCACTCATTATAATGACAGGCTTCTTTGAAAATAACTTGAGTGTTTGAGGAAGAACACAGAGAACTGTAAATCGTGGAGAAGAAATTTTAGTGTTTGGGAGAAACGAGAAAGATAAATGGCCGAAAGAGATTGATGGTAACAAGCACAGAGAAAATTTGTCTCGGTTTATTACTCTATGCTTTTTAAGATAGTATTTTAGAAAAAGTAAAGTTGAATTAAGTTATTTTATAATAAAGATAATTATTAATATTTTGAGTTTTATAAAATAGAATTATATTTTGAAAATATTGAAACAAATGTATTTTAAGATTTTTAGAATAGGACAAGGAAAGAGAAATTTCTTATTGACGGACGGTCAGCTTTTACCTTTTATTGTTTTCTAAATCGGAAGTTGTCTCTAATTTCAGCCACTAGATTCATCCAACGGATGATTATTTTTCGTCTGACGTCCTTTCCATCAAAGTTGTTAGAATTAGACGTTTTTTTAGTTATATTTATGGTATATTTTGGAATTTTGCACTCTGGAGAGTACATGATTTGTAAACATGTTTGGATGATGTCGTATTCTAGTTGATGGATCTACATGTCGGTATGTGATTTGTAATTTGTAATTTTCCAGAATGTGTAGATTTTATAATTATTTTTGGATGCCTTTGTTTTTTAAATTCTGGAAAATTATTTTTTTCGGATTTTCTTTTGTTTGATCTTTTGCCATCTATTTTCCTGGTAAAAATAAAAAATCATGAAAAACCCTTATACCGAACAATGTTTTAAAGAAGAAATGTGATGTTGTTGAATAACTGCATTAAGATTTAACTTGAACAATAATTGTAAGTGTGGCCTATTATTATTTTAACCTACCACATAAGGTATTTGTAACTTTCAATCGGTTATTTTATGGTTATATAAACTCTTCTTCTTTAATGGATAAGAAGATGTAAAGAACGTAAAAACTTTACATTAACAAAAAATTACACACATAAGAAAACAAGGTTATTTATCTATAAGAAAGTCTGTAATTTTTTATCGATACATGGAATAAGGGCTTAGATAAACTAGAACTGATCCCAAATGTCTCTCACAGTATTTGGAAATTGATTGCTATAGTTGGAGGTATGTTCTTGGACTTTCACTTTTGATTTATTAAATTGACGATATATTTCTTACATTTGGTATCAGAGCAAATCTCTAGTCTAACATTCATTTCCTTACAATTTAATTAATGAATATACATATGCCATGTTTTCCGATGTTTGATTGAAATTGAGAATTTTGGTTTTGAGCAAGTTACATGTATTAATTTGGGTTCTGATTTTGGCAATTTTGGAATTATGTGTTAAAATCTTATACTAGTTGTATGTGTAATTTCAAATCTGCTATTGATTTGTGCATAATCTGGGTTGATGTGCCATATAATTGTATAATTCCAAATATATTAGTTCTGATTATTCCCAATTTATTTTTGTGAATTGTTTTTGGAAAATCTAATTAGAGAATTAAATTCCTTGAAAAATTATGAGAAAAATGGCTTTTGAATCGTCGAAAACAGAGTTAAAATGACTGATTTATTGCATTTTGGAGTTTTGGGTTCGTAATGGGTAGTTTACGGGTCGGGTATCCGATTGCAGACCCGAATGAAGGTTGAAGATGATTAGAGCCGAGAAAAACGACAGGTCGGTTTTATTGAAGTATTGAAAACGACATGTCGTTTTATGATGGAAAAAAACCAGACAAGCCGATTAATGTTTTGTCCTTTTTTTGACAAAATGTTATCTGGATTGAATCTTTAAGAACTTAAACATTCTCATTAGGGGTGTTCAAAAGCGGTTAACCGAACCGGTTAACCGCTTTTCTAAACCGAACTGGATTTTCAATTCGGGAAAATTCTCGAATCGAAACCGAACCGGTTAACCGTTTTATAAAAAGCGGTTAACCGGTTTTCCCTTTTTTTTTTTTTTTTTTATTTTGTCCTAAATTAAATTGTAAATATAGACAATACATTGGGAACTAAGAAAAAAAAATTTGGGTTGGGATTTTAGATTGAGTGAATTAGGGATTTATTTTAGTTTAGGTTATTATTTATTTATTTAATATATATATATATTTGAAAAACCGGTTTAGAAAACCGGTTTTCGGTTAACCGTTTCTAATTTCTCTCGAGCCAGTAACCGAACCGAATATTCGGTTTTTTTGAATTTTTCGAACCGTAACCGAACCGTTTTTTCGGTTAACCGGCTTTTCGGTTTGGTTAGCGGTTCGGTTCGGTTTTTGCATTTTTTTTAACACCCCTAATTCTCATATTATTGAAACTCTGTTGTTGAGAGTCGAACCGGGGTCTTCTGGATAAAAGCCAAACCTCCTGACCGCTGGACTCAATTCGTCATGCTAGTCTCTTCGGTCATTTTAAGCCTATTTCTTCGGTTTTCTTTATTTAGGATTCAGTTTTCCTAAATATAAAGAATTCATAATTGACATTATAATTAGTCAATAATTTTACATTTGAGTAATTAAGAAATAGCCACAACATTCTTAATTATAAAAATGTTTAGTAACATTATGTCTAGTCACATAAAGTTAATGACATCAATAATTGTAATTAAGCATGAAAGTATAATAATTTAGCCCCACATGATAATTGTTATATCTAAATTTTTAATTAGGATGGGATAAAATTTTATTAAAAAATAAAAAATCTAGTTGCCCATAGGTCTAGAAATAAATTTTAAGGATAAAATGCTAGTCCCATCATAAAGTAATTTAAATCACTTATGTGTCATAATCTATGCCCATAGGAAAGATTATAATGACATGTTGATTTAATTGTTTGGATTAATTTACGTGGGTAAATATTTCATATTTGGCTTCATTGCATGTTTTAGTAAGTTGTTGTTTATTTTGGAGTTGTTCAAACTTTATCTGTTCTGAATTTTGATTTCTCTCATATTACTCCTATGAGTGGTGATAACTATGTTCTTTGTAAGGAGAAAATTCTCCTGACATTAGGTTGCACGGACCTTCATTTGACACTTTGGGTGGATGAACTATCAAAGACCACGAAATTAAGCACCCAAGATGAGAAAACATCATATGATCCTTGGGAGCGATCCAATCGCTCGAGTTTGATGTTTATCAGGTCACGTATTGGGAAAAGTATTCGTGGATCCATCCCTGATTGTGCTAAAGCAAAAGAATATGTCAAAGTTGTAGAGGATCAGTTTGATACTTCTAGTAAGCACCTTGATGACAAAAAAATGTGTTTCATGAAATTTAATGGCACCAAAGGTGTGCGCAAGCACATCAAGCAAATGCGAGACATAGTCGCTTGACAAAAATTGTTGGAGATTGAGATGTTTGTGTCATTTCTGGTTCTCTTCATCTTTAACTCACTCCCGTTTACATATGGACATTTCTAGATCTCTTACAACACACTTAAGGATTAATGGTCAATTAATGAACTCCTGACCATGTGTGTACTAGAGGAAGGGAGGTTGAATCAAGAAAGGATCAAAAGTGCACATTTGGCGACTCATGGCAAGAAACCATCCATGAAAGGGAAAGGAAAAGCACCTCTTAATCAAGTTAATAAGGGTGATGTCAAATGCTTCCTTTGCAAGAATAAGTGACATATAAAGAGTCTTGTCCCAAATTCAAGCATTGGCTTGAAAGTAAAGTTAATCTCATCTCTTTAGCGTGTTTTGAATCTAATATGGTTCATGTTTCTCATAACACTTGGTGGATTGATTCAGGTTTTACAATCCATGTTGTCGATACCATACAAAACTTCTTAGACCAAAGGAAACCGACGAACATTATGGTTTCAGTTTCAATTTCATTAGTACTTCCATTCATTTGTATAAAGACAATGTTCTTGTTTGGAATTATAATTTGGATGATGGGTTATTTAAACTTCATTTAAATTCTACCCTTCATTATAACCTTACAAATGTGCATGGTAATAATGTTGGCATTAAGCATTGTGTTATAAATGAGAAATCCTCCATATTGTGGCATAGGAGATTAGGTTATATCTCCATTAATAGAATTAAGAGATTGGCAAATGATGTAATTCTTGAGATTCTTTACTTTACTGATTTTGGTACTTGTGTGGATTGCATTAAAAGAAAACAAACTAACAAGTCCAATAAAGGTGCTAGAGGACTTCTGATGTTTTAAGATTATACACACTGATATTTCAAGTCCTTACAAAGCATGCTTTAATGGTCAGATATATTTCATTACCTTCATTAATGGCCACACATGATATATGTATCTCTTTTTGCTTTATGATATAGGTGAAGCACTTGAGGCTTTTAAAGTCTATAAAGTGAAAGTAGAGAAACAATTGGGCAAAAAAATTAAGATTGTGAGGTCAAATAAAGGTAGTAAATATTATGGAAAGTACACTGAAAAAGGACAATTGCGAGGTCCATTTGTGAGGTTTCTTGAAGAACAAGGTATTGTGGCACAATACACAATATCAAGCTCATCATCTCAAAATGGTGTGCCTGAAAGAAGAAACCAAACATGGATGGACATGGCGAGGAATATGATTAGTAACTCCAATCTCCCATTGTCTTTGTGGAGTGAAGCTCTAAAAACTGCAACATATGTACTAAATAGGGTTCCAACCAAGGCGGTTCACAAAACGCTATTTGAATTATGGAAAGGTTGGAAACCTAGTTTAAGACATGTACATTTATGGGCAGGGGCGGACCCAGGCCCCTTGAGGGCCTACCCTCAGATTTTTTAAAAAAATTGCAAAGTCTTTTTTGGAAGATTAAAAAAAAAAAAAAAAAAAGGTTAAAAACTGAAAAAGTTAGGTTTCGTCTTTTCCTTATTCAACTTTTTCTTTCCCAGTTCCCAACTCCCTTTTTACATGCGGCTGAAGCTCAACCTAGAAATTAAAAAAATCCCCCTTCTCAACTTCTCTCATCTGCATCTCTTGAAGCCCTTGAACTCTAAAGGTCAGTAATTAGTATTTCCTTATTTAATGACATACTACCTGCTTTTGAAGAATCTTATTGATGCCTTTAAAGTACTGGGTTTGGCGTTTGGGTGAAAAATTTTAGCAATGGTGGACCCAGTTTTAGTGAGACAAATAATAAACTACTGCTTTTGAAGAATCTTATTGATGCCTTTAGAGTATTGGTGAAAAATTTTAGCAGTGGCGGACCCAGTTTTAGTGAGACAAATAATAAACTACTGCTTTTGAAGAAAATCTTATTGATGCCTTTATAGTATTGGGTTTGGCATTTGGGTGAAAAATTTTAGCAGTGGCGGACCCAGTTTTAGACTTTTAGTGAGACAAATAATAAGTTAAAGAATTTTTTTCTATTATCTTTGACTTTGTTTTCCTGGCTCTTGTTTCAAACATGTCTTATGTAATTAAATATTTGAATGTATTATATATGGTGATGTGTTAAATAGGTGTGTTAAATTAAAATATGTCTTATGTATCATGTATCATGAATTTAAATATATCATGGTCTGTTCATGTATCTTATTCAAGAGAAAATTAAGTTGCTAAATTAATTAGTTTTTTTTTTTTTTTTTAATAGGAATCTCATTGTCTCTTATTTTTGGGATCCCATTTTGGTACTAATTCATTATATGTTTATTGGATTTGAAATCCAAAGCATTAACAAATAAGATTATGATATCCAATTATTTTAAGAGACTGAAGAAAAGTCCAGCAAAAAATGTTGATGGAGACTCTACTGATATTGAGGTTAATCAAACCCCATTAGAAGAAGAAACCCCACAACAGCGACAACAACACCAAGAAAAAGAAGCTCAATGTTCAATCGGGGTGTTCAATTTAGATGAGCTTGAAATTGACTCAGGATTGAGGATACCAATTAATGAGCTTTGTTGTACTGACAAACAAAAAGAGGAAGTTCGAAGAGCATACTTGTTGAAAGGTCCTGGCCAACCTAAAGATTATAACTCTCCTTTCACTCCTTTTGGAGATAAAAAGTGTAGGTTTACATCAGAGTGGTACAAAGAAGGTTTATGTTGGATGGAATATAGTGTGGCAAAAGATGCAATCTTCTGTTTAAATTGTTATCTTTTCAAACCCGATTATGGTGACCAAGCAGGTGGTAAAGTTTTTGTGAATAAGGGATATAATAACTGGAAAGATAAAGCAAAAGTGAAAAAACATGTTGGTGATCATTCTAGTACTCATAACCAATGTCATGCCAAGTGTGTTGATTTGATGAACCAAAGGCAATACATCGATGTAAATCTTAGTTGCGTGTCGAAAAGGGGCAAATTGGATTATTGTATTCGCTTGAATGCATCAATTGATTGCATTAGATTTCTTTTACATCAAGGATTAGCATTTCGTGATCATAACAAGTCAGTTGAATATGAAAATCAAGGTAACTTTATGGAACTATTGAAGTTTCTATCCAATCACAATGATGACATAAAGAAAGTTGTGCTGGGAAATACTCCGAAAAACCATCAAATGATGGCTCCCAAAATCCAGAGGCAACTAACTAGTGTTTGTGCTCATTTGACGACCAAGAAAATTATTGCAGAAATTGTGAGAGATAAACAACCATTTTCTTTACTAGTTGATGAATCTCGTGATGTGGCAGTGAAAGAACAAATGGCTATTGTTTTTCGCTATGTGGACAAAATGGGTTGTGTTATCGAACGTTTTATTGGGATTGTGCATGTTAAGAATACTTCTGCAAAGTCTTTAAAAACTTCAATAGATGCCTTTTTTGTAAAGTATGGATTGAGTTTGACAAGTTTACGGGGCCAGGGTTACGATGTAGCAAGCAATATGAGGGGTGAGTTCAATGGTTTGAAGACTTTAATATTGAGAGAAAATAAACTTGCTTTCTACATTCATTGTTTCTCTCATCAACTCCAATTGGCGCTAGTCAAAGTTGTAAGTAAACATTCAGCATTAGGTGAATTTTTTCAAGCTCTTTCTATGTTATCAAACACTGTGGCAGCATCTTGCATGCGCAGAAATCTTCTACGTGACAATCAGTATGAATATGTGATATCTTTGATTTCTAATGGTGATATTCAGATGGGACGTGGTTTGAATCAAGAATGCACTATTAAACGACCAGGAGATACACGTTGGGGTTCACACATAGGGACAATTCATAGTGTCATAAACTTATTTTCTTCTATTGTTGGTGTACTCAGAGTGATTGAGATTGAAGGAGATGATTAGCAAAACAAAAGTCATTTTAAGGTGGAATTGATGTACACAGTTTTAGATAACATTCAAGAAGAACTCAATAATCGTTTTGATGAAGTAAACATGGGGTTGCTTCAGTGTATGGCATCTCTTGATCCAAGTAACTCTTTTGCTGCATTTAATAAAGACAGATTACTAAAGTTTGCAAAGTTCTATCTTGTCGATTTTCCTCAACACGATATTTGGTTGCTCGATAATCAACTTGAAAATTATTATGAGGATGTTAGCACCAATGCCAATTTCACTCATGTTGATGGGATTGCCGATCTTGCAAAAAAAATGGTTAAGTTTAAGAAGAATGTTGCTTACGACAAAGTTTTCTTGCTTATTAAATTAGCACTGGTTTTGCCTGTGGCTACTGCAACAGTTGAAAGGGTGTTCTCTGCAATGAATCTTGTTAAGAATACATTGCGTAATCGAATGGGAGACGAGTGGATGAACAATTGCTTAGTAGTTTACATTGAAAAGGAAGTTTTTGCTACAATTCAAAATGAAGATATCATTGAACATTTTCAGAACATAATGAAGCGGAAAATCATGTTAAATTGAAGATCTTCAGGTATACTATTCTAACTTGCTTTCATCTTTAAATAATCAATATTCATATTATTTAGATCTTTAGGTATACGGTATACCATTCTAACTTGATTTTTGGGCCAATATGCAGAGGATGTGTGGATCTTTAATATAAACGGTTGAGTTAGAATGTTAACATTTGGATCTAGATTTAGAGAGATTGTAATCCATCTCTTTGTAAACCTTTGTGTATCTTACTTTTGTTAGAGTTGTAATTGAGCTCTAAATTTGTGTAGAATATTTTTGGTTGATTTGTAGTTGTTGTAAACTCTTTTGATTATATTGGATTTAAATGGGTCGTTAGATTCTCGTGGTTTTTTTATCTCTTCATATTGAAGAGGTTTTTCCAAGTAAAAATTTTCTTGTGTTTCCTTGTGAATTATTTTCTTATGTTTTCACTACTTGATTGGCAAACAATGGCAGAGCGATCGGGCCCCCCCTGGGCAAAAATCCTGGGTCCGCCACTGTGTATAGGGCTAGTTGCAGTTAAAGTCTACAATCCACATGACGCAAAGATAGTGACACGACCCGCCTCGACCCTCCCTACCCCATAAGCTCCGGGCGCACCTATGAGACTCGGGCGGCCAAGACATGCCGTGTGGGAATCTAAAAACCTGCATTCTGAATACATTTTTCATAAAAACATTTGCTTGGCTTCGTTTTGAAAGCATAAACACATAGGATATATATATGTGTACATTTGAAAATCTGAAAGCTAACTTGTACGTTCATAAAATCCAAAAACGGATGGTATCAGATATTCATATCTTTTATAATCAACACAGGAGATAAACATAAGGATAAAACATAATTCTGTAGCGGAAACAAGTATGACATTTTTACACACATGATGAGTCGATGACATGTGACCCAACCTCGAGAGCAAACGCTCCTCAGCAGGACTCTTCCTGTGAACCTGGGGAAAAGAGTCTAAAAATGGGTGAGCTAAAATACTCAGTGAGTGGGGGATTAGGGAGAGTTTGCAAAACATTCTTCAAACAATAGTCATGGCATGTAATAGTTCTTATGAAATCCTGAAAACAACATGATTCTATGAATGTGTTATGGAAGTAACTAAATTATTCCTGTATGCATGTATAACTCATTTCTAAAATTGTTCTAAGTACTGTAATATCATCATTTAAGCTGAAAACAAATCCTGAATTATAACTCATCATTGAATGCTTAAAATTCTTTTTCTGGAAACCCAAAACATAACTATAAATACTTATGCTTCTGGAAACAATGTTTCCTATAAGTCATGCTGCAACCATATATGTCATCACTCAAGAATGCATATGATTATGAAAATAATAACTCTACTAGTCATGCTGCAAACATCCAAACCATCATTCAATGAACACTCATGACTCTCAAAACAAAATCTGATAACTAAATTTATAACTATCGTGATGATATAAAATTGAAAACTGATTTTTCTGAAACTATGCACTGATAACTGATTTTGGAATACTGTAAACTTTATGCTGATAACTGAACTTTAAACTGGATACTGTAGCTTTTACCGATACTGAAAACTATAAACTGATATCTTATCTCGAAACTATGGCTAATACTGAAAGCTTTCTTAATATTCTGAAAACTCATATTGAGACTATCGCTCATAGCTGATACTAAAAACTGAATGTGATTTTGAACATTCTAAAACTGATTATGATATTAATAACAGAAAACTCTCACCGCAACTAGTACCCTCGGGGAAATCTGTCTTACTTGGTGGGCGTCCCGCACGCAGGCAGAGTAAGGGATGTACCTGTCATACCCGGCAAGATTTGTCATCGCGCGAGCAGAGCCACTGAAAGTGTCATACCTGGCGGACCACTCAACGCCCAAACAGACCAATAAAATCTGTCATACGTATGCGCAGAGCCAAAATCTGAAACTGTCATACCTGACAGAATCCTACATCGCTCGGGCAGAGCCAAAAATCTGTATCTCTGGGGAACGGGTACTTTGTAGGGTGGTTTGAAAACAATTTTATTCTTATATATAGTCTAAAATACTTTTCTTCATGAACAATGCATAGTTTGCTTGAAAAATATGATATTTATGCCCAAGGGAGAGAAAATATAGATTTATGAACATGCCTCAAAACTGACAAATCAACCCTTTTTCGTTTCTCATTTAGTATATTTATCAAAATCACTAAACTCTCATTTAATCATGCATCTCATGTTAATCTCAAGTAACATATATAAGTCAAGAACATACCACATATGTGCTTATAAATCATGCATATATGACATAATATTCAAAAATCACTTCCAGGGGTGAAATTGAAAATTTCCAAACATGTTTTAAAAACTGACAGTTTAACCCAGATTAAAAATTACTTTCAACATCACATTTCCATAGCATATGTCCATCACTAATCATAAGATATATACCACATTTCATATAAAAGTAAATCATGCCAAATCGTATGAAATTCCATGCAAAATGGGGGTAGAATGCAAGTTTTAAAACATACTTTCAAAAACTGACAGAATGCACCCCTTCTCTTTTTCTTTTTACCAAGAAACCATCTACCAAGATCACGAACCTCAACCCGTATACAATTCAACAAATTCTCTACTCTCAAAATTTTATTCATATAGCGTGAATACATATAAATTCTATATACCAAACTTCATCAAAACATTTAAAATAAAATCATAAGTTAACATGCAAACATGGATTTAAGCTTTTGGAAGAAGATTTGGTTTAATCCACTCACCAAATCAAGCTATAATTTCAATGGGGCATTCAAGACAAATATATGTTGATCCAGTAATATTTTCAAGTCACTTCAGAATCAATAACTATTTAAAACACAATTTTCTTTCAAACTCATTTAAATCTGCCAACTGTTTCCAGAATTGAGGTTACTGACTTGTAAAATTCATAACAATTCAGCCCTTAATCTAAACCTCATGAAACTCTCCAGAATTAAACTAGACACATATAGGATTCACCAGAATTTAAAATCACTCAATTTGGATAAGTATAAGTGCATTATTTCAGTTCTGAAAAATGCATGCTCTACAGAAAACATGAAATTCCAGAATTTCATAGCAGAATTCAAAATTCATTAAAAAATCCAATACTTCGAATTTTGGGGTGAAATCAATTTTCAACCAATCTCTAATAAGTCTAAAACAAAATACCTGAAATTTAGCTTCATTTGCAAACCCGAAACATATATAAAATTTTCAGAAGTTCGGACTGTCAGAATTTCACAGCATAACTTTTTATAACCAAAAACATACTTTAATAACTCTTGGTTCTTTAGGATCAACATATATGCTCTACCCATATAAAACCTATTGCATTAAATCTCCAATTTCAGTCAACAACACAATTCAGCCACCATATCCAACATACTGCTTCCCATAATTTCTGTTCTATCACAAACATTGTGAATATGCATAAAAATGCACATATGCTTGTGAAAATTAATCAATATATGAAATCCATAATTTCCATACCCTTCATTCCAACCATTACTGCCACCAATTAATTTCCAAACAAACCAGCCCTACCAAAATTAGCTGGAATTCTCAATCATCAACCAAATCAAACAGGCGGAAACACAAATTCTGCTTTCCATTCAACAACATCTGGTATAGGCATAATTATTTATACATGCATGTCCACACTTACTTCCAAATTTCATTATATATAAAATCATTCACATGCATGCCAAAGATAGTTTACAGAAGATGAATATAACCATATCAAAGCTTAAACAAATTTGAAGGTAAGGCATTTATGCACAAACATAGAAATCATTTCACTAAAAACATGATTTTATGCAAAGTTCTACTATTCCACTTACAAACATCATGCTTGTAAGGATTTTCGCAAAAGCAAATGGACGGTAGTAAAAGGAAATCAACATGCAAGGGCATAAGCTTAAGTTTTTAAGGAAAATAGTTTAGATCCACTCACTATTCTAACAACCGAAGCTCCCTGCACTCTCCTCCACTCTTCTCTCTCACTCTACCATTTTTCAGCCGCACCCATTCCCCTCTCTTCTCCGTTTTCTTCTTTTCTTCATCTGGGCGAAAATCAGCCTCCCTTTTTTTTAACTTTTCTTTTTCTGCTCTGCTCTCGCTTTCTCCCTCTGCTCTCGTCTCCTTCTTCTTCATTTGGGCCAAAATCAGCCCCTTTTCTTTCTTTTTTATATTTTTAATCTTTCTAAATTTATGCTTCTGCCCCTAGATTACAGGTAATCCCGCTAAACCCCTACCACATCAGCATTTCTTTCAAATAAACCTCCAGATTTTGCCCCTTGTTACGTGCAAACCCAGCAGCTTCCTTATCTTGCAATTTCATTCCCAATAAAACTTTTAAAAACTAACAGAAATCCCCTTTCATAAAAATAAAATCACACAGAATATGTAATATGTATTAGGATTAAAAACGGGGTTTCACATGGAGTCACTTTGTTCTTATCTTCAGGACATTTTTGGTGCTGGTAGTGAGACATCTGCTATAACTGTAAACTAGGCGACGGCTGAAATCATGAAAAATAAAGGAGTGATGGAAAAGGCACAAGCTGAGGTGAGGGAAGTGTTTAATAGAAACGGCAAAATCGATGAAGCAGGCATTGATGAAATGAAATTCTTGAAGTTAGTGATAAAAGAGACTCTGAGACTGCATTCTGCTGTTCCTTTATTGATTCCAAGAGAATGTGGTGAGAGATGTGTGATTAATGGATTTGATATACCTATTGGAAGAGATCCAAAATATTGAGTGAACCTGAGAGCTTTAGTCTAGAGAGGTTTCTGGATTGTTCTGTTGACTTTAAGGGGACTAATTTTTAATAAATATTTGGTGCTGATAGGAGAATGTGTCCAGGAATGTCATTGGGTCTTGCTGACACTGAGCTTCCACTAGCAATGTTATTGTACCATTTTGATTGGAAACTTCCAAATGAATGAAACCTGAAGATTTGGATATGACAGAGAAATTTGGTTCAGCAGTAAGAAGGAAAAAGGATCTTTACATCATTCCTGTTCCTTATCATCCTTCAACAGCTGCATAACCATGCTGGAAGAAAAAGGGTAAATAATACTATGTTCCTAAGGTTTTCAATTATTCAGAAAACTCTGTGATTAAGGGAATCATAAAAATTACTCCAGCTGTTTCTGAATGGATGTAATAATAAATAAATGACCATCATCCATGGCCTGTTGCATAGGCTCAATCTTGAAAAATGAATTTTTAAATGTCATCCTGCCTACCAAATGCCTCATTTGTTGACCTTAAAAGCATGCTTGGTAATTACTTGGCCTACAATCGTTGAACAAAGGATTTGGGCATGATAATTAATTAGCTTAGAATCTTTGACACAAGATTTGGATGGTTGAAAACAAGTAGTAATGATAATTAAATTTGAGTAGAAAAGTTAGTGGGCTAGGTAACTTAGGGGTGACAAGAGACTATGACCAAAAAGTATGTGGAGGCATTTAACGGTTGTAATTTTTGACCTTAGAAATGTGAATGTGGTAAATTTACTATTGATTTGGAGGGTTTCCTATACATACCATGGTTCATTTCTCCGATTCTATCACAACGTCCACCACCCAAACACATACACAATACACCAGCCTTTCCTTTCTATTGTATTTCCCCAAATTGTCTTTCCTCACTTATAAGAGTGTTGGATATGGTTCATACTTTGCATGACCTTAACAGATTATCGGCTTACGCCGATGCATTCATGGGCAGGGTGAGAGGGCAATGCCCTCTTCATGGTAAGCCTAATTAGTAATTGGGTTTAAAATTGATTTGCAAATATATGAGCCTGAATCGAGTTAGATCCGGATAGTCAAAATGGGGTAAGATTTACTATTATATGCATTTTGTGATAGGGAAAAACCTAACATAACAAAATATTGAGAAAGAGGAGAGAAAGAGTGAACTATCGTCACTACTATTGTATTTCTAAATATTACTAAAACTCAATAAAATCTTCTCTATCTTGAATGTTAGAAATAGTTCTTATATTGAGAACAAATCAGGATAAATTGTGTGTCCTCCTTACTTTCCTGCTTTGTTATTGTGTGTGTTTTGCCTTTATTTTTCAACAGAGAGAGTGTCTATGGTGCTCTTCCAATCTTAAAGCCAGGTGGTTGTAATTCTCTCATGGTCTAAATAAAAATCCTCCAAGTCTTTGCCTGGTGGATATTTCTCTCATAATCGAGGGTTTTACCACAAAAATCTCGTGTCCGTTATTTCATTATTATTGTTTTCACAATTTGTTCTCTCATTCCAAATTTACGCTGCAAATTAGGTTTATCAACTTCCTAACAAAGCATTCATATTCATAAATTAATTTGGAATGATCAACATACTTTTATAAGTGTGGAAGTACTATTACATTATTCTGGTGTTCAATTTCCAGAAAATACGGATCTGAAAAAGGTTCAAAGCTTCTACATGGAAGCAACTAACCAGTGTTTAATTTCCATATATGGTCTTAGCTTCTCTTTATTAATTATTTCTTCATTTCTTCAGCTTCCAGGACAGTTAGTAGCTTTTGCATGGGCTCTGCTTTTTCTTGATTTCCCAGAGTTGGGACAAGCTATCTGGAGATTCGTACAGCTTATTTGCAAAATGTAACTAAAATATTAGCACTAGTTTGATACGATCCTAAACGTGACGATCAAAAACTCCATCAACTATTTTATAGAATATAATTATTGTAAATAAAACCATCCTGGTAGATGCTTCCAGGTTCCAGCTAATCATTAGTTCTGAATAGTACTTAAATCAAGGTCAACAAAGCCCTAAATCTAACAGTCACTGCCTTTAATTTTTTCATGGACCTTGAATTGTCCACCTTCTCAATCCTTCTCACCTTTTTCTCTTTCTCTTCATGGTGCTGTGTATAGGGAAGAGATCCAAAACCAGTAACAAAACTTTACATTTGCCTCCAGGGCCATTGAAATTACCTCTAATTGGAAATTTGCACCAGCTGTTGGCTCTCTGCCCCATCACAGACAAAGAGACTTGGCCCGGAAATACGGTCCCCTTATGCTCGTGCAGCTCGGCGAAGTTTCCACTGTTATTGTTTCTTCTCCGGAATATGCAAAAGAGGTAATGAAAACCCATGATGTTACCTTCGCATCAAGGCCTGAGATGCCGGTAACAAAAATCATGGCCTATGAATCTATGATTCTACTGATATAATATTTTCACCGTATGATGAGTATTGGAGGCAGCTACGAAAAGTTTTTACGTTGGAGCTTTTAAGCGCAAAACGAGTCCAGTCTTTCCGATTGATAAGAGAGGAAGAGGTGTCCAGTCTCATGAATTGGATTGCTTCAAAAGCGGGATCAGAATTGATTAATCCTACGGATAAAGTTTATTCATTAATATATGGCATCAATTCCAGGGCAGCCTTTGGCAACAAATCCAAAGATCAGGAATTGCTCATATCAGTAATCAATGAAACCGCACAACTGGCGGCAGGTTTCAATATTGCAGAACTGTATCCTTCCATTGAATTGCTTCAATCAATTACAGGCATCAAGTCTAAAATAGAGAAGTTGCACAAAGAAGCTGACAGAATTGTTGAGAAAATAAGCTGAGGATCTGATTGATGTTCTTTTGAAAGTTCAAGAACATGGCGAACTTGAATTTCCCTCAACTATCGACAACATCAAAGCAGTTATCCTGGTAAGTACCTTAACTGCTTGTGCAATTTTCTCATGATTCCATTGGTAAAAGTAAAATTCAAACCAAATCACTTTCCATACCTCAATGACCTGTTTGTTTTCAGGACATTTTTGGTGGTGCTGGTGAAACATCTGCCACAACTATAGATTGGGCAATGTCTGAAATGCTAATAAATACAAGAGTGCTGGAGAAGGCACAAGCTGAAGTGAGGAACGTCTTTAATAGGAAAGGCAAGATCGATGAAACTAGCATTGAGGAAATGAAATTCTTAAAGCAGGTGATAAAAGAGACTCTGAGACTACATCCTCCTGCTCCTTTGTTAATACCAAGAGAATGTAGAGAGAGATGTGTGATTAATGGATTTGACATACCCATCAAAACCAGAGTCATTGTTAATGCATGGGCGATTGGAAGAGATCCAGAATATTGGAGTGAACCTGAGTGCTTTATTCCGGAGAGGTTTCTTGATTGTTGTATTGACTTTAAGGGGACAAATTTCGAATACATCCCATTTGGGGCTGGTAGGAGGATTTGTCCAGGAATGTCATATGGAATGGCAAATGTTGAGCTTCCACTCGCAATGTTGTTGTATCATTTTGACTGGAAACTTCCCAATGGAATGAGGAATGATGATTTGGACATGACTGAGGCCTTTAGTGTGACAGTCCGAAGAAAAGATGATTTGTGGCTGATTCCTATTCCTTATAAGTACACTTCTTAACATGAATTTGTTTCTTCATGCATCGCCATGCATTGTAGAAAAGATTCCCCCGAAGGAAGTGTGATTAATGATTTTGAAGAAAAATCTTTCAGAACCTTCAATTCAATCTCCATGTTAATATATATAGCCAATAGCACCAAACTCATGCATTGTATTTTATCCTCCTTGCCTGGTAATGCTTCCATTTTCTTTCTTTATTTTTTTTAATTTTTATTACAGCGCAATTTGTCCCAACTAGAAGGAAATTTCATAAGATATAGTTTTCAGAAAAAGAAAAGGAATTTACATGTACATACAATACATGTCAACCTTTTTCACTTTTTTAAGTATGAGAAAACTCGCAAGAGGTTAGTCGAATGGTTAGGTACATATCCACAAGGTTTAGGTTTTGAAGCCCTCTTGAAGGATCCTATATGGTTAGAGGGTTCCTGTTTTTCGGTCAAAAATTATAAATATTCAATAGAAGCTTCAGTTTCAAACTCGGGTTCACAACACGATCGAGATTTAAGATTTTTAGATTATAAAAAACAAATTGCTGAAAGAGAAGAAGAGTCAATATAGCAGAAGAAAGGGTTATCCCGCTTAAGTTTTGGAACCTGTGAATATAAGTATTACTTACACTAAACTTTAAGGGTGATTATGTTTTAAATCCGAGAAGAAAAAGACCAAAGACAGGAAAGAATATCTCTTCCTGTTTTTGCTATTACTTGATTTCATTTACCTATATGATGTAGAACAACTAGCAAATGAATTTCTAGAGAGGGTTGACCGTTAGAAGCCCAAACACAGACAGACCAACTTGAAACAACTATAATTTTTTGATCTGGGAGGAGTTACGGGGCCCATAATATATCAACGAAAAGCTCGTTTCGAGCGCAATGATGTGACAACCTAGTATCTCGGTTGGAGGTCGTTTTTAGGTCCAAAATCTATTGTTTTGGCATGTTTTAGGGCCATTTAAGTTTTTCGACCTTTTTTTCTATTTTTATTTAGGATTTCTTTTTTTAATTAATTTGGATTTTATTTCCTTATTTATTCGGAGTCTTGTTAGGGTTGGCTGTCACCACCCTATATAAACATCTTATTCATTGTTAATATCTGAAGCGCAAAACCTTTTTTTTAACATTTCTGCAAAATTT
Source organism: Pistacia vera (assembly GCF_008641045.1). Taxonomy (NCBI): domain Eukaryota; kingdom Viridiplantae; phylum Streptophyta; class Magnoliopsida; order Sapindales; family Anacardiaceae; genus Pistacia; species Pistacia vera. The sequence goes on along the minus strand of NW_022195094.1, from coordinate 594,905 downwards.
CACTTATCAAAACGCAGCCGTTTCACTACAAATGAGAATAGATCACAACCGCTGAAATGAAGAAGATCCAACGGCCAAGATTAGCTCTTGAGGTCAAAATATATAAAGGGAAAGTTTTTTGCATAGAAACTGATTTTTCTGCTCCTCTTTCTTTTCACGACAAATCAGTTTTTTGCTCTTAGCATTGTTAGTTTGTAGTCAATCTTTTGGGTTGAGAATATGTATAATCTTAGGGTGAAGATAGTGTTTTCTTCAGGTTTAGAGAAACTAGATCAAGTATTCTCTAGAGATTTCCGATTTGAGTGAGTAGGTTAAAGATTGATAGTTGGGTGAATCTTTAGAGTGTTTTGTAATCTGTAATAACAGTTGATTCCTAGTGTAGTGAGCCTCCAAAAATTCTTGGAGCTCAACGTGGATGTAATCTTTCCATTGTGAAAGGTGAACCACTGTAAATTTGGTGTTCTTGTGATTGGTTTGATCTTGTTTCTTTTGTGTGTATTATTTGTTGGTTTGTGCGTGTGATTAGCAGTGAATTGGTTGGGAATTTACACAACAGTGGTATCAGAGCACGGTTAGTGTTTTCAATCCTAGGGTTTCTTGATTTTTTCGAAATCTAGGGTTTGGTCAAAAATTGGGGATTTCTTGATTAAAGGCTTGGGAGAGTCTAGGATTAGAAATTTGGTAAATTCGGGACATCAATTTGGGAAGGAGAGACCAATCTTGGTTCGTTTCTTTGGGTTCTGTTTAGTAATCACCAAACACAAAAACAAACACATTCAATCATGAGTACAACTAGGCTTGAGATCACCCAGTATGATGGAAAAATCGATTTTGGAAGTTGGAGGAAGAAGATGAGAGCTTTGTTGTCTTATAACAAAGTGTCTATCGCGCTGGAGAAGGATTCCACCAAGTGGCCGGAGGAGAAGTTGAAGAAGAAGGCCGAAGTGGATGAAGAGGCCTACAATTTAATCATCATGAACCTTGCTGATAGCGTGCTGCGCAAGGTCGATGGGTTTGAAACCCCAATCGGCCTCTGGGGTAAGCTTGAATCTCTTTATGCTTTGCAATCAATTCCTAATCTTGCATATCTTAAAGGTGTTCTATTTGCTTACAAGATGGATAGTTCTAGGACTATTGATGAGAATCTTGATGAGTTCTTGAAAATGACCCTAGTGCTTAAGGGTACAGATCAAGAACTTGGAGATTCCAGTTTAGCCATGATACTGTTAAATTCGCTAACTGAAGAATATTAGGTTGTAAAAAATGCATTATAATACTCTGAAATTGTCCCTAGTCTAGATTTAATAATCTCAGGATTAAAGGCTAGGGAACTAGAACTTAGAGTGCGAAAAAGGAGTGGTCACAATCTGTTTGTGAAGGGAAAAGGGGAGTCAAGCATGTTGGGTAGTAACACACAGTTTGAAAATGGCCCTAGGAATAAAAAGAAGGGTAAAAACAGTCGCAAAGCAAAAGGGGAGACTAGGAAGTGTTTCTTTTGTAACAAAACAGGTCACTTAAAGAAAAATTGTTTTGCTTGGATTAAGAAACAGAAACAGGGAAATACAGAGAGCAACCTTGCATCCACTAAAACCAATATTGAAGAGTCAGAGGTCCTCACTGTCTCTAAATCAGATAATGTAAATGAATGGATTCTAGATTCAGGTTGCTCTTTCCACATGAGTCCTAATAAAAACTGGTTCCAAGACTTTGAGGCTAATGAACTAGAAACCGTGTTTATGAGAAATAATAATGCCTGCAAAGTCCAGGGAATTGTTAGTATAACCTTAAGGCTTGAAAATGGAAAAAACATTAAATTGACTAAGGTTAGATACATTCCAGATTTAAAGAGGAATTTGATCTCTCTAGGAACACTAGATGAGTCTGGGTGTTGTTATAAAGCTGTAAGAAAGGGTGCCTAATGTCTGTAGGAATAACAACATAGTCCTTAGTGGAGTGAAAAGAAACAGACTGTACTTTTTGTGTGGGAACCATAATTCTGAATGTTATAATACTGCTTTGTTTTCTACTAACCTGACTGTTACAGAGAAGTGGCACCTTAGGATGGGCCATATAAGTCAGAAAGGCATGGACATCCTAAGCAAAAAGGGACTGTTTGGTAAGGACTCCATTGAAACAGTTAACTTCTGTGAAACATGTGTAATGGGTAAGTAACATAGATTGAGTTTGCAAAAAGGAACTCACCTTACTGAAAATTGCTTCGATTACTTGCATGCTGATTTGTGGGGGCCTGAAAGGGTAACATCACATGGGGGCAGTAGTTATTTTCTTTCTATAGTTGATGACTATAGTAGGAAAGTGTGGGTCTACTAGCTTAGGACTAAGGATGAGGTTTTGGGCAGGTTTAAGAGCTGGAAACTATTGGTAGAGAACCAAATTGACCAAAAGGTCAAAGCCCTTAGAACTGATAATGGGTTAGAGTTATGCAATTTACAGTTTGATAACTACTGTAGTGACCAGGGTATTCTGAGACACAAAACAGTTAGGAAAACTCCTCAGCAAATGGAGTTGTTGAGAGAAAGAATAGAACCCTATTAGAAAAGGTTAGATGTTTGTTGTTTACATCTGGTCTACCTAAAACTTTTTGGGGGGAAGCCTTAAACACTGCTGCATACCTAGTCAATAGGAGTCCCTCAAGTGCCATAGAATTTATGTGCCCTGAAGAAAAGTGGTCAAACAGGAAACACAACTTAGATCACTTAAGGGCATTTAAATGTGCAGCATATGCTTACACCACTGATGAAAAATTAGACCCAAGATCTTTGAGATGTGTGTTTCTAGGTTATCAAGAGGGAACCAAGGGGTATAGGTTATGGGAGAGGAGTGCACCTGGAGTGAGGATTATAATTAGTAGGGATGTAATATTCAATGAGAATCTTTTTCCTTACAAATCTGTTGATAATGGTGCAGGTACCTCAAGCAGTAACTCTACAACTCAAGAACCACCTAAGAATGTTCAAATTGAGGTGGAGCCACTAATAACCTAACCTAAACAGGAAGATCCAGGAACTGAAACTGTCACACCAGATCTGAATCCTGACTATGAAGAGGAACATGTTGAAAATCCTGAGGTTTCTCAACATGATTCACTAGCCCAATACCAATTGGCCCGAGATAGAACTAGAAGAGAGATCAGGCCACCAACAAGATTCTCCTATGCTGAACTCATATACACAGCCTTGGTGGATGGGGTTGAATTGCAAAGGGCAGAACCTATCACCTATGAAGAGGCAATTGGATCCAAGGACAGAATCAAATGGCAGATTGCAATGGAGGAGGAGATGCACTCCCTTAAGGTAAATGGAACCTGGTCATTGGTTCCAAATCCTAAAGACGAGAAACTAATTGACTATCGATGGTTATTCAAGGTAAAAGAAGGTACATCTCTCTCTGATCCTCCTAGATATAAGGCTAGATTGGTAGCCAAAGGCTACACACAAAGGGAAGGAATAGATTTTAATGAAATATTTTCTCCTGTTGTGAAATATAAGACCATAAGACTTATGTTGTCTATTGTTGCATACCATGATTTAGAAGTAGAACAACTTGATGTTAAAACTGCGTTTTTACATGGAAATTTAGAAGAAAAAATCTATGAGGTCACTTTTTCTTATCTTCAGGACATTTTGGTGCTGGTAGTGAGACATCTGCTATAACTGTAAACTAGGCGACGGCTGTGAAATCATGAAAAATAAAGGAGTGATGGAAAGCACCAGCTGAGGTGAGGGAAGTGTTTAATAGAAACGGCAAAATCGATGAAGCAGGCATTGAGAAATGAAATTCTTGAAGTTAGTGATAAAAGAGACTCTGAGACTGCATTCTGCTGTTCCTTTATTGATTCCAAGAGAATGTGGTGAGAGATGTGTGATTAATGGATTGTATACCTATTGGAAGAGATCAAAATATTGAGTGAACCTGAGAGCTTTGTTAGAGAGGTTTCTGGATTGTTCTGTTGATTTAAGGGGACTAATTTTAATAAATATTTGGTGCGATAGGAGAATGTGTCCAGGAATGTCATGGGTCTTGCTGACACTGAGCTTCCATAGCAATGTATTGTACCATTTGATTGGAAACTTCCAAATGAATGAAACCTGAAGATTTGGATATGACAGAGAAATTTGGTTCAGCAGTAAGAAGGAAAAAGGATCTTTACATCATTCCGTTCCTATCATCCTTCAACAGCTGCATAACCATGCTGGAAGAAAAAGGGTAAATAATACTGTTCCTAAGGTTTTCAATATCAGAAAAATCTGTGATAAGGGAATCATAAAAATTACTCCAGCTGTTTCTGAATGGATGTAATAATAATAAATGACCACATCATGGCCTGTTGCATAGGCTCATCTTGAAAATGAATTTTTAAAGTCATCCTGCCTACCAAATGCCTCATTGTTGGACCTTAAAAGCATGCTTGGTATTACTTGGCCTACAACGTTGAACAAAGGATTTGGGCATGAAATTAATTAGCTTAGAATCTTTGACACAGATTTGGATGGTTGAAAACAAGTAGTAATGATAATTAAATTTGAGTAGAAAAGTTAGGGGCTAGGTAAATTAGGGGTGACAAGAGACTATGACCAAAAGTATGTGGAGGCATTAACGGTTGTAATTTTTGACCTTAGAATGTGAATGTGGTTAATTACTATTGATTGGAGGGTTTCCTATACATACCATGGTTCATTTCTCCGATTCTATCACAAACGTCCACCACCAAACACATACACAATACACCAGCCTTCCTTTCTATTGTTTCCCCCCAATTGTCTTTCCTCACTTATAAGAGTGTTGGATATGTGATACTTTGCATGACCTTAACAGATTATCGGCTTACGCCGATGCATTCATGGGCAGGGTGAGAGGGCAATGCCTCTCATGGTAAGCCTAATTAGTATTGGGTTTAAAATTGATTTGCAAATATATGAGCCTGAATCGAGTTAGATCGGATAGTCAAAATGGGGTAAGATTTATATATGCATTTTTGATGGGAAAAACCTAACATAACAAAATATTGAGAAAGAGGAGAGAAAGAGTGAACTATGTCACTACTATGTATTTTAAATATTACTAAAACTCAATAAAATCTTCTCTATCTTGAATGTTAGAAATAGTTCTTATATTGAACAAATCAGGATAAATTGTGTGTCCTCCTTACTTTCCTGCTTTGTTATGTGTGTGTTTTGCCTTTATTTTTCAACAGAGAGAGTGTCTATGGTGCTCTTCCAATCTAAAGCCAGGTGGTTGTATTCTCTCATGGTCTAAATAAAATCCTCCAAGTCTTGTGGTGTATTTTCTCCATAATCGAGGGTTTACCACAAAAATCTCGTGTCCGTTTTTCATATTTATGTGTTTCACAATTTGTTTCATTCCAAATTTACGCTGCAAATTAGGTTTATCAACTTCCTAACAAGCATTCATATTCATAAATTAATTTGGAATGATCAACATACTTTTATAAGTGTGGAAGTACTATACATTATTCTGGTGTTCAATTTCCAGAAAATACGGATCGAAAAAGGTTCAAAGCTTCACATGGAAGCAACTAACCAGTGTTTAATTTCCATATATGGTCTTAGCTTCTCTTATTAATTATTTCTTCATTTTTCAGCTTCCAGGACAGTTAGTAGCTTTTGCATGGGCTCTGCTTTTTCTGAGTTTCCAGAGTTGGGACAAGCTATCTGGAGATTCGTACAGCTTATTTGCAAAATGTAACTAAAATATTAGCACTAGTTTGATACGATCCTAAACGTGACGATCAAAAAATCCATCAACTATTTTATAGATATAATTATGTAAATAAAACCATCCTGGTAGATGCTTCCAGTTCCAGCTAATCATTAGTTCGAATAGTACTTAAATCAAGGTCAACAAAGCCCTAAATCTAACAGTCACTGCCTTTAATTTTTCATGGACCTTGAATTGTCCACCTTCTCAATCCTTCTCACCTTTTTCTCTTCTCTTCATGGTGCTGGTATAGGGAAGAGATCCAAACCAGTAACAAAACTTTACATTTGCTCCAGGGCCATTGAAATTACCTCTAATTGGAAATTTGCACCAGCTGTTGGCTCTCTGCCCATCACAGACAAAGAGACTTGGCCCGGAAATACGGTCCCTTAGCTCGTGCAGCTCGGCGAAGTTTCCACTGTTATGTTTCTTCTCGGATATGCAAAGAGGTAATGAAAACCCATGATGTTACCTTCGCATCAAGGCCTGAGATGCCGGTAACAAAATCATGGCCTATGAATCTATGATTCTACTGATATATAATATTTCACCGTATGATGGTATTGGAGGCAGCTACGAAAAGTTTTACGTTGGAGCTTTTAAGCGCAAAACGAGTCCAGTCTTTCCGATTGATAGAGGAAGAGGTGTCCAGTCTCATGAATTGGATTGCTCAAAGCGGATCAGAATTGATTAATCTACGGATAAAGTTTATCATTAATATATGGCATCAATTCCAGGGCAGCCTTTGGCAACAAATCAAAGATCAGGAATTGCTCATATCAGTAATCAATGAAAACGCACAACTGGCGGCAGGTTTCAATATTGCAGAACTGTATCCTCCATTGAATTGCTTCAATCAATTACAGGCATCAAGTCTAAAATAGAGAAGTTGCACAAAGAGCTGACAGAATTGTTGAGAAAATAAGCTGAGGATCTGATTGATGTTCTTTTGAAAGTTCAAGAACAGGCGAACTTGAATTTCCCTCAACTATCGACAACATCAAAGCAGTTATCCTGGTAAGTACCTTAACTGCTTGTGCAATTTTCTCATGATTCCATTGGTAAAAGTAAAATTCAAACCAAATCACTTTCCATACCTCAATGACCTGTTGTTTCAGGACATTTTTGGTGGTGCTGGTGAAACATCTGCCACAACTATAGATTGGCAATGTCTGAAATGCTATAAATACAAGAGTGCTGGAGAAGGACAAGCTGAAGTGAGGAAAGTCTTTAATAGGAAGGCAGATCGATGAAACTAGCATTGAGGAAATGAAATTCTTAAGCAGGTGATAAAAGAGACTCTGAGATCTTCCTCCTGCTCCTTGTTATACCAAGAGAATGTAGAGAGAGATGTGTGTAATGGATTTGACATACCATCAAAACCGAGTCATTGTAATGCAGGGCGATTGGAAGAGATCCAGAAATATGGGTGAACCTGAGTGCTTTATTCCGAGAGGTTTCTTGATTGTTGTATTGACTTTAAGGGGACAAATTTCGAATACATCCCATGGGGTGGTAGGAGGATTGTGTCCAGGAATGTCATATGGAAGGCAATGTTGAGCTTCCACTCGCAAGTTGTTGTTCATTTGACTGGAAAACTTCCCAATGGAATGAGGAATGATGATTTGGACATGACTGAGGCCTTTAGTGTGACAGTCCGAAGAAAAGATGATTTGTGGCTGATTCCTATTCCTTATAAGTACACTTTAACTGAATTTGTTTCTTCATGCGCCATGCATTGTAGAAAAGAATCCCGAAGGAGTGTGATTAGATTTTGAAGAAAAATCTTTCAGAACCTCAATTCAATCTCCGTTAATATATATAGCCAATAGCACCAAACTCATGCATTGTATTTATCCTCTGCCTGGTAATGCTTCCATTTTCTTCTTTATTTTTTTAATATTACACGCAATTTGTCCCAACTAGAAGGAATTTCATAAGATATAGTTTTCAGAAAAAGAAAAGGAATTTACATGTACATACAATACATGTCAACCTTTTTCACTTTTTTAAGTATGAGAAAACTCGCAAGAGGTTAGTCGAATGGTTAGGTACATATACACAAGTTTAGGTTTTGAAGCCCTCTTGAAGGATCCATATGGTTAGAGGGTTCCTGTTTTTCGGTCACAAAATTATAAATATTCAATAGAAGCTTCAGTTTCAAACTCGGGTTCACACACGATCGAGATTTAAGATTTTAGATTATAAAAAACAAATGCTGAAAGAGAAGAAGAGTCAATATAGCAGAAGAAAGGGTTATCCCGCTTAGTTTTGGAACCTGTGAATATAAGTATTACTTACACTAAACTTTAAGGGTGATATGTTTTAAATCGAGAAGAAAAAGACAAAGACAGGAAAGAATATCTCTTCCTGTTTTGCTATTACTTGTTTCATTTACCTATATGATGTAGTAGAACACTAGCAAATGAATTTCTAGAGAGGGTTGACCGTTAGAAGCCCAACACAGACAGACCAACTTGAAACAACTATAATTTTTTGATCTGGGAGGAGGAGTACGGGGCCCATAATATATCAACGAAAAGCTCGTTTCGAGCGCAATGATGTGACAACAGTACTCGGTTGGAGGTCGTTTTTAGGTCCAAAATCTATTGTTTGGCATGTTTTAGGGCCATTTAAGTTTTCGACCTTTTTTTCTATTTTTATTTAGGATTTCTTTTTTTAATTAATTTGGATTTTATTCCTTATTTATTCGGAGTCTTGTAGGGTTGGCTGTCACCACCCTATATAAACATCTTATTCATTGTTAATATCTGAAGCGCAAAACCTTTTTTTTAACATTTCTGCCAAATTTCACTTATCAAAACGCAGCCGTTTCACTACAAATGAGAATAGATCACAACGCTGAAATGAAGAAGATCCAACGGCAAGATTAGCTCTTGAGGTCAAAATATTAAAGGGAAAGTTTTTTGCATAGAAACTGATTTTTCTGTCCTCTTTCTTTTCACGACAAATCAGTTTTTGCTCTTAGCATTGTTAGTTTGTAGTCAATCTTTTGGGTTGAGAATATGTATAATCTTAGGGTGAGATAGTGTTTCTTCAGGTTTAGAGAAACTAGATCAAGTATTCTCTAGAGATTTCCGATTTGAGTGAGTAGGTTAAAGATTGATAGTTGGGTGAATCTTTAGATGTTTTGTAATCTGTAATAACAGTTGTCCTAGTGTAGTGAGCCTCCAAAATTCTTGGAGCTCAACGTGGATGTAATCTCCATTGTGAAAGGTGAACCACTGTAAATTTGGTGTTCTTGTGATTGGTTTGATTGTTTTTTTGTGTGTTTATTGTTGGTTTGTGCGTGTGATTAGCAGGATGATGGTTGGGAATTTACACAACAGTGGTATCAGAGCACGGTTAGTGTTTTCAATCCTAGGGTTTCTTGATTTTTTCGAAATCTAGGGTTTGGTCAAAATTGGGATTTCTTGATTAAAGGCTTGGGAGAGTCTAGGATTAGAAATTGGTAAATTCGGGACATCAATTGGGAAGAGAGACCAATCTTGGTTCGTTTCTTGGGTTCTGTTAGTAATCACCAAACACAAAAAACAAACACATTCATCATGAGTAAACTAGGCTTGAGATCACCCAGTATGATGGAAAAATCGATTTTGGAAGTTGGAGGAAGAAGATGAGAGTTGTTGTCTTATAACAAAGTGTCTATCGCGCTGGAGAAGGATTCCACCAAGTGGCCGGAGGAGAAGTTAGAAGAAGAAGGCCGAAGTGGATGAAGAGGCCTACAATTTAATCATCATGAACCTTGCTGATAGCGTGCTGCGCAAGGTCGATGGGTTTGAAACCCCAATCGGCCTCTGGGGTAGCTTGAATCTCTTTGCTTTGCAATCAATTCCTAATCTTGCATATCTAAAGGTGTTCTATTGCTTACACGTTTTATATTTTTAGTCTTTCTAAATTTATGCTTCTACCCCTAGATTACAGGTAATCCCGCTAAACCCCTACCACATCAGCTTTTCTTTCAAATAAACCTCCAGATTTTGCCCCTTGTAACATGCAAACCCAGCAGCTTCCTTTTCTTGCAATTTCATTCCCAATAAAACTTTTAAAAACTAACAGAAATCCCCTTCCATAAAAATAAAATCACACAAAATATGTAATATGTATTAGGATTAAAAACGGGGTTTCACAATAACCCAAAAGGAAACAACCCACAAATGAAATTTTAACCGTCTTCATATCTAACAATGGCCTAGATACTTTAGACATTGAGCAGCTATTGAAGTTTTTCTCAAAATCTAGTCGGTTGTATTTGCTAGACAGGTGCTTTTCTTAAATAAGGATTCTTGTTTCTTTTCCAGATGATTGAAGTGCAACAATACATGCATTGAACACTTAAGATTGATGGTAGTCCTTCTCTAATATTCATTCTAAGAGGCCAACTTCCTTCATTTCTGAAAACCCTCTTGGTAGAAAATTGTATAAAATTGGGATAATAGAGAGGATACTTGTAATAGGTGGGGCTTGCACATTCTTTCAAGAACAAGATATGCCCACGAATCTAACATCACTTTCTGTTGATGATCCCAGCATCATATACAACCCAGTGGGTGTGTGGGGCTTCCACAAACTCACCACTTTTGCAAAACTCATAATCAGTGTGTTTTCAACAAGAGGAGAGGAGAATGAAGCTGCCAGCCTCTTTAATTTAATTGATAATTTTTAGATTCTTGAACTTGAGATATCTATGTCCTAAGGGTTAAATTTTACCTGTCTTGAAGAGTTTATTTTCACTCATCTTCCTTGTAGTGTAATGTATGAAGTTGTAATTTAAAGTAACGTAACTTGAAGTGAGATGTCTTAGCCTCCTGTATTTGACCGTCAGAAATACTTTGCGACTGGGAGTTTGACCGCTTTTCTATCATTTAGAAATTAGTTTTTCCACTTTTATATCTTATTTTTTTAAGAGTACTTTTTGTATATTTTTTATTTTTCAATGGAAAGCAGGTGGACTATTTGAATCTTGCATCCTTTTGTCAGACTCTAAGACTCAAGTATTTCAGTGTAATCATACTTAAAAATGAAGGTAAGCAAAAGAAACTTGAGGAATGGGTCAAATTCTGATATTTTCCAATATTAGATATGTGTAATTTCCGTAGAAACTGAAGTTTTGTTATACCATAGTGGCCAAATTTGGGTTTCCTTTTAGATGATCACTTCACGTTAACTTTAATATGAGGATTCGTTGGAGAGACTATAAGCAGTTTAGTATATCTTTTGGGAGTTCATCTTGCATAGGCTGTAGATATATCCTTGCAGTCCAAAACTCTTTAGTACTTTGGTAGATATCAGCATTAGATCTTTAATGCAATAAGCCGAGGAGGCACAAAACACATATCCGTGGATTGTTAGAAAGGGCAGTGGCAGATGAGAAAGTATAGTGTTTTGTTGTACTATGGCATTGGTATATTTGTATATGTGGTTTACATTGTATGCAATCTGTGCCTACTGCTAGACGAATTATTTTTTGAGCGCTTGTCCAAGGTGAGAGCTTCTTCCCTTGATGAGGTTCTGAACATGCATCGTTTACTCATCTTGAAGGAATTGTATTTTAATGATAGGAAGAACCAAGCATCTATGCAACTAACCCATTAACACACCAAATTAAAAAAAAATTAGAAGATGAATATTGCTTGTTCGTCATTTTTAACCCTTATGATCAATGTATTTTTTAGGTCAAAAAAAGCTATGGCGAGATGGTTTTTTCAGACTGAATTCCAAGAAGCAATGCGGGACAGGGAACCGAATTCCAAGACAAATGCTTATGACATTCTTCTACAAGATTCATACAAAATCCTCCATAGTGCAAAGTTGGAAGTTCCTTCAGCTGTACTTTGGAGAAACTTCAGGTTCAAGAGGTCTCCCAGTATTATTGTAGAAATGAAAGGGCTTCTTAATGCAGTTACATGAAGCAAGAGGCCTTTTTTTGTTTCATTCAATAAGAGTCCAAGACAAGAGCCAAAAAATTATCCTAATAATTCAATCCCAAAGCAATCAAACTAGTAAGTTAAAACTCCATTAAACTCAAACGATTTCCCAAGGTTGCAAACTCACAATGGGCTTGGGGCGATTCGACTTTCTTTTATCTGGGTGTTGTTAGGCTTGGGCCATACTTAGATGGGCTTAAAGGGTCATTAGTCTGGGTTGATATGTGTTGGGCTCGGTGGGTCAATGGTCTGAGATTTTTTTGTTCTTTTTATTAGAAATTTTTTATTGACCGATTTTAGATTTTAGATTCAAGTTTAGTTTTATCATATGGATATTTGTTGTTATCCGTGTAAGCATACCAAATTTCTGTTCATCTATCATTGTTTTAGTAGCTTGTGTTTGATCAATTGATGCTCTTTGACAGATTATGCACTTTACAGTGTGGATTAGGGGATGCTTTTCGATGCAGCACATGCCCTTACAAGGGTCTTCCGCCATTCAAACTGGGAGACAAGGTATGGAAAATATTTAAGTGCTCTGTTCTTTGTTTTTTTTTCCTCTCTCTCTCTCTTTTTCACCTACTTGTTTTATGAAATGGGAGTCGATGTATAAATGCAGGTATCGCTCTCTAGCAACTTTCTTGCTGCAGACTTTTAAATACGAAGTTGTGGGTGGTTTTTTGCATCTTATGTATACATTAACAATAGGCACAGCTAATGTAAGGTAATAATTTTGAGTATTTTGATTGCAGTACGTTCATTTTGCATTGTGGCTTTCAATCATAAGACAACTAATCGAAGTAGATGATAATTTTTTTTTTTTCTGGTACTCGTACTTTCAAAAACTAGCCAATATATATGGCTGATGCAACTACTTAATTTCCTGATTCTTGTTGAAAGCTATTGCTTGTGCTGAATGTGTTTAATGACTAGCATGGATTAAGTTTAATCAAATTTAATGCATGCCATTCTTTGTATGAATGACATGGCAACTTCTTGTTGAATTACTATTTAAATTTGAAAAGAATTTACATGCAGTATGCATATCTGTATGCATGCAGTGCAGACATTTGTACAGACCAAAAGCTTAGTTGGTGGTTTGGTCTGCACTTAATTAAGTTTGGATGGTCCAATCTTAATTCTCTACATTTTTGCGATGTACACCAGCTTTTTTGCTGCTGGTGTTAGCATAGATGGCTAGTTCGCCTTCTGGCCATCTCACTCACGCCAGCGGTGTTGCCACATTGCGGCTTTTTGGCTGCTGGTGTTAGCATCAGCGGCTAGTTTGCCTTCTGGCCATCTCACCCACGAAAACGTTGTTGCCACGTTGGCCTTTTTCTGCTGCTGGTGCTAGCATTAGCGGCTAGTTTGCCTTCTAACCATCTCACACACGCTGGTGGTGTTACTGGAAGCTTTACTGACAATTGATTCTTGTGACACTGTCTTTTTTTTTTTTTTTTTTTTTTAAATTTCTTTAAATATTAGTGTAGGTATTTATGTCTTTTAATCATTTTATAAAAGACAGTGTTTTCTGTATTTTTTAAATCTTGTGTCTCTTTATCAGATTGGCATAATCTGTATCATTTATTATTAGTAAGAACTGAAAAAATAATCAAAAGATTGAACATGAGCAATGTTTTGAAACACGACCCAGGATATGATCCAGTCAGGCGACCGGGTCCCAAGTCGAGTGGTTGATGTAATTAGACATTGTGTTCATATTAATTGAATAATTTAAATGAATCCAAATTAGACCATATTTAGACATCTTTGTCTTCTAATGTATTAATTGAATTACTCAATTCTAAATTATAAAAAGCATGAAAAATAAAATCACTTTAAATTAACCCATATAGACACTAATTGGACATCGTTTTCTTCTCCATGTATAAATTGCATTACTCACGTCTAAATTATTTGTGAAATCATTATACAAAACACGAAAAATAATTATCTAAATTGTGTTAATGTAACAAAAAGATAATTAAGTTTTAAAATGTATTGAAGAAGATAATGTTACAACTGTTACTGTTACTGACTGGTCTCAGAAAAAATGTCAAGCTGAAACTATAAGCATAGTTTGGCTTGAAGGGGGCTGGTGAGTCATTTTTAGGAATTGTCAAGCAAGCTAAAACTGTAAGCACAGTTTAGCTTGAAGGCCTAAAGGGGGCTGTTGAATGATCTTTTACTCTGGAACTTAAAGTGATGTCGTTTCAACTAAATCTAGAAGCTCAAAGTGCTGTCGTTTCAACTAAGTCAACAAGCTCAACGTGCTGTCGTTTTGGAGCTCTAAAAACAGTTATAAAACGGTTGCTCTAATATTCTTTGTAGTTATCGAAACTTGATAAAATTTTCAACATGAATTTGCTCTCAATTCTTCTGCAATCCCTAAATTCCACAATATGTACTGATTATTTAGTTGTATACCTTATAAGCATTAATAAACTAATAACTATATTATACGCAATGTTATTTAAATATTTATTTTATCCTCTCTGCATAAATTTTTAAGTCTATCACTGTTATTGGTATTAAGAATTGTAAAATCTTAATATAATTAACTATATAATATTAAAAAATGATTATTAATATATAGGAATTTCATTCGCCTCCCATGACATTCATCCTAAAATTAATCAACAATAATTAACATACATTAATAAAAGGAAAAACTATAAAATACATAAACTTGAAAAAAATATGTTTCGTTTTTTATTTCTTCTATTATACGTTTTAAATACCTATTAACCGATTCCTTTAAAATATAAAAGAATTTGTAAAAGCAAAACTCGATAGTTCATGAAAGACAAGGAATTGATTTTTGCGAAGGGGATTTTGTTTTCTACCCCCTAATGTTTTAATGAGAATTGGGTTTTGGGGGGGTTTTCCATACTTTCCCAAAACTTGGGAGCGATTGAACTTTCTTTCTCTAAAGGAGTAGAGAATAAAAACCCATATGATCAAAATGTTCAAATGTAAAACTCTTTAAGAGTATAATAATAAAAATAATATAAAAAAGAAAAATTTACGACGAACATGTATGCATCAAGATGAATGAAAAGTTACATTTTTATGTCCAATGAGGCGATCTTTGGAATCAAAATGGAGCTCCAAATTTATGCCATTCTTAGAAGAGCATCTGTCCACCAAACACAAGAAACATTGATAACTGCTCAATGGATAATGAATTTATGCCATTGTCAGAAGTGAAAACAGTTAAATTTTAACATAGAAAGTGAAAATTAGCTGCAGAAACAAGACTTTCAAAGAAGAAAATATACATCTGAACTCTGAAATCAAAACTTCCTTTTAGCCTCCACATCAGTAACATGAAATATTAGCAAAAAACTACAAACAATTCCTACAGGCTTGCAAATCATAGCCTTTGAAAAAGGCTTCAGCACCAACACCACTTGAAAAATTTCATGAAGCTGTGAAGAAACCTTTTGCAACTGTAGGAGTCCAGCTAAAATCTTCAACCACACATAACTTTTGAAATCCAATTCTGCAACGTACTCCAGAATTTCATCATTCCAGATCAAAAAGCAGATATCTGCTCAGTGTCCAAAGAATTTAACTTAATAACATGGAAATACATTTTTCTAAAGTATGGTGAGCTCTGTTATGATAACAGAGGCCAATATACTTTAAAACTACAATATGCAAATTCATAAGATATTATAATAGCTAATATACAAAATAAATGTTTAGTTCAAGGAGTGTTTAACAACATTTTGATATATCAAAACTGACAATTCAAATTGCATCCATAGTTTAGATTGTTGAGTTGGCTCAGCCCAAGTTATTAACAATTTAACACTTTATTTATTTTGTAAATATCTGAATAGCCCATTAGAATGAAGTGAGGTACTAGACTAGTTCAACCTCTATATTCATTTGTAAGATCTAATAGAATTCATTTTTCCTCCTCTATATTCTTCATAATAGATATTGTCTTTCATCGTAAACATATAATCAATAATACTCGAGGAACTTACATTTATAGTTTGCTAAAATATATATTACACGATGATCTTAATAGATAATATCATAAAATAAAGATATTTTTGCCAAAAGTGAAACTCAATGACATGCTCTTGCTAAAAAATAAGAAAAAAAAATAAAAAAATTGTCAACTCCTCATAAGCATTAGAAGAAAAACTCAAGAGCAGAATACTCTTGCGAACCCCATAATCTCCTATCAGTAAAATTAACCATCATTTCTCATTTTTATGGACTGCCTTGCGATTTTATAGGTGATAGGGTAAAATTGCTCTTTACTATTATTATTACTATTATCCTAATTAGATAAATGACCATTAAAATAACATGTACATAACTGATGATCGTATATGTTAAGACTTTGAATCTCTTTAGGAAGCAACACGGCACTAATGGATACTTCAATATCAACTAAAGGGTAAGTCATCCCGAACTTAGATCATAGCCTGGTAATGCAAATATACCTAGGGGCTCAGATCTGCTAAAGTAACTTTAACGAATCCCTTGTATTGGACCACTACTACAGATGTATCCTCTGCTGTTTAAACAAATACAACACAGTGATAGAAGATTAATTATAAAGCAAGTAATAATGCCTCTAATTTAGATAGTAAGAACTTATAAAACAAATAAATTACAACAGAAATACCTGAAAATGATTTGCCTCTCTCCTTTGGCAATACAACAATGGGCCACTGTAGTTCCACTTGGATTATTTTTTTGGCTGTAGCAATCCCTTCAATATAATTTCAACAGACCAAACTTATTTAGTGTACATAATTAAAGCTTTTCACTAAAGCACATGGAAAGGAGGAAAAAAAAGAAACATATATATATATTCAATTTATAGCTTTGTACAAAGGGCCGGCTTTTGATACAAAGAAAACATTTTGATATGGTGTATCATGTGTCACCACCAAAAACCAAATCTTATTCTAATGTCAATATTTGTGTCCTAGAATTTTAAGCGTCATTTTGTGCAACATAGGTTCAAAGCAACCAACTAATAATTCTGTCCCAAGTTTACATGATGCTTTCCACAAAATCAACTCCTGCTACTGCAAATATACCTTGGGGCTCAGATCTGCTTAAGTAACTTTAAAGCGTCCTTTGTGTTAGACCAATGCTCCTGATGTATCTCTGCTGCATAATCAGATGCAACACAGTAATACAAGATTCATCATAAAGTATAAAGCAGCAAGTAATAATGCCTCTAATTTAGTAAGAAATTATAAAGCAAATGAATCACAACAGAAATACCTGAAAATTACTTGAGTCTGTCCTGTTGTGATACAACAATGAACCACCATAGTTCCTCTCAGATTATATTTTGGCTGTAGAGAATCCCCTCAAAATAATTTCAAGAGACCAAACTTATTTATTAGACATAGCAAAGCTTTTCAGTCATGGACATGGAAAGAAAAAAAAAAAATTTCACCACCCAAAAAAAAAATATATATTTCTACCTTTGTGCAGACGTCACAACAGCAGGCAGGCTTTTGATATAAAGAAGGAATTTTGATGTGGTGTATCATGTGTCACCACAAAAACCATATCTTGTTCTAATGTTAATATTTCTCTCCTGGAATTTTTAAGCTGACATTTCGTGCAACATAGGTTCAAAGCAACCCACTAATAATTCTGTCCCAAGTTCAAATCATGCTTTCCACAGGGTCAAAAATTGAAGGCGGCATAGATCAAAGAGCTTAATGTGTCTCTGTACAACTATATTATGCATCCATAAAGAGAACAGTGAGTTGCACAACTCACGTTAGCAAATTTACGGAGCACATTCACAAATAAATATGTGACACATGGAAGAACACAGAAAGACTAATTCCTTATGAGTCATTGAATCTAAGAATTGCATTATTCAAGAACAAGCAGCCAATATTTTTTAAGGAGGTTTAACTCTAATTTTCCCCAAAAAAATCATCTAAAGAAGCTAAATAATTTATCTAAGAATTCTAATCAACTTTGGAAAAAGCTTGCAGAATGTCTCAAAAGTTTAATTTTCAGATAAATTGAGAAAAAGCTATACATAGACAGTATAATATTTATTTTTCTTTAAGTGAACTAAGAAGGAAAAATTAACCTAATGAAAATTTTTATCTACAACCTCTTGGTAGCAAATAAATTAGAAGAAAGTACAACTATAATTATAATCAAAATTACCTATCTCCTTCACGAGTATTAGTGAACCACTCAAAAACTTTTTGTTCTCAGAAATGGGATTACATGGTAAAGAGCTAGTTTGCCCTGAATTCCCTCTCTCACTCCTTCCAGTTTCTTGGTCTTAATAGAAACTGACCTAGGACTACTTGAACCCTCATCATCCTCACCAAAATCAAAACAACATCTACATCAAAAAAGCAAAAAAATAATTACAGGGAAGAAAATGCTATCTTTTTTTTTTTTTCCCTAATTTGCATTCATATTACACAAATGCATAAAAACAATAATGATTAGAAATCAACAAGAATGAATTGGGGAAAAAAAAATTTCTTAAGTCTGCATTTTCCATTCAACTCAATTTCACAAACAATTTGAAACTGAAAATTTCTGGAAAATACATTCCACTACCCTGGAAGACGCTTAATGATATTGATGGAGCTGTTAGCAATGAAGATGAGACAGAAATAATCCTTACTTAAGTGCTTGCAATGATTTGATAGGAAATGAAGCAAAGGAATTCTCCAAAACATGAAGCTCATTGAAGCCATCATAAAACAAGTTCAAGGAAAATGAGGAAATCTGATGAAAACTTAAGGCGAAAAAAAAAAAAAAAAAAAAAAAAAAAATCTAGAAAATACTACCTCCTGACTTGGAGCACACTTGAATGGTTAGACCTCTGTGGGGATAGTCTTCCTGCTGAAACACCAAAACAATCTTAGCCGCTTTGCCTCCCACTTCCATTTTGATCTTGTCCATTTGCTGTATATCATCATCCTGAATATGCAAGTAACACAGTACTTTTGATATTGCCAAAACAAGAACGCAAGTTTTACATCAATGAAACAGTAAGGAAATAAAATACAAAGCCATTATATGACAACTGAATCTACTTACTAAAGGTTGAAATTCCAGGCACTTATTCTTCTTATGCACTCTTGCTGCAAGGTAAACAGATTTCAAAATCAAGATAAGATCAATTTTTCCAAATAATTTTTCAAATTGAATTTAGTAAAAAATATCTCCATTTCAAACTTGCTTAGCAATAGTTAGTTTGCATATGCCAATTTATTAGGACTGTCTGGAGATTGCTCCAGTTACATTCAAACATGAAGTCAAAACGAAAAAATTTCATACCATGTATGTCAGGGGAAAAAAAAAAAATTGTTCAGCAAGTTAGAAAATTAAATTGTGATCGTCAAAATATGATATATATGTATAGTTGCATAAAATGAAATTACACATAAAAAAATTCACAACATATCTAAATTGTCAGAAATGCAGATATAAATCTCACATGCTAATGCGTAAATGAATAGTAGAATTTGTCAAATTTGACGGTATAGTTGAATTTGTCAAAAGAACAATAGAACAGAAGAGCATACTTTGCATCAATAAAGCCCCTAGGCAGCACATGAAGCATCATCCTTGATGGAGCTAACCCAGAAAACTTTTAACAAAAAAAAGCATCTCTTTCAAACATTTTATCAAACAACTCGGCAACATCACTCAACTTGATTAACCAAAAACATCTAAATGTCTTATATACAAAAATATCAAACATCAAACTGAAGCTTCAGTTAAAAAATAATGAACAAAGTCACAACTAAACGAAGCTTCAGTTCTAAAACACAAATATCAAATCACGATTATACAAACTTACAAAGCATTCACTCTTAAAATATAGTTTAAAAGTCGAGCACAATGATTTTGCTTACCTGCCGCTTGTGACCGAGAGTGCTAGAATGAGTGCCGCCGGTGACGGAGGCCCTGTGGCTTGTGACGTCGTTCGATAGAAACACCAGTGCCGCTTGAGCTGGATTCCGCTTGAAATACAAATACCGCCGGTGACTGTAGTAGTGGAGAGTTGAACAAGATGAAATGTGGCGGCTTTTAGCGTGATAAAGATACAGGGTTGGTTTTATTTAATTTATTAAGGGGAATTGGAATCAAATATATTACAGATAAATATTTATAAAATAATTTTTTAATTAATATATATTTATATTATTACCAATATCAATTCAACAGCATAATTATGCACAAGATATGGAAGAGTACTATAAATTATACAATCATATATAATCTACTCCAATTGTAAAGACGTATATACTGATATATATAGCAAAGGTGGTAAAGAAGATTTGAAGATTTTGTAGTAAATACCATATCTGTAAACATTTGCTGAATGGTGGAATTGAGATCCTCCTTCCAAACATATTCTGTATTCATTCTTTTTGTTATTTGTAGCACCCTATTTAAATTTGGTGTGCTTAAACTTCCTTGAGTAAAGATCTTCAATTTTGGGCATTCTCTCACAGTTACTTGCTCCAAGCATGGGAATTTGAAGGCATAAGTTGTTGAGCAGAAGCATGTGAGGCTTGATAAATAAGAAAGCTCCAAAGTTTTCAATCGGCAAAAAGTGATCTCTTCTTCTATCTGCTCAAATTCACCTATTATTACTTCTCGCAATAACTCGCAGTCTTCTATAGTCATTTTTGTGAGTTGGACAAGAGATTTGATATTTGAGCTTGTAAATATGTTTACCAATCCATTACAATAATATACATGCAGAGTCGTGAGATTCGTGAAAGATACTGAAGATGTCCATAAATGTGTCAAATCATGACATCTCAATATTCTCAGGTCTCTAAGATGATGGAAGAAATGAATCTACTTGAGAATCATCTTTCACCGCGTCTCTTTCATATGAGAAGAGCTCTTTGAAACTATTATTGCGTAGAGTAAGGCTTTCCAAATTGTATAACCTTTTGAGGAAGCCATAGAAAAATGGAATTGATTCATCATCTAACTCAGCCAGCAGAAGTTCTTTTAGTTTGCAGAATCCCTCATATGGAATATGGTTGTGAGTCTTGTGACATATTAGTCTCAAGTCATCTAAACACAATGATTCCAACTTGGGCATGACCTGTAATTCAAAATGGATGAACAAGCAAGAAGGTTTTAATGACCATATGGTAAACGCATATAATAAAATGAAAAGAGTGATAAAAGAGTTTCAATCATACCAACCTTCTCATTGAAAAGAGGAGCAATGTGGTCAGATTGGTGCTTCTTATCAGTGAAAATAAATGTCTCAATCTCTGGACATTTGGTTATTGTAATAGCTTTCAAGGCAGGACATTCCAAAGTATTCATTCCTGAATAGAAGCTTGTCAAGTTAGGCAATGACTCAAGAATAATGGAGTTCAATTGGGGTATCATAATTTTGTCAATGTCCAATTCCTTTTCTTCTTCTTTCAATATGATTTCTTCTATCAAAGCACAGTTTTTTACTTCCATATCTCTAAGTTGAGCAAGACGCAAAATGATAGATGCAGTAAATATATATCTCAAGTTGCAACAATTGTGAACTTTAAGCGATTTCAGGTTGTTGAAGTCCAACACTTCTTGATGAGTTTTCTTCAAGGTATGTCTATCAGCATTTAGTTTTCCTTCCATATCAAACACTTCTCTCAGTGAATTACAACTTCTTATTTCCAATATTTCAAGATTTTTTAAGTTGCATAACACATCGAACGGAACAGCACTTGATGTGTCCAAACATATGTCCAAAACCAACAACTTTAAACTGTAGAATAACCTGGTAGGAACTTTGGCATTCCAAAATCTTTCTTCTAATGTAGGGAATTCAGAGAGCTTTAGATGTTCTAAGTTGGGGAAACCAACCTAGAAAAACACAAAATATTTGGTTAAAACCTGTTAGAAGTGGCCAAAGCAATACAAAAATATAATTAAAAAAAGTATTTCAAGCATAACAATATGAATTCATATCAAAGTCACTGAAATTTTGACTTTTTTTTTGGGAGGGGGGGTGGTTGGTTTTGGGGGGTTGGGGTTGGTTGATCATTATTCCAAATTTCATATTCTTAACAAAAGTTTTCATCCTTGTACTATTGTTCTTCGTTATAAAACACTGACTATGGGTAATTTTAAAATGAGTTTTAAGGACAAATAATGCCTAGGACAAGAGAAGACTATTCTTTTAGCATATTAATGTCTTTTTTTAACAAAACGAAAAAGAAAACACACTTTCCAGTATATAATAATAGGAATGTTATATTTTAATGATGTTAATGTACCCAATAATTAAAATCACCTAAAACTTGTACACAATATGTGGAACAATCTAAGAATAATTTCTATATGTTCAATTAGAATTATAGAACAATAACAAATGCAAAAGGAACTTCATGGACAGGAAGAAAAGAAGAGATGCACTATTTGTTTATATATAATATGCTGAAAATAATAACTGTATAAGGTAGAATAGTACCCAAAAAAATGATCTATATAATATCAGATATTAACAAAAAAACCATTTTATAACCAAAAAAAAAAAAAAAAAAAAAATCCCATTTGTTATAAAATATTAATAGCCTAGTTATCAAAGATAATAACTCGTGCACTCATGATTTTGGCATTGTCATTGTATTCTTACTCATTTTTAAATTATACAATAATGACAATAAAAAATATTAGTGACAGTGGTCATATATATATATAGCGACAATGCAAAAGAAAATAAAAAGATTTGGAATGAGTAAGTACCATATTTGTAAACATATGATGGATAGTGGAATTAAGGTCACCGTTCCACAAATATTCTTCATCGATCTTCTCTGTTAGTTGTATCCTATTTAATTTTGGTGTGTTTAAGTCTCCTTGGGAAAAGATCTTCAAATTGGGGCATTGACTCACAATTACTTGTTCTAAGCATGGGAATTCGAAAGCGTAATTGGCCGAGTAGAAGCTTGTGAGGCTCGGTAAGCAATGAAGCTCTAGAATTGTCAATTGATTGAAAACAATCTCCTCTTCTGTTGTTTCTACCTTAGTCGCTATTACCTCTGTCAGTAACTTGCATTCTCTTATTCTGATTGTGGTGAGATGAACAAGAGTTCTTGCTATTGAGCACCTTAATATGTTTACTAATCCATTGCAATAGGACACTTCCAAATTCTTAAGATTTTTGAAGGAAATTGTAGAGGATGACATTAAATATGTCAAACGATGACATCTATTTAATGATAGAGTTTGGAGATTTTGAAGAAATGTGTCCACTTGAGAATCTTGTTTCCATAAAAATCCTTCATATGGGAATAGTTCTTGTAAAGTACTATCATATAGATAGAGTGAATCCAGATGGTCCAATTTTTTAAGAACACTAAACCAAAATGCTATTGATTTCTTATCAAGTTCAACCAGTAAAAGAAATTTAAGTTTCCGAAAGCTTCTAGTTGGAATACGATCAAGGCATCTAGATGTATTGATTTCGGCATTTAAACCCAATATTTCCAAATTGGGTATCACCTGAAAATCAATGAACAAGCAAGAATATACATTCATCAATTAGTTCACGAGTTAGGTTTTTAAATTTAGAGGAAAGTTGCAATTCAGTTTATAATAGGTGTAACTTTTTAACCATCTAAGTTTCCAATTAATTATATAATTTTATATGTTTTAAATAAATATAATTCTGGCAATCCAATTATAAACTACTTTAAAGTACAAGAATTATATAAATTAACAAAAATAGATATTTAAATAGCTAAATCAATCATTTATGTCTTACTCTAAAACATGACTAGTCGTTAATATAAATCCATTCTTAATTTAAAGAGAAAAATGAAATAATAACAGAAAGAATGAAATTTCATAAATTAACCTTAATGATTATGCTGCATTTTTTAGTTGCAATAGACGAAGTCATACCTTTTCAAATGAAAACAGGGCAGGTTGGTTCTCTCCATCTGAAGCATATACCTTTATTCTCTCACAATTGCACACATACAATTCCTTTAGTATTGGCCACTCTATTGTATGCAATCCCATGTAGAAAGCTTTGAGATTTGGTAAATTGTCAAGTTGGAGGATGGTTAATTGAGGAAACAAAAATATGGGGGTCCCATCTACTTCCTCCTTGGTAACAATTTCCTCCAACCCACAAGAGATCATCATAAGCTCTTTAAGTTGCAAAAGACCAGTAGCTATGGAAATTGGAAATAGACTTTTCATATTCCAACATCTTCTAAGAATTAACTTTTCTAGATTGTGAAAGGTAAGAAGTCCTTGAGTAGAATTTGATGGGACAATAGTCATCAATTTTTCACAGAATTCAAGTCTCACTTCTTTTAATTTGCAAAAGGAATATCCATGGGGTTGGTTGTGCCATATCAACTGTAAGTTATCTAAGTGTGAGAGTATCATCTCCTGCGAACTTGGAAAAGCAACCTGCAAAATACATCTCATCATGTAAATTTTTTTTGGGCATATTTATGACACCAAAAATCAGAGGATGTCAGAAGGATTTTGTCTTTCTTTAAAATACAAAAATAAAAGAGGATATCTATAAGCAAATTTCTACTAATTAATTACAAATAATGGTGCATTAATAAGTACAGAAAAGGCTAAAATTTTGAGGCCAACGGGCAAGGAAGATTTCAATAAGAAGAATTAACTTTACCTTTTCGTCAAAAAGGGCATTTCCATCAATAATATGGTCCTCCAAGTTCACTTCTTCAGGTTCTTTTCTTAACATGTCTACACCAGAAAAATTGGGGAAGAATGTCTTCAAATTAGAGCAACTCTCAATGTGAAGTTTAATCAAGGAGGGAAATTCAATTGAATTTCCGCTGCCAAATCTTGTGAGTTTTGGAAGACCCTCAAGCTTTAGGTCAAACAATTTAGGAAAACTCATATCAATTACTTTATCTTGTACTTCTAATTCTTCTGAGTCCACTATCACTGTTTCCATTGACTTACAATTGCATATCACTAGCTTTTGGATTTGCATAAAACTTTTGACCATGGAGGATGAAAACAGAAATTTCAAACCATTACACTCTTCCACAGTTAAGCTTTTTAAGCATTGAAAAGAGGAAGACATTGGTTGAGGTTGATCAAGCCATATATCTTCAATTTTAATTGAGGACAGTTTCAAGTTCTCCAATCTTGGCAAAACAACCTGCAAAAGCAAATCTCGCTCCATAAATAACTTAAGAAACTAATTACAAACACCTTTTATACATGAAAAGAAAATAAAAGAAAAAGAGAAAATATACCTTCACGCCAAAACTTATGAATTGTGGTAGGCATTGTAGTACTAGGGAACGTAATTGAGTGAACTCAAACTTACCATTCCTTTCGTTTTCAACCACTAAGTCTACACTCTCTTCACCAAAAATCTCCTTTAGGTTCTTACAATCAATGACTTCAATTTCTTGAAGCTGCGAAAACTTTATGTCCTCGGAGAACGAGAAGAGATGCTCCAACATATCACATTTTTCAACCTTCAAAATTCTTAGTTTGCTGAAAGACTCCGCATAGAGTTCGCCATGACATATCTTCTCTAATTTAATCAAATTATGAAGAGATAATGACTCTAGCATAGGGAAGACAGTTTTGCTAGGAACAAAGTTTAAAATATACAAGAGCTCATGACCATTTTGCACATGAAGATGCTTTAATTGTGCAAAACCATCCTCATCAAGTTCATCAATAGCATTTTTAACACCATTCAATTCTAAATGGAGTTCTTCAGTTTTCTTCAACAAAATTTCTACTCGATGGATCAAGGAAATACTGTTGTTGAGCTTGATTTTCAACATTCTCGTGGTTTCACCATAAGTAGCAGACCATCTCCAATCCCACACATCTCCTATAAGTATTCTATATCTTTTCAACTTCTCTGAAAACAAGTCTTGTGGTATAATCTGGAGATCATGAAGGTGTATCTCTAGAGTGGTAAGACAAGACAATTGCTTCAACTCAAGAACACTAGCATTCTTTTGTTCTTGATTGTTGATTAGTCCTTCAATCTCCCAATGAAGGAAGCTATTGCCCATATATAGTTCATCTAATCGGCACAAGCTTGAAATGACATTTGGTGGAATTACTTTCAAGTTTGAGCACTCGCTCAAATCCAGCATCTTCAACCGAGTCAATTGTCCTATTTCTCCAGGTAACTTTTTTATGTCAGAGCGCAGCAGGCTAAGAATTTTTAATTTCTTAAGCTCTCCAACTATTGCTATATCTTCTAGTAGGCAGTTATCCAAACACAGTGTTTGAAGGTTCTTTAGGCAGCGGAGTGAGGAAGGTGGTGACAGGAGATGAATTCCAGTCAAATCCAAAACTTCAAGTTCTTTCATCCCTTGGAATAAGAGGTCTGGGATATGCAGAGAGTGATTTTGGCTGAATAGAAGAAAGAACTTGAGTTTCGGATATTCCAAACTATGCGGAAGCTCATCGCCAATATCTCCATAAGGCAAAGTTATAGCAGTTGAAGTTTTGGGTATTTTTTGCTCCAGTACGTCTTTCAAATCACCAACATTTTTAATATTAAACATAAACTCATCTGAGGATGCAATTGATATAACAACAGCATTAATGATGTCATGCATTTTAACGGAATAATTGGTGATACCATCCAACAACAAAGACGAAGCTTTGAGATTATGGATCAACGTAAGCAATCTATTTCTTCCATCTTCAAGGGTATAAACACCTCGAAACAAATCCAAACCCATACTATATTTTAATAAGTCACTAATGACTATACCACAACTTGTATTCAACAAACCGCAAAGAAGAAATAGTGATTTTTCCTCACTTCTCAAAAAATTGTAGCTGAGTTCTATAATAGAACACACGCTTTCAGCCATTCCTTCAATTTGTCTGGGATTAGACCTTGTTAGTTGACCCAAGGCATCCTCCCAAACTGGAAGACTCTTACTTTTTAGAGCCTTTGCTACTGTTTCAATAGCGATCGGCAAACGTGCACATTTCCCAACCACTTCTACTGCTATAGGTCGAATATCAAAGGTTTCAACAGAATCACCCACGATCTTTTGAAATAAATACCATGCTTCTTCCTCTGATAAAAGATCAACCAAGAAGTTTTTTTGAATATTCATATGATTGCATAATACGTGTTGATCTCTAGACGTGAGCAATATCTTGTATCGCCTCTCATCATCTTTTCTGCCTTTCCAAACTTCTTTTTCTTGGCCGATTCCCTCGTGAATATCTCCATAAGGAATTCCCACCGCATCCAAATCAAGTTTAGCCCATATATCATCTAATATTACTAGAATCCTCTTCTCTCTGTTTAACCTGTCACGTAATCGAAGAGATCTTCCGAATACAGTCTGCTCAAGGAATGTTAGGCCTAATTGATCAGCAATTTCTTCTTGGATTTTCTTAAAGTCTGGTGTTTGTGTTACCGTAGTCATGACCACCTCATCAAATAGCTTATCTTCCTTGGCTTGCCAAGCTACTTTTTTCACCAGTGTAGTTTTGCCCACTCCAGCCATCCCATACACACCAACCTTGCTAACATTAGCATCCTTCAATGCTTCCATAATTTCTTGCAAAACTAGCATCCTAGAATCAAAGGCCTCATAGCCTTTAATATAAACAGATTCTGTCCTCTGTATTGCAGGACGGTAGGAAACACTACTGAAGTTCCCCTTTCCCGACAGATCAGCACCACCTGGTAACGCTTTCCCTGCCTTCTTGCCGAGCATGTAACGCTGAATCAAATTAGGACACAACCCTATAAAACAATGCTTCTTTGCTTTATCTTCATCACCAATTATGGGTTTTACAACCCCTTCAGTGAACTCATTTACTCTTTTCAGCCATTGCTCCACATCCTTTTCAACCACTTCCCCTCGTCTTCTAGCTTCATCAACTTGATGTTCCACCCTCTCTCTTGCATTTCCCAGATCCTCAACTTGATTCTTGAGATCATCGATGTAGCTCTGGTACTTGAACAAATAAGATATATGCTGTCCAATGGAATCAAACGCTGATTCTACAGCTTTTGATGCAATGCCAGAAACTGCAGCGCTACCTAGTTCAGCAGCCATTGCTTTTTTTTTTTTTTTTTTTTTTGGTGTAACGAAACGAACCCGAACAGAGTGACCAAAGACAACAAAATTTAAGGGAGGAAAAGCAGACAACAATCAACTAGGCTTTGTTGAATAAGCAATGTTTCAAAGATAATAAATATTTAGAATAAGAAGAAAAAGATTGAGAAATAATTCTAAAATTGACACAAACAAAACTGAAATTTTTTACTTAATTTTCGATATTATGGAAATAATTATAAACTAAGATAATTTAAGACGATCTGTACGTCAAATAATTTTTTTTCTGTGGGATTCTGAAAAAAATGGATTTATTTCTGAAGAGCTATAAAATATTTGTAGAAGTAAAATATATTCAAGAAAAGCAGCGCTGAACAAAGCAAATAAAATATGCAGAAGTAAAAACTAATAAGATAATTAACAAACTTAACAATAACAAAAACTTGGGAAAAAGAAAATTTCAGCAAAACTTAAAATTGCAAGAAAATGACTAAGCAGGGGAAAAAGAAAAAAGAAAAATGACAACAGAGAATCAAGATACCGTGTTGAGGTTCAGAAGCAAAGCAAAGCTTCTGAAGGAAGGAAGCTGGATCAGAATAAACATGAGGGAGAGATTTAGCTGGCTGTTGAACGAAACGCAAAAGCTCTCTGATAGCTGTGCATGATGATATGATGTAAGAATGAGAAGCTGATGTAGAGCTGGCAAATGTTACAGGTATAAATCACAAATTGCAGTGATCGTTCAGTTTAGGCAAGGGAACCTATTAAGGAAGTGGAAAATGAGAAAAGAAACAGTTTATTCAATGCTCAACTCAAATTCTCAGAAAATTCCTGCAAGAAGTTGAATTAACCTCTTAAAGATTTTGTCAATTTAATTAAGAGGGTTGAATCAGTATCTTATAAAACTTATTTCAGTAAACGATTTTGAGTTTACTTCGAAAAAACAATGAATTGATGTCTCGATCTTGAGCGTTATAAGCAATTTTTTTAAATCGATAGTTTTACTTAAAAGGAGTGGTTCAACAACTATCAATAATAATCATACCAAAGATATTGACATAATAAGTAAACAAAAAAACAAATATTAACATATTGCATAATTAATTAGTTTTACGGTATATATTATATATTTAATTTAATTTTATAATGTTATTTTAATTAATTATTTTTTCATTCAATATTTAAATAATTAATACACTTAATTAATTGTGCTTTAATTAAGATTTTTTTAAACTTAATTAAGTTTGTTGTGCCTTAAAAATCGCACTAATGTCTGCACCAACCAATCAGAGTTTAGGAAGACTTTGTGTCATCCAGGAGCTGCCACATCGCCCCAAGATAGAAGGGATATGGCTGTCACCAACCCAGTAGAGTCAAGTTTTGTCTATGAGTGGATGAGGACCGCACACCTGTCCCAACTTTATCAAAATAAAAAGATAAAGATTAAGGAGTGATTCCCACATGTCATGACAACTTACAAATACACTCATTACATTGACGTCAAAGGTGTATAAACTAGCACCTCTCTTCACGAAAAGGAGAGGTTTAGCATATGAGAGCTAGGCATAAATTTAAGCTTTATTATTGTTCTCTGTAAACTCAGTTTTTCTCCATCTTTGTATGCCTTACAGGCAATATCATAGAAATAGCTAGAGAATAGCAAAATAATAGTAGATGTAGGATTCACTTTAAGCATCTGAACCACTTTAAAAACCTTTTTTACCAATCTTTTATTTATGTTTCTGCAACATATATAATCTCAGCACGATATTCAAATCTCATGGATTCATCACGTATAATTTATAAGACTCTCTTAGCACTTTGCACGTGTAAGTCCTTGGTGTCCAAAATTAAGGATCAACAATTTGGTGGCCTATGCAGGTCTCAAACCTACATCCAAGTTCCCTCATGGCGTGGTTAGATCGTAGATCGCACGCATCAAAGTTCTCAAATCGTGTGGTCCGATCGCAGATCGCACGCATTAGAGCTCTCAGATGGTGTGGTCAGATCGTAAATTGCACGCATCAGAGTTCTCGGATCACGTAGTCAGATCGCAAATCGCACGCATTAGAGTTATCCAATCGCGTGGTCAAATGCAAATCGCAAGCATCAGAGCTCTCAGATGGCATGGTCAGATCATAAATTGCATGTATCAGAGCTCTCCGATTGTATGGTCAGATCGCACGCAACAGAGCTCTCCGATCGCGTGGTTAGATTGCAGATTGCACGCATTAGAGCTCTCAGATGGTATGGTCAGATCGCATATCGCATGCATCAAAGTACTCTGATTACTTGGTCAGATCACATATCGCACACATTAAAGTTCTCCGATCACGTGGTCAGATTGTAGATCGTATGCTTAGATCATCTGAATCGCGCGTTCAAGATCATTGAGATCACTCGTTCAAATCACCTAGATAGCGTAGTCAGATTACAGATCACACGCTCAGATCATCCAAATCATGCATTCAAAATCGTTGAGATCACACGTTTAGATTGCTCAGATTGCGTGGCTAGATTGCAGATTGCACGCTCAAATAATTAATCTTTAGCTCTTCGATCGTGTGGTTAAATCACTGATCACACGCTCAGATCGTTTTGATCTTCAACTTTAGATCGCTGATCTTTAGCTTTTGATCGCATGGTCAGATCGCTGATCACATGCTCAGATTGTCTTAATCTTCAATTTCATATTGCTGATCTTTAGCTTCATATAGCATGGTCAGATCGCAGATTGCTGATCTTTAGCTCTCCGATCGCGTGGTCAGACTGCTAATTGCACGCTCAGATTGTCTTGATCTTCAGCTTCAGATTGCTAATCTTTAGCTCTTTGATCGCGTGGCCAGATCGCTGATCATGTGGCCAGATTATTTTGATCTTCAGCTTTAGATCATTGATCTTTAGCTTCCGATCGCGTAGTCGGATCGCTGATCGCATGCTCAGATCATTTTGATCTTCAGCTTCATATTGCTAATCTTTACAGTAAGGCTATTCAAATCCGAATATCCGATTCGAATAGGGCTTTTCCTAATCCGATCCGAATTTTCGGATCAGACTATATATTGATCCGAATCCGATCCGAATTATGTGGATATCCGGTTTTATAGGTATCCGATTATTCGGATCGGATAATCAGATATCCGAAATTGATCCGAATTTTAAAATTTTCTTACTAAAATCAAATAATTCTAGCAATAAAATTGAAATTATAATTCCCTTACATGATAAAAGTATCTAAAAAAATTAACATGAAGCACAAAACATTTAACATATGTTGTCCAAACACTGTCACAGCCTAAATGACTATGCTATCTTCATCCTTTCATGATAAAAGTATCTAAAAAAATTAACATGAAGCACAAAACATTTAACCTATGTTGTCCAAACACTGTCACAGCCTAAATGACTATGCTATCTTCATTGCCAATTCCTACTCGTCATCATCCTCCTGTACAAAACAAAACAAAACAAATAAACCATTTCAATAAACAATTTTTAAGATTAACAACAAAATTAATTGCATAAGGAATAAATTATACATTGCCACCAACAATCTTTGGAAACACACATAAAACCAAACCCAATCGACATAGTTTGAATCAAACCCAGCCTCCATCAACCTTGTAATAGGTTTGAAATGCAAATCAATACTAATGAACAATAGAAGGTTTGTAACCGGGACAAAGAGAAAAGGCACCATATTACGGTGCCATTAACATCAAACTCAAATCAACATCAAAACAAAAACACCCATCAAATTGTACCATTAACAAACCATCACCAACAATAAAAAAGAAATAAGCACCACGAAATCGCACCAGGCTATTACGGTGTGGTGGCAGTCGCACTAGGCTGTGACAACAATTGATTTGGGGCTTCAATCGTCAGAGAGACTGAGATCTGAGAGAGTTGAGCGAGAGAGACTGAGATCTAAGAGTGTTCGAGCGAGAGAGACTGAGAGACCGAGAGAGACTGAGATTTGAGTTTGAGAGAGTTTTGAGTGACTGTGTGTATGTGTCTGTGCCACTGTGCATGTTCGAGCGAGAGAGACTGAGATCTAAGTCTGAGAGAGTTTGAGTGGCTAACTGATTGTGTGTCTATGTCTGCGCGTGTTCGAGTGAGAGAGACCGAGAGAGTGAGAGTGACAGAGTGAGATACTGAGATGAGATCTGGTCTAAGAGAGTGAGAGACTGTGCGTGTTTGAGCGAGAGAGACTGAGATGAGATCTGGTCTGAGAGAGTGAGAGGTTGTGCGTGTTCGAGCGAGAGAGACAGAGAGTGAGAGAGTTGACTTAATTGTGTTAGACTGTTAGGGTTATTTTAAAACTCAAAACGACGTAGTTTAGTAAAATCCGGATCAAATACGAATATCTGTTTTTTTAACAATCCCGACCCAGTATCCGATTCGAATATTTAGATTTTTTTAAATTACGATCCGTATCCGATCCGAATTTTTTGATATCCGATTTTTTCGGAGCAGATTAGGATTGGATATCGGATATCGGATTTTTTTGCACAGCCCTAATCTTTAGCTTCCGATCGCATGGTCAGATCGTCTTGATCTTCAGTTTCAGATCGCTAATCTTTAACTTCAGATAGCGTGGTCAGATCGCTGACCGCACGCTCAAATCGTCTTGATCTTTAGCTTCAGATCACTTTAGCTTTAGATTGCGTGGCCAGATTGCAGATCGTATGCTTAGATCACACATTCAAGATTATCGAGATCACACGTTCAGGTCATTTAGATCGTGCTTCCAAGAGCTTAGATCACTGATCTCAAGTTCTCAGATCAAGCTCCTTGCTTTCTGATTGAGCTTCTTATGATCTCAAATCGAACTCTTTATGCTCTCTGATCGAGCTCCTTATGCTCTCTGATTGAGCTCATAAGCTTGCTCGTTTACTAGAGATTGTGTGCATCAGATTGTTCAAATCGCATGCCTTAGACTTTCAGGTCGAGCTCTCATCAGATTGCAATAAGCTCTTAGCTCTCAAATCGCTATCAGCTCTTAGGTTTGATATTGCGAACAGCCTCAAGTCATTTTCTCAACTCTTAGATTGCGATTAGTTCTTAGTTCTCAGATTGCGACCAGTTGCCAGCATCAGAAAAAACGCGTAGAAAACTCAAAACAGCCCCGAAACATGCTAAAACAGTGGATTTTGGCCTTGAAAATGGCCTTAACTAGGTTTCCTAATTGCCATGACGTAAAGCTCAAAACAAGCCTTCCGTGGACATCTTACGAGCTCCAAAACTCCTCCTGGATCAAAAGTTCTAGCTATTTTAAGTTGGCTTATCTGTTTAAGGGCTCTAAGTCGTGCATTTGGGCTTCTGACGTGAGCTCCTTCCAAGAATTCATCTACTGGACATTTCATGTCAGTTATCAAATTACGCTCAGCTTTGGATCGCTCCAAGCTCTCAGATCGCAATCCTAACTTTCAGCAACCGATCGCGCCAAGCATAGTTTGAGCTTTTCAATTCGAGACTACAGCCTATAGTGCAACAGCCATTCAGATCTAAAACATGAGTTTTTGAAGTGCAATTACACACTCCAAAAACCAGGGGGGTTCTGTTGTGCCTAAAAAATCGTACTAATGTCAGCACCAACTAATCAGAGCTCAAGAAGGCTTTGTGCCGTCCAGGAGCTGCCACATCACCCCAAGACAGAAGGGATACGGTTGTCACCAACCCAATAGATTCAAGTTTTGTCTATGAGTGGATGAGGACCGCACACCTGTCCCAACTTTATCAAAATAAAAAGATAAAGATTAAGGAGTGGTCCCCACGTGTCATGATAACTTGCAAAAGCACTCATTACACTGACCTCAAAGGTGTATAAATTAGCACCTCTGTTCACGAAAAGGAGAGGTTGGGCATACGAGAGCTAGGCATGGATTTGAGCTTTATTATTTTTCTCTGTAAACAAAGTTTTTCTCCATCTTTGTATGTCTTATGAGCAATATCATAGAAATAGTGAGAGAATAACAAAATAACAGTGGATGTAAGATTCGCTTTAAGCATCCGAACCACTTTAAAACCTCTATTGCCAAACTTTTATTTATGTTTCTGCAACATATATAATCTCAGCACCATATTCAAATCTCATGGATCCATCATGTGTAATTTCTAAGACTCTCTTAGCATTTTGCACGTGTGAGTCGTTAGTGTCCAAAAACAAGCAACAACAAAGTTATTCAAGGAATTAAAAAAAAAAATTATCGGCAAGACTTTGGATTTGTTTGAAGGTTTTATTGTTCGAAAAATGGAGTTAGAGATAGGATAAGTGATATGAGGCCATTATGGTCTAAAATCAATGACAAAGGTATTAGCTATGAATGGAATAGAAAAGATATTTCATCTTTTAGATATGAATATAGATCCGAATTTTTTAAAAATTACAACAATCAAATATGAGAATTTTCATATTTATATATACATCCATTATAAGAACAAAACCAAACTACCAAATTGGATTATTTTTTTCTTTGGTTACTTGTTAAAGCTTGGTAGACTAGACTGGTTCCAAAACCTTGTGGACTCATTCTATATGACATACATTATAATGATTTAATCTTAAAATGAACATAGGTTTCTGTATTGAATGATTCTGAGTTTACATTTCAAAAAACTAGGGTCTGTTTGTTTTGTTATTTTGGATATGATTTTTGGAATAATATTGGATAATTGAATAGGGTGAGTATTATGTGGTAAAATTTAAAAATTCATAAAAAAACCCCTAGGTTTGCTGATTTAACTAAACACCCCAATATATAAATTTTTTGTAAAATGACAAAAACACCCCCACTCACCCACAGTGCCAGATTCCGGCCACCACTGTTGGAATCTAGCCGAAAAATGGTGTTAAGACGCAGACCAGTCGGATCTGACCGGTCGTGCATTGATATGGCCTTTTCCAACTAGATTCACCACTGATCTGGCTAGAAAAAGCCAGATCTACGGCCATATCTGATCGTTGGCAGTCGGAAAAGGCTAGATTTGTTCGTCAGCGACGGCCAAAGATATGGTCGTTATTGTCAGTCAACGATGATCAAGATTTGGCCGTTGTTGACGCCATCATTGACCGTCAATGACGACCATTTCTTTGGCCATCGTTGATTGCTAGATCAGGCCTTTCCGGCCAGATACAGTGTAGATCTGACCAAAAAACACCAAATCGACGAATTACCTGCCATTTCCAGTCGTTTCTACACCATTGTGACAGATTCCGGCAACCATCGACGGTGGTTGTCGGAATCTGACAACTATGGGCGGATGGGGGTGTTTTTGTTAATTTTTAAACTTTTTTCTATGGGTTGTTTAATTAAATTAATAAACTTTAGGGGTTTAAAATTAATTAAAAAAGAGTAGTATTTCTCAAATAATAAAACAAACAAGTATTTTGGGAATAGGATTGAGATATGGATAGAAATAACAAAACAAAGGGAGCCCTAATTTCTAGAAATTAAAGTCAATTAATGTAAAAAATGTTCAAGTTGTCATGTGATTACGAATGCTAATTAAATAAGATTTTTTTTAAATCAAGGAATATATTTAAAAGAATTTACAAATAGGCCTGTTATTGTCATGAGTATGTCATTTCAAGTTGATTAAATTTTAACAAACAAAACAATTTGCTCGGGATTCTTTGTTGGATACAAATGATCAAGAAATTGATAATTGAACATTATGAATGAAGAAGATTTGTGATAATATAAACTTAATATTCAAAATAATTCTTATAACATAAGACCAATGTTCTGAAACCCGAATTATCCCTTGACTCATCCTAGGTTGACCAGACAATCGGTTGAACGGGTCGGTTGAGTTGATGACGTTAGCATGTCTAACACATTTGAAATCTAACAAACACACTCCTATAAAATTACATATCAGTCCCTATAGGTTTGAAATCCAACAAACACACCCTTACGATTTGGGTAGGAAACTGTGAAGCAACCAAATGATGGCAACGATGACCGGCAACCAATTGGAGTTTAGGATGATGGAGGTTTTGATGTGGTGATGAAGGTGATGCTCATGATGGTGTCAGGTGGGATGGTTGGTGTTGGAATCTACTAGAATTAGGGAGGAAGCTGCCGATTTCTGTGAAGCAAACAGGTGGCGACGATGATGATCGATAGACAATCGAATTTCAAGATGATAGGGGTTTTGGTATGGAGATGAAGTTGATACTGATGGTGGTGTCAGGTAGGGTGGTTTGCGTCGAAATTCGCCAAAATTAGGGAGGAAGCCACCGGAATTGCTGATTTTGGTGACTCGGTTTTGTCACCAAGTTGGTAGGACTAGTAGTTCACTACTGTTCTGCTGGTTCAACCGCAGGTAAAAGCGCGTTAACTACAAAAAAAGGTTTTCTGGTGTATCCAGCCCGACTAAGTTTTTGGTTCCTGGTTCGATCGGTCGAACTGGCCAGGCCGGTTCAGGTTTTAGAACACTACATAAGACAATTACATGAATCATGATTAATTAGATTATTAATCATAGTGGCGTATGAATCCTCAAAATCTAGAAATGTATCACCAAAATTAAACACATATTTTTTAATTTTTCGAGACACGATTTAATATGACTTTTAGTTTTTAAAAATAATATAGATAAAAAACTAGATTTTCAAAATTAATTCACCAACAACCCCAAATTGTACTTGATTTACAATTCCATTTCTGGAAAATTCTCAGAAATCCTGCAAGAAGGTATGCAAGTTAATGTTATTAAGTCAATTGGCTTTGCTTAAGATTGTTTCAAATAATGGAGTTCTTTTTTATAGATAAAATTTAGGTGCCAAAAATGTAGCATCTAAAATATTACTTTATTAAGGTAAAATAAATACTGTGATTTAAGCACAGCAGCCATAGCTGGAATGGCCTAGTGGCCTGCAACATGATGTAATTTAACAAAAAAAATTCTACCTTCGCAATCACAACTTTATTTTAGTCCACCCACCGATAGCCTGTAGTCATCATCAGTAAAGAACCCAATTTGGCGATCACATTATCGAGAAAATGCAGTATCTATGGGAATTATATATATCAAAAGTTGAAGAACATCAGAAATTACTCATTCCACAATTTTTTTTTTTAATATTTTTATTACCATCCATCCACAATAGAAGAATCAATGAGACAAAGAAACGGTTAATATAAGGAAGCGAGCATCAAATTGTCCACTTGCTTCCTTGAAAAAAAAAAAAAAAAAAAAAACAATTAAGAAAGAATACCCTTAAGAAAAGAGAAAATATAACTGAATTTCCGTCTTTCATATATAAATAGTAGATCCAAATTTTTAAAAAGGTAGAACATTCACATCTGAAAAAATAGATAACTGAAATTTAGATACAAAAAACAAATGAAAGAAACATATCAACTTAGTTAAACATTTAAAATCAAACACTTTAAGATCGATTGAAAAAAGAATATGATAGATTTATGATTAGGTTAGTAATATATCAATTACTATACGCATAATCAAAACAAAGTTTATTAAATGTTATAATGGTATTTTATTATGATATTATTTAAAGTTAAGTTTATTATATTTTCCTGTGTTTGAGTGTTTGTTAATTGTTGTTACAATTTAATTAAAATTTAAGCAAATTAAATAAGTTGTATATATAAACAGGCCTAGCATTTACGAAGAGAAATATATATATATATAAATGAATGCTTTTGAATATTTTTAAAATTTGATACAAAAGATGTTATATTTAATTTTTTAAATGACATGATATTATGTTATTTTGATGCAATTTTTATATATATTCTCATTTTAATTAGAATCAAATTGCATCTAATTGTAATTATTAGCCCTACTTAAAAATCTTAACCAAGTTTAACCGTTTAATTTTGTTGAATATCACATAAAGTTTCTCTTCCTTCTTCTAATTAATTGGTAAATTTAATTTATAACGATTTTAAATGTCAATTTAAGTAATTAATTTGTTCTTGTATAATTTATGGCTTGAGTGATTGATTTTCAACTATTCAAGTAAATATAAGATGAAACGGTTTAATCCCATAATAGTATCTGTATCATTTGATTTATTATAAAGATTTTTTTATTTCATTTGGGGATTCCCTGAAATCACTGATTTGGGGACGGGCTGATTTGGGGAATTCTTTTGGGCTTTCGAGTTGGGCATGGAGATAGGGGTCCCTGACCGTGACCCAACACATGCCCATCCCTATTTTTGGTTAATAATTGAAAATTTTATAACTTCTAGTATAATGTCAAAGTTGAACTTATTTAGAAGGGTAAAACTGTTATTTCTAGCAGAACAAGGTTTAGGTGGTGACTTCATAATTTCGTAAAACATATGGGGGTCAACGAAAACCATTCTCACATTAAACTTAACATTTTTCTATAGAGTAACACTACACTCACTAACACTTCTCACTAACGTCATATGTCAGCTCATAATTCGTCAATTTACATGGGTTCCACTTGTCCAATAATAAGTCCCACCTAACCAAGCCAATCACAAACTTCCACATGGAGTTAGTAAGAGAGATTAGTGAGGTTAGTATTATTGTTTTCTATATGTAAAATTACAATGGAGCCCTGAAGTTTTCATAAGATCCTGCAAAACTTTCCCACCCATCTCGGAATTAAAAAAGTTAAAAATATTCCAAAACATTCCCTTTCTTAAGCCCCGAAAAAACCTTTCCTTTCTCTGCCCTTTTCGTCTCTCCAAAATGGTTAGCAAAAATGGGTTGACATGTTGGATGAACGACCTGAGAGAAGCCGTGGAGCACGACGAAGATCCTTTCTCCAGTGCGTCACCGCCATCTAAGAAAACAAAGTAGCAGAATGACGATCGAGTTGAGTTGTTGAACAAGGAGAAAAAGAACACCCAAAAGAACAAACCCGACTCCGAACTCTCCCTCGTCAGCCTGCCCGAACCGGCTTCTAAAGCTCAGAAGAAATGGCTGAGTAGATACACTTATAAATGGTCCTCCAAGGTTAAAAAAAAATTGGCTTTTTATAAAACACTCCAGATAAATTCATAAAGTGCTTCTGGTAAAAGCAAATAAAATGCTTTTTAAAACTGTTTCTTTGTCTTAAAAAGTCATTTTATGCTTCTGAAGAAGTGTTTAATTGATAAGTATATTTTTTAAAGTGTTTTTTAATGTCTTAAAAAAGCAATTTTGGTTTTGTAAAAGCACTTCGAAATACACCTCAATAGGGCTACTTACCATTTTTATTTGTAAATTGATTCATAATATTGGTGTGTTGATAACTATGTTCTGGCCTTCTGGGTATAGTGGATCAAATCAAGAGGATGAAGCTCTGCAAGCAAAGTGTCATTACACTAAAGCTTTAATGGATGGGTGTGAGTACAATCTTGGTGAAAATGCTTATGTCAAGGTAACTTCTTAATTCTTTATCTTCCTTCCTTTGAAAGTGTTCCCATTGTGTTCATATATGAGAAACAAAAGCACATGCTAACATTATGGAAATTATATATTAAACATAATATAAGGATGTTTGTCAAATATTCTATGCAATTCAACTAAAAAAAAAAAAAAACTTAAAAATTAATAAAGTGGAATATCTCTTTAATTATAATGGTGGGATCAAACTAATTTTATTAATATCAAGAGGTTATAACTTAATAAAGGTATAGTTACAAAAATTATTGTTTTGACTTAGTTATCTTTAGTGCAAGTGAAATTAACAACTGCTTACTTTTTCAAACACATATATGTTTGATGAAGTTGAGAAAATGGCCTTAATCATATGATTTGTGATAGATGCTCCAATAGAAAAGCATAGCATGCATATTAGGGGTGTTAAAAAATATGCAAAAACTGAACCGAACCGAAAAATCGGTTAATCGAAAACTATGATTCAATAATGGTTTAAAGAATTAAAAAAACCAAATTTTAGGTTTGGTTTTCAACTATGGTAAAAATGAAAACCGATTAACCAAAATCGATTTTTTGAACCGGTATATATATATATATAATAAAAAATAATAATAATAATCTTAATACCTAGATTTGCATAATTTCTGTTGTTGTTTTTCATTGGGATTTATTTAGTTATTTTGTTGTTTTATTATGGACATTTCATTACGGATTTTTATTTTTGTTTAATTTCGGACTTTTATTTATATCAATTTTCAATGTAGTGGTAGTTGTGATCAATGGATATGTATGAATGTTTAATTTTTATTTAGATGTGGATTGTTGATGTTTACATTTAATTTAGGAAAAACTAAAAAAAAAAGGTTTTATCCAATAAAAAGGGGAAAACCGATTTTTTCAAAGTGGTTAACGGAAAATAAACCGGTTTTTTCCCCAAACTGGTTCTGTTTCGCTTTAAAAAATTTTTTAAACTGAAAAACTGGTTCGGTTTAAGAAAACAATTAACTGATTGGATTAAGGTTAACTGCTTTTGATCACTC
Source organism: Pistacia vera (assembly GCF_008641045.1). NCBI lineage: Eukaryota > Viridiplantae > Streptophyta > Magnoliopsida > Sapindales > Anacardiaceae > Pistacia > Pistacia vera. The sequence continues at coordinate 554,736 of NW_022195094.1, read as the reverse complement.
CTAATGCATATATGTTTTAGTACAGCTAAAAGAGTTTAACGACAGTAGGCCTCTTGCTAGCTAAGCCTAAGCTTGGTCTACCTGTATCCACTTGTAATATGATATTAATCAGAATCTTCTGAACATTTCATGCACGATAATAAAGAATTGTTAACATATACCCTTGAAATTTTATTAAAAGATAAAATTTAAAGGAATTGTATCCGCTTGTAATATAATTTTTTATTATATAAATATGCTTGATTGCCATTATTTATCTTGTTATCTAATGTCTAATAATTTTTTTTTTTTTTTAATTTTAATGGAATAATGATATTCAGAGGTATACATTACGTCCCTTAATTAGGTTTTGTTATTTTCTCTTACAATGTAATCAGATTCTACACAATTTAAGTTTTTGAATCCCACCAACAATATTTAAGGTCAATTAAGCTCAATCTTCAAGATATCATTATTAAACTAACTAATTAAGATTTTTATTTTATGTGTTTATGTTGTGCAAAAAGTAGTCTGCATGTGTGCTAATAATATTTTAGTAATTAAATTAATATATTTTAAACAACTAAATTTTAATAATTCGCACATTCAGTATAGTTCATACATTAAATGCATTGTGATAAACCGAAAATGACATAAATCAAATTCATTGTATTAAAATTTGTACAAAATATATATATCACTCTTAATTGTAGTATGTTATTTTTAATTTCTTTTATTAGTTATTTTTTAAGAGATTGTCCTTTTCAAATTATGTTTATTTAGTATGACTTAATTGGATAATTGTCATAAGTTTAGTTTTAACTGCATCATAACATAATTGTTTTTAAGTAAATATGATAAATAATAAAACATTTATATTATATTTTCAATAACAATTTTAATTATAATCATGCCTGAAAATATTTATTTAAAAATATTATAATAATAATATTTATCACATACAATTATGAACAATATATACTGTAATGGATTAATGTTAAACTTGGGCTGGGAAATCTTGTCCACTCCAATGTTGGATTCAAGTAATAGGGTGGGATGGGGTGAAAGGGAAACGATTTTTAGCCTACACCATTTTCTTCTTTAGTTCACTTCTTCTAATTTAGGTGAGAATATAACTATAATAAAAAATATTATTTATCTTCTTCATACTTTAATTTCAAAGCTTTATATTTATTGTTGTCCAGATTTCATACTGTCATAAAGAAATTGAAACTCATAATAATGATCATAATTACTTAATATTTATTTTTCATGGCATAATAATACTAAAATGATAAGGTACACACACACACACACACACACACATATATATACATAGAATGATAATGACAATGTACATTTTTCAGAACTGTCCATGTCTTATGTATACATCTTAGATTCCATAATGCTTTTAACTTAAATTAGGTGATAAAAAAAACGAATATAAAATAATATGGATAAAACAGAAGATTCCTTAGTTAAATATAGTCTATGCATGATATAATATATATGATTATTTATCTTCAGAGATACCATCAGATATTTTCCAAAAAAAAAAAAAAAAAAAAAAGACAGACAAAAAGAAATAGTTTCATTACCATACATATATAAACCAAATGCTACTTCAAATTATCATCAAACTAACATAGGGCACATTGCTTATATAAATATAATAGCCAAACCTTCATGCACCAATTTACAGTTGATGAACAAACTGAAACTAGGTTGAAGAGCTAGCTAGTTAGCTCCATATCCTGAATATCTTCAAGAAAGAGCACCTGACTTTAAAAAGACCAGCGAATAAATTGACACCTACACCCCTGCGAGGTTCCATTTAAACTGAAAACTCAAAAGAAACAAAGAAAACCAATAACGTGGACACTTCACATCTCCACAGTGAAGCTTGTCACAAACTCTAAACACTCAAGCACCAGCTTCATCCTGATCAACATAAATAACGTTACCAAATAGTTTGATCATTTTCCTGACAGCAATGCTGTAGTTCACTCCACCAGCTTCATCGACCAGCTTGCGAAGGATGACTTGATCTCCTTGTTTGAGACCTCTAGTCTCTACAAATTTAAGCCAGTCACCAGTCATGGCAGGTTTTGGATAATTGCTATTCTGCCGTTTGGACAAACGAAATTTCCACCCATTCTGAGTCGATGAGTCATTAACCAGAAAGTGCACGTAGTGATGATGCTCTTCAGGAAAAGAAAAATGATTCAAAGCAATTGTAGGAAATCCCAACCTTTTTGTAATATCAGTGTTGGATAAAATCTTTGAGAAGATTTCCATAACTATGTACCAATAAGAATACTATCTAATTAAGAAACTCTTGTCTAACTGATACTAAGATTAGCTAGCTTCTGAGCACTTAAATTTATAAAGGAGTTTGGTTAAATGTACAGGTACAATTATTCTTTCATTTTTTATGTGATTTCAATAACCAACTTTAATTTCAAGAACAAACAAAATCCATGTGCACACGGCCGGGCTTACTTTTTCAAACATGTGTTTAATGAAGTTGATCAGAAGATCTTACTTGTAATCAATGTCGCCCTTAATTATTTTAGTTACAGCAGTTAATAATATGTTTAGCGACAGCTGGTGCTCAATAGCAAGAGTGACTTAACAAAACAGTGAATCAAGGCATGCATGCCAGTCAATACGACAAAAAAATAGAAAAAATACAACTTGTAATACCACATGAAAATCTTCATAACATTCCCCATTAAAGAAAATTATAAAAAGTGGTACCATCTGATCAATTGGTTTGAATAAACTCAGAATCACATGTACGTACTTTGGCGGCTTATTAAAACTTCTTAAAGAAAAAAATAAAACAGAACATTAAGAAAAAATAAATATTTCTTGGTAGTCAAGAAGATCCCATTGTTTGGAGAATGCATTTCATTAGAGCTGTTTCTATCAAATTAATCGAGGACATGACCCCGATAATTCAGCAACTTCTTTCAGTGACAAAATCTTTAAATATATATTTTCATATAGTATACTTACTATCTTTGGAATCTTCTGTTCTGTGCGTTGTTCAAATAAAAAACATTCGGCCACTTTTATATTTATTCAAAGAACGGTAGGTTAGTTGTCGTTCTTTTCTCTTTTCTTTTATATTTTTTTCTCTTTTTGCTTACAAACCTTGATCTTACGCATAGACTTATGTAAAACAGTAATAAATATATCACAAGTAGACTACTTCTATATTTATTCAAAATTATTATTCTATTAAAATTATAAAAAAAATTTATAGACATTATTTATGCAACAAGATAAACAATATGACAATAACTATATTAATATAATCAAAAGTTATATGTATTTTTAACATGCATGTATCTCTTGGTTAACAAATACATTTGTTCTATAACGAAAAAATAATTAACCATGAAAGAGAAGAATCGATTATAGTCATAGGTGTATCATGCATCCAAGTCAATACGTACCTAACAAAAAAGTGCATCGTATACTAAGTTAATAATATTTTATTAAATATTTTATATATTTTAAAATTATATTATTAAAATATTTTTAATTAATTTTGTATACTTAGTTTAATTTCTATATTTAAAATTATTAACATTATATTGAATAATAATAAATACTTTTATTCAATTTTTTGTTTATACGGTAGAACTCTTCTATAGTCATAATATTGGGACCAACTAAATTTATTACTATGAGGAGGTATAATTTAATAGAGGTGTAGTTACAAAAATTATTGTTTTGATTTCTTATTTTATAATTCATGTTTTAGTGGTATAAATGAATTGAGTGATCAAATTCGACAATTTCACTATACTAATCAAATAGACATTAATGTCTTCCTCAACCATCCAAATGAATAATGAGTCGTATATGTTTTAACTGAAGAAGAAATTATTACTAGAATTAGACAAGAAGATGAAGAGGATAATCTTGTGGATGATAGTATAGAAATACCAAAAGTTTCGTGTCAAGAAGCTCTAAACATGTTTAAAAAGCTAGAAATATTTTGGCTTCAATAGGAAGATGTCTATGCTGGCGACTTATTACATACCCATAAGATAAAAGATGTGGTAACAACTCTAAAGCATAAATCATTGTCCCGAACAACTTTAAATAAATATTTTATTTCATCTTAAACCTTCAATGTAACATAGTATATATTTCTTACAATATACATATAATTATTACTATGTAGAGGCAAATTCTTTGAGACGAGACCTAGAAAAATTATAACTTATTACAATGTGAAATTTATTCTTATTTATAACTGGCCTAAGTTGGGACCAAATTTTTTTATGACTACTTAGAGTTTATTCCTATATAGAGTATCACTATAAAGAGGTTCGCCTGTATATATAAATTAAAATAATATTATAAATGGTACTCTTATAATGTTTTAATAAAATATTTTTAAATGATATATATAATAAAATACTAATATTAATAAGTATTTTAGTTTATATATTTACAAATATTTAAAAATAAATAAATAAACTAAAAAATATCAAACGTTGAGTAGTGTTGGTTTGTGTTTGATTAGAAAGAAAATGAAGGAAAAGGAGAGATGAAAAAGGAAATGTTTCGGGAAAGAAAGTGTTGTATGAGTGGGGGGGTATATAGACAGAATAAAAAGTGTTTGTAAAATGTGAACAGTAAGAGAGAGAGAGAGAGAGAGAGAGAGAGAGAGATGATTGCGGACATCCCAAGAAGAAGAAAGTGTGTTAAAATTAGGAAAACGATCAAGAACATTAGGGGACATCCCAAGAAGAAGAAAGTGTTTTAAAATTTGGAACACGACCCAAGAACATTTGGGGACATCCAAAGAAGAAGAAAGTGTGTTAAAATTTGGAACACGACCCAGGAACATTTGGGGACATCCCAAGAAGAAGAACACGTATACCCTAAACAATTATCTTTTATGGTGTTGATCATCATGATATGGATTCAGAATATATAATATGATTATTCAACCTTTTTAATTGGCAAAATTTCAAAAATAAAATTAAAATCTGTTTTGGCTAAATGATTTTACTTTAATTTTGTTTTCTTTATGATATATTCTAGAATGTGTAATGGCCCTCCTTAATTTTTTATTTTTTTAACTTTTTATAATGAATAACATCTCTTCTATGTAGACCCTGAGTTTAATATTTTTATTTTATTTTATAATTTTCCCCTTTACGCCATGTAATACATAGATCAAGTATTAACTTTTACTGAAAATCAATAAAATTTTCTGAACATGAAGTTTTTCATGCTTGTTACATGTACAACTCAGCCTAAATAAATCATATGATCGATTATTTAATTAGTTTTGCAGGCGATTTAATCAATTTTCCTTTTAATATTTTTCTTGACATTTAAGTCAAATAATATTGTAATATGTCATTTCCTTATATCTTATGGGTTTTTTAGCTATTAATATATTTTGTTATGCCTGGAAAACTAGGGCTGACGCAAAGCTTGGTCAGCATAAACGGTCAGGATCCATGCAGATTTTACAGTTGCTCAAACGCGGCCACGTTGCATGTTGGCGTAATGGGTGCGCGCTAGACTGAGGAAAGGCTGGAGGTCGTCCACGTGTCTCATCCTTGCACCAAAAGAGGAAATCACTCGAGTAGGTGAATAACGGGACTCAAGAAAGGATTTGCACGGGATCTCCCCCCTTTTTACGAATTCAGTAATCATTAACTCAATGTATCCCACTATAAATATGGAGCTCCTCTCTAATTTGGGGGATTAGCTCATTTTACGCTTGTTTAAGCTAACTTATCTCTGTAATAGCTTACTCTCTCTCTCTCTCTCTCTCTCTCTCTCATTTGTATTCTCAAATTGTCTAAGGTCGGCTCGCTATCCGTGACCTGATCCATCAAATATAAATACAATACCAGTGGACGTAGGATTCACTTGTTCAAGCATCCGAACCACTTTAAACACTATTGTCTCCATTTTTACTCTCAATCCTTCATTCATGTGTGTCTCTTGAGCCAGCTCAGCGTTTCCCACATGCGATTCATTGGTGTCAAAATCAAGCATCAACAGTTTGGCGCTAGAAGGAGGGCCCTGATTTAGTATTCATCCTTCATCAGGAGAATCATTGACTAAACGGTCCCACAACCGCAAATGGCTAGTCGATTCGAATCAGAACGAACCAATCATGGCAATGAAGAGATCCCCTAGGTACAAGAGGATGCTTCTCCCGAGGTGCCCTCAATCCCACAAAATGTCGTGGGGGATATTCCTTCAAGCTCGCAGCTTGACCCAGCCATCATGAGTTACCTGGAGAGGTTCGACAATACTCTCCAAACAGTCAACCGAAGGTTGGACCGATTGGATCGGGTCGTGCCACCCAAATCAAATGAGGCAGTGCAACCGCCAAAAACACCTGCAGGTTGTGCGAAAGCGCAGAAAAGGGCAATAGCCTATGCCACGTGCACTGCAGCGCGTCAAAGAAAAGGGAAGCAAGCGGTGAACAAGGGGCCTAGAGACTCCGAGGGTCTAGCGAACATCGACCGCACCACAAGTAGGATACCCATGGTATTAAGACTCGGTGACATGTCGTGACTTGAGCCGTCCCGTGGTGCGTCATACGAACACTCCCACAAAAGTGCGAGGTGGGGAGATTCCCATCGCCAAAATGACAATGTCGATCATCGTCGTGCAGAAAGTTACCACACTTCGCGGGTCGGTTCGTACCACTGCGGAGGTCGTGAAAATTTCCCAAATCATGCAGCACCATCACACGACTCTAGCCAACGTGTGTCGAGATTGGCCCAAACTGCCAACAAAGGCGAAGAGGAATCCGAACTACTGTCATTCCTTAATCGCAATAGTGAGGGTCGAACCCCCGTTGCAGAAAGCGATCCACAGGCAGTGCCGCTGCCTCATATTGAAGAGCTGCAACAAGCTCTATATCAACTAAAAGCTCAGCAAAATGAGTGAGGCAGGTTGCAGAGGCGTCTCCCTTTTCTCCGGCTGTGTTAGCCGCCCCACTCCAGTCGAGATTCAGAATGCCCGATATGCGGGCGTTCGATGAGAATTCTGATCCACAAGATCATCTCTACCAATTCAACGACCTAATAGAACTTCACCAGGTTTCAGACTTGGCGAAGTGCCAATGTTTGGTAGTAACTCTAACCTCACATGCCAAGCGGTGGTTCAGGTCGCTCCCAGCGGGATCGATCAACTCATGGCCTCAGATGAGCACGACATTCCTGAGACATTTCCAGGCGAACAGAAAGTTCTCGATGCCTTTGAGCTATCTCAGCAATATAAGGGAGGAGAGGGATGAATCCCTCAAGTCTTACATCGACATATTCCACAAGGAGCTTCATAAGGTAGCTCATACTCCCGAATAATTCGTTTGGACTCTCATCATCATGGGAGTCTGCCCACAGACTGATCTATGGAGAGAACTACAGGCTGAGGATGATGTTTCCCTTACTCACTTTTACAGACTTACGGAGAAGTGCCTTCGTATTGAGAACTATATGGCGACACTCCACCACCATAACCCCAGCCCTTCAGGCAATGCACCTGGTCGGGGGTAAAACATGAGGACTGATCTCAGATAGGCTAATGACGATCAGCGTAAAGGAAAAAAACCATGGTTTGAGCCCAAAAAATCCTATGCACACGTTCCTCATCGCGATCGCGACAGAAATCAGTATACTCCCTTGAATGTATCTGTATCGGCTATTCTCGACAAGTCAGAAGAAGCTGGCTTGCTCGGAGAGCTTGAGCCCATGAAAAATCTCCAATTAGCTAGAAACAGTAAAAAATACTGTTGATATCATCGGGATAATGAGCATCATATTGATGAGTGCTGAGCTCTTAAACAGGCAATCGAAGCGCTCATTAAGCAAGGGCATTTCAAGGAGTATATTGATGACTCCACTCTCGTACGGGAGAAAGATCAGGGGGAACCGAGCAAAAATCGCCATGATCGTAAGGGCATTTACAGCATAAGGATCATCTACGGGGGGGCCATACCTCACGAGAAATTCCCAAGAAAGATATGCTCAAGAAGCCCACCATGACCCCATCCGAGTAATGAATACGACGTCGCGACCTTCAAAGGTTTGCAAAGAGAAGGAAATTTCCTTTTCCGAGAAAGATTTAGCGTGACTGCATCATCCTCATGACGATGCTCTCGTCATTACGCCCCTGATTGGGCGTTGTGACGTCCATAGAGTGTTGGTAGACAACGGAAACGCTGTGAATATCGTGTTCCAGCATGCTTTCAATAGAATAAACTTGGATGAGGCTGACCTGAAGCCTGCCTCCGTCCCTCTGTACGGTTTTACCAGGATCACCTTATCCCCAAAGGAACGATCTCACTTCTGGTCACGCTGGGTGACTCTGACAAGGTGACCAAGGTCATTGAATTCTTGGTAGTAGATTGCCCATCCACATTCAATGGAATCCTAGGGCGACCTTTGCTAAGAAACTTTAAAGCAGTCACCTCGATTTACCATTTTAAGATGAAGTTCCCCACCCCAACAGGGATAGGGGAAGTGAGCGGATCTCAGCGTGTATCTCGCGACTGCTATATAAGGGCAGTGCAGATGGCGTACAAAGGGAAAGGCACCTCGCGGAGTATTCTTGAGCAGGCAATGGCGATCAGCCGGATCAAGCCACAGCCTGGCCCAGCCCAACTAAAAATAACTTGGATCCCCGTATGCAAGAATACCCATCTAGTGGGCCAGTTAAGGACCTAACCAAAGTGTTAGTCGACCAAGGCGAGCCGAGCCGAGCCGAGTGTTGAAGATTGGAAGCAATCTCAATCCCCAGCTCGCCACCGAACTGACCAACTTCCTCAGAGAGAATATTGATGTGTTCGCATGGTCAGGATCAGCCCGAGTGTAATTTGTCACTCCTTGAACATCGACAGCGAAGCTAAGCCAGTCTACCAAAAAAGAAGAGCGATGGATCATGAGCGATATACTGCCTTAAAAATTGAGGTAGATAATCACTTTCGCAATAGGTTCATCCGAGAAGCACTTTACCCAAGCTGGGTTGCTAACCCAGTTCTAGTAAAGAAGCCCAATGACAAGTGGCAGACCTGCGTAGACTTCACCAACCTCAACAAAGCATGCCCAAAGGACAGTTTTCCCCTACCTAGAATCAACTAGCTCGTGGATGCCACCTCTAGGCACGAGCTGCTAAGCTTTATGGATGCATACTCGGGATACAATCAAATTCTGATGTATGCATCAAACGAAGAGCATACCTCCTTTATTACAGATCGGGGGCTCTATTGCTACAGAGTTATGCCCTTCGGCCTGAAGAACGTTGGCGCAACCTACCAGTGGCTGGTTTACTGTATGTTTTCCAAGCAGATCGGGAATCGATGGAGGTCTACGTAGATGACATGCTGGTCAAGTCGCATGTCACCTTAGATCACGTAGCACATATTGCTGAGATGTTCGACATCCTCCGAAAATACAGAATGAAGCTGAGCCCTCTCAAATGCTTGTTTGGAGTGTCCTCGGGAAAATTCTTGGGATACATGGTTAACCAGAAGGGTATAAAGATCAATCCCAAAAAAATCCAAGCACTCCTCGATATGAAAAGCCCGACCACAAAAAAGCAAGTTCAAAGCCTTAATAGGGCGAATAGCGACACTTAGTTACTTCATATCGAGAGCAACAGATCGCTGTTTGCTATTCTTCAATGTACTAAAGGCTAATAAGAAGTTTGAGTGGACCCCCAAGTGCAAACAAGCTTTTCAGAGTATCAAATAGCACCTCGGAAAGCTACCCCTTCTATCCAACCTCTCCCACGAGAAACCCTGATCTTGTATCTATCCGTCTCTCAGCATGCGGTCAGTGCAGCCTTAGTTCGAGAAGAGAACAGAACTCAATGGTCAGTATATTACGCAAGCAAGCATCTAGTGGATGCCGAAATGCGGTATCTAGAAATGGAGCGATTGGCTTATGCCTTGCTGATCGCTTCCAGAAAGCTGCGACCTTATTTCTATGCCCACACGATCCATGTAATGACCAATTACCCGCTCAAGCAAGTCCTCCAGAAGCCAGAGGCATCGGGTAAACTACTCAAGTTGACCATGGAACTAAGTCAGTTCGATCTTCACTACAGACCAAAAGCAGCTATCAAAGGGTAGGCTGTTGTCGACTTCATCTCAGAATTCTTATACAATCTGATGGAGTCCGAGTAGCAGCCCAACGAAATTGACCAAGAAACCACCCAAAACCCACCGACTTGGAGCCTCTATATCGATGGATCATCGACCAGAAAGAGGGCCAGGGTAGGTCTACTCCTCCTGAGTCCCGAAGGGGCTTGTATTCATGGCATTCTCCGGTCCGGGTTCAAAGCGACAAATAATGAGGCTGAGTATGAAGCTCTGCTCGTTAGACTACGATTGGCCAGAGAAATGGGTTCAACCGCTATCAGTATCCATAGTGACTCCATGTTAGTTGTTAACTAGATTTTGGGAGAGTACCAAGCTAAGGAAGAAAATATGATTAGTTATCTGAAGAAAGCTAAGGCCGCACTCGAGCCATTCAAGCACTTCACAATCACACAAATTCCTAGAGAGGGCAACTCTGTGGCAGATGCCTTGGCAAGGATAGCCTCATCGTTGGATTCAGATGCACCAGAAAGCATTCCTGTTTGGTTCATCGAGGCCCCCAATATTAGCTCGACCGAACAAGTCGTGAATACTTCAGAATCAGTTTCCTAGATGACTCCCATCATACAATATCTCCGAGATGGGACCTTGCCCAACAACAAGGTCGAGGCAAGGACCCTGTGAACGAGAGCTGCTCGTTACACTATTATTGGGGACCAATTGTATAAACAAGGGTTTAGCACCTTTCTCCTCCGATGTGTAACCGACGAAGAAGCAGATTATATCATGAAGGAGATACATGAAGGGATCTGCGGTAATCACACAGCCGCATGGTCCCTCACCAACAAAGTTGTTCATCAAAGGTATTATTGGCCCATGATCCAAGAGGACGCCTACAACTTTGTCAAAAAGTGTGATAAGTGCTAGAGGTTCGCGAACATACCGCGAGCTCCTTCTCACCAGTTGATAACCATGACCAGCCCCTGGTCATTCTCCATGTGGAGAATCGATCTCATTGGTCCTATGCTGGTTGGTAGAAGGGGAGTGAAGTATGCGGTGGTCGCGGTAGCCTACTTGGGTTGAAGCAGAGCTTTTAGCCGCGATCACCACCAAAAAGCTCAAAGACTTCACTTTTAGGAATATTGTGTGTCGATATAGAATTCCTCATACCCTCATCTCAGATAATGGTAAACAGTTCGATAACGAGGAGTTCAAACAGTTTTGCGATGAGCTAGATATCCATAAAAAGTTAGCCTCAATCGCAAAACCGCAAGCAAATGGTCAAGTTGAAGCTGTCAACAAAACCATCAAGCACACTCTAAAGGCCAAACTTGGCACAGCCAATGGAAATTGGGCCGAAGACCTCTGTGAAGTCTTGTGGGCATACAGGGCAACTTCGAGAACCTCTACCTCATAAACCCCTTTTTCGCTAGCATATGGCTGCGAAGCGATGATCCTTGTGGAGGAAGGAACATGATTACTTTGGAGAGACCTATTCAACGAAGCCGATTATGAAGCGCTTATGTGCGCAAGTCTTGATCTGGTTGAAGAAGATTGCGGTAAGGCTCAACTAAGAATAACAGCCTATCAACAACGCGTGAAAATGTTCCTCGACTCTAAGATCAGAAGAAGAGACTTCTAGGTTGGTGACCTCGTTTTGAAGGAAGTTCTTCTCGATACGAGGGAACCAAGTGCGAGAGTTTTGGGACCGAACTGGGAGGGCCCATATCGCATCACCAAAATAATAAGACCAAGGACTTACCATCTCAAAAGGCTGAATGGTTTCATAGTACTGCGAGCTTGGAATGTTGAACATCTCCGACCATATTATCAGTAATTCCGAACTCAATTTTTCCCCTGTAAAGCTTTTATTTTTCGTACTTTGTAAATGACAAGTGTAACTTAGTTCTTTTGTAATCACTTTACATGTATGATTCTGCTTGCATAGAATGTAAAATCTTGTTCGCATAGACTTATCTCAATGTAATTGTAAACAGTTAGAATGCGATCTTATGTAAATGTAATGCGAAAATTGTAAGTACTCAAAAAGATTAAGAAAGCGATGTCTTTATTTATAAAGAAAAAAGTACATAAGCAGGAAAGGGAAAGACAACAAAATGAGCTCAATGGCCTTCTCCCCCAGCTCCCGAAGGCCCAGCCTCATCGCCCCCACGCTGATCGCTGATCACCTGGTCGGCCGTAGGCTCTTCGGAGACATGTCCCAAATGCTCCCCTAGGTCAGGTCCTCGGGTGGCCGCCGCTACATCCGCTTCTTCCATCCGAGCCATTCTATCAAGGATGTCCTGGTAGTCCCCCGGAAGGTTGGATATATCCATCCCAGGATTCTTCGACCAAAGGGCAAAGATGGACTCGATTGTCTACTCAACAGCTTTGCTCTCGATCTCCGATTGTTGTTGCTGCATCTCTTCACTCAGCGAAGTGACCCTTCCTTGACTAGCGTGGAGTTTGATCTCCAGCGCCTACCTGTGTTTCTTGGAAGACTCCCACAGCTCGCTCTTTACCCGCTCTGCTTGCAAGGCCCACTGGGTGGTTGTGGCCAACTCCTTGTCCTTCTCGCAAGCCTCCCTAGTGAGCCTGGCCACTGTCCTCTAGAGCTTGTTCATCTCCTCTCCTTGTCTCTGCAACTCGGCCTTCTGAAAGTCCATCGTGCAAAGAGCAATGTTCCTTTCATTCAAGTACTGGTTCCTCGAAGTGGTGGACAAGTCTCTCTCTACTTCAGTAGCTGCCAAGCCCCACTTAAGCTGTGCGTTTTCCTCTCTTAGCTCAACCGCCCCCTCGACAGCCTCGAGCTGAACCTTTTGCAGAGAGAGTTGCATGGAGAGTAGAGCCTGCAAACAAAGAAAAGTAAAGTTAGTTTCTCTACTACAAATAAGCTAAGTCCTCGTTGAAGATAGTTCGTTCTACCTTGCTCACGTGCTGAATGGATGTGGACATCAGATCCACATCACCGGAAGCCATGAACTCCTCAAATGCTTCCGCAAGCTCACATTCCAGCAAAGTAAGAACTACCGGCTGCAAATGGTCTGGGAGTTGGCCCGTCGTAACACAGGTGTGCCATTACCCTTAGCAGATGGAGCGCCACATCCCCCCCCCCCCCCCCCCCCCCCCCTTGTCCCCCCCCCCCCCCCCCCCCCCCCCCCCCCCCCCCCCCCCCCCCCCCCCCCCCCCCCCCGGCACCCCCCCCCCCCCCCCCCCCCCCCCAATGGGCATTGTCCCGTCTGTGGCCCCCTCAGGGGGATGGGAATGTCAGCTGTACCCTTAGGAGGTCCTCCCGAGCCAATCGCTCGATATGGCTGTGACCTCTCGGGCTAGACACCCAGTCCCTCAGGTTCAGACTCTGACTCTTCGGCCCGAATTTGTTTCCGCTTCTTGGACTTTTGGGCTGTAGTCTTCTGTTTCTGCTAAACAGCTAGAGGCTGAGGGGCTCCAGCAGGTTACACCGGGGCACCCGTCGAAGTCGCCCCTGTGGATGGATCACCAGGAGTAGCGCCAGTCAGTCCGACGCCACCGACCCTAGGAAAAGTGAACTGCCTCGGTCGTGGTGATCTGGGCACCTTAGGAGGCATGGTCGCTGCATGCGAACACCGTTAGTAAAATAGTTCGTTGCACGAAAAGCTCAAAAAGAGGTCAGGAAACTTACTCGGTGGGGTCTCTAAGGCCGCATGAGAGTTGAAAAAGTCGTACCTCCACAAATTTGCGGTCGTCATGAGCAGTTTCGTGTCGCGGCTTGCTTTGGGCAAAAAACTGAAGGCTGTGATCCTGTCTGGGTCAGCGACCAGTTCCAAACTGGTCATTTTATTAACTGCAAACAAAAAGAAACAGCTCGTCAGCGAAGAACTTAGTTAAGTTCGCGATTCAAAATAAAGGAAAAACCTACTTGGGTCCTAGAAATGGCAAATGCTGCAATGACGAAAGAAGAAGAATTTCGTCTCATAAGCCCCTACATTGCTCGGGTAACTGTGTATTCCCCGCTTCGATGATGGATCGCTTGGAAAGATAGTAAGAATCCTTGTCCTTACTCTTTTTCAGAACGTACGAGCAACCGAGCTCTATTGTGGTTAGCTTGCTCAGGCCGTTCTCATGGCACGCGATGTACATGGCAACAACAATCATGCACGAGTTTGGTGTAAGCTGCATCGGCGTGATCCCGAAGTGATCGAGGACCGACCTGACAAAGGGATGGAAAGGGATCAACCTTCCACCCTTGAAAATATCCTCGGAGATCGCGGCCAGCCCTCGCGGCAGTCTCCGAACTGTGTGTATTCTATCTTGGAAGACCTCTACGCTGACAACGTATTGGTCTACCACCCTCTGAAGCTCTTTGGCTATAAGTACCAAATAGATCTCTCGAGGGGGACCCACAAGGGGTTCTTGCACAGGCGAACTGGTCCCTTCCTCGGCCCTAGTCGTTGGGGGGTCCATTCTACAGTCTGCAAAAGCGATAAGCAAGAACCACTCAGTCCTCGTACACTATTTGGTACGATGATGTGGAGGAGAAAATAAACATTTCCTCTTTTAAACCCTAGAAAAACCCTAAACAGGATACGTGAGAGCCACCATCAATGGCTTTAACCCGACAGAGAATATTCCATCTTCGATGAGCTACCGACGGACAGTTATCGCATGGCGACCGTCGAACGCAAAATCAAACTAAAAATAGGAGAAGGGAATCGTTTTTTACCTCTTGAAATGAGAAAGATACTATTCTACTCCGAATATCGAATGAACACCACTTTGGAAGGCAAAGAACCAAGACTCGCAGAAGTTTCTTGCTCTTTAAGAATAAAAGTATTGTGACTTTGCCTGAAAAGAGCTTGGGGTTTATATAGTTGAAGAAATGGCGCTTTGGTTTCTCGAAGTCAAACGACGCTTGGGCGAAAAACGCATCTGACCGTTGATCGCGACCACGTGTCTCGAATCGACGAAGAAGAGTGACTGTCACACCTCGAGAAATCAGATTGTCATTCCCTTCTGTTGAAACGCTCAAGCGACGGCACGTTCTCCCTCCTCCACATTTAATGTGCCCACATCTGCATTTAATGCTCTGATAGGGAATGTCGTTTCAACATGGCTCGCATTTAATACGCATGGCTTGCATTTATTACGCTTGAGACACGTCTATCAGCACAAAAAGCGCTTCATCAATACGTCAGCCACGAAAATGCAACGGATAACATCTGAAGAGGTCGTCAGCTATAACACTCTTCGCTTCATTAGTAGCAAAGTGACGTGATTATTCGACCTCATTTCACGTCGGTCGCAAAGCGATGTGACGTCAGTTGTGAAGCTGCGTCACCATTTATCCTTTCGAAAGCTTTAAGTGTAAACAGGTCAAGGATTCCATTCAGGTCGAAATCATCACTATAAGCACTAGGTACCTAAACTAGGTCACTGATCCTAAAATCGCAGACTACCCCAGGTCGCTTGTGAGAAAACATTCTCTCGATCCCTTCTGCAACCAGGTCTGGTCGACCAGTATCTTTTCAAGCCCATCAAATCGAGGCATAATTATATAGTTTCCAAGGTTTGATCCTCAAACCTGAAAAACTAGGGGACTTCTGTTATGCCTGAAAAACTAGGGTTGACGTAGAGCTTGGTCAGTATAAACGGTCAGGATCCATGCAAATCTTACAGTTGCTCAGATGCGGCCACGTCGCATGCTGGCGTAAGCAGCCTGCACCCACCAATGCAGTGGGTGTGTGCCAGACTGACGAAAGGCTGGAGGTTGTCCACGTGTCTCATCACTGCATCAAAACGAGGAAATCACTCGGGTAGGTGAATAACGGGACTCAAGAAAGGATTTGCATGGGATCTCCCCCCTTTTTATGGATTTAGTAATCATTAACTCAATGTATCCCACTATAAATAAGGAGCTCCTCTCTTGTTTGGGGGATTAGCTCATTTTATGGTTGTTTAAGCTAACTTATCTCTGTAATAGCTTACTCTCTCTCTCTCTCTCTCTCTCTCTCTCTCTCTCTCTCTCTCTCTCATTTGTATTCTCAAATTGTCTAAGGTCAACTCGCTATTCGCGACCTGATCCATCAAATATAAATACAATATCAGTGGACGTAGGATTCGCTTGTTCAAGCATCCAAACCACTTTAAACACTGTTGTCTCCATTTTTACTCTCAATCCTTCATTCACGTTTGTCTCCTGAGCCAGCTTAGCGTTTCCCATGTGCGAGTTATTGGTGTCAAAATCAAGCATCAACATATTTTAATAACTCTTTTAACTTTTACCTCATATAATCAAATACATTTACTATTATAACCCTTTTGAAGTTAAATTAAACAATTTTATACTATTAAGTGTCTTATTTTTACCTTTCAGAAAACTTGTGTTTTTTTTTTTAATTATTTTTATAAATATGTCATTAAGTTAAATTCTATGGAT
Source organism: Pistacia vera (assembly GCF_008641045.1). Lineage (NCBI taxonomy): Eukaryota > Viridiplantae > Streptophyta > Magnoliopsida > Sapindales > Anacardiaceae > Pistacia > Pistacia vera. The sequence continues at coordinate 538,243 of NW_022195094.1, read as the reverse complement.
ACGGAGCAGATTTGGATGTGGATGGGAATCATACTTTTTGCCAGGGTAAGCCTTAATTAGAAGATTTAGTCACATAGATAATATATAACTAGGTATGAAAATTTTGTGTGTGATGTTATTCTTTATTTAATATTAAGGAAATTATCTTTTTCAAGAGATAAATTTGAAGAAGAAAATTCAACTAACTTTAACATAAATACTTTTGTCATCCTTTTAATTTGTTTCTTCCAGCTTATCGATAATTTGTCTCTCTCATGGTCATTACTTCTCTGACTTTTTTTTTCTTTCTTCAATCCTTCACCACGCTACTTCTTTCTCCCTTCTCCCCAATTAGTCTTCCCTAACATTGTGTTACTCTCTCTTTCCCCTGAATCTAAAAACTGTCCCGGCATTGTTGACAGCTCTCCTTCCCGTAAATCTCTGTCCCAAAATCGCCAGTTTAAATCCCAGACCACCACCGCGGGCTTCCCTCTTCCACCACCACTCATTACCGTAATTCTCTATTCATGTTCCACCACCGTTCAAGCTTTGTCATATATGTATCAAAATGGTGTTTTTAAACAATGGGATCAGTAAATTTGTTTTTAATTTAGTGGTTAGAAAATTATCAATCAAATATTGAATATTATTAAAATGTAAATTGACAAGTTTTTAGATTATAATCATAAATAATTTTAACAAAATGCACCAAAATATTATATCCATAAATCTTTTATAAAAAAATATACTAAACAAATTGTTGTAAAATCACACACACAAACCTACCAAATCTAACAGATCAAGCAACAACACAAAGAATCAACACCAAAATTTTACCTCATATAATCAAATACATTTACTATTATAACCCTTTTGAAGTTAAATTAAACAATTTTATACCATTGTCTTATTTTTATCTTTTAGAAAACTTGTGTTTTTTTTTTTTAATTATTTTTATAAATATGTGTCCTTGTTTCGATTTTCTCCCTGAAACTTATAATAAGCCATATAGTTAGACTTATAATAGACATATGTGACAGTTATATAACGTAATAGTAAAAATTAAGTTTTGATCCCATAAAGTTAATTAATATGAACTTGTTACAAGTAGCAAGAAAATTGTTTGAAATAAAAAACTTAATTATAGTAATTAATCTGAAACTTATAAAAAAAATTAACAAAATCAATAATAAGATAGTACGTGAGAGTGTGACACAAAATGAACCTAAAAGTTTGTTGCAACGTTAAAAATATATGCCATTAAGTTAAATTCTTTGGATACTGAGCAGGTATCTGCTTTTTGTTAAAAAATTCCAGTTGGTGTTATATGTTTGCTGGATGGTTAGCTTCTCTCTTCTAATCAGAAATGGAGCAGGATTTGGATGTGGAAGGGAATGATACTTTTTGCCAGGGTAAAAGCCTTAATTAGAAGATTTAGACCAACGTTGGTAAATTCAAGACTATGCTGTGATCTTGAATGATGAAATTCTGGAGTTATTTTGCAGAATTGGACTTCAAAAGTTGTGTGGTTGAAACATTTAGCTGTATTCCTACAGTTGCAAAAGGTTTCTGCACAGCTTTATGAAATTTTTCAAGTGGTGTTGGTGTTGAAGCCTTTTTCAAAGGCTATGATTTGCAAGCCTGTAGGCATTGTTTGTAGTTTTTTTGCTAATATTTTATGTTACTGATGTGGAGATAGAAGTTGTGATCTCTGAGGCTATGATTTTCTTTGACAGTCTTGTTACTGCTAAAGTCTTGTTTTTGCAGTTGTGAAGCACCAATCTGATCACATTGCACCCCTTTTCAGTGAAACTTTGTGTATTTGACACTTTTCATCACTCTTTTAATTTTATTATCTTAATAATAATAATTGTTAATATCATCATTTATAATTATTATAAATTCGATCGTCATGCATAACTAAAAATAATATACAAGGTATGAAAATTCTGTGTGTGATTTTATTCTTTATTTAATATTAAGGAAATTAACTTTTTCAAGATATAAATTTGAAGGAGAAAATTCAACTAACTTTAACATAAATACTTTTGTCATCCTCTTAATTTGTTTCTTCCAGCTTGTCAATAATTTCTCTCTCACGGTCATTACTTCTCTGACTTTTTCTTCTTTCTTCACTCCTTCACCACGCTACTTCTCCCTTTTCCCCAATTAATCTTCCCCAACGTTGTGCTACTCTCTCTTTCCCCTGAATCTAAAAACTGTCCCGGCATTTTTGACAGCCCTCCTTCCCCTAAATCCCTGTCCCAAAATCGCCAGTTGAAATCCTAGACCACCACCACGGGCTTCTGTCTTCCACCACCACTCATAAGCGTGATTCTCTATTCAAATTCCACCACCGTTCAAGCTTTGTCATATATGTATCAATGTGGTGTTTTTAAACAATGGGATTAGTATTTTTTTTTTTTTTTTAATTTAGTGGTTACGAAATTATCAATCAAATGTTGAATATTATTAAAATGTAAATTGATAAGTTTTTAGATTATAATAATAAATTATTTTAAAAAATGCGCCAAAATATTATATCAATAAATCTTTTATAAAAAAAATATACCAAACAAATTGTTGTAAAATCACACACACAAACCTACCAATTCTAACAAATCAAGCAACTATACAAAGAATCAACACCACAATTTTACCGTGGTTCATCTTTCCAAGAATGAGAAGGCTACATTCACGTTGAGCTTCGGAAACAAAAGAAACTAGTGCACTATCAAGAATCAGTTTACAGATTACAGACTTCGAATTAGTCAATCCAAGAAAGAAAGCCCAAAAACAACCAACTTGTAACAATCAACCTAGAGAAGCAAAACTAAGATTCCCTAGCCCTTTGAGAGACAATACCCCCTCATAGAATGACTAACACCAATCACTCGAACCAGTTACAAAGATCACGATTTCATGATGAGAGAAACCCTAAGAGAGCAATTTTCTTTCTACATAGTATCAACCTCAAAAATCTGCCTGAAGATTAAAGACTCATCTGCTTAAATAACGTTGACCAAGCTTTGACTAAACTATAACTGTTGGATCTCAGGGTAACTGATGGTCTTGACTGATCCTTTGATTCTCATGAAACGACAGCGTATTACTTAATCATGTCGACAGCGTATTACTTAATCATGTAATATGGCATCGTTTCAGTCTTCACACTTACACAAATATTCAACAATTTATTCAACTCAAATAACAAAGTCAAAATACTCTAACAAACACATTTTATTCAAATCATATGCTTTTACCAATTGATTAGAAGAAAAGTAAAAAAAGACTTACAGCTACCAAGTAGGCAACATACAACTTTTGATCTATACCCTAAAGCATCAGATAATGTAAACCGTCAGATAAGATACGTGTATGCATGCAGGTATTTATTTAGAGGACATATGTTAAGGTTTTAACTTCTTTCAAAATCATCCTTCTCCTAATCCTTTCAACTTATTTCTTTTCTCTCTTACTCTTATTACGAATGAGAAGCAACCAAACAAACAAAAAGATTTCATTAAAAAAAAAAAAAAAAAAAGAAGAAGAAATATTTATCGTACTTTTACTTTTTTTTTTTTTTTTTCTCTCTGTTTTATTTATTTACTTATTGAGAAGTGAATGAAATATTAACTCAAAATATTGCGGTTTAGAAGCAGTTATGGAAAATCCATAAATTTGCAAATAAAACCAAAGCCAGAAAATATATATGTTATTGTGATGTTGCAAACAATGTATAGTGTTTTTTAAGAGTTTCTTGAAAATTGAATGAAGTTTACACTAATGATTTATTAATTAAATTAGAGAAGAAAAAAATATAATTAAATTAAATTAAATAGATTTGCTCCTAGAGTTCCCTTTTAGTAATTTTGTATTTACAATGCAATTTTTAATTAGATAAACTAAAAATGAAGCTTAAAAATAGGGGTGTTCAAAATCCAATCCGATACATTCAAACCAACCAATAAAATCTAAACCGATCCAATTTTGATATGTTTCGGTAATTTTATTGAATTAGATCTCAATTTTGAGAATCCAATTGGATTGGATAGGTTATTTGATTTGCTAAGTAAATCCAATTCAAAAACCAATCCAATCTAATTATGCTTTTCAATTTATAAATTTTAGTTTATTTATAATTTGTTATTATGCGTCAATAATTTTTTAGTTTTAACACTTGATATATTTATTTTATTGGGATTATTTATTTGTGATTTTATCTTTGTAATGGACAACCAACTTATGTCTTTGTATAATAGAATTATTTGTTTAAAATTTTGAATATAATCAAACTTTGACAAAAAAGTTTAAATAATATAATAGTTCTCTAATGACTAAATTAATTGCTAATTTAGAAATAATCAATCTTTGACAAAAAGCTTAATAGGATGTATAATCAAATTAGATTCAGATGAAATCAATTTAGTTTTTATTCAATTGGATGCAATTTTCTTAAATTCGATGTGATTGAATTGGATTGGATTTTAATTTTTTCGAACTAACGAACACCTCTACTTAAAAAGAGTTTAAGTGAGGGTTAAATAAAACAATTCTTTATCTAAATGTAGAGTGAAGCTATTAACACTCTACTAATGGACTAAAGAAATCTCATTTCTTAAGACACCCCATTTAAAAGTTTCAATATTTTTATTATTTTATTATGACACCCATAAATTCTATAAATGCCCTTTATTCTATTTATTATGAAAGACATTGAAATTGGTGTTCACTACAATAAAGAACTCAAAAATTTCAGATAGCTGATCTTCTCACTAAAGCCTTATCAGTTGCTCTGTTCACTGAATTAAGAAAAAAGTTGAATGTTGTTATGCCTGGGAAATAAAGGGCTGACGTGGAAAGTCACGTGATGAAGAGTGACCTGCTCCCGTCAGAGAAATAAGCGCACGTCAGGCCTGCCAAACGATATGGAGCTCCCACGCGTCCATTTCCCTGCAATAAATAGTGTGAAATCAGCTTGGAAAGAGGGCAATGGGACGTAAAGCCGGATCATATCCTAACAATCACACCAACCCATGGATTTAATGATGATTACACGCTTCAGTTTGATATAAAAAGAAGGAGACCCCTTCATTAAAGGGATTCGGCCATTTTTACACTTGAACTCTCTCTCTCTTGTAAGCTTTATATTAACTTTTTTCTAATCATTTGTAAGTCAGTCCGCTGTTGCGACCTGACCCACAATATCAATATCAATACAAATCAGTGGACGTAAGACTTGCTACCTTAGCATCCGAACCACTTTAAAAGCTTTCATTGCATTTATTTCGTATTCTCTATCCATAATCACGTGTGTTTCTTGACCAATCAACGTTACGCACGTGACGATTAGTTGGTGTAAGAATCAAGCATCAACAAATGTTATTAATCTTCTTAATTGAATGATAGTGTTGGTTGTTACTAGATTGTTGTTGATGTTTACTGGTTTGGATGGTCTTTTGAGATATCAGATTACTCAGTTCATGTTGGTGGATGGAGCTGTTCAGTCAAAATTGCTGAAGTTAATATTAGCTAGATGATAGCTGACAACACAGATGGAAAAAGAACTGGATTAAGTAAGTCAGTAAGATGAACGTGAATTGAGGAACTGATGTTTCAGCTGAAGCCAGTAAGTTGAAATTGTAGTTGAAGTACTGATGGTTGTGACACCTGATGATTCCTGATACTGGAATTGAGTTGGATTAAGGAAGCTGAAGTTGAAGAGGTGATGAGCTGAACTGCTCTGAATGATGTTTGGCTGAAGTTAATAGATTGCTGAAGCTAAATTGAACAGTTGTGACAATTAAGTTTAATTTTGGATGTATTTGTGAAAATTTGATGGTTTACTTCTGAAATCTGAAGCTGACAACACAGATTGAAACAGATTAACTGATGGAAAAAGCTCAACCAAGTACTACACAGCTTGGTTTGAGGGTGAATGTTGACCACAAAAGTCAAAACTACAAGATGTTGTCGTTTTAAGTAAATGAAATTGTAATGCTGCAACGCTACCGTTTTGTAATTAACTGTTATTGTTAGAAACAGTTAAAGAAGCAGTTTCTGGATACTTGTATGTTTACATTTGTTCTTGTGCTTGATTTCTCTCTCATTTTTCATTTTCAATTGTTTTTCTCTCAATCTTCGTGTGAGTTGTGATCAAATTACATAAAAAAACATTAAATTTTGGATTTAAGGAAAGAAATTATAAACTTTTCCATATAATATATTATCCATTTTGCCTCCAGTAATCGTCATTCATGGCGTTACTTTGAAACATGTGAATCCAAGAGATTTACCTCAAACTTTATTGGTGAAAATATAACCATCCCATATTTATAGAAATTAATTTCCTAAAAGAAAAATAAGGCTTTCAAACAATAATTCAAATATTTTCTTCTTTTTGACACATTCAAGGATCTATTTTTGTACATATATGTCAATCTATGTTAACTTGCCTATTTTGCCTCCATCCGTAGTATTCATTCATGGCTTACAAAATTAGATCTATTGATCACTTTTTGAAACATGTGTGTCCAAGAGAGTTCCCTCAAACCTTGTTGGTGAAAATGTAATTATCCCATATTTATAAAAATTAAATTCCTAAAACCAAAATAAGGCTTTCAAAAAATAATTCAAAAATTTTCTCCTCTAATTTTGACAATAACAAGGCGTATTCAAGGATCTATCTTTGTCCATCTACGTCAATCTATGTTAACTTAGTATTCATTCACTGTTATCGAAATTATCTTAAAATGATATGTAACGAACATAATTTCCCAAGTCAGTGCAGTTTATTACAAACTAAAAATGGGTAATACTTTTGTTTCTATCGACAACCATTGACCTTGACTTGGAAAGTTCAATGGTTAATTAATTCTATCAGCATCCATTGATTGACTTTTGTGTTTACAACTAAGTGCGTGCAAAAAAGTCTAGGAATCGAGCCAATCTAGAAAACATGATTGAAACCAAACAGGAAATCCAATTCTTTTTTGAAAACTGATTCAGTTTTAGTTAGGGATATTGGCTAACCGGTTTATCCAGTTCGGTTTCAGTTCATCCAATTATATAGACCGGTTAATCAAAATCAGATTTGTGAACCGGTTAAAAAAAAAAAAAAAAAAAAACCTAAATCGATTTGGCCTGATTTTATTTCACCCTAACTCTCTCAATTTCACATTTGTGCCTCTGCCTCTCTTCGACTTTTTTTTCGTTTTCTCCAACGGTCTGCAACTCTACCGTGATTTCTTTCTTTTGCTTTCCCAGTCTCTGTCTTCAACTGCAGGCCATCTAAGACTTTCAATCAATTACTTAAGCACACCAAGAAGTGCCAAGCTGAAGGTGTTTTGTAAAAGGTATGATCTGGATTCTCTCGTGTCACGTTTCTCTTTGTTTCTTCTGCTTGCTGCGATATTTCATGCTGGTTAATTTTTTATTTCTTCAGTTTTGTATTTACGAGTCGCCATCGATGAATAGCATATAAGTTTCTTCTTCTTTAATGGCAATGTAATCATATTTCACTAAGTTCCTTTTTTTTTTTTTTTTGTAATTTCTATTTGGGAGAGTTGTTACTATGAATGATGTCTATGTTTTTTCTTCTATGTTTAAATGTTAGACCTTTTACAATATGGTCCTACACTTTTCATATAATTATATTTTGGTCTTTACTAATGTGGATTGATGTGGTCATACGGTTGTGTCTCTTGACCAGTTGTCTTTGATGGAAAGACAACTGCATATAAGAAGGAGACTTTACAGTCCCCATGTGACGCAGTTTTTATTTTAGTTTCAAAAACCATCACTCTAAAATTGCAGTTAGTGGAAGATCTTATAATTTTTGAAGGAACAAGAAGATCAAACAACAATTGCTATGGTTGGAGGTTTGTCATTTACTTCCGCATATATTCCATGGAGATTTTATATTGAAATTGATTGTATTATCACTTTTATATGAATATTAGAATTCCTCCTGGTACATTATGTCTTGAACTCTCTCTCTCTTGTAAGCTTTATATTAACTTTTTTCTAATCATTTGTAAGTCAGTCCGCTGTTGCGACCTGACCCACAATATCAATATCAATACAAATCAGTGGACGTAAGACTTGCTACCTTAGCATCCGAACCACTTTAAAAGCTTTCATTGCATTTATTTCGTATTCTCTATCCATAATCACGTGTGTTTCTTGACCAATCAACGTTACGCACGTGACGATTAGTTGGTGTAAGAATCAAGCATCAACAAATGTTATTAATCTTCTTAATTGAATGATAGTGTTGGTTGTTACTAGATTGTTGTTGATGTTTACTGGTTTGGATGGTCTTTTGAGATATCAGATTACTCAGTTCATGTTGGTGGATGGAGCTGTTCAGTCAAAATTGCTGAAGTTAATATTAGCTAGATGATAGCTGACAACACAGATGGAAAAAGAACTGGATTAAGTAAGTCAGTAAGATGAACGTGAATTGAGGAACTGATGTTTCAGCTGAAGCCAGTAAGTTGAAATTGTAGTTGAAGTACTGATGGTTGTGACACCTGATGATTCCTGATACTGGAATTGAGTTGGATTAAGGAAGCTGAAGTTGAAGAGGTGATGAGCTGAACTGCTCTGAATGATGTTTGGCTGAAGTTAATAGATTGCTGAAGCTAAATTGAACAGTTGTGACAATTAAGTTTAATTTTGGATGTATTTGTGAAAATTTGATGGTTTACTTCTGAAATCTGAAGCTGACAACACAGATTGAAACAGATTAACTGATGGAAAAAGCTCAACCAAGTACTACACAGCTTGGTTTGAGGGTGAATGTTGACCACAAAAGTCAAAACTACAAGATGTTGTCGTTTTAAGTAAATGAAATTGTAATGCTGCAACGCTACCGTTTTGTAATTAACTGTTATTGTTAGAAACAGTTAAAGAAGCAGTTTCTGGATACTTGTATGTTTACATTTGTTCTTGTGCTTGATTTCTCTCTCATTTTTCATTTTCAATTGTTTTTCTCTCAATCTTCGTGTGAGTTGTGATCAAATTACATAAAAAAACATTAAATTTTGGATTTAAGGAAAGAAATTATAAACTTTTCCATATAATATATTATCCATTTTGCCTCCAGTAATCGTCATTCATGGCGTTACTTTGAAACATGTGAATCCAAGAGATTTACCTCAAACTTTATTGGTGAAAATATAACCATCCCATATTTATAGAAATTAATTTCCTAAAAGAAAAATAAGGCTTTCAAACAATAATTCAAATATTTTCTTCTTTTTGACACATTCAAGGATCTATTTTTGTACATATATGTCAATCTATGTTAACTTGCCTATTTTGCCTCCATCCGTAGTATTCATTCATGGCTTACAAAATTAGATCTATTGATCACTTTTTGAAACATGTGTGTCCAAGAGAGTTCCCTCAAACCTTGTTGGTGAAAATGTAATTATCCCATATTTATAAAAATTAAATTCCTAAAACCAAAATAAGGCTTTCAAAAAATAATTCAAAAATTTTCTCCTCTAATTTTGACAATAACAAGGCGTATTCAAGGATCTATCTTTGTCCATCTACGTCAATCTATGTTAACTTAGTATTCATTCACTGTTATCGAAATTATCTTAAAATGATATGTAACGAACATAATTTCCCAAGTCAGTGCAGTTTATTACAAACTAAAAATGGGTAATACTTTTGTTTCTATCGACAACCATTGACCTTGACTTGGAAAGTTCAATGGTTAATTAATTCTATCAGCATCCATTGATTGACTTTTGTGTTTACAACTAAGTGCGTGCAAAAAAGTCTAGGAATCGAGCCAATCTAGAAAACATGATTGAAACCAAACAGGAAATCCAATTCTTTTTTGAAAACTGATTCAGTTTTAGTTAGGGATATTGGCTAACCGGTTTATCCAGTTCGGTTTCAGTTCATCCAATTATATAGACCGGTTAATCAAAATCAGATTTGTGAACCGGTTAAAAAAAAAAAAAAAAAAAAACCTAAATCGATTTGGCCTGATTTTATTTCACCCTAACTCTCTCAATTTCACATTTGTGCCTCTGCCTCTCTTCGACTTTTTTTTCGTTTTCTCCAACGGTCTGCAACTCTACCGTGATTTCTTTCTTTTGCTTTCCCAGTCTCTGTCTTCAACTGCAGGCCATCTAAGACTTTCAATCAATTACTTAAGCACACCAAGAAGTGCCAAGCTGAAGGTGTTTTGTAAAAGGTATGATCTGGATTCTCTCGTGTCACGTTTCTCTTTGTTTCTTCTGCTTGCTGCGATATTTCATGCTGGTTAATTTTTTATTTCTTCAGTTTTGTATTTACGAGTCGCCATCGATGAATAGCATATAAGTTTCTTCTTCTTTAATGGCAATGTAATCATATTTCACTAAGTTCCTTTTTTTTTTTTTTTTGTAATTTCTATTTGGGAGAGTTGTTACTATGAATGATGTCTATGTTTTTTCTTCTATGTTTAAATGTTAGACCTTTTACAATATGGTCCTACACTTTTCATATAATTATATTTTGGTCTTTACTAATGTGGATTGATGTGGTCATACGGTTGTGTCTCTTGACCAGTTGTCTTTGATGGAAAGACAACTGCATATAAGAAGGAGACTTTACAGTCCCCATGTGACGCAGTTTTTATTTTAGTTTCAAAAACCATCACTCTAAAATTGCAGTTAGTGGAAGATCTTATAATTTTTGAAGGAACAAGAAGATCAAACAACAATTGCTATGGTTGGAGGTTTGTCATTTACTTCCGCATATATTCCATGGAGATTTTATATTGAAATTGATTGTATTATCACTTTTATATGAATATTAGAATATGAATGTATTTTACATTTGGTATCAGAGCATTATTTGAATCTCTGCCTAGCATGAAGTTATTTGTTGCAAATCTGAAAAATATTGCATAAAATTTGGGATTTCTTCCATTAAAACCAATACTGTAAATCAAGCATAACTTTTATTATAAATAGAATCTGTTTTCAATTTTGGTGTCATTGGAATCCTTGTTGAAAAAGCTTTCCAACGGTATATTATTTGTCAAAAACGGGATGCAAAGTTATGCTAGTTTAAAATTTTGGTTAGAAATTATTGTTTGAGTGTTTTCGGAAGCCATTTCCAGCACCGATTTAGGACGAAATTGTCATTTGGGATGTCACCGATATAGGTTATATGTCCACATTTAAGTTTCCCCTTTAAAATGCCGAAAAAAATGGTCGGAAACGGGCTGTTGAAAATCTGAAAAAACTGGGTAAAAAGTTGCAGAAACGGGGAAAGAAGAACCAACCCAATAGGATAAACGGGTCAATCTGACTCGGTCAAAGTCAACAATCAAAACGGGTCAACCGACCCGGTCAAACAAGCCCGAACCCGTTAGGTCAACCCAACTTGGTCAACATGGTCAACGGTCCAGATCGGTTAACATGGTCAACAGTCCAAACCGGTCAATGAACCAGTCAACAGGCCAGATCAGTCAACGAACCGGTCCAATGGGTCAAACCAGGTCAACCCGACCCGGCGCGTGGTGGCGCGTGAAGGTGCTTGTGCTTGCGTCAGGCACGTGGGAATGTGTACCTAGGAGCGTGCGAGCGCGTGAAGGCGCGTGGTGGTGTCGTGAAGGCACGTGGGAGTGTGTGCTGGCTTCTGGAGGCGCATGAAAGCGCGTGGGGGCATGTCCTTTAGTCACGGTGGCGCGAGGAAGTCGGTGACAGCTTGTATGATGGTTTTTTATGTTATATATTACTTTGTTATGCATAAAAAATGTGTTATTCTTGTATTGATTTGTGTTATATTATATAATTCATGTTATAAATTATTTGATGTTTTATGATCGTATATATTTGATTAATTTAGAGTAGCCGCAGCATCTAAATTGTGATAATATATACATTAAGTAATATTATTTATGATCATATTAAGGTTAATAACATCGTTTTGTAGTTAATCATATTAATATAATCATTTTACCCACAGGGAATGTTATATTTTCATGATTAATTAGGGATGAAATAGAAATTATTCTTATTTCTTAATTAGCCCACAGGTATTATGAAATATTAATAATTTCTAGTTTCATCATTAAAGGATAATGAATCATAATATGTAATGTCTTTACCCACAGGGAGATTTTATGATATGTCGATTCATTTATGATTTATTATTTGTTTTACATTGGTAAACTTATAATTGTTATTGATGGTTTGTGCCTCATAATTTATTTAGTAAGCATGTCTATTGAATTACCTACAGTTGATCAAACTTTGATGATGGTTGAGGATAAGGTTCCTAATTTAAATGGTGATAACTACAAATCCTGGAGAGAGGCTGTCCTCCTTCATTTAGGGTGCATAGATCTTGACTATGCTCTTCGTAAGGAAGAGCCACCAACACCTACAGATACTAGCTCTAAAGCTGAGATTGCTTTGTATGAACGGTGGGAGCGATCCAACCGTTTAAGCATGATGTTTATCAAATCTCACATTACGACTAGTATCCGTGGGTCGATACCGGAGTGTGAAAATGTCAAGGATCTTATGGAGGCAATTCATGCACAGTTTGAAACATCAGACAAGGCATTAGGAAGCATCCTAATGAGTAGATTGACATCCATGAAGTTGACTGGTATTAAAGGAGTCCGTGAGCATATTATGAAAATGAGGGACATAGCTGCTCAGTTGAAATCCCTTCAGATGGTGATTAATGATGATTTCCTGGTGCATTATGTCCTGAACTCTCTCTCGTCTCATTATACTCCTTTCAAGATATCTTATAACACACAGAAGGATAAATGGTCAATCAATGAGCTTTTGACCATGTGTGTTCAGGAGGAGGAGAGACTGCTTCAGGAAGTGAATGAAACTGCACATCTGGTGACAGGAAATGTCAAGTACACTTCAAACAAGAATAAGAAGTGGAAGGGAAAAGGCAAGCTGCATGAGGTTATGAGCAAAGGTAATAAGGACAATATCAAGTGTTTCTTCTGTAAAAAGACGGGACACATGAAGAAGGATTGTCCTAAGAGAAAAGCCTGGCTTGATAAGAAAGGTAACCTCTTATCTCTTGTGTGTTATGAATCTAATATGATTTGTGTTTCACATAATGATTGGTGGATTGATTCTGGTTCTACAATCCATGTTTCTAATACCATACAGGGTTTTCTGGATCAAAGGAAGCCATTGGGAAGTGAATGCAGCATCTATTCAGGAAATAGGATGCCTTCACGTGTTGAAGCTGTTGGAACATTTAGACTTATTTTAAGTACTAATTATGTTTTGGATTTGGAACGAACCTTTTATATTCCTAGTTTTTCTAGGAATTTAATTTCAGTTTCTAAACTTGTACCTTGTGGATACTCTTTCAACTTTTATGGTAGTTCTTTTAATTTAATTAAGAACTCATCTATTGTTGGAAATGGTACTTTGGTTGATGGTTTGTTTAAAATTCATTTAAGTGATACTGTTCCTTATAGTCTTATGACTTCACATGCTAACACTAGTATGAAACGTACTATTATGTATGAAAACTCTTCCTTTTTGTGGCATAGGAGATTAGGACACATCTCCATTGATAGGATTAAAAGGTTGGTAAATGCTGGAGTTCTTGAAACTCTTGACTTTACTGACTTTGATACTTGTGTAGACTGCATTAAGGGAAAGCAGACTAACAAATCCAAGAAGGGTGCCAAGAAGAGTTCTGAACTTTTAGAAATCATACACACAGATATTTGTTGCCCTGACATGAGCTCTAGTGATCAGAAATATTTCATCACCTTTATTGATGATTACTCACGATATATGTGTCTCTATTTGCTTTATCACAATGATGAAGCATTGGATGCTTTCAAAATATATAAAGCAGAAGTAGAGAAACAATGTGGAAAATAAATTAAGATCATGAGATCTGATAGAGGTAGTGAATATTATGGTAGACACACTGGTACAGGACAAGCACTTGGTCCATTTGCTAAATTTCTTCAAGAGCAAGGTATTATGGCTCAGTACACATTGCCTGGCACACCATCTCAGAATGGTGTAGCAGAACGGAGAAATAGAACATTCATGGATATGGTACGGAGTATGCTGAGTAACTCCAAACTTCCTCATTCTTTGTGGATTGAAGCTCTCAAAACTGCAACGTATATATTAAACCGAGTTCCAACTAAGGTGGTTCCCAAAACGCCATTCGAATTATGGAAGAGTTGAAAACCAAGTTTAAGTCATTTACGCATCTAGGGTTGCCCAGTTGAAGTTAGAGTTTATAATCCACAAGAACGGAAGTTAGATCCTAGGACTATCACTGCATATTTTATTGGATATGCGGAAAAATCCAAGGGATATAAGTTTTATTGTCCGAACCATTCCAGTAGAATTGTTGAATCAAGAAATGCCAAATTTCTTGAAAATGATGTGGTTAGTGGGAGTGATCAAATAAGAGACTCAGTCCCTGAGAAAATTGATGTTTTAGACAATGCTTCTACATTAAGTAAAAGATTGGTTGTTCATTCAAACAGGGTGAATAATGAGGAACCACTCAATCAAAATCCACATTCTGATGAGATTGTTTTAGAAGATCATTTTGAACACCCTCCACTACAGGAGAAACAACCAATTGTGCAACAGTCTCAAAAAGAGACTGTTGTTACAACATTAAGGAGATCTACTAGAACAAAGAGATCATCAATTTCTACTGATTATGAAGTGTATATGCAAGAGTTTGACTGTGACATAGGTATTGAGGATGATCCAGACACGCTTTTACAAGCTATGAACAGTAGTAAATCTAAGTTATGGTATAATGCCATGATAGACGAAATGAATTCTATGGCGGATAATGAAGTTTGGGACCTTGTTGAGTTACCTACTGGAAAGAAACCTCTTGGTTGTAAATGGGTATTTAAAACCAAAAAGGATTCATTAGGCAACATTGAGAGATACAAGACTAGACTTGTTGCCAAGGGGTTCACGCAAAGGGAAGGAATAGATTATAAGGAAAAGTTTTCTCCAGTTTCTAAAAAGGATTCCTTTCGTATCATAATGGCATTAGTTGCCCATTTCAATTTAGATTTACATCAAATGGACGTGAAAACAGCTTTTCTCAATGGAGATTTGGAGGAAGAGGTTTATATGAAACAACCTGACGGGTTCATTTCAAGTGATGGTGAGCATTTGTTTTGCCAGCTTAAGAAGTCTATTTATGGACTTAAACAAGCCTCCCGACAGTGGTATTTAAGATTTCATACTGTTATCTCTTCATTTGGTTTTGTAGAGAATGTCATGGATCAGTGTATATAACACAAGATCAGTGGGAGTAAAATCATCTTTCTTGTGTTATATGTAGATGATATTCTACTTGCAACCAATGATTTGGGTTTGCTACATGAGGTGAAACAATTTCTCTCTCAACATTTTAGTATGAAGGATATGGGTAAAGCGTCTTATGTCATTGGCATTAAGATTCATAGGGATAGGTCTCAAAATGTTTTGGGACTATCTCAAGAAGCCTATATTAATAAAATTCTTGAGAGATTTAGGATGAAAGATTGTTCACCCAGTGTTGCACCCATTGTTAAGGGTGACAGGTTCAATCTGAACCAATATCCTACACTTGAGATTGAAAAGGAATAAATGAAAACTATTCCTTATGCTTCAGCTGTTGGAAGCCTAATGTATGCTCAAGTCTGTACTAGACCTGACATCGCTTTTGCAGTTGGCATGTTAGGAAGATATCAAAGTAATCTAGGTTTGGATCATTGGAGACCTGCAAAGAAGGTCATGAGGTATCTTCAAGGAACTAAAGGTTTCATGCTTAGTTATAGACGCTCCGACATTTTAGAAGTCATCGGATATTCGACTCAGACATCACTGGCTGCATTGATTCTCAAAAATCAACGTCCGGATATGTTTTTATGCTCGCCGGAGGTGTTATATCTTGGAGAAGTGCCAAACAATCTTTAGTTGCCACTTCTACCATGGAAGCTGAGTTTGTTTCCTGTTTTGAGGCAACTACACAGGGTATTTGGTTGAGAAGTTTCATTTCTAGGCTTGGAGTTGTTGAGTCTATCTCTAGGCCAATAAAGCTATATTGTGACAATTCAGCTGCTGTATTCTTTGCTAAGAATAATAAGAGTGGAAGTCGAAGTAAACACATCGACATTAAGTACTTAGCAATAAAGGAGCACGTTAAAGCCAAAGAAGTGCTCATTGAACACATACATACTGAGCATATGATTGCTGATCCTCTAACAAAAGGCATGCCACCAAAGACGTTCAAGGATCATATTGTTCAAATGGGACTATGTCCTGCTTTGTCACTATGAGAGGTAATACTTTCATTGTCTGAAACTTTGTAATTTAGTTTGTTTTCTCTTTTAAGTTGTATACATTTTGGTTGGAGACAAACAAACATTCTAGAGGACCTAGAACAAACATTTGAGGTTTGTTCATAAAGTGATATTCCACATTTAAGCGTTTATTTAGAAAGAGAAAAATTGTATTGTAATACAGGGAAGGTAATACTTGTTTAAAAGGGACTTACCGCTATGATTCATGTAATTTCCCCTTTCTAATTGAACATACCACACATATATCTCTTGTGTTCTGGATTATATTATACAAGTTTGGACCAAGTGGGAGAATGTTAGACCTTTTGCAATATGGTCCTACACTTTTCATATAATTACATTTTGGTCCTTGCTGATGTGGACTAATGTGATCATACGGTTGTGTCTCTTGAGCAGTTGTCTTTGATGAAAAGACAACTGCATATAAGAAAGAGACTTTACAGGTCCCCATGTGACGCAGTTTTTATTTTAGTTTCAAAAACCATCACTCTAAAATTGCAGTCAGTGGAAGATCCTGTAATTTTTTAAGGAGCAAGAAGATCAAACAATAATTGCTATGGCTGGAGGTTTGTCATTTACTTCCACATATATTCCATGGAGATTTTATATTGAAATTGATTGTATTATCACTTTTATATGAATATTGGAATATGAATGTATTTTACATTATATTGATTCAACTTTGTTTTGTATGTTTAATCAAAACTGTTATAAAAAACTTTCCTATATTTGTGGGTTTCATCATGTGTATTGCATCTTCATCTGTTAACTTTTTCTTTAATTGTATTTTGAATGTGAATTGTAAGAATTGGATATAATTCATGTTAAAAAATTGTAAGAATAGGATTTAATTAATGTCAATAAATTTTGAATAAAAACCAGTTTAAAACCAGTTATTAACAACCTGTTCGAGTGGAAAACCGGTCTGGTTTTGGTTTAGTTTTCTACTTGACTGAAATCCAGTTCGGTTTAAGAAATTGGTGAACTAGTTCGGTTAACCGGTTTTCGCCACCCCTAAATATTATAAAAATATTGCAAAACTATGACATGTCTTTTCTTAGAATCAAAAGAAACCATGACCTTGAAAAAAAAATGCAAAATTTGGAAAATAGCAGCTAACGGAAATAGCCTGCTGCTGTTAATTATAACAGAACCAACTTTCGTAACATTTTCTGTTTAAGACGACCGTTACTTAACTAACTTTTGAAAACCCAACACACTCTTCTTTACTTGAAAATCACATTACAACAGCTTCTTCTCTTGTGGGCTCTGCTTGAGCTTCTGCAATAATTTAACTGATAGGGTTTTTTCTGAATCTTCTGAGTCTATAGCAACAATGCCCACATGTTATACAATAATTGAATACTGTTAGAACAAAAAAATAATAATAATAATGATAATAATAACAAAAAATTAGGCACGTTGGTGTCACCATTGGTCCTATCAAGACTAGAATGTTCCAATCTACTGGAAACCGATTGAGTAAGCATATTCGGAAGCTGATTGGAGCTGTAAAAGTCTTTTCTAGCCAAATTCAACACTGAAATCCGGTTATTCCATCAAATTTTTGTATATCGGCTAATTTCAGTCCTATGGGACCGGATGTGGAACATTAGAAAACACAATTGGGTAATACTTTTGTTTCTATCGACAACCATTGACCTTGACTTGGAAACTTCAACAGTTAATTAATTTCTATCAAAGTCCATCGAATTTGACTTTTGTGTTTGCAACAATATTACAGAACCATGACTTGTCTTTTCTTTAAATCAAGAGAAACTATGACCTTGAAAATAATGCACATTTTGGAAAATTAATAAGGATTTATTCAAACATAAGACTCTAACAAACAGTTTATTAATAGCAAATCAATTAAAATAAAATTTTTGAAAATAAGCTAACATTTTCATTAAGAGATTAACCTAACATCTTAGGTCAACTTAGAAACTTTTGGGATGAAATCTTTGTGGAAATTTATCTGCAGATAAGCTAATTGATTCAATGTGGGTGGAAATTTTGGTGGAAAGACGTTAATTTTGGGATGAAATCTTTTTTGGAAATTCTTTGTTTGTAGTTTACAACAACCGTATTCACATAAAGAATTTTGCATTATAGAGGACTGAATTCTTGTATGAAATCATCAATATATATAGTAGTTTTGTAAACAACTTAGCCTTGTTTTACCTCAATTTAATGTAGATGATACTTGGTTTTAAGGAATAGTAAGATGATAGTATGGATTGGATGAGCCTATATTGGGCTGATATGACTAAAAAGAGCCTAAGGGCCTCTTTCGGTTCACTTGGATGAATCTGATTGAGTTCTTGTGGCTCATTGGGGCTCACTTAGGGTTGGATAAGCCTGATTTAGGATCATCTAGCTTAGAATTGAGCTTTTTGGGTTGCATGAAGCCATTTTGGGCTCATTGGGCTTATCTGAAGCTCAATTAGGGAAGAGCCCGTTGTCGTCTTTGGGGTTTGCCTAACTTGGATGCTACGGATGTATTAATATTCACTTGATATGATAAATGACATGATTATATCATATAAGATAATAAATCAATTACGATTGAGAAATATTACTTGATAGGTTACAAATCTGATATTTAAGAACTAATAAAGTAAATAACTAGCATAGAAATTTCGAAGAATAATAGTTATTATTATTCATCTAAATTCTTAAAAAAGATTTAATGAATCTTTTCATTAACTTTCTTTACTTGAAAATCATACTACAGCAGCTTCTACTCTTCTGGTCTGTTTAGAGTTTATACAAAAGAGTGAAGGTTTCAATAATTCAGGTAAACATACAAATTAATAATGATCTTAAGTAATATTGGCTACTATTTTATTAAACAGAAAATAATCAAAAGATTGAGGATGATATAAATATAATTAGTTCTGTCGACCAATTTTTTTTTTTTTTAAATCAGAGAAAAATATTTTTGTAATAAAATAACAGATAATTGTTTGGCTAATTATTAGAGAAAAAAAAAAAAAAAAAGATTAAACTGACTTGGCAAATTATTATAGAATAAAAATAAAACAATTTCACCATTACCAATCAGTCAAACTCGGGTCACCTGCATGACAAGCAAGAATACTTGCCATTTACTACAGCAAATTGATGCTTCAATTTTTTAATTAATTTAAATTAGCCATTAATTAGACATCGTTTTAGTACTAATTGAATGATTTAAGTTAATCCAAATTAAACCATAATTAGACATCATTTTCTTCTACTGTATTAATTGAATTACTCAATTCTAAACGATATGCGAAAATATTATAAAAAATCATGAGAAAAATCATTTTAAATTAACCCATATTACGCCCTAATTGGACATTGTTTTCTTTTCCATGTATTAATAACATTTTGATGTATCAACAATGAGAATTAAAATTGCATACATAGTTTAGACTTTAGACTGTTCAGTTGGCTCAACCCAAGTTATTAACAATTTAACACTTAATTTATTTTGTAAAAATCTAAATAGCCCATTAGAATGAAGTGGGCACTAGACTAATTCAATCTATTTATTCATTTCTAAAATCTAATACAGTTCATTCTTCCTCCTCTGTATCCTTCATTATAGGCTATTGTCTTCTACCTTAGACATATAATTAAAGAATACTTAAGGAATTTACATACATTACTAAACAAAGAAAGCAACCAACTTACAAGTTAAATAAGCCTCATTTGTTAAGACACCTTATTCAAAATTTTACAATTAAATTAACATAAAAGAAGATTAGGGTTTGTGAGATAATAGTGAGGTGTCAAGTATTTGTACAAAATAGAAAATTAAAGTTAATTTTAATAATTTAATACAGGGATCAATTTGTCATTATAAACTTTAGTAAAAAGTGAGGTTTCTTTAGGTCATTAGTGGAGTGCCAATAGATCCACTCTAATTGAAATAAGAGATTTGGTAAAGAGTGTTTATTTGAGCCCCATCATAAGTTAAATTCATTAAATAAAATTATATATTTTATTCCAATTTTAATCTTATCCTCTTCCTCTCATCTAAACCTTCATAAAAATATCTGGATTTCTAATAATGTAGCATTAGACATAACTTCTGCAGAATTTCAAATAACATTTAATTCAAAGAAAGTTCAATACAATTATAAACAAAACCCTATTCTAAACCAAGCTAAAAAAATGTCCAATATTAATTTGAATTCTTTTAAAAATTGGACTAGAAGAAGATGAGGGTGTTTTTGGAATATAAATTATATTTAATTAATATTATTTAATATGGGGCTTAAAAAGAGTTTAATAGGCTCGAATAACACCACTCTTTGGGAAAACAATGGACTAGGCCCATGGAATCAAATCTTGGAGTTTATGCAAATCTTTGGTCTTTGGCCTTATCCTTGGACCTTCTATTTTCCTTTCTTTGGTGCGGGCCTTGTATGTTCATATCAATACGTCATTGTGTCGGTATCAAGTATTTTTTCTTGGCGAGTGGCATCATCAACTTACGATACGACATGCTTTATTCTTTTCCTTTTTATTTTGGTGTAAGTTATAATTATTAGAGGCTCTTCACTATTACTTTAGATAATAAACATACAGTTATAATGTTCATTGAGAAAATGTCTCCATGTTTATTATGTTACTTCTCGGTTCTTTGCTTAGCCAACTTTAATTTAATTTGCCTACAGATCAATAGTTTAACTTGGCAATTTCCTATGCCTAATCTCTCTGATTTTTAATTTGTTATTCTTGTGCAAGTGCCAGCAAGTGACTGGTTTTGCAGGCTCTTGTATCTTCTTTAGAATTTTTTTTCAGTTTAATCTTCAATCGTGGATTCCATCACTGCTGCAGCAGAGGAACTGAGGATATTTGCCATTGGAAATAATGTGGAGAGGATTCTGGCGACTAAAACTACTTGTATCTGTTCGGCAGAAGCAGCTCTCCCGTTGTAAGCTTCAGAACCCATTGGTGGAAATAATGTGGAGGATTCCGACCAAAGCTTGCGCCATTCCTTAGCGAAAGCAAACTCTATAACAGTAAACCATTGGTACCAATTCAGCGTAAAATTCAGGCCCTCTCTCCCAAGGCAGTGATAAAACACCCATCAAAATTACCCTTGTAAATTTTAATCAAGGAAAACCCCCAAAAGCTTCTCCACATTGATTCAGGAAAATTTCTGGATGTTCTTGGGAAGTATATGACAACCTTGCATCCAGCTTGTTGAATGTAGCTCCTAAATAAGAGGACAACAATCCTATTTTAAAGTGAGTTGGAAAATGTTCAGTAATTCCAAATATCAGAGAAAAACGCACAACATATGAAACATTCATTAAAACATTGATTACCATAATAAGTAGCCAGCCATTGAAATTTTCCAGCCCACTTACCATCTCAAACAAATCCCTTTGATCAGATTTGGTGTATCTCCCCTGGCTGTTAGAAGTGTAGCAAATAGAAATTTGTCCACCGGTGAAGTTGAAGCATAGCCAAGCATATATAAATATAGAAAGAACTCCAGTCCAGTAACTAAAAGTTTTGTCCATACGTATTTTAAAATTATTTTCTAACTGTTTTTACAATTAGCTACTTTAAACATTGAAGAAAATCACAACGACTGACCTCAACGACACTAATTTATCTTTCTTAAGAACATAACAGTCCAAGTCTACCTCATAACTTGGATTGAATTTAGCAACGCATGGAAACCTGTGTGGAAACAGACCAGCATAAAATTTATAAGACTTGTAAAACATCTGTAAAATCCAAGGAAGAAGTTAATTAATTAAAAATATTGACTTTCCATATCTCTTTGTATTTGCTTTCCTAGTATATCTTGATTTAGTTTCCTCTTATTTAGTTTCCTAGTATATCTTGATTTAGTTTCCTCTTATTTTGTTGATTTAATTTCTTGTTCTGTAATCCCGAAGTCAATGGGATTATTCCATGTAATTTCCCTTATAGTCAGGGACTGCTGTATTATATAAACCAATTTTGGTTGATTAATAAAACAAAAACTAATTAACACAAATTTAATAAAAAAGCAATGACAAATGTATAGAATCCTCATCATAAATTTGCCACTATTATGTCAATGAGTGAAAGAGGAAAAATGGCAGTTCTTGAAAATATTTGGGTACAAACTGTCACTTTTCAGAATATGCAAATTGTATCAGTTTCATCAAACGGCAAGGGTGAATCGAGCCCATGGAATTCATCTCTTTGGTGAAGCCATCCAGAAGGCAAAAGTAAACAGTCCAAAGTACTTGTCTACCTGGTTAGCTTCAATAATGACCTTAAAATCCACAATCTGATTAAACATACCCCTCCAGGAAAACATCATTTTGCATTCTCAGCTCCCAGTAATATTTATTAAACTAATTCATTGAGTTCCATATGGTAGTTAATTGGTTTTGTACCTGAAACGGAAGATGATTAAGATTCATGAAACTTCTTAATCCGTTGCCGTTTGAGCTTCTCGTGACAAAATATACCGTTTCAACAACAACAATGGTTTCAAAGTTATATCATCACAATTATAAAATGATGTTAAATTATAATTATATATTTTCTTTTCTTATTATAAACTTAATTTCTCAAAAATATTAATTCTTACTCTTCTCATTTCTATTATAATATTAATTTCCCTTTCTTATTTTTTTTCCTCTTTTCCTACCTCATTTCCAAGTATATACTGATTTCTTTCACAATATGATGAATAATTAAGTTGAAGAGCGGTGCTAAAACCTCCACTAATTATATATTTAACCCCAATTTTTTAACTTGATTGACTTGTAGATAAGCTCCCTATTGTTGTCAGAAAGACAAGGTGGTTTTTGGCTGCTGGGGCTGCAACTTGGTTTGGATATCTTTATGGTTTTCCTTTCATGGGTATGAGAATATATTTTCTGAATCGATTTTTGACGAGCTTATGTTATTGAAAGTTGCTGCCTCTGAAGGTTTCTTAACTTTGATCTTATGATTTGCTAAAATTAGGAGATGATTTGAAGATGCGACACGCTGTGTCACTTTTGAAATCCAATATTCCCGTGTTTAAATATTGGGGAGCTCATAGATTAGCCCGTTATGCAATAGATGGTAAAGATTTGCTCTTACTTCTTTAATGGTAGATATTGTAATTTTGGTTTGCTATTGATCACGGATAAAAGGAGGATGAAAATAGTGGAGATTGGTGGTGCTTGGGAGCTTGTAAATATGTTGTGGGATGCTGGAGACTATTATACACAGTTACAAACACTGAAGGCTCTTGTTGCCCTTTCTGGCTCAGGTTAGTTCTGTTTGCATTTAGATGCTCTTATGAGTTAATCTACGGGTACAAAAGAAAATATGATACTACTTTGTGATTAAGGCAATGACACTGATAACATTTATTTATAACTATTCCAATATGTTGTATCTCTCAAACAATAGTTGAGAGGCAAACTTGTGTAGGGTAAGTGAACCATCAGTAATCACCCGTGAGAAGCTATATGATGTCTTGAAGTGGGCAAATTGAATGTAGAGATCCATAAGATATTACTATGATAGAGTGCATTTTGAAATGTGTAGTAAAATAAGTGATGCCTATTATTACAAATATTTGTTTTCCCACTGTCCTATTTCACAGATGAAGCAGTTGGAGCTTTACACCGTACTGGGCCAATATCAGTTATAAAGTCCACTTCACAATCCTTGGATGGGGCAAAAATATTTGTGAGGTCCACTCCACAATTCTTTGAGGCTGAAATCGAGAAATACAAGTCAAGCCTACTGAAGAGATTCCAAGATCTGAGATATTATATACCATTCTAAGATTGCTGTGGGTATGGATTGTTTGAGTAGATGGTGGACCTGTTAAACAAACTTGCTCTGATGTTGAATTTCTTTAGTGGAGCATATGAATTACCCTAAACAAACCCATGAATCTCATTTCTAGGTGTTATGTCCTCATGGCATTGATGAACTTATGATGACATACGGAGCATATTTGTTTGAATCTTGGCCTTTGACTTTTCCCCATTGATACGTATTTACCACATGCCTCTTTGATCTTCCCTCTAGAGAGATGAAGGAGAGGGGAAAATAGAGAATTAAACCTCTCCCCCTATGGTCGGATGGCGAAAAATTTAGTCATTGGGGTTAGCTATATCCAAGGAGTTTTGTGTTCGAGTCATATGGGAGATACATACCACATTTGTACAATTACCTTGGTCTATTAAGTTTGTAGGGTATTTTGTGACCCTGAGAATTAGGCAAGTTCTAACATAGGCCTAGATATATCAGATACCCAAAAAAAAAAAAAAAAAAAATAGAGAATTGATATTTGTTCCTCACGATTCATTACTGTATTCGGCTTGCTTGTAAACACAACATAAAGAAATATAATAACAGTGGACGTAGAATTTGCTCATTGCATCCGAACCATTTCAAAAACTGTTTTATCCCCTATGTTCCTTAGTTTCAGTTCTATATTTCTAACCTATAACATTTCATCTTTTACTTTATTTTGATCCACCATGAAGTATTAGCTTCCAGCAAGCTCTGACGTTGGATTCACCCAAACATTGGCGTATCTCTCATTGGTGTAGATTTCAGCATCAACATATATTAACACTGGGGATTATTTAATCCTAAGGAAACTCGGAAACCATAGGCTGATAGTAAGTAAAAGAAATGGTTGAAAAAATATATCTTAGAAAATTAAACAATAAATCTGGCTCTTAACTTAAATGATTTGTAATTTTCAACTCCAAATTTCTCAAACTCTTTTCATTTGTCTAGTTTTTAATCAAACAATGGAAAATCTAGCAGAAATCTCGTCAAAATTATATGCAGAAGACCACTATAAAACCTCTTAATCTGTACAAAATTTGTCTTCAGTTCTTTTAGTTCTCCATTATAAGCACTTTTAAGGCCAATTTCATCACTTCGAGAGAATATCTAAGATATCAATATTATATTCATTTATTTGTAGAATGTTTTAGTGGAGAATATATGTAATATAGAACCTCTTAATTTGCAAAAATTTTGTCCTGATTTGGTTAATTTATAATATATAACAATTATATATATAGTTAACAGATTCTTTTGACTTCCAAGATCAATATCTCTAGGTAGAATAAATACATATTAAATTAAAACATTTTATGAATTGAGAATTTTGACCAAAATAACAATTTTTTGATGAGAAATTAATCTGTTTGTCCTCTCATTTTTCATACAATGAAAATTAAAACCGTTCATAAATTAGTATTTTCAAAATCTATCAATCCACATTTTCATACCAAAGAGAGAGAAAGGGAATACTAATAGTTACATTGAAGTAGATAAATATATATGTTTACTGGTTAATATTAATTCAATAACATTATCAAATTGATAATATAATTTAACTTGTTTAAATCAATGAAGTATTATTAATTATTTGAGGTTGACCAATAAATTGAATTTTATGATCATTTTAGTCAATTATGATGATGATGATGATGACGATAACATGATAAAAGAGAAATAAGTACATATGATATAATTTTAATTACTAAGTCGATAAATTATAAGAAATACAAACATCTCACCTAAGAATTTTCATTATGAAAATTATTATTACACATACACGTTCTGTATACAAACAGTCATAGGTAGTAGTACTATTTTCTTATAATATCATTTATCTTATTTATTAAACATTTATTAAATTGATCTTTTGTACATATTCATCCATTTATTTTTTGTTTAAATAATGCATTGAAGATCTAAAAGCTACTCAAAGTATTTAAGTGATATCTTTGAAAATAATGCAAAGTGGAAGCAATATGGTCTCCACTAAAGTACTCCTTTATAATTATTTTGCTAATCTTAATTATTCTAAATCAATTACACATTAACCCTTATATTGCACGTGTTAGGAATTGATGGTTATCATAATTAATCAATCTAACGTTTAATTTATTATAACACAAATATGAAATATGTTCTTTTCATGAATTAGATCACCAACATCATCATATGTCTTTAATTATTATACTTGCATATAGTCACTATTAAATATCAATGTAATATTGTAACTAGTTGTCAAACTTCATTATAGCTTAGAGACACACCGAGAAAATTAAAAATGGAGTTAGGGTGTGTTATGCTCTTAGCAGGTTATTAATGAATATTTATATAGCTTAGAAATTTCTCCAATTAAGTAGGAAGACATAATGATACATCTCACCACATGGCTAGCTATTGATCATTATGATTATTAATTTCATTCTTATATTAATTGGACTATTGGAGATTAATATGCTAAGATATTGGTTAGTATTTTTTTTTTTTTAATTTCTTTTTTAGTTTCGTTTAATTTGATTTATCTATTGATAGAAAGCGTTAATTTTTGCTTTAAAAACTATTTTGTAAGTTCGTACCAAATGAAACAAGGTTTTATGTAAATTAACATATAGATATATATATATATATATATATATATATATAGATCTATATATATATATATATATATATATATATATATATATATATATAATAAATGTAACAAAACCAAAGTACTTTATGAATATAAACATGAAGATAGCAGCATAGGGACAAAATATATATAACATGCTAAAAAAAAAATATATATATATATATAATAAATGTAACAAAACCAAAGTACTTTATGAATATTAACATGAAGATAGCAGCATAGGGACAAAATATATTTCTTCTTATGTTGGGATTCAATACTTAAACTTTATATACTTATTGGTAATATCTTCCAATTTCATACGAACATGGGATTGAGTTTTCGGCCCAGAAATTATCAATGAATTGGGTTTTGAATTTGTAGCCCAAAACAATTGTTGAAGAAGTTGTAGTTGGCTCACATAAGCTATAAAAATTTCTGGATCGGCCCATCGTGATTATGTAGGCCTGGCTGAAGAGTTAAGATTTTGCTGCCCATTCTTCTAAGAGTGGAAGTAAACCTTGTGAGAATTAGCAAGCATTAAAAAGTGGGTTATCGTTACACTACGATATTAGCTAGATAATTGATGATGATTTTTTTATTGATGGAAGACTATATTGGTATTTTAAAAAATCCAATGGCTTTACTAATTCGAAAATATCAAAAAATGAAAAAAATTTCATCCCCATGCATTTACCTATTAAAAATATGTCATATAAATATTTATTTAAAAAATTTATCAATTACAGTGATACAAAAAAATAAGGGGTTTTGACATATGTAGTTGACTCAATAATCAAAATATCATAAATTGTGAAAATTTTATTTAAACAATAAATCTAGTCGTAAAATTTGGTGACTTACTAACTATATCCCTTAATAGAACAATATATGATATGTTTTCTAATATATAACGCTAGATTATGCGAGAGTTGACAATCTAACATTTAACTGTATGATTTAACAGTCTAATTATAGCATGGTAGATAATATTATAATTAATAGTCCAACGCATCTCGACTATTTATGTTCTTGTTGTTTTTCATTAATGACAATTAGGTTTATTGATGCGGAAATCCACACCAACTAAATATACTCAATTGACTGCAGGGGAATCGAGTAAGATGAGTGCATGACTTTAGAGAGTTAGCGATGAGAAGCACAATTGTTCTAGACAATGTCGGAGTGCGAATAAGTAATGTTAAACAGGATGATAAAAAAAAATGAATTTTTTAAGTGGTTTGGCTCAGTGCTGAACAGAGCCTACATCCACTAAGGTTTTCCACTTTTTTATTGAAGACTGAGTGATATAAGTGAATACAATAACCGATGAAATCGGTTTTCTCTCTTTTCTCAATAGAATAAAGATAGGTTGACAAACAATTTCTCACAACTTTCTCTCACAAAACGCTGACGTGGCAGCTCGCAATTAGTCAGTTCGCATTTAGTCAGGTAGGACCCATTGTTGGGCAGACGGGACCCATTACAAACTAACCAATTACGAGTTGACACGTCAAATTTGTGAGAGAAATTTAGTAAGAATGGTTTGTGAGTGTAGTATTACTGTTCTTAATATTAGTCTTTCCCCAAAAAACTCCCAACTCCTTTTTCGGGGTTTTAATTTAGTATTTATAGGGAGTGTTACATATTTGAATTTTATGAGATGAATTTATTCCAAAAATCATGTGGTTATAAGGACATGAATCTTTCAACAGCTGGATTTCGAATTTTGAAAGTGAGGATGAATATTAATTGAGGTTTTTCTTGAGTTGATAGAGTGAAGGGCATATGACTTCCGGTAGATAATCATACACCTACTTATGCTCAACTTTTCTTGTAAGGCATGTGCCTTAGAGAATTATATTCTATTATCATTTATTTAGAAAAGAAAACACAAGTCATTTTATATTGGAATTTGTTGAGATAATCTGTACTATTATCACTCAAAATCATCCACCAATTTCACACACAACACACAAACAAAGAACGTAAAGAAATCAAGAACAAAGGACACACGAATTTTTACCGTGGTTCACTTATCCTATATGGGATAAATTACATCCACGTTGAGCTCAAGAAACTCAGGAGCTCGCTTCACTAAAGATTAATACAACCTGATACAAACAGATTCTACACCCAAACCCACTCCAAAACAGCGTATCTCACTCTCACAACAACCTGAAATCTTTCCTATGAGAACTCTAAATCAAAGCCTCAAGACTCAAGGGAAACACAACCCTTACCAGTGATTCAACCAACCACACAAAGATTCCAGCCAAGAAAAGAGACGATACAGAGCAGATTTTTCTTTACACAGAATACACAAAACTGAAAAATAAAACCCAGCAGCAGACTAAAACGCAGCAGCAAGGTAAAGTCGTTTTTTGCGTTCTGTTTTGGTTAGAATAAGTCCTAGCCGTTAGATGATTTTCTCTTCAATGGTCTGGATTCAATCTCTTTTAAAACAAGGATAAAACGGTTGCGTTGCACTAAAGATACAACAGCAGCGTTTTTTGTGTGCTTCATTCTAACAGAATTAATAAACGTTAGCTAGGATGTTCTATCGATATTTATGGAGGGAAACCAAAGATATATTTGTATTATGCATTCAAATTGAAGTTTTTTGCCTTTCAGGAAAGAGCCATTTGTCTCATTTTAGAGATAATAATTAAGAAAAAAAAAAAAAAAAAGCACAACTCAAGCCTCTTACTCTGATGCCAATAGATATGTGAGAAAACCTAATTCAAAAAATAGATTCTGTTGAAATTATGAACAAAGGAAACTCAAAGAGATAATTTAGTGAATTCAATTTATAATTGAATCAACATTGCTTATTTATACAAAAATTAGGCTATATAATAAAAAAAATATTATAATAATATCTAAGGGTCCGTTTGTTTTGTTATTTTGGATAGGATTTTGGAAATAATATTGGTTAGTTGAATAGGAGAGTATTATGAGATAAAATTTAAAAATTAACAAAAAAACCCCCTAGGTTTACTAATTTAATTAAACACCCCAATATATAAAAATTTTGTAAAATGACAAAAACACCCCCACCCACCCACAATGCTAGATTCTGGCTACCACTGCCGGAATCTGGCCGGAAAATGGCATTACGACGCAGACCGGTCAGATCTGGCGGGTAGAGCGTCGAGATGGCCTTTTCTGGCCAGATCTACAACCAGATCGACGGCCGCAAAAGTCCAAATTTGGTCGTCAACGACGGCCAAAGATATGGCCATCATTGTCAATCAAAGATGGCCAAGATTTGGCTATCATTAACGGCCAAATCTAACCTTTTTAGTGGATTTGGCCAGAAAAGGCAAGATGGGTGAATTACCGGACAGTTTCGGTCGTTTGTAGGCTGTTGTGACAGATTCTGGCTACCACTGACGGTGGTTGCTGGAATCTGGCAAGTATTGGTGGATTGGGGTGTTTTTGTTAATTTTTAAATTTTTTTCTGAGGGTATTAATATGAAATTAATAAACTTAAGGGGTCTAAAAGTAATTAAAAAATATACTAATATTTCTCAAATAACAAAACAAACAAGTATTTTAGGAATAAGATAGGGAAAATGGATAGAAATTATAAGTCAAACGGAGCCTAAAATCTCTTAGAATAGGAAAATATAATATTGTTTCATTGAGGAAACATATTATTTCAATTCCATTTTGCACTTCAACAGATCCCCTCCAAAATTGGTACTGTAAAAGATTGATCCCTAACCCATTTATTTTCGCAGTACGAGATTTAACCTGAATTAACCAACTAGATTATCTTCTCCATTTACCATTCTACTTGCATGTTTCCTTATGTTAATGATTGATATTGAATATGTTTCCTTATGTTAATGATTGATATTGAATATGTTTCCTAAGAATGTTACACAAAGTGCTATATTTGTACCCAATGCTGAACAAAAGACAGAAATTAAAAAAAGAACTCAGAGTTTCCAAAAATATTTCACTGAACTCTAAACGTAATCCATTTTTTATTTTCTCTCAGTTGCTTTCAGAAATTATAACTCAGGTCCTCTTCAACAAAATTCTCTCATTGTGCTTAAAATACTCAAGTAATTCCCACCTTTGGCAACGAGAATTCTCAGCCATGCTTTTCACAGCAAGCAAATGCAGGGTATAAATTATGTTCTTTGACAAAAGGAAAGTTGTAACCAGAAATCTTTTTCACAGAATTACAGAACTTGACAGGACACTAAATTCAAGAGTCTTGCTTTTTAAACTCAAGATGATCTAAAAGTTACGAATATGCTATGTTCTTTGGTTAACTCATTCCCCTTGAAAAGGCGTGATGTGCAAGAAAGAAGAGATGATAATTCCTCAGGTGTTGAAAATCCGAACCCTTGCCATCTTACTCTACCGAATTTGTCAAGAAGGAAAATATACCTGTAGGTTGAGAACATTAAGAGAGCATAATTTTATAGCAGGCCACAACACAAAGCTTCTACACCCAGTGAGAAGGTTTAGTATTTTAAGTTCTTTTCTGATGCAATAATGGTCACCGAATGAATAAACAATCTGCCTCTGGAGCACATTCTTCCCTCCATCATCAGATTTCCTCATTGTCTGTAGAAGTATCCTCTTAATTGGACTCAAACATAAGAACCAAGAGTCTATAAAGGAGACCTAAAAGTAGTGAAGACTTGATTATTAAGAATTTGACTCATATAAGTTCTAAGAATAAGCTGAATGATTTCACTGGGAGCATGATTCTTGCCATATCCTCCTCTTAAGAAATATTCCCAAGAATGCTTAAGTCACACATAACTCCAAGCAATTTATTACGAGTTAAATAGGGACCATAATCTACCATGAATTTGTCACTTCGCTCCATAGCATTCCTCAAATTACTAAAATTTCATGTACATAAAAAGTGTTCGTAATTATTGGCTAAGGGCTTAAAGCCAGCAAAAGAAAAGTAAGCAGATACAGCTAATGGGTTCCTATGAGGAAAAAGGTGATCCTAAAGCATCACTTACGGAGAAAGAAATTATATATAGATCATGATGCAAATGAAAGGAAGCCGGAGAAGTCAGAAATTGAAAACAAAATTAGCATCTTAGTGACAGCATTAACCAGGTGGCTTCTTCCCTAGAGAGGGATAGATAACAATGCTGTCTTTCATGATCAGTAATTTCTTTTCAAAATCACGAAGCGGAGAGAAAACGAAACAAAGCAACTATATATATAATTAAAGTGTTGGAAAGAAGATTTGTTTTAGTTGCAACATGCTGGCTATTCTTGTGGAATTTTTATTCTCTGGTGTGGAGGCTATCTAGCCACAAATCAAACCTAGCAGTCAAAAGGCAACAACCAAATGAAAATTGAAACTTGAATTGTACCAGGGATCACTCTAATTATATACCAGGGCACTGCAACTATCACATCTCTTCAATAAATAGTAATCGAACAATTTCTTTTCTAGCAACAACTCAAACCTAGCAGTCAAAAGGAAACCAGTTAATTAGAGAGACTAAGCCTTATTATGTTTCTACATTCCAAATGAAAATTGAAACTTGAACTGTAACCAAGTATCAGTCAATAGAAGGGCCTTGCAACTATCACGTCTATACACTATATAGTAATGGATCACATTATTTTCTCACGACTACGTATATAATTATTCTGTTATAGATATTACTATTATACTCATATTCTACACTAATTTATTACAAATTAAAAGTAACATAAATGTTTACTAAAACTCATAAAAATTACTGCAAAAATAATTCTTCTAAGAAAAATCTTGCTTCGTAAATCAACATTCAAACCTTCCTTCAAGGCTTTGCTCATTAAATGTAGGAAGCTTGAATACTTTATTTCATTCTACCAAGCAGAGACTTGCTAATATTTAATATCTTCAACAAGAAGCTACTATTTAATATCTTCAACAAGAATAAATATTTTATTACATGAAAATAGAAATGAAACTCAACGCTGATAGTGTAAATAATGAATTGAAACAATATTCACAAACAGCATTCTGCAAAGTTGATTGACAACATACTTGAGAAATCGCCAAATCAGAACCCATAAAAGAAATCCAAGCAGTAAAGCAACTGGATGAAGGTGCAATCAAGGGGGCTCCACCACTCAATCAAATTTCAGGACAGCATCAATGAAGATAGCAGAAACAAAGTCCTTTGTCTTCGAGAAACAATATAAAGAACTAGTCCTACCCCAGCTTGCATACCAAGAATGACCCCAATCTTCCTCTGAACTCTGCACATTCTGTAATATCATGTACATAGCATATTGAAGTCACAGAATAGAAGAAATACAAGAAATTAACATACAATTTTTGGTTCATTATTAGGTTCAAATTCAAACTTACCAATAGTTACTTAGCATATGCCAATTTATTACGACAGTGTCTGGAGATTGCTGCAGTTAAATTAAAAACATGAAGTTAAAACCAAACAAATTTCATACCATGTCAGGAACAAAAAAATTGATCGCACCAATCTTGGGTTTCAGCAAGTTATAGATTAAATTGTGATCATCAAAATATGATATATGTTATACCCTCAATTATATCCTTATCACTTTAGAAAAAATCCAGAAACGAATGGTTCATGAGTAAGGTTAACTCACCAGTAAAATGCTCTGGTGTAAACCTATAAGCAAAGGTAACTCTTGCTTATGGATTAGATTATCACATATAGGAGCAGAGTGTAACTCCAGGAGCACAATCAAGTTACTTAGACATGTAATGGCCATGATAGTCCAAGGGAAAGTCATGAGTCGATAGAGTACAAGTGTGTGCTCAGAAAATAAAATCTAGCGCATTAAAGAGAAAATCCTTATTAGATCATGAATCAAGAAAAAAGAGGATATTTCCTAAACGAGTCCTATATAAATAATAGGATTCTGAATTATTTTTGGATTCCTTACCTAATGGATACCATATCAAAGGTGACTGGCAATCTCCTCTGAAGACCACACTCAAAGGACAGCAGAGATTTTCTCTAAGATGACATTACCAAGCTCTAAGCGGCCGTTTACGATGGAAGCACGTGTTCTCACCCTACATAGAAAAACTACCATCAACAATATATTTGTACAATTGTGTAAAATGAAATTACACATCAAAATTTCACGAGATACCTGAAGAGTCAGAAATACAATGAATTTTCTGGATACTAAATAGCTAGGGTCGTTGTGAGATTGATCTTGAAAATCCCAGTGATTTATGTTTTAGAAATTGGTTCATGAGAGTCAGTTATTAATTGGAGAATGAGACAAAAGAGAGAAAATTAATATTATAGAATAAAGACAACCAAGGCTAGCTAAAATCGCAGTACCTAGGCAAGTAGGTCTTAGCTCTATTAAGCATTCAAAGGATTTAACTCTATTAACTTTAATAAAGCTAAAATTAGATTTCATCAATAGGCATTTATAATTAGCCAATATATATTACACTATGATTTTAATAGTTAATACTGTATCGCCAAATAAAAATATTATTGCCAAAAGAGAAACTCAACCAAATACTCTTGCCACAAAATTAAAAAGAAATTGCCAACTCCTCATAAGCCTCAGAAGCTACACTACTCAAGCTCAGAAGAAAAACTCAAGAGCAGAGTACTCTTGCCAACCCCAGAATTTCTGATCTGTAAAATTAATCATCATTTCTCATTTTCACGGACTGCCTTGCAATTTGATAGGTAATAGGATAAATTTAACCATTTATATATTTTACCTCTATTATTATCCTTTTCAGATTGATGACCATAAAATAACATGTACTAGCTAGTATAACTGATAATTGTATAAATTTTATATGTTAAAATCACCTTGAGTTTCTTTAGGAAGCAACACAACACTAATGGATCACTTCAAAATCAACTCCCCCAAATGCAAATATACATTGGGGCTCAGATTGCTTAAATAACTTTAAAGCTTCCCTTGTGTTGGACCACTGCTCCTGATGTATCCTCTGCTGCATAAACTACAAGATTCATATTTAAGTATAAAGCAAGTAATAATACCTCTAATTTAGATAGTAAGACTTTATAAAGCAAATAAATCACAACAAAAATACCTGACAGTTACTTGCATCAGTCCTGTTGCAATACAACAATGAGCCACCATATTTCCTCTCGACTTATTTTTTGGCTGTAGAGAATTCACTCAAAATAATTTCAAGAGACCAAACTTATTCAGTAGACATAGTCAAAACTTTTCACTCATGTATATGGAAAGGAAAAAAAATATATATATAATAAAAAAAAGAAACAACCAATCAGTGTATAACTTTGTGCGGACATCAGAAAGCAGGCAAGCTTTTGATATAAAAAAGACATTTTGATGTGGTGTATCATGTGTAACCACCAAAAACCATATCTTGTTCTAATGTTAATATTTCCGTTCTGGAGTTTTTAAGCTGGCATTTCGTGCAACATAGGTTCAAAGCAACCCAATAATAATTCTGTCCCAAGTTTACATCATGCTTTCAATAGGGTCAAAAATTGAAGGCAGCATAGGTCAAAGTGCCTAATGTATCTCTGTACAACTATATTATGCATCCATAATAAAGAAGAGTGAGTTGCACAACTCACATGAGCAAATTTACAGAGCACATTCAGAAATACAGATGTGACATGTGGAAGA
Organism: Pistacia vera; assembly: GCF_008641045.1. Classification (NCBI taxonomy): domain Eukaryota; kingdom Viridiplantae; phylum Streptophyta; class Magnoliopsida; order Sapindales; family Anacardiaceae; genus Pistacia; species Pistacia vera. The sequence continues at coordinate 502,859 of NW_022195094.1, read as the reverse complement.
ACACTGAAAGACGAATTCCTTATGAATCATTGCATCTAAGAATTGCATTATTCAAGAACAAGCAGCCAATATTTTTTTAGGAGGTTTTACTCTAGTTTCCCAGAAAAATTGTCTAAGAAGCTAAATAATATATCTAAGAATTCCGATTAACTTTGGAAAAAGCTTGCAGAATATGTCACAGTTTAATTTTCAGATAAATTGAGAAAAAACTATACATGGACAGTATAATATCTATTTTTCTTTAAGTGAACTAAGTCGGAAAAATTAGCTAATCATAAATTCTTATTTACAACCTCTTGGTAGCAAATAAATTAGGAGAAAGTACAACTACAATTGTGATCAAAATTACCTGTCTTCTTCACATGTAACTTGCGTAGGAGAGAAACCATTATCGAATATTACTGAACCACTCAAACAACTTTTTATGCTCCAAAATGGGATGATAAGATAAAGAGCTAGTTTTCCCTGAATTCCCACTCTCACTCCTTCCACTTTCTTGGTCTTAAAAGAAACTGACATAGGACTACTTGAACCCTCATCATCTTCACCAATATCAAAACAACCTCTACACCAATAAAGGGAAAAAATAATTACAATGAAGAAAATGCTGTCTTTTTTTCTAATTTGCATTTATATTACACAAATGCATAAGAAAAGTAATGATTAGAAAATAAGAAGAATGGATTGGGGAAAAAAAGTTTCTTAAGTCAGCATTTGTTTTTCATTCAACTCAATTTTACAAACAATTTCAAACTGAAAATTTCTGGAAAATACATTCCGCTACCCTGGGAGACACTTAATGATATTGATGAAAAGATGAGACAGAAATAATCCTTACTTAAGTTCTTGCAATGATTTGATAGGAAATGAAGCAAATGAACTCTCCAAATCATGAAGCTCCTTGAAGCCATCCTAAAACAGGCAAAAGGAAAATGAGGAAATATGATGAATATTTAAGGAAAAAAAATCTAGAAAATACTACCTCCTGACTTAGAGCACAGTTGAGTGGTTAGACCTCTGTGGGGATAGCCTTCCTGCTGGAACCCCAATCTTAGTTGTCTCTTTGCCTCCCACTTCCATTTGGATCTTATCCATTTGCTGTATATCATCATCCTGAATATGCAGGCAACACAGTACTTTTGATATTGTCAAAACAAGAAACGTATATATAAATATATAAATTCAATGTATAGCTTTGTGCAGACGGCAGGCTTTTGATACAAAGAAAACATTTTGATATGGTGTATTATGTGTCACCACCAAAAACCAAATCTTATTCTAATTTTAACATTTGTGTCCTAGAATTTTTAAGCTGGCATTTAGCACAACATAGGTTCAAAGCAATCCAAAAATAATTAAGTACAACTTTAAATGATTCTTTCTACAGGGTATAAAATTGAAGGCGGCATATAGGTCAAAAGGTTTAATGTGTCTCCATACAACTATATATGAATCTACATGAGCAAATTTACAGAGCCCATTCAAAAATAAAGATGTGCAATATGGAAGAACACTGAAAGACTAATTCCTTTTGAATAATTGAATCTAAGAATTGCATTATTTGAACAAGTAGCATGCGATAACTTTTAGGTGCTTTTACTCTAATATTTCCAGAATAATTATAAGCTAAACAATATATCTAAGAATTCAGATCAACTTCCGAAAAAGCAAGCAGAACATGTCAAAATTTAATTCAGGTAAACTGAGAAAAGTTATATAGTATACATTGAACAGTATAATAGCTATTTTTTTATAACTGAACAAAGAAGGAAGAAATAACCAAATCATAAATTCATATTTACAGTAGCCAAAAAAAATAAAAAAAATAAAAAAGAGGGAGAAAATATAGCTACAATTACAATCAAGATTACCTGTCCCCTTCACATGTAACTTTTTTAAGAGAAAAAGCATTAACGAGTATTAGTGAATCACACAAAAACTTTTTATCCTCAGAAATGGCATGGTGTGGTAAAGAGATAGTTTTCCCTGAATTCTCACCGTCACTCCTTCCAGTTCCTTGGTCGAAGGCCCCTGGTAAGTCTTTGTAAGAAACTGTTGCTCAGTATCTAATTGAGCAGTAACCTTTCAACGAGGACTAGTTGTACCCTCATCATCCTTAGCAATATCAAAACTACTCTGCATCAATAAAGGGAAGAAAATAATTACAGGTTTTTCTCGTTTGCAATTTTATTTCACAAATGCATAACAATAGTAATGATTAGAAAGTAACAAAAATGAATAGGGAAACAAAAGTTTCTTGAGTCAGCATTTGTTTTTCCATTCCACTAAATTCACAAACAATTTCAAACTGAAAATTTCCGGAAAATACATTCCACTACCCTGGAAGACAGTTAATGATATTGATGAAGTTGTTAGCAACTGAAGAAATGAACTCTCCAAATCATGAAGCTTGTTGAAGCCATCCTGAAATAAAAAAAAAAAAAAAAAAAAAAAAAAAAAGAAAAAAAAAGAAACCTAAGGAAAAAAAAAAAAAAAAAAAAAAAAAAAAAAAAAAAAAAAAAAAAAAAAAAAAAAAATCTAAAAAGTACATTAGCTCATACGTCCTGACTTGGAACAGCACTAGAATGGTTACCCTTCTCTGGGGATAGCCTTTCTGCTGGAATCCCAACACAATCGTAGCTGTCTCGTTGCCTCCCACTCCCATTTGGATCTTGTTCATTTGTATATCATCATCCTGAATATGCAGGCAACAACAGTAGCTCTGATATAGTCAAAAGCAAGAATGCAAGTTTTACACCAATGAATCAGTAAGGAAATAAATCAGACATTAATTTGGTCATCAAACTTTATCAAGGAATATAAATAAAGTAAAAGTAGGCACCCATGTCTTACACTAGAATTGAAAAACTTAATCCCCATTCAGAGCCTTATTTAACAAATAAAATGAAATTGGTGATCCATTCTGTCTTGGAGTGCAAAGAAATAATTTTGTTTTCTTAAGTAATTTCAATTCATGTCATAATTATATGAATTTAATTAAGAAATCTTCCAGTAACATTGTATTGAAATAAAAATGCATCTCTTTCAAACATTTTATCAAACAACTCTGCAACATCACTTAACTTGATCAATCAAAAACATCTACAGGTCTTATATACAAAAATGTCAAACATCAAACTGAAGTTTCAGTTAATGTAATTATCAAAGTCACAAGCAAACGAAGCTTGAGTTCTAAAACACGAATATCAAACCTCGATTACACAAAGCATTCACTCTTAAAATCTAGTTTAAAAGTCGAGCAGAATGATTTTGCTTACCTGCCGCTTGTCACAGAGAGTGCTAGAATCAGTGACGCCGGTGACGGTGGCTCCGTGGCTTGTGACATCGTTAGCTAGAAACACTAGTGCCGCTTGAGCTGGCCTCTTGTGACTGCAGCAGTGGAGAGTTGAACAAGATGAAATGTGGCGGCTTTTAGCGTAATAAAGATACAGGGTGGGTTTTATTTAATTTAACACATATTTATTAAGGGGAACTGGAATTTTTAATTAATATATATTTATATTATTATCAATATCAATTCAACAGTGTTTATAATTTAGTCTAATTATACATCAAATATGGAACAGTATTATCAATTATACAATCATATCTAATCTACTCCAGTGTAATACATCAAATATGGAACAGTATTATCAATTATACAATGATATCTAATCTACTCCAGTGTAATAGTAATAAAGACATATATACCGATATTAATAGCAAAGGTGGTAAAAAAAATAAAAAGATTTTGTAAATGAGTATGTACCATCTTTGTAAACATTTGTTGGATGGTGGAATTTAGATCATCCTTCCAAACATATTCTTCACTCATTTCTTCTCTTTTCACCTTGTTTAACTTGGGTGTGCATAAACTTCCTTGAGTAAAGATCTCCAATTTTGGACATTCACTCACAGTTACTTGTTCCAAGCATGGGAATTTGAAGCCACAAGTTGCTGAGCAGAAGCATGTGAGGCTTGATAAATAAAGAAGGTTCAAAGTTTTCAATTGGCAAAAAACGATCTCTTCTTCCATCTCGTTAAATTCACCTACTATTACTTCTTTCAATAACCCGCATCCTCCTATTGACATTTCTGTGAGTTGGACAAGAGATTTGACAGTTGAGCATGTAAATATGTTTATCAATTCATTGGAATCAAATACATCAAGAGTTGTAAGATTTGTGAAAGATACTGAGGATGTCCATAAATGTGTCAAATCATGACATTCCCATATTCCCAGGTCTCTAAGATGTGGAAGAAATGGATCCACTTGAGAATCTTCTTTCGTTGCGTCTCTTTCATATAAGAATAGCTCTTTGGACCTAATATTACGTAGAGTAAGGATTTCCAAATTGTATAACCTTTTGAGGAAGCCATAGAAAAATGGAATTGACTCATCATTTAATTCACGCAAACAAAGCTCTTTTAGTTTGCAGAATCCCTCCAATGGTCTTTTAGTTTGCAGTCTAAAGGCATCGACATTTAAAGACAATGATTCCAAATTGGGCATGACCTGTAAGTCAAAATGGATGAACAAGCAAGAAGGTTTTAATGAGCATATGGTAAACACATATAATAACATTTTTACATACGGTATCAATGTCATGTTATTGACCAACAAGAAGTCAGTTCTTTTGATTAATTTTTAGGAAACCATAAGCAAGCAAAACTATCTGACCTAATTTTTTTTGTTTTTTTTTTAAATGGAACTAATTGTATTAGGAAGAGACAAATTTGAAAAAGGAGCTTGTAATCAGTACAAAATCAGTGAAACTTTTAACTTCCCCAATTAATTAAATTAATTATATGTTTTAAATAAATATACTTTTAAAAAAAAATAAAAAATACATAAGTTAACAAAAATGAACTTCTTAATTCACAAAAATCAATGATATCTAAGAATGAAACAAGACCAACCAATTAGTTTACTGCCATTTATTTTGAAAAGAGAAAAAACTTCAGTCGATGACTGTCTTTTACTAGCAAGAACATTATTTAAAGGAATATGGAAATAATTAGTAGCAATACCATAGAATTTGTATCATGAACATGTCATATTAATCTAAACGATTATTTTACATTTTATAAAAAGTATAGATAAATTCATACCTTTCCAGACAAATCAAGGGAAGGGCCCCCCTCTACTTCTTCATTGGCAACAATTTCCTCCAACTCACAAGAGTATATCCTCAACTCTTTAAGTTTCACTAGACCAGTAGCTGTGGAAACTGGAAACAGACTTTTCATACTCCAACACTTCTTAACATGTAACGATTCTAGATTGTGAAAGGTAAGAAGTCCTTGACTATTATTAGATGGAACAATAGCCATTAATTTTTCACAAAATTTGATTGTCACTTGTTTCAGTTTGCCAAAGGAATCTGCATGGAGTTGGTTGTGCCATATCAAGTGTAACTTATCCAGGTGTGAGAGAAACATCTCCTCTAAGCTTGGAAAAACAACCTACAATAAACATCTCGAGGTAAGCTTTCCGAAATATATTGGAAATAATAATTTTAATGTAATTAAATTCAACAAAAGAATTTTGTCTTCTTAAAAACCACTAAAAAAAAGTATACTATTTTCAACTATGCATGATAATTGAATTTCTAGTAACTGTGGATGATGATAATAACATAGATTATTATAAAGATAATAAAATTAAAACAGTGATGAAAAAGTTTCAATGATACAAACCTTTTCACTAAGAAGGGGCACAATATGGTCAGATTGGTGTTTTATATCAGCAAAAACAAATGTCTCAATCTGTGGACACTTGGCTACTGTAATATCTTTCAAGGCAAGACATTCCAAAGTATTCATTCCTGAATAGAAGCTTGTCAAGTTTGGCAATGACTCAAGAATAATAGAGTTCAATCGGGGTACCATAATTTTCTCAATGTCTGCTTCCTTTTCTTCTTCTTTCGAGATAATTTCTTCTATCAAAGCACAATTTTTTACTTCTATCTCTTCTAGTTGAGCAAGACCCAAAATGATAGATGGAGTAAATATACATCTCAAGCTACAAGAATTGTGAACTTTAAAGGATTTCAGGTTGTTGAAGGCCAAAACTTCTTGATGACTTTTCTTCAATGTATGTCCATCAACATTTAATTGTCCTTCCATATCAAACACTTCTTTCAGTGAATCACAACTTCTTATTTCCAATTTTTCAAGATTTTTTAAGTTGCACAACACATGGAATGGAATAGCAGTTGATGTGTCCAAGCACATGTCCAAAACCAACAACTTTAAACTGTAGAATAAGCTGGTAGGAACTTCGGCATCCCAAAATCTTTCTTTTAATGTAGGGAATTCAGAGAGCTTTAGATGTTCTAAATTGGAAAAACCAATCTATAAAACACAAAATATTTGGTTAAAACCATTTACAAGTGGCCAAAGATATAAAAAATTAAAAATAAATTATTTCAAGCATAACAATGTGGATTGATATCAAAAAGTCACTGAGATTTTAACATGGGCAGTTGCTATATTCTTAACAAAAGGTTTCCTCCTTGTACTATTGTTCTTTGTTATAAAACATTGACTATGGGTAATTTTAAGATTAGTTCCTAAGGACAAATAATGGCAAGGACACGAGAAGACAATTCTTTTATCATACTAATATGTCTTTTTTTAACAAAACGAAAAAGAAAACACACTTTCCAATAAATAGTAATAGGAATGTTATATTTTAATGATGTTTATGTACCGAATAATTAAAATCACCCAAAACTTGTGCACAAAATACGTCGAACAATTTAACAATAATTTTTTGCTATTTAATAGGCATGAAAAATTATATCCACTTCTATAAAATGCAAAAGGAAATAATAACTGTATAAGGTAAAAAAAAAAAAAAAAAAAATGATCTTATCTTCACAATTTTTCACAAGAAAAAAAATATATATGATTTTGTTTCTTAGTTTTTATTTTCTCATTTGGTTAGGTTTTATATATATTGTTTAGTTATAAGTAGTTCTAATACTTTTAACATTTGCATTACAGCCTTTGCACCTCATATTTTGGCATTGTCGTTGTATTCTTACTCATTTTTAAATAATAAAATAATGACAATAAAAATATTAGTGATGTTGGTCATATATATATAATCATATTAATAGCAACAATGCAAAAGGAAAAAAAAAAAAAAAAAGTTTGGAATGAGTAAGTACCATATTCGTAAACATCTGATGGATAGTGGAATTAAGGTCATCATTCCACAAATATTCTTCATCAATCTTCTTTGTTAGTTGCACTCTCTTTAATTTTGGTGTGCTTAAGCCTCCTCGGGAAAAGATCTTCAAATTGGGGCATTGACTAACAATTACTTGTTCTAAGCATGGGAATTCAAAAGCACAATTGGCCGAGCTGAAGCTTGTGAGGCTTGTTAAACAATGAAGCTCCAGAATTTTCAATTGGCTGAAAAAAATATCTTCTTCCGTTGTCTCAACCTCAGTCACTATTACCTATGTCACTAACTTGCATTCAGTTATTCTGATTGTTGTGAGATGGACAAGAGCTCTCGCTATTGAGCATGCTAGTATATTTGCCAATCCATTACAACAATGGACTTCCAAATTCTGAATGTTTTTGAAGGAAATTGTGGAGGATGACATTAAATATGTCAAACGATGACATCTCCATATTTTCAGAGTTTGAAGATTTTGAAGAAATGTGTCCACTTGGGAATCTTTTTTCCATAAATATCCTTCACATGGGAATAGTTCTTCTAAAGTACAATTATATAGACAGAGTGAATCCAGATGGTACAATTTTTGAAGAACACCAAACCAAAATGCTGCGGACTTCTTATCAAGGTAAGCCAATGTAAGAAATTTAAGATTCGAAAAGCTTCTAGCTGGAATGCGATCAAGGCACCTGGATGTAATGTTATCACCATTTAAACACAAGTTTTCCAAATTGGGTATCACCTGAAAATCAATGAACAAGCAAAAATATTCATTCATCAATTAATTCACGAGTCAGGTTTTTAAATTTAGAAGAAAGTTGCAATTCAGTTTATAACCATTTAACTTTCCAATTAATTATAGTAATTATATGTTTCAAAATTATATAATTCTAACATTCTAATTATAAACTACTTTAAAGTACAAAAATTATATAAATTAACAAAAATAGATATGTAGCTAAATCAATAAATTATGTCTTACTCTGAAACATGACTAGTCTGTTCCTATAAATTCATTCTTGATTTAAAGAGAAAAATGAAATAATAACAAAAAGAAAGAAATTTCATAAATTAACCTTGATGATTATGTTGCATTTTTTAGTTGCAATAGACGAAGTCATACCTTTTCAAATGAAAACATGGCAGGTTGGCTCTCTCCATCTAAAGCATATAATTTTGTCTTTCCACAATCATACACCACCAAACATTTTAGCATTGGCCACTCTATTGTATGCAAACCCAAGTAGAAATGTCTCAGTTCTGCTAAATTTTGAAGTTTGAGGAAGGTTAATTGAGGAAACAAAAATGTAGGGGTCCCATCTACTTCCTCCTTGGCAACAATTTCCTCCAGCCCACAAGAGGAAATCCAAAGCTCTTTAAGTTGCAAAAGACCAGTAGCTATGGAAACTGGAAACAAACTTTTCATATTCCAACAGCTCTCAACGATTAATGTTTCTAGATTGTGAAAGGTAAGAAGTCGTTGAGTAGAATTAGAACGAACAATAGTCAACAACTTTTCACAATTTTCGACTCTCACTTCTTTTAGATTGGAAAAGGAATATTTATGGAGTTGGTTGTGCCATATCAATTGCAAGTTATCCAAGTGTAAGAGCATCATCTTCTCCAAGCTTGGAAAAGCAACCTACAAAAAACATAAATTATCATAAAGATAATAAAATTAAAACAGTGATGAAAGAATTTCAATCACACAAACCTTTTCACTAAAAAGGGGCACAATATGGTCAGATTGGTGCTTTATATCAGCAAAAACAAATGTCTCAATCTGTGGACACTTGGCTACTATAATAGCTTTCAAGGCAGGACATTCCAAAGTGTTCATTCCTGAATAGAAGCTCCTCAAGTTAGGCAATGAATCAAGAATAATGAAGTTCAACTGGGTTATCATAATTTTCTCAATGTATGCTTCCTTTTCTTCTTCTTTCGAAATGATTTCTTCTATCAAAGCACAGTTTATTACTCTTATCTCTTTCAGTTGAGCAAGACCCAAAATGATAGATGGAGTAAATATATGTCTCAAGCTACAACAATTGTGAACTTCAAAGGATTTTAGGTTGTTCAAGTCCAAAACTTCTTGATGACTTTTCTTCAATGCATGTCCATCAACATTTGGTTGTCCTTCCATATCAAACACTTCTTTCAGTGAATCACAACTTCTTATTTCCAATCTTTCAAGATTTTTTAAGTTGCACAACACATGGAATGGAATAGCAGTTGACGTGTCCAAGCACATGTCCAAAACCAACAACTTTAAACTGTAGAATAAGCTGGCAGGAACTTCGGCATTCCAAAATCTTTCTTTTAATGTAGGGAATTCAGAGAGCTTTAGATGTTCTAAATTGGAAAAACCAACCTATCAAACAAAAAATATTTGGTTAAAACCATTCACAAGTGGCCAAAGATATAAAAAATTAAAAATAAATTATTTAAAGCATAACAATGTGGATTGACATCAAAAAGTCACTGAGATTTTAACATGGGCAGTTGCTAATTATTACAAATTTTATATTCTTAACAAAAGGTTTCCTCCTTGTACTATTGTTCTTTGTTATAAAACATTGACTAGGGTGACTTTAAGATTAGTTCCTAAGGACAAATAATGGCAAGGACACGAGAAGACAATTTTTTTATCATACTAATATGTCTTTTTTTAATAAAACGAAAAAGAAAACACACTTTCCAATAAATAGTAATAGGAATGTTATATTTTAATAATGTTTATGTACCGAATAATTAAAATCACCCAAAGCTTGTGCACAAAATACGTCGAACAATTTAACAATAATTTTTAGCTATTTAATAGGCATGAAAAATTATATCCACTTCTATAAAATGCAAAAGGAAATAATAACTGTAGAAGGTAAAAAAAAAAAAAAAAAATTATATTATCTTCACAATTTTTCACAAGAAAAAAATATATATGATTTTGTTTCTTAGTTTTTATTTTCTCATTTGGTTAGGTTTTATATATATTGTTTAGTTATAAGTAGTTCTAATACTTTTAACCTTTGCATTACAGGCTTTGGACCCAATCAAGTAAGACCTACAGTAGAAAACTAAAATTTTTTATTCTCAAGAAATTCTTTTGAATACGATATTGAATGAGTACGTTGATTATCAAACATGAAATCTCATTCGTTAATTTACAGAATAATCTTTCGATACCAAGTTGGTAAAAAAGATCCAAATAATATATGTATATATATATATATATATATATGAGATATATGGAATCTTGCAATTACAAATTTTTTAATTACAATAGTTGTGGAGGCCGGGATCATGGATTGTTGCAAGAAAAGGAGTTTGAGAATTTAACAGCCTAGTTATCGAAGATAATAGCTCTTGCACGTCATGATTTTGGCACTGTCGTTGTATTCTTACTAATTTTTAAATAATAAAATAATGACAATAAAAATATTAGTGATGATGGTCATATATATATATATAATCATATCAATAGTAACAATGCAAAAGAAAAAAAAGATTTGGAATGAGTAAGTACCATATTTGTAAACATCTGATAGATAGTGGAATTAAGGTCGTCATTCCACAAATATTCTTCGTCAATCTCCTTTGTTAGTCGTACTCTCTTTAATTTTGGTGTGCTTAAGCCTCCTCGGGAAAAGATCTTCAAATTGGGGCATTGACTAACAATCACTTGTTCTAAGCATGGGAATTCAAAAGCACAATTGGCCGAGCTGAAGCTTGCGAGGCTTGTTAAACAATGAAGCTCCAGAATTTTCAATTGGCTGAAAACAATCTCTTCTTCTGTTGTCTCTACTTCAGTGACTATTACCTCTGTCACTAACTTGCATTCTGTTATTCTGATTGTTGTGAGATGGACAAGAGCTCTCGCTGCTGAGCATGCTAATATATTTGCCAATCCATTACAATAATGGACTTCCAAATTCTGAATGTTTTTGAAGGAAATTGTGGAGGATGACATTAAATATGTCAAACGATGACATCTCCATATTTTCAGAGTTTGAAGATTTTGAAGAAATGTGTCCACTTGGGAATCTTTTTTCCATAAATATCCTTCACATGGGAATAGTTCTTCTAAAGTACAATCATATAGACAGAGTGAATCCAGATGGTACAATTTTTGAAGAACACCAAACCAAAATGCTACGGACTTCTTATCAAGGCAAGCCAAATTAAGAAATTTAAGTTTCGAAAAGCTTCTAGCTGGAATACGATCAAGGCACCTGGATGTAATGTAATCACCATTTAAACCCAAGGTTTCCAAATTGGGTGTCACCTGAAAATCAATGAATAAGCAAAAATATTCATTCATCAATTAATTCACGAGTCAGGTTTTTAAATTTAGAAGAAAGTTGCAATTCAGTTTATAACCATTTAACTTTCCAATTAATTATAGTAATTATATGTTTCAAAATTATATAATTCTAACATTCTAATTATAAACTACTTTAAAGTACAAAAATTATATAAATTAACAAAAATAGATATGTAGCTAAATCAATAAATTATGTCTTACTCTGAAACATGACTAGTCTGTTCCTATAAATTCATTCTTGATTTAAAGAGAAAAATGAAATAATAACAAAAAGAAAGAAATTTCATAAATTAACCTTGATGATTATGTTGCATTTTTTAGTTGCAATAGACGAAGTCATACCTTTTCAAATGAAAACATGGCAGGTTGGCTCTCTCCATCTAAAGCATATAATTTTGTCTTTCCACAATCATACACCACCAAACATTTTAGCATTGGCCACTCTATTGTATGCAAACCCAAGTAGAAATGTCTCAGTTCTGCTAAATTTTGAAGTTTGAGGAAGGTTAATTGAGGAAACAAAAATGTAGGGGTCCCATCTACTTCCTCCTTGGCAACAATTTCCTCCAGCCCACAAGAGGAAATCCAAAGCTCTTTAAGTTGCAAAAGACCAGTAGCTATGGAAACTGGAAACAAACTTTTCATATTCCAACAGTTCTCAATAATTAATGTTTCTAGATTGTGAAAGGTAAGAAGTCCTTGAGTAGAATTAGAAGGAACAGTAGTCCTTAATTTTTCGCAGAATTCGACTCTCACTTTTTTTAGTTTGGAAAAAGAATCTCCATAGAGTTGGCTGTGCCATATCAACTGCAAGTTATCCAAGTGAAAGAGCATCATCTTCTCCAAGCTTGGAAAAGCAACCTGCAAAAAAAAATCTCCTTATGTTAATGTTTTGGTACTGATAATGATACTAAAATAATATATAAAATAAAAACATATCAAACAAATTTTGTCTTTCTTTTAAAAGAAAAAGAGAAAACAAAAGAATTTATAAGTGAATTTCTACTAATTATTTGCAGATAATGGTGACATTAATAGCTATAAAGAATTTTAAAATTTTGAGGCCAATAGGCAACATAAAATTTCAATTATAAGAAATAGCTTTACCGTTTCATTGAAGAGGGGATTTATATCAGTAATATGTTTTTCCAAGCTCACTTCTTCAGGTTCCTTTCTTAGCATGTCTGGACCAAAAGATTTGTGGAAGAATGTCTTCAAATTAGAGCAACTCCCAATGTGAAGTTCATTCAAGGTGGGGAACTCAATTGAATTTCCGGTGCCAAATCTTGTGAGTTTTGGAAGACCCTCAAGCTTTAGGTAGAATAGTTTTGGAAAACTTATGAAATCAATTATCTTATCTTCTCCTTCTAAACCTTCTGAGTCAAATATTACTGCTTCCATGGACTTACAGTTGCATATCACAAGCTTTTGGAGTTGCACGAGACTTTTGACCATAGAGGATGAAAACATAAACTTCAAACCATTACACTCTTCCACAATTAAGCTTTTTAAGCATTGAATATAGGAAGACATTGGTTCAGGTTGATCAACCCATATGTTCTCAATATTAATCGATGATAGTTTCAGGTTCTCCAATCTTGGCAACACAACCTACAGAAACAAATCTCATTTCCTAAATAACGTAGAAACTAATTAAAGAACAGCTCATTTTATAGTAAAATAAACAAAAAATGAAAAGAAAAGGCAAACCATACCTTCAACCCGAAACTTGTGAATTGTGGTAGGCATTGTAGTACTAGAGAGTGCAATTGTTTGAACTCAATCTTACAATTCCTTTCGTTTTCATCAACACGTTTTGCACTTTCTTGACCAAAAATCTCTTTTAGCTCCTTGCAATCAGTTACTTCGATTTCTTGTATCTGCGAGATGTTTGAAGCCATGGAGGAAGAGAAGAGATACCTTACCCTGTCACACTTTTCTACTTTTAAGATTCTTAATTTGCTGAAAGACTTTGCATCGACTAGGCCACAACATATTTTCTCCATAATACTTAGATTAATAAGAAGCAATGATTCTAAGATTGGAAAGGCATCATTCGAAGGATTGCACCCCATTGAGTTGACAATATACAAAACTTCAGAACTGTTTTTCACAGAGAGACGCTTTAATTGTGGGAAACCGTCTCCGTCAAGTTCCCAAAGTATATCCTTAACGCCATCTACCTGGTCTAGATAGAGATCTTTAGCTTTCTTCACCAAAATTTCAACCCCATATCTCAAATGAAGACTTCTATTGAACTTGAGTCTCAAAGTTCTCGGGCTTTCATATTCACAAGACCACTCACATGTATCTCCAATATGTACATTATACGTTTCTAAATTCCCAGGTACAAAGTTCTGTTGTATAATCTGCAGATTCGGTATATGTATCCATAAAGTGTTCAATTGAGACAATCTCTTCAACTCAGCAAGACTAGCGTTATTCCGTCCTTCAACTTCCCATCGATCAAAGCTATTATCTATACATAGCTCTTCTAATCGAGACAAGCTGGCTATGACATTTGGTGTGATTACTTTAAGCTTTGGACAATCGGTCAGTTGTAAGAACTTTAGTTGCGTCAATTGTCTAAAACTTTCAGGCAATTGTTCGAATTCACATTCATCAAAAACAAGAATCTCTAAATTTCTTAGCTCTCCTATCATTGCTATATCTCCTAAAGTGCAATCCTCCAGAGTCAATGTTTGAAGGTTTGTTAGACAAAGAAAGGATGAGGGTAGCGGTAATAAATGAACTTCAAGCAAACGTAGAACCTTGAGTTCCATCATCCCTTGAAAAAAATGGTTTACCCTTTCAGGAAGCCCATCAATGTCTCCATGACGCAAATAAATTGCAATAGAATCTTTGTACATTCCCTTCACCAACACTTCTTTAAAGCCATCGGCATCTTGAATATTAAACATACGTTTCTCTTTGGCAATTGATGCAACAACAACATGAGTGATGTCATGCATTTTGACTGTCTCATTATGGTTACCTTTCAACAACAAACACGAAGCTTCGAGATAATCAATCAGCGACTTGATTCTATTCTTTCTATCGTTAATCGTATAAACATCTTGAAACAAGCCCAACCCCATACCATATGCCAGAAGGTAAATGAAATATATATCACTACCCGCATCAGAAAGAGCACAAAGTAGAAGCAGTGATTTGGCTTCTTCACTATTCAACAATGCGTAACTCAATTCAATAGTTGAGTATAAAGTGTTATCCATTTCTGGAACACACCTTGGATTAGAATTTTCTAACTGACGTAACGCATCCCTCCAGACAGAATCACTCTTACCTTTCAAAGCATTTGCAATTGTTGTAATTGCAAGCGGTAAACCTGCACATTTTTCAATTATTTCAGCTGCTATATCACATTTATCTTTTAAATCACCAACAATGGTCCCAAACAAATTTCTTGCATCACCATCACCCAAAGGCTTAACAGATACATTCCTCTGAGTATTCATTTGTTTTAATACAACTTGTGTTCTAGCTGTTAACAATATTGTGCATCGCACTTGCTCATCGTCGCTTTCTTTCTTGTCTTGCTGGATGCTACCTTTATCATCATAGCTAAAAGGAATCCCAACAACCTTCAAGTCAAGCTTCTTCCAGATATTATCTACAATTACAAGGATTCTCTTGGCTTTCTTCAACCTATAACGTAATTGATCAGCTCTTCCAGATAGACTCTCCTGGTCTCTAAATACCATGCCCAATTGACCAGCAATGTCGGCTTGAATTTGTTTAAGATCCGGAATTTGTGTTACCTCAGCAAAGACCACCTCATCAAATAAATTATCTTCCTTTGCTTTCCAAGCGACTTTTCTGACCAGTGTGGTTTTGCCCACACCACCCATCCCGTACACTCCAATCATGTTAATAGTAGAATCCTTCAATGCCTCCATGATATCGTTGAAATTGGACTCTCTGGAGTGAAAATGCTCGTACTCCTCACCGACAAATATGGATTCCGTCCTCTGTAGAATAACGGGGTGGGAAACTCCACTGAATTTTCCTTTTTTCAAGAGCTTGGCTCCATCCTCTGCCACCTGCTCTGCATCCTTGCTGAGCCTGTATCGTTTCATCAAATTAGGACACAGCCCTCTGAAACAGCGCCTCTTTGCTTTATCTTCATCATCAACGAGCTTTACTTCACGTTCCATGAAACCTTCCATGCCCCTCAGCCAGTCTTTAACTTCATTGTAAATCTCTTCCCCTTGTCTTTCAGCAACGTCAACATCTGCTTCCACATCTCGTTTTCGACTTCTGACCTCTTTAACTTGTTCCTTTGCCTTCTCCATATACTTCTGGTACTTGAACACATAGGAAATCTTCCGACAAATGAAATCATACACAGTCTCTGTAACTTTTTCTGCAGCTTTGGAACCAGCAGCAGTAGCGATTTCAGCCATTACTTTTTTTTTTTTTTTTTTCTTTCTTTGTGGTTTAAACAAGGAAAGCCACTGACAAACGCTACTTAGGAGGACAAGAAAAAAGAAATACTGAAAAAAGAGATATACTAGAAATGTTTATGAGATCAAAAAATTTCTAAAACTAATGTTTAAAAAAAAAGAAGGCAGATACCAGAAATATGGGGAATAAAATCAAAAAAGGATTAAGAGAAGTTGAAAACAATGTTTGATACTGGATGTAAAGCAAAGCTAATAATATAACAGCAGAAACAAGCTGAAAAAGAAAACGATCGAAATAATAAGCAAGAAAGATGAGAAAAAGAAATACAGACAAGAGAACTACTAGAATATGACAAACAGTAAGATCAGAAAAGCCGAAACTAATGTGATTATGTGAAAAAGCTCGATGAACAAAAAATCTTTTTTTTTTTTTTTGGTTTGAAGATAGTTATGGATACTGGATAGAAAGCAAGGCTAACAAAATGAAAGAAAATTAATAATAGTTAAGAGTACTCAAAGGAATTGGTTTTGGAAGTTTAAGGAAATGGCACCTCAATCGCTATATCTGTGTAAAAGCTGCGTTCAAGGACCAGAGTGCTATGTTTGCTTTTCTTCTGGGTGAGTAAAGACCAACAAAGAAAGGATATACTGAACAGTAAACTTTTTTCCCACTCTCTTCTACCAAATATTTTATTTAATATATATTTTTCCTCTACATGTTTATTAAGATATCTAATGCATTTTTTTTTTAAAGAATATCATGTCATAAAATAATATTTAGTTTATTATTTAAGACTCAAGTATTTTTCTTTTAAACCACTCTTTCTATCTTAAAAATACAAATGTATAAAAAATCAACGCATAAATTACTCAACTTAAACTTTAAAACTAAACATTCTTCAAAAATGTTGGAATTTTACAATATAGACCAAATTAAAAAATTGATCAAAGAATCTTTTCTGCATATTTTTCGGATCATTGTCTGTCTAATGTTTTTGACCCATGTTTTCATACACACAAAAGACGCGTGACACATATCTGACCGTCAGCAGATTAGGCACAACACCTACAAAGGTTTAAAATTAAAATAACATAGACTAAGTGTAGTGCACTATCTTGGAAGACGGTAATGACATGTGAAGGCACTTAGGATTTCGAAATGACATCATTTATTTTATTGATTTCTCCTGTTAAGCATTTATAGATGTTTATAATATAGTTTAAAACTTATGAAAGCACACCGTTAAGCTTATTGAAATGTATATTATATGATAGTTGGACATGTGAAACTGCTTAGCATGCTATGTAAAAATAAAAAAAATAAAAAAAATAAGATACATGTGCAGTAACGTTAATTTCAAAATGATACATGTGCAATAAGGTTCCAACTTCCAAGTTGATATAGATTTCTGATGATCCACACATCCAAGTGTTTGAGATTGACACAAATTTGGAATTAATCAATTCATTCTTAAGCTAAAACATTTGAAGTGTCTGGTAAAACTTCTTTTGGAAAATATTAACATGTAAAGTTTATTATAAAATAACAATTTTTTTTTTTTTTTTTTTTTAAGAAAGTTTGAAAATTTACCCTAGAAAACTTATAAAAATTAGATTATTTTTCAAGTTGATTGTGTAGAAAAACACTGACTAATATACCCATGTATAATATTTCAAATTACAACATAATTTTATACTAAAAATTAATTAATTAATTAAATCAATTGTTAAATAATTTTTTAATAGAAATAATATACCCATGTATTCAAGGACCAGAGAGTTATGTTTGCTTTTCTTCTGGGTGAGTAAGGACCAACAAAGATTGGAAGAAAGGATATATTCAAACAGTCAAAACTTTTTTTCCACTCTCTTCTGCCAAATATTTTATATTAAAATAAAGAAAAATACTATGCTTACTCACGAGTTGTACTAACCACCTTATTATTTTTGTTAAAATTATACATGGTACCCATACTATATGTATAGTATCTGTACTATACGTTATATTTACAAAGGATAATAAGATGGTTAGTAAGATGGTGAGTAAGCATAGTATTACTCATAAAAGGAGGTGGCAAAGCCGATAATTCACTTTGAAAGAAATGGAATGCTTTCGAAATAGTCAAAAGTAGGTAGACAATTTAATCAGTCCTCTGTAAATGACTTGATACAATTCTCATCCATAATTAAAATACCCTGTATAGGATATAGTTTGAAATGATAAAAGAATATAGTGAGAAAACAGTCGGGTCAAATATAATTTCTCTTTAATAAAGTTGATTGTAAAAGACAAATAAAAAAAGGGCTGGGAAAACACACTGTCCCACCTACAAGATTTAGTAAATATTCCGTTCACAAGAAAAAAGAGTATAGTAGCCATCTGTAGATAGTTTGACAGTTTGTTTGGGACTCTTAAGTGTATTACTCAAAAGGTCTTAAATTTGTATCTTTACGACTACTAATAAGGGATAGTCACTAGGAGCTTACTTGGTCGTTAACTTTAAGATCTCGGGGGACTAGCTGAGGTACACGTAAGCTGGCCGAATACAAAAAAAAAAAAAAAAAAAAAATGAAGTCTCACTAAAAATTGCATTTGGAGTTAAAAGGACATAATTTTCATTTTCTTTCAAAAAGAAACAATTAACAGTGAAAAACTGTTAACTTTTAACATAGCTAAGGGTATTATTGTAAGTTTACAAAATAAAATTTGTAATTCAAATAATTTTAAAAATAATCCATAAAATTGTGTATGTATCAATTAAAAAAAATGATAAAAACTTCATGTATCTTAAGAATATAGAAAAACTTTTTAAGAAAATTGAAAAAAAAAATTAAAAAGTAGTCTAACAAATATTATTTGTGGGTGTAAATGGTATCAGAGCTTTCGAAGATGGGGGATCTAGTCCTGTTAACCTGTTGAAAGTTCTGTGGCATGAATAATGGTTCGAATGATGAAGTCTGTAAGAAAAAGACTTGTTTTCATTTGGATCATGGACTCGAGGTAAAACCGGAAATCGGTTTGTTAAATATTGTCATAGATAAGTTAGAGCTTTTGACCCAGAAGCTTGAAAACTTAGATAAGAGAGTGAATTATACGGTGTATGGTATATTTGCTCTAAACAAAGAATTAACCCATATCAGAAACCAGATTGAAAAGGTTAATTCTGCACTTCAAAAGATCAAAACACTGGAACGTGTTTTAACTATTTTACTAAGTCAGTAAAATAAGAGATGTCCCTGGTTTTAAGTGACATTGAGCAAGTGTGGCCTATTGAAGTATATACTGAACAAGAGGTTAAACGGGTTGTGTTAGACCTCTGTAACGGCAACCCAGATATTCGAGAAGAGTATCTAACTTGGCTAGGTGTAAAGCGACTTTTGGGCGTTATCCAAAAGGCTTTTAGTCAAGAGTGCACAAAGATTTTGTGTTTTATTTGTCGGATTTCAACCATTGAAGTTGCCGAGCTGGAACTTTGGAATAAGTGGTTGAAAAAAGCTGAGGCAGTAATTCTTTATTGGTACGGTGAATCCCAGTCGGATTCGAATCCTGAACCATATAAAGAGCCGGACTTTGCGATAGACTTAAGACCTGATTCAGATTGATCATGGGTGGTCAAGATGTTCTAGATCAGTTTACAGCTAGTCTGCAGGAAAAATACCCTAGATTACCTCTAGGATATGCACAATTCGTAGCTAAAGAAACCCAAGGTGATTGGGAAAAGGCAGAAAAACTCTTTATGAAAGGTGTAAAGGAATAAGACTTTGTTTCTAAGGTGGATGGAATATGGAAGGTTGATATTCCGGAAATTTCTATCTCAGATGCTGAACGAATCAGTATGTATTATGAGGAAGAAATGAAGAAACAAAGAAAAGGAGAAGAAACTGGAGAATCGAAAATTACTCCATGTCCTAAAAAGGTGGAGCTCGATGAGCTAATCTCAAGACTTAGGGAATCTAAGATGATCCACTTGAAGGAATTCGAAATCCTTTAAATTCTTTCGAAGGATTCCTTAAGGAAATCTCTAAACCCAAATATAAACCTACTTATCCCACAAGGATAAGGTCAGAATTTATACCTAGGGGAATACCTAGAATGGTGGAGATAGCTTCTAGTTGAAGTTTCCTAAACATCGATTGTATTACAAACGTGGCAGATGCAATCGAAGCATGGGAAACTGTTAACTGGGTTCATGTGTAAAATAAGAATTTTGGACTCAGTAATACTTACAGGTTTCTAAGATCTACTCTGCAAGGAGTTGCAGGAAGCTTTTGGAGAAGTTTGGAAGCTGGAACGGGTCTGTTAGATACTATAAGGGACTTGAAGAATGCAGAGGCTATTTTTGCACTCTTCAAGGATATGCTCTGTAGAGACTTTACTGGGATAACTATTACCAGTAGGAATCTTGCAAAAATAGTTGCCTTAGAAGCTTTGACAAAGCTTAGGCTTTGTGACATTTGTCTGTTTGAAAATTTCGTCTGTGAATATAGACGTTATTTTTATCAGTTGCCTGGTGGCACACAGGAAGTCATGAAGAATACTTTCTTTGCTAAGCTTCCCCAAGGATGGGATAAGGCAGCAAACGAGGAGTTTAAGCTTCTACTTGAAAAGAATCAGGTTGTTGATTCTTTGGGAGGTGGAATAAAAGCTGTCAGACAACTCGTACGAATAAGATGTTTGAACGCCAAGTTGAATAAAGAAGCAAAAAGGCTTGAGTTCAACAAATCTTGTTGTCAAAACTTTGATGGAGTGCCAGGACAATATGGCTGTGAGTCGAAGAATTCGACTAAACATCAAGGTTTGAAAAACCATATGAAATAGAAAGGATTGTTTGGTAAAAGGAACTTTAAGCCGAAACATTTTTGTAATATAGTAAAGAGACTTGTTACTAATAAACGGAATCTTCCGGATCATGGAAGGTTTATTAGACGAACAGGGAAATGTAAACTTAAGGCTAAGGAACGCGAAGCACGTAAGTTTTGCGCTACCTGCCCATTTGGCAAAAGCGCTAAAGATTGTAATTGTTGCTAGATTTGTGATGACAAAAATCATTTTGCAGATAAATGCCCTCACAAGGGTAAGAAAAATGCAGCAGTGAGATATTTGGAAATCAACGTGGAAAGCCAAACTTCTAAATTTGAGCTAGTTTGGGGATACGAAATTGATTCAGATGATGAGGTTTATGAATTAATTTCCAACTATTCTGAAGATTTAGATTCTTCAAAAGATGACTCAAAAGATATTCCTTTTGAGGATTCAAATCTTCAACGCATAGGTATATTCATGCAAAGGACTAGTAGTCTTAATGAATATCCTAGGAATAGCGGAATTGGTGATGAGGATGATCTTATTCCAATTAGACATGAAGATGAAAACCCTAACTTGGTAATTAGTTCATCATCTAATTATGAAGATCAATCGGGTGACCCGGATAATTGGGTAATTCCCAGGTTAACACCTAAAGAAGTTTTTGAAAGCTCTAAGTGGTTATGTAAAGCTGAAGGCTTGGAAGATGTACACAAAAAACATGTTCGTGTAGCTTTGTCTCAGTCTCGAGAAGGTGAATTAATACTCTCAGACGATGAGTGGCTACGAAAGGTTAGACATCTTGCCAAATGGGCAAATGGCAAGTATAATTGTGTACAACTTGGAATTGTACAAATTCGTGTACAAGGACTATTCTGCGGAGGAATGAATGTACCTGTTTAGGTTGCTTTACTGGATAGACGATGGCTTATGTTTAGCAAAGCCTTAGTTGGTGGTTTTCACACTAGTTTAGCTTTGGGGGATGCCTATAGGACTGTTAAACCAGGATATATGGTTAGTCTCACGGATCCAAATCTTAAACGGATTATGGTTCTTCGAATTCATACTTCAGGATTGGAAGACTTGATGGCTTCTAGTGACGGAATAGCATTTTAGTATAGGTTGATTTATCGATTGATAAACTCTGTTAATCTTATACGAATGAACTCCAGTGCAGATACTAAAGTTCATGGCCTAGGACAGGATTTTGTAATTCCAATTTGACATACGATAGTCAATGCCAAGGCTCTTACGTGGCTAAAATCGATGGGTTTTAGAATATTCAATGCAGCCTAGCGTGGTGGATTGTCCGGGTCGGTGTCTCTAGAGCGGAATAAAGAGGTTCAGCCTATCATATCAAGAAAAAATATACTAGAAACAGATGA
Source organism: Pistacia vera (assembly GCF_008641045.1). Taxonomy (NCBI): domain Eukaryota; kingdom Viridiplantae; phylum Streptophyta; class Magnoliopsida; order Sapindales; family Anacardiaceae; genus Pistacia; species Pistacia vera. The sequence continues at coordinate 480,727 of NW_022195094.1, read as the reverse complement.
CACTGTTAGTGATGCTGGGAGTAGCAGTAGCAGGAAAATAGTTGGGTATAAATTCGTACAAATTCCAGTACATGAAGACGAAACTCCAAGCACAAAAATGATGATGATCATGAAATGCATTGTCATGCGATAGTTCAGGGAACTATTGACACATGTATTCGTGCTAAACTGTGTTTTCCAGAATATGAGGAATGTACTCTGGATATTCTTTTAGACACAGGAGCAACCAAATGTATTGCAAGGAAGTAATGTTTTCCACAGGAGCTTTGGAAATCATTGGAAAAACCAATCCTAATACGGTTACAGATAGAGGTCAAAGTATGATCATGGATGTGATAGAAAACGTGGTTGTATTGCTAAACGAGAAAAAATTCACTCTAAGGGAAATCCTAATAGTAGATTACTTAGAGGTAGATTTTATTCTTGGAAATAGCTTTCTGCGAGGTCAAGCAGAAGTTAGGCCATTTACTCAGGATAATGACCATATTATCCTTGGAGGTCACAAAATCCCTATTCTTGCTAAGCCTGAAGTTTCAAAAGTTAGAAACAGTTTTAGACCGATGAAACTGAGGCAAGAAGTAGATCATATTGTTTTCCAGATTTTGGGAAAGGAAAAATGGTGGTTGAAATCTTCTAAAGCAGAAGAAGTGGATGAGGCTTGTAATGTTTTCTTTCAAAGATTGTATCCTAGTCATCATATAAACCGGATCGCAGGGGATATATCGCAGGAGATTCATCCCTCTGGTGCATGTCCTGAGAGCACGGATCAATTCAAACATAAGGAGAAAATCTTAAGGGTCGAAAACAAAAGCCAAAAGAACTCTTTAAGGATTGAGGAACTTATAAAATCCTTTAAAGAGGAACTTTCTTCATGCTTTGATGATCAACCATTAAAGTTATGGGAAAGGAACGATATATATGTTTCGCTTGAATTAAGGAGGAAGGATGATACAATAACTACTAAATCCTATCTTTATACTCTTGATGCAGCGGAGGAATTTAGAAAGCAAATACCGGAATTGCTAGAAAAGCAATTGATACATGCCAGTAAAAGTCCACACTCTTCTCTTGCATTCATGGTTATGAATAGAGCTGAGCATGAAAGAGGTAAAGCGCGGATGGTTATCGACTATAGGCAGTTAAATGAGAAAATCATTGATGATGCCTATAAGATACCAAACAAATCGGCTTGTTTAAATAAAACTAGATTTGGAAAAATCTTCTCAAAATTCGATCTAAAGTCAAGATTCTGGCATATCAGAATGGCGAAGTCAAGCATTCCTTTGACGGCTTTCTCCTGTCCGAAAGGATTGTTTGAATGGATGGTTCTGCCTTTTGGACTTAAGTAGGCACCATCAATATTCCAAAGGAAAATGGATAAAGTTTTTAGAGACTTATCTAACTTTTGTGTAGTCTATATTTATGATGTTTTGGTTTTTAGTAAAACCAAGGAAGAACATGTAAATCATCTTAGACTGGAGAGCAAAAGGTTCCTAGATAATGGAATGATTCTATCTGAAAGAAAGATAGAATGGTTTAAGAACAATGTGAAGTTCTTAGGCGTGGAGATAGGTGAAAGAGGTATTCGACTCCAAGAACATATCTCGAAGAAGTTGCTAGATTTTCCAGATGTGATGGAAGTTAAGCATATGTTACATCAATTTCTTGGATTAGCCAATTACATGCGCAAGTATATTCCTAATCTCGCTAATTTAACTAATGGCTTAACCGCTTAAGCTTCATGACAAAGTGCCCTGGGTTTGGACACTTGAAGACACTAATTGTGTTAAGTGAACCAAAGCCCTGACAAAGCAGTTAAAACCTTTAAAACTCCCAGAAGATGAAGATAAGCTTATTTTAGAAAGTGATGCGTCTCATTTGTATTGGGGAGGAGTGCTTAAGGCTAAGAGTACTGATAATATTGAACAGATTGTTCGATATGCGTCAGGAAAATTCTCTCCTATTGAAATAAACTATTATGTTCATGAAAATGAAGTTTTAGCAGCGAAAGAGTGTATTGACCGATTTTGATTGTTGTAATCAATCAGGAATTTACTTTAAGAACAGACTCCAGATATTTAAAAACCTTCATGAAACTGTCTTTAAAAGATGACAAGTCTAGATTAATCAGACGGCAAATTTGGTTTGAAGATTATAGAATCAAATTTGAATATATTTCTGGTAAATCTAACTTTGTTGCTGACTTTTTGTCTAGACATTTCTCTTAAGAGTTATAGGATAATAGTGGACAAGAAGGAAACTAGAAGTCACTTCTCATGCTCCAAGTGTAAACAACGAGGACACTTGATGAGGAATTGTCCTTTGAGGATTACTTCGACTTCAAAGGTTACTGCTAAACAGGAGAAAACTGTGGATAAGTAGGTGATTTCTACTCCTAGGCAGGTTATTGCAGCAAAGAAAGTTAAAGAAGGACTCTGATACTTCATAGAGAAGAAACCCTAAATTTCAACGATTGAAGGGTAAAATTTCTACGAAGGAAAATACTTCTGAAAAAGGGGTTACTCCTAAGAAGGAAAAGACTCAGAAGAAAGCACTAGTTTGCTAGTCTCGTAAACAGGAAGGACATGAACGGGCTAATTGTCCATTGCCAAAGACAAAGAATTCTGAGGAATCATCATCAGGCGCTACAAGCGTGGTGACTCCACACACTCCATAAAAAAAGCGGTTAATTGATGCAGATATTTATGAAAGATTTAGCTTTCTAGAAGGCTTAAGGTTAACTTCAACTAGCCAAACACTTTGGGAGGATCTGGAAACCCAAATTAGGATCGCAATGGCAACAGTTCAAGGGGAAGTACAGCTGTAGAAGTGTTTAGAGAAGCTAACAAGAAGGTTAGCATGGTTGGAAACTGATAAACTGTTTTATAAGGACGAGTAGTTTAGAGGAACTTCTCTACTATATGAAGTAGGAATTCAAAAACTGGAGGTAATGAGAAAATGTCATTTGTTTGACATGGTGAATCCCAAACTCGAGAATTTGAATGATTTAATAGTGAAATTAGGAAAAACTTACTTGACGGATTTGGTCCAAGGATTAGCAGTGTATCCTAATGGAGCTATGGAATTGTTCATTCCATTGAAACTCTTTAGAAAAGGTTTATTGCAGAGATCTTTTGAATAGAGGATTGATCGATACAATGGAAATTGACGTACAGGAAGTAATGGTGGACCCGAATATGCCAGATGCAGTTAAACAAAAGCTCTGTGTATTGAATTGGAAGGTTGACACATTCATTTGCATGATTACTTCCTCATTACAAGAGAGGTACAATGTTCAGCTTGTACAGATATAGGAATTTCTTGTAGGAGAACCATGGTACCGAATTATGTTAAATAGTGAGGTAAAAATGGGTTCTTATGGACTAGAAGAAATTCATACAAAAGAAGAGGAGGATTAACTAGGCTGAATATGTCAAAATTGCTACTGATCAAATCCAAACTGGAAGAGCTTGTTAAAGCAAATGCTGCTGTTCATATCCATAATGGGATAGTGGTAGTTTTACCAAACAGGTATACAACAATCCAGGATACTCTCTTCCAACATAACTAGGCCCAGTTAAGAACGATACTAGAAGGGTTCGACTTAGCCCGTCTATCAAAACAGGCTTTAATGGAAGGAACTATTGATCTTCTAAGGATTGTCCTAGCCCATGACCATGAGACCCAAGAAGACGACACTCTGAATGATTTTATTGATCTAATAGAAGTGGACAACTTCAAAGGTTGATACGAATCTAAGAGGTTGGAAATTTGGACAATCAGAAACGTCCAACACGTAATACACTGACGTGTATCAAACAAGCAGAAGATAGTGCGTGGACATCCAAGATTTTGTCGACAGAATTCAACGATCCAGATTAAAAAAAGGCATTGGATGTTATGTATTGTCGTTTGTAATAATTATAGTTTGCTATCTAAAACGTGTAATATAATCTTTGTAAGACACATGGGAGACATATGGACCCTAGTGTCACTATCTTTAATATAAGTGTAATTTTTTTATTAGTTTGTTAGGGGGTGTTTGTCTAAGCTTATAAGCTGGTCAGACTTGCTTATAAGCTCTAAAATTAAGCTGACCTGTTTGTTTATAATTTTTTTGAGCTTATAAGTTGAGCTTATAAGCTAAAAAAAATAAGTTGGGGGGAAGGTACTTTTTTTTTTTTGGCTTATAAGCACTTTGCTTATAAACTAGTTTGACCAAGTATATTACCATATTATCCTTGCTTAATTTTAAAATTTCATATTATGTCATTGTTTAATGTAGTACCTTTTTTAGTAATTTTATAATAAAATGTACTTATAAGCCATATTTTACCAAACACGTCAATTACTTATCAGTCACTTATAAGTATTTTAACCAAACACGTAATTGCTTAAAATTTCAATTGCTTATAAGTTAATTTTAGCTTATAAGCAATTGTTGCTTATAAGTTAATTTTAGCGTATAAGCAATTGTTGCTTATAAGCTAATTTTCATAAGCTCAGACAAACACCCCCTTAGTCAAGTCATCTTTAGTTGACTAAGACTTTTTGTTTTGTTTTATTTTGTTTTGATTTACGGATTCAATTCATTTGAAATCTAGACTTCTCTATTTAAGGAAAAGCTTATGTACATTTTTATTCAGAGAAAAATTAACAATATTTTTAGTTTGTGAAAAAATCATTCTCTCAATCTCTTGTTTACTTTTAATTTGCAAACTCAAAGCAAAGAGAAATGTTCATTCAAGTAGATTGATAACCAGATATGAATTAATCTCTAAAACTAGATCTATGTATTTTTCTTTTCAATTAATTAACTAAGTTGTTTAGTGATTAATTGTAATAATATTTGTTGGACTAGGTATAACAAATATTATGTGTGGGTGTAAATGGTATCAACCATGTAGCTAGCCAGTAGCCCTGGCCGTAGCGGGGCCACAATAACCATGGTTGGCCTGACATGACATAGATATGGCCGATAGATGTACGAGATCCAAGCTGGCCATATGGCCACTATTGGAATTGGTGGCTTGATCGTTAACTTCTGATCTTTTAATTGTATATTGATTTTTTATTGGTGCTGTTCTTTTATGGATTTTCTGTTTTATTTTCATTTTCCTTGCGTCGGAAAATGCAGAATATTGGTGTCAGTAGAATTTTTGCCAGATTTGAAACTAGAAAAAAAAGAGGACAGGGGAGTTAAGAGAGGGAAACATGGGGCTCCACTAGGGATTACCTTTGACTATCTTCAAAAATAACATGCGACGAACGCAAATTGTCTTAACCCAAGACTTGTCCTAAGGTAAAAAGAAAAAAAAATGTTATGTATAATTATTCTTAGTCTTGTTTAACTGTATTTTGGATCTTATCCTAGGGCATATCCTATAGTAAGATATTTTTATCTTTGTGTTCCTTTGTTGGCTCCTCTCCTCTTGTCTCTTATCTTCGTGTGCTTAAGATAAATAAACAAAAAGAGATTAAGTTTTTAGTCTCATAGGCTTATGTTTTTGTTTCTATCTCAAGGTCTGTCCTAAAGTAGGATGACCGATTTTTTTATGGTCTCTCTATACATTCTTTCTCTTTTTTAATAATACTATTTACTAACCAAAAGAGAAAAAAAAAAAAAATACATGGACTCCACTTTTATTTAAAATAAATGCGTTTTTGTTTTTCACGTTTCTAAATATTTTTTTAAAACAAATATGCCCAATATGTTTTAAATTTTCACTTTTTAAAATCATTTTCAATATTTTTAAAAATACAAAAAACAAATATACAAATTTCACAAAAGAACGCACTCATTGTAACTAAAGAAGGTTCTAGGTTACATGTTTAATATTTTTGGTTTCTTCCAAATCTATATACCCATGTATAATATTTCAAATTATAAAATAATTTTATATTAAAAAATAATTAATTAAATTAAATCAATTATTAATTAAGTTTTTATTATAATTAAAAAATTCCACAACCATTGTTGGTGAAGGGCCACCAATGCCGATAGTGAGACATCCAGTGATACTATCGAGGTCACCAAAATCGATGTGAGAAAATCTACTTGTACCCGGTGAAATTGCCATGATTTATGGTAGTTGAATCTCATATAATGCATATGGCTAAAACACATATTACAAATGCACTTTTTAATTATATATTCAGGAGTGATTAGCAAGCTTAACGTTAAAGGTCTATTTTTCCAATTTTATTTCAATTAGAGTTGAATAAAGTTTATTACTTTTAGATCATTTCTGAAATAGGCCTTGAATGATATTTAGAGTAAAAGTTATTATATAAAATGCTTTCACATATTGATTGTTGGAAAGCTGACAAAAAATTCCACTATTGGCGATGAAGAACAACAAGCAAAAAAGGAAAAGCTAAAGCTAAAGTTAATAAATTTCTTGACTAATTATCATCAACTGAACTTGTTATACCTGGAAAATCAAGGGTTGACGTGGGAAATCATGTGATAGAGTGTGACCTGCTCCCGTCAGAACGGTAAGCGCACGTCAGGCCTGCCAGACGCTGTGGAGCTCCCACCTGTCCATTCCCTGCTCCAAATCGCGTGAAATCAGCTTGGAAGGTGGGCAATGTGACGTAAAGCCGGATTTTGTCCTGACATTCACACCAACCCACAGATTTAATGATGATTATTTGCACTCATCTCACTATAAAAAGGGGAAGACCCCTTCATTGAGGGGATTCGGCCATTTTACACTCTGAACTAGCTTTCTCTGTCTCTCTCTTGTACCTTTGTATTTACTTTTCCCTAATCATTTGTAAGTCAGTCCGCTGTTGCGACCTGACCCACAATACTAATACAACTATCAGTGGACGTAGGACTTGCTACCTTAGCGTCCGAACCATTTTAAAAAGCTCTCATTATTGCATTTGCTCTACACGTTATCAATACCCACATATGTCTCTTGGCCAACCAACGTTACGCACGTGTCGATTAGTTGGTGTCAAAATCACGAATCAACAGTTTGGCGCTAGAAGGAGGGCCAGATTTAGTGTTCATCCTTCATCAGGAGAATCTCTAACCTACTGGTCCTACAGCAACAAATGGCCCGCCAATCTGAACCTGAGCAAGCCAACCAGCGCACTGAGGGAGTTCCCCTGACCCAAGGGGATACCTCTTCCAGAATACTTCCAGCTCCACAAAATGTTACGATGGATATCCCAGCAGGTTCGCAGCTTGACCCCGCTATCAGAAGCTACCTGGAGAGGTTCGACAATACTCTCCAGACGGTCAACCAAAGGCTGGACCGTTTGGACCAAGGTGTGCCATCTAGAATAGCTGGGGTGGTGCAACCGCCAAAAACGCCTGCAGGTCACGCGAAAGCGCGGCAAAGGGAAATAGCACGTGATGCGAGCACTATGGCGCGTAGACGTAAGGGTAAGCAAATGGCAAAAAGCAAGCCTACGGGCTCCAAAGGGCCAGTGAACACAAACCGTGCCCCAAGCAAGATGCCGGCAAAGCTGAGGCTCGGCGAGAAAGTGAATCCTGAGCTGTGCCATGCCACGTCGCAGATGAACCTGAGCAAGAGTGTTGGGCAGGGTGATTCTTATCACCGCCAGCAGAACGATCCTGATGGCTATCATGCGGGTGGTTCCCACACCTCGCGGGGCGGTTTGTACCACCTCGAGGGTCGTGAAAATACCCCGCACCATCTGTTGCCTTCGAAAGCCTCTAGCCAGGGTGTGTCGAGAGCGGCCAGAAGTGCCAACCGAGGCGAAGAGGAGCCCGACCTCTGAACTTTCCTGAACCGTAATCGCAAGGGCCAGACTCGCGTGGGTGAAAGCAATCCCCAACTGGCTCCGTTACCACAAATTGATGAGCTGCAGCGAGCTCTGGACAGGCTGAGAGAGCGGCAAAACAAGCAAGCCCATGTCGCCTCTGCATCCCCTTTCTCTCCCGAAGTGTTAGCTGCCGCACTCCCACCGGGGTTCAGAATGCCCGACATGCGACTGTTTGATGGGAACCATGACCCGCAAGATCATTTGTATGAGTTCAACGACCTGATGGAGCTCTACCAGGTCTCGGATCTTGCAAAATGCCATTGTTTGGCCGTGACTCTAACTTCTCATGCCAAACGGTGGTTAAGGTCACTTCCAATGGGATCGATCAGTTCGTGGCCTCAGATGAGCACGATTCCTACTGCATTTTCAAGCAAATCAAAAGTTTTCGATGCCTCTGAGCTATCTCAACAACATAAGACAAGAAAGGAACGAATCCCTATAATCTTATATCGACCGTTTCCATAGGGAACTCAACAAGGTTGCTCATGCCTCCGAAAAGTCCATTCGAACACTCATAATAGCTGGAGTTCGCCCGCAAATCGACCTGTGGAAAGAATTACAGGCTAAGGACGATTTTTGCCTCACCAGATTCTATAACCTCGCGGAAAAGTATCTCCTTATAGAAAATTCATTGGCGGCACTCCGTCATCGCGATCATGGCGCTTCGAGCAGTATGTCTGGTTGGGGAGAAAGTAGGAGAGCTGATCGCAAGGGAGACATTGACGATCAGCGAAAAGGGAAGAAACCCTACGAAAAGGGAAGAAACCCCACTACGAGCACAAAAAATCCTATCCTCCTGTTCCTCGTCGCGATCGCGACAGAATCCAATATACTCTACTGAACACCTCTGTATCTGCCATTCTTGATAAGTCCGAAGAAGCCAGTTTGCTCGGAGAACTCGAACCTATGAAAACCCCTACGACAGCCAGAAATAATAAAAAGTACTGTCGCTGTCATCGGGATAATGGGCACTATACTGATGAGTGCCGAGCTCTGAAACAAGCAATCGAAGAACTTATCAAGAAGGGGCACTTCAAGGAATACATCGATGACTCTGCTCCCTCGAAAGAGAAAGATCAGGGGGAGCCAAATAAGAAGCGTCGCGATCAGAAAGGGGTGCTCAATGTCAACTTGATTTTTGGGGGACCGCACTTCGCTGGAAATTCGTAAGGTGCCCAAGAAAGGTATGCTCCTGAAGCACATCACGACCTCATTAGAGTGATGAGTGCGGATCGGCGACCACAAAAGGTTCGCAAGGAGGTGGAGATCTCCTTCTCCGAGTAGGATGCGGCCAGGTTACACCATCCCCACGACAACGCCCTTGTAATCACTCCCCTGATAGGGCGCTATAACACCCAGAGAATGTTAGTGGATAACGAGAGTGCTGTGAACATCCTGTTCGCATCCACCTTCGAAAGGATGAATCTGGACGAGGCCGACCTGAAGCCTGCCTCGTTCCCGCTATAGGGATTTACGGGAGACCATCTCATCCCCAAGGGAACAATCTCACTCCCAGTCACGCTGGGCGATCTTAATGAAGTGACCAAGGTAATTGAGTTCTTAGTGGTAGACTGCCCGTCAGCCTTCAATGGGATCCTTGGGCAACCTCTGCTAAGGCAGTTCAAGGCAGTCACTTCAATTTACCATCTGAAGATGAAGTTCCCTACCCCGACAGGGATCAGGGAAGTTAGCGGGTCTCAACGCGCATCACGTGACTGCTATGTTAAAGCAATCCAGATGGCGTACAGAGGAAAGGGGGTTCTGCGAAGTGCACCCCAACAGGCTATGACGATCAGTAGGATCGAGCCGTAGCCTGGCCAGCAGAGGATAATATGGATCCTCGAATTCAGGAAATCCCTTCCAGCGGCCCAGTTGGGGACTTGTCTGAAGTATCAGTCGATCCGGAAGAGCCAAGCCGAGTGTTAAGGATTGGGAGCAGTCTCAACCCTCAGCTCACGACCGAACTGATAAGCTTCTTAAGGGAAAACATTGACGTGTTTGCCTGGTCACATTCAGATATGGTCGGGATCAGCTCGGACATTATTTGCCATGCATTGAACGTTGACAGTGAAGCCAAGCCGGTTCGCCAAAAAAGAAGAGTAATGGATCCGGAGTGGTATGTTGCATTAAAATCAGAAGTGGAAAACCTCCTCCGAAATGGGTCCATCCGAGAGGCACTCTACCCGACCTGGGTTTCCAATTCTATCCTGGTAAAGAAGCCGAACAGCAAGTGGTGGACCTGCGTTGATTTCAGCGACCTCAACAAGGCCTGCCCGAAAGACAGCTTCCCTCTGCCAAGAATTGACTAGCTCGTGGATGCCACCTCGGGGCACAAGCTGCTAAGTTTCATGGATGCATACTCGGGATACAATCAGATCCCGATGTATGGCCCAGACGAGGAGCATACGTCCTTCATTACAGACCAGGGGCTGTATTGTTACAAAGTTATGCCTTTCGGCCTCAAGAATGTTGGCACAACCTACCAGCGGCTGGTTAACCGAATGTTCTCCGACCAGATCGGAAAAACAATGGAGGTCTATGTGGACGACATGCTAGTAAAATCCCAGGTCGCCTCAGAACACATTGCACATCTCGCTGAGATGTTTGACATCCTCCGGCTGTACAGAATGAAGCTGAATCCTCTCAAGTGTTCATTCGGAGTATCGTCAGGAAAGTTCCTGGAGTACATGGTTAATCAGCGAGGGATAGAAATAAACCCCGAGAAGATTCAAGCTCTGCTTAATATGGAGAGCCCGACCAGCAAAAAACAGGTCATGAGCCTAAATGGGTGAATAGCAGCACTTAGTCGCTTCATATCAAGGCTAACAGATCGCTGCTTACCCTTTTTCAATGTTCTGAAGGCCAATAACAAATTCAAATGGACTCCCGAATGCGAACATGCGTTCCAGAGTATAAAAGAACACATCGGGAAGCCACCTCTCCTCTCTAAGCCTCTTCCGCAAGAGATTTTGCCCCTGTACCTGTCCGTCTCGCAATCCACGGTCAGTGCAGCCCTAGTTCGAGAAGAGGAAAAAGTTCAATGGCCTGTCTACTACGCAAGCAAGCACTTGTCGGATGCCGAGATGCAGTATCCGGAAATGGAACGATTAGCCTATGCTCTACTGATCGCTTCCAGAAAGTTGCGACCTTACTTCCACGCCTATACGATCCACGTAATGACTAATTACCCCCTTAGACAGTCCTCCAGAAGTCGGAAACCTCGGGTAAACTGTTCAAATGGGCCATGGAATTAGGCCAGTTTGACCTGAAGTACAAGGCCAAGTCGACCATCAAAGGGCAAGCTGTTGCTAACTTCATCTTAGAATTTTCCTATCTTCCAAGCGAGCAATAGCCTGGCGAAGCCATCCGGGAAAGTATTTAGAACCTGTTGACCTGGAACCTCTACATCGACGGGTCATCAAACAGAAAAAGGGTCGGTGTGGGTCTTCTCTGTGTAAGCCCCGAAGGGGCTTGAATTCATGGCATTCTCCGATTTAGATTTAAAGCGACCAACAATGAGGCTGAGTATGAAGCCCTGCTCACCGGATTACGACTGGCCAAAGAAATGGGTGCAACCGCGATCAGTGTCTACAACGACTCCATGCTGGTCGTCAACCAAATTTTAGGGGAACATCAAGCCAAGGAAGAAAACATGGTTCCCTATCTGAAAGAAGCTAAGGCCGCTCTCGGGCCATTCAAACACTTTGAAATCACTCAGATCCCCAAAGATAGCAATTCTGTAACGGACACCCTGGCAAAGATAGCCTCGTCATTGGATTCAGAAGCTCTAGGTAGTATTCTTGTTCGGTTTGTCAATGCTCCAACTATCAGTTCAACCGAACAGGCTGTGAATGTGATGCAACCAGATTCCTGGATGACTCCCATTTTCCAGTACCTCAAGGATGGGACCTTGTCGGACGACAAGGTCGAGGCAAGGGTCCTGCAAGCAAGATCTGCTCATTACACACTTATCGGGGACCTGCTGCATAGGAGAGGATTCAGTGCCCCTCTCCTCTGATGTGTAACCAGTGAAGAGGCAGATTATATCATGAGGGAAATCCATGAAGGGATATGCGGTAATCACACTGCCGCACGATCTCTCGCGAACAAGGTTGTTCGTCAAGGGTATTACTGGCCCCGGATCCAAGAAGATACCCACAATTTTGTCAAGAGTTGTGACAGGTGTCAACGGTTCGCGAACATTCCGCGAGCCCCCTCTCACGAGTTGATAACGATGTCTAGCTCTTGGCCGTTTTCCATGTGGGGGATCGACCTTATCGATCCCATGCCAGTCGAAAAAGGGGGGGTTAAGTATACCGTGGTCGCGGTAGACTATTTCACAAAATGGGTGGAAGCTGAACCGCTGGCTGCGATCACGACCAGAAAGCTGAAAGACTTCGTTTTCAAGAACATAGTGTGCCGCTACGGAATTCCTCACACCCTCATTTCGGATAATGGAAAGCAATTCGACAACGAGGAGTTCAAGCATTTCTGCGACAAGCTGGGCATCCATAAAAAATTTGCCACAGTCGCAAGACCAAAAGCAAATGGCCAAGTTGAAGCTGTCAACAAGACCATCAAGCACACTCTAAAGGCCAAACTTGGGGCAGCCAAGGGAAATTGGGCCGACGATCTCCCCGAAGTCTTATGGGCATACAGGACAACTCCGAGAACTTCTACCTCAGAAACCCTCTTTTCGCTAGCCTATGGCTGCGAAGCAATGATTCCTATGGAGGTAGGAACTGATTCTCTTCAGAGAGACTTGTACGATGAGGTTGAAAACGAAGCACTTATGAGAGCAAGTCTGGATCTTGTTGAAGAGCACCGCAGCAAGGCTTCGCTAAGGATAGCAGCCTACTAGCAACGTGCGAAGAGGTTCTTCGATTCAGGGGTCAAGCGAAGAGACTTCCAGGTCGGAGACCTTGTGCTAAAAGAAGTTCTCCTCGGAACCAGGGAGCCAAGCGTGGGGGTATTAGGACCGAACTGGGAAGGTCCATACCGGGTCGACAAGGTGATCAGACCGGGGACTTACCATCTTAAAAGGTTGAACAGTTCCAAAGTACCCCGAGCTTGGAATGCCGAGCACCTCCGGCCATACTATCAGTAATCCCGAACTCAGCTCTCATTGTAAATTAGGTTTTGATTTTGTTAGTTTCCTTTTTCTTGTAAAATATTATCCTGTTCGCTTGTAACAATTCGCATGTAATATTGCCTATGTAAACAAATTGAAACTGTAGACTGCACTCATGTATGATTAAGCGAACAGCAATTGAAAGCAAAATGTATTCCATTTATGTACAACAAAAACTGTTAGACCCTATTAATTCCTGGAGCCAGTCTCATCGCACTATGCTTGGTCGGTAGGATGATTCTTCGAGGCAGGACTAGAGCCCTCTGCCTGGTCGGACCCTCGGGCGGCTACTGCTGCTTGATCATTTTCCCTCGCCAAGATCTGCAAGGTTTCTTGCTACTCCCTCGGGAGGTCGGACATATCCAGATATGGGTTCTTTGGTCGAAGGGCATAAATGGACCCGATCGCCCAGTGGCGGCCTTATCCTCGACCTCCTCTGACTGGATCCGTATTTCTTCAGTCAAGGAAGCAACTCTTCCCTGACTCTCCTAGAGCTCGGCCTCAAGAGCTAGCCTTCTCTTTTCGGAGGTCTCCATTTCTTATTCCGCTCATTGAGCACGCATTAGAGTCGTCTGAAGCTCCTGGTCCTTCTCACCGACCTCCTTGGAGAGTCTAGCGGTTGTCCTTTGAAGCTCTTTCACCTCCTCCACACGTCGCTCATGCTTCGTCTTTTGAAAGTCGACTGTACGCATAGCGACCGACTTTTGGTTCAAGTATCTATTTGTTGCCTCAGCAGACAGCGCTCTTTCCACTTCGACGTCCTCCAGGCTCTGTTTGAGCTTCACAATCTCCTCTTTCAATTCATTTTCCCCCTTTGTGGCCCCCAGCCGAGCTTTCTCCATGGACATCCTCATGGCGAGCAAAGCCTGCGAACAAGAAGTGTTAGAATGAAAATGGTGGACAAACTCTTCAAGAACAGTTCGTTTACCTTGCTTAGATGCTGAAACGATGTGGTCATCAGGTCGTTGCCCGTATCGGCGAACTCATCGTATGACTCCGATAGCCCACACTCAAGTAGAGAGTAGACTATCGGCTGCAGGTATTCAGGCAGGTTCCCTAGCGCGTCCGGCACTGGTGTGTCTTTGGCCTTGTCGGCAGCCACCATCTCGTCTGCGGGTTCCTTGCCCGACCTCCTTCCGACGTCCCATCACGACCTCAGGGGTTCATCCTCAGATTCGGTCTCTGACTCATCGACATGAATCTGCTTCCTCTTCTTCGATCGCTGAGCCATTGTCTTCTGCCTTGGGCGAGCAGGCGATGGATGAACGACCTGCTCTGTCCTGGTCGTTTCTTCCTCAAGACACGGCAGGGGAGGCGTGGCAGTTCGCACCGGTTGTGCCGCTATGGGGCGGGCAGCTTCGGCCGCCCTAGCCCTCCTCGATCGAGGGAAGTTAAATGACGCTCGCTGGGGCTACTCGGATTCTTTCGGAGGCATGGTCGCTGCATGCAAGTACGTTAGTAACTAAACAAAAATTATTCTATGACCAGAAGGGAATCAGTGTAACTTACATTCTGGGGACTCTAAAGACGCGTTGTCACTAAAAAAACCGTACTTTCGCAAGTTCGCAGTCGTCACGAGCTTCCTCGCATCCCGACTTTCTTCGGGGAGGACCCCAAAAGACACGATCCTGTCCGGGTCGGTGAGCATGTCCAGGCTGGTCATCTTGTTAACTACAAAAGAATGCAGGTTGTTAGAAAAAGGAAGCGCACAGTTAATGAATCTAGCGAAGAGGAACCTACTTGGTTTCTGAAAGCGGCAGTGGCCGTCGTAGCAGAAGAAGAAGAACTTTGTCTCGTAGGCCCCCGCGTTGCTAGGATGGCTATGTATCCCTTCGATGATGGTAGGTCACCAGAACAAGTAATAGGAGTCCTTGTCCTTACTCTTTTTTAGGAAATATGCGACGCTGAGCTCCACCGCCGGACAGAAGGTCATTTTAGCCATCGTACGTTGCCCCGTATGTCGGCATGGAACAAAATCCCTAAACCCTAACAGTAACTCGAGCCGCCATTCACGGCTCGAACCCGACTCCAGCGTCGCGTCTCTGATGAAACATCAGATGACCTAACGCCATTGCATCGCAAACCAAAAAAAAAAAAAAAAAGAGAGAAAGGGAAGAAAAAACCTTTACCTTTTGGGGGATGTGACCGTGGACGGTTCTTGCTTCAGGTATCAAAGAGATGCCAATCAGAAAAGAAGAGCTTCCGGTTTGTAGAGAGTTTTCACTCGAGGCAAAAGGGATTCTGGTGGCATCATCTGAAAAATTTGGGCTTTTATATGACTATGGACATGCGTTTACCACCCCTCGGAATCCAAACGACGCATTTCTCTCTCTCCGCATTAAATGCGCTCCACGCCGCATTAAATACTGCTATAAGAGTTGTCGTTTCAAGCGTGTCATGCAATTAATGCTCTGCCAAAGTAATAACGTGTCAGCACATAACGCATTTAATGCGCCTGACAAACGCTTTAACACGTGCAGAGCGCCTGTCAACGCAGAAACGACCTCATTAAATCTCTATCCCTAAGGTATAGTAAGGAACGTCTGATGAAGTCGGGACGTTTGGGTGATGGCTGTCAGGTCGTTTGGGCGAGGTTTGTGCAAGGTCATGTTCACAAAAGGCCCTATCCCGAGCTTCTTCCATTCAGGTCGGAATTATCAGAACCTCCAATCGCGGCATGACTTAGTTTCCAAGGTTCGATCCTCGAACCTTAAAAACTAGGGGACTTCTGTTATGCCTGGAAAATCAAGGGCTGACGTGGGAAATCACGTGATGGAGTATGACCTGCTCCCGTCAGAACGGTAAGCGCACATCAAGCCTGCCAAACGCTGTGGAGCTCCCACGTGTCCATTCCCTGCTCTAAATCGTGTGAAATCAGCTTGGAAGGTAGGCAATGTGACGTAAAGCCAGATTTTGTCCTGACATTCACACCAACCCACGGATTTAATGATGATTATTTGCACTCATCTCACTATAAAAAGAGGAAGACCCCTTCATTGAGGGGATTCGGCCATTTTACACTCTGAACTAGCTTTCTCTGTCTCTCTCTTGTACCTTTGTATGTACTTTTCCCTAATCATTTGTAAGTCAGTCCGCTGTTGTGACCTGACCCACAATACTAATACAACTATCAGTGGACGTAGGATGTGCTACTTTAGCGTCCGAACCACTTTAAAAAGCTCTCATTATTGCATTTGCTCTACACGTTATCAATACCCACGTGTGTCTCTTGGCCAACCAACGTTACGCACGTGTCGATTAGTTGGTGTCAAAATCACGCATCAACAGAACTTTTTCTAAGTTGGTAAAGTTAAGCTTCTTCAAATTGCATTTGGGTTCATTAAAAAAGGGAAGATTATCACCAACCACCTCTAAAGTTTCATTAATAAATGGATAGACTAAACAACATATTCCCACCCAAGGTTGAGCGAAATCCTATGCTAATACCCTTGGTTTTATTTATTCCAAATACCCACCCTTAATTTAACACCATTTCCTTTATTTTAACAGTAAAAGGGCAGATTGGTCTTTCTCTCTTTTTTTTTTTTTTTTTTTTTGTCCTCTTCCCTTCCCATTTCTTTCCCAAGTACGCCTCCTCCTCCCATCTTCTTCCTCTTCCCTTTCCCACCCAAGGTTTAGCTAAAGCCTAAGTTAATACTCTCTGTTTCATTTATTCCAAATACCTACCCTTAAATTAACACAGTTAGTGACTATTGGGTTTTGACGGATGTTATTACTAAACTGCCCTTCACCCCATTCCAAACCACCATGGCACCACCATAGCCAGCCAAACCACCACCGCACCACCATAGCCAGCCAAACCACCACCAGAACCCATTCCAAACCAACCCATCCCAAACAACCACCATAGCCATCGAAACTACCCCATTCCAAATCCCACAGCCAGCCAAACCACCACCACCACATCCCATTCCAAATCACCCCATCCCAAAACCACCACAGCATCCAAACCACCACCATAGTCGGTCAAATCACCCCATTCCACACCCAATAGCAACCACAAAAAATCACACCATTTCAATAAGAAAAACAAAAAAAACATAAAACAAAATACAAAAGCAAAAGCAAAAGCAAAAAACAAAATAGAAACCCTAGGGAGAATAGGCTTAAATCGATGTTGAAATGTGAGAAATCGAGGATGGAAATCATGGGGTTATTGGAGAGGGCTCTTTGATGAGTTAAATGGTGGGTTTGATGAAGATTTTTGGTGATGGGGCTGCCGGAAAGAAGTTGGCGGAATGCGACGCTTGAGGTGAAGGGTGATGGTGAAAAGGGGAGTCAAGGTGGTTGAGGGGGCGGGTTGGGATGGTGAGGCACCGGGGAGGAGGAGGTGTAGAGGGACAAAGAAGAAGATGGGAGGAGGAGGAGGAGGCGGAGATAAGGAATAGAGGGAAAGGGAAGAGGAAGAAGATGAGAGGAGGAGGCGTACTGGGGAAGAAATGGGAAGGGAAGAGGGGGAAAAAATAAAGAGAAATACCAATTTGCCCTTTCACTGTTAAAATAAAGGAAATGGTGTTAATTTAAGGATGGGTATTTGGAATAAATGAAACCAATGCTATTACATTAGGATTTCGCTCAACCTTGGGTGGGAACATGTTGTTTTAGTCTATGAAAAAGTGCTTTCACATATTGATTGTTGGAAAGCTAACAAAAAATTCCACTATTGGCGATGAAGAACAACAAGCAAAAAAGGAAAAGCTAGAGCTAAAGTTAATAAATTTCTTGACTAATTATCATCAACTGAACTTTTTCTAAGTTGGTAAAGTTAAGCTTCTTTTTGCATTTGGGTTCATTAAAAAAGGGGAGATTATCACCAACCACCTCTAAAGTTTCATTAATAAGTGGATAGACTAAACAACATATTCCCACCCAAGGTTGATCGAAATCCTCTGCTAATACCCTTGGTTTTATTTATTCCAAATACCCACTCTTAAATTAACATCATTTCCTTTATTTTAACAGTAAAGGGGCAGATTGGTTTTCTCTTCTTTTTTTTTTTTCCCCTCTTCCCTTCCCATTTCTTTCCCAAGTACGCCTCATCCTCCCATCTTCTTCCTCTTCCCTTTCCTTTTCTTCCTTATCTCCACCTCCTCCTCCCATCTTCTTCTTTTTCCCTCTACACCTCCTCCTCTCCGGCGCCTCACCATCCCAACCCACTGCCCCCCCGACCACCTTGACTCCCCTTTTCGCCGTCACCCTTCACCTCAACTGTCGCACTCCGCCAACCTCTTTCCGGCAACCCTATCACCAAAAATCTTAATCAAGCCCACAATTTAACTCATCAAAGAGCCCTCTCCAATAACCCCATGCTTTCCGTCCCCGATTTCCCACCTTTCAACACCGATTTAAGCCCCCTCCCTAGGGTTTCTATTTTGTTTTTTGTTTTTGCTTTTGTTTTATGTTTTATTGAAATGGTATGATTTTTGGTGGTTGCTATTGGGTTTGGAATGAGGTGATTTGGCTGACTGTGGTGGTGGTTTGGACGCTGTAGTGGCTTTGGGATGGGGTGGTTTGGAATGGGATGTGATGGTGGTGGTTTGGTCGGCTGTGGGATTTGGAATGGGGTATAGTTTGGATGGCTATGGTAGTGGTTTGGGATGGGTTGGTTTGGTTTGGAATGGGTTGTGGTGGTGGTTTGGGTGGCTCAGGTGGTGCCGTGGTGGTTTGAAATGGGGTGAAAGGCAGTTTGGTAATAGCATCCGTCAGAACCCAACATTCACTAACTGTGTTAATTTAAGGGTGGGTATTTGGAATAAATGAAACCAGGAGTATTAACTTAAGTTTTAGATAAACCTTGGGTGGGAATATGTCGTTTACTCTAAATGGATATTTCTATCCACTGTTTCAATCAATAACACAGGTTTGAATTTTAAGAAAGGGTTAGAAAGGAATATATGCCCTTTAAACGCCCTTAGGTGACAACTATGACAATAGCTGATAGAGACTCTTAGATATATTATTCAATAGATATTGCGTTCATTCCCCTCGATTACTAATAAAGGTGACTATTGGAAAATTTACCCAGTCGTTCATTTCATGGTCTCGGGTGATTAGTAAAGGTGCGCACAAGCTAGCTCGGATACCCCTGATCACTAAAAGAAAAAGACATATACACCCTTTAGCAGTTAGTTTTCGACAAATTATTTTACTAGTTTTTTAAAACAAGGTCCTCAGACTCTAGGAACGAAAATGTAAATGTCTCAACTTTATTAAAGAAATAATTAGAAAGCACATTTATTAACTAATTCCATTAATTAAAAAAGCTAAAAGAATTTATTTTGATAAAAGTAATTAAGTAAAATAAAATAAATGTTATTTTACTCCAGTTTTCGATTACAATAACTGAAATAAAATTTTCATAAATGTTATTCTTAATTAATTATATATTACCCAATTTGAAGAAATAATCCTTTAATGTTAAACTAGCAGAGAATTAATTATTTAGTGCATTGTGAGAAACGTGGAAAGTGAAAACTAAGGCCCTTCCATCATTCAATCAGGACTCGCCCTTCCGACAATAAAGAGAAAAGATAATGAACTCATTGATTTTAAAATATTATATATTTATTGGAGATGATGAAACAAGGCAGACTTCCGCAACGTTTATAAAAAGTATTGGTTCCACCATTATTGCAATTTGCAATAATTCTCGCCCAAATGAAATGCAAAAGAGCCTAAAGCTAAAGTTATAAAATTTATAATTCCAAGGAATGAAATAAGTCGACAAATATTACTCTAAATATGTTTCAAGGCCTACTTTAGAAATGATCTAAAGCTTTTAACTTTATTTAACTTTAATTGAAATAAACCTTTAACGTTAAACTACAATTTAATTTGTTAGTGCGGTGTAACAAACGAGGAAAGTGGGACTCAGGCCCCTCCATCATTCAACTTTACTAAAGTATCTTTACTGTCCTAGCAATCTTAGCTGTCTCTTTGCCTCACTCCCATTTGCACATAGTAAAATACAAGAATGCAAGTTTTACACCAATGAAACATTAAGGGAATAAATTAAATAGTAGGGACTTACATACAATTTTTAGGGATATTTTTATTAGATTTCAAACTTTTGGACACCAGTTTAACTTGCCAGTCAAATCGGTTAAACCGATCAATCCGAGACTCAGCCACTTTACCAGGTTTCACCCCGTATTGGTTTTTAACACATTGAAAGTAACATCCATTAATTTTTTAGAGCCCTTGCTCTGAACATATATACAACCTACGTTTCTACATGAAGTCATGAACATGATGGAGCATCTGAAACTATATAATCTTAACAATACTACAAGATAAAAGATTCAATAGGAAATAGTTTTAGTTTTTAGATTTTCAAGGTATATTGATAATCCAATTTTTCATAGTGATTTTGCATTGAATTTCAATAGAATTTAGGATACTTTTCATATGTATTACACCATAATTGCTACTTAATTCACTTAATTGTGCTTTGTAGGTTTAAACGATGATTGTGAGCATAAATGATGACTTTAAGCATAAATAACATAACTTGAGCTTGTTAAGTCAGAATAACCTGACTTCAACATCTTTGGAAAGATAAGAGGCAAATCTACAACTTTCATGCTTTGGATTTTTCCTAATTCTGACTGAAAAATGGTGAAAACTTGGCTTGAAGTTGTTAACGACACGTCTGCGCACTGAAGAAGATGTATTTTGGAATGTGCTTCAATATTTTTACGATAACTTGAGTTGTAGACATTGGATTAGGATGATTTGAGTTGCTTTTAGTTCTAATTTCATGATTTGAGTGTTTATTTGTATGCTTATTATCTTTGGATGCCTGTTCACCATTCAAATGATGTGTTGTTCACGATGAGACTGAGAAATGATTCATGATATATGCTTATTGGGATAAACACAATAGATTGAGCAAATTAATAGAGATAGATAAAAGCGATCTATGAAATTTAGATAAAATTCCATGAAGCTTAAAAAATTTAGATGTATTAGACTTCAATTCTTGGGTTTGGAAGATTAATAGGAATGAGTGGAGTGGTATAACCTGAGAAGGAGTACCAAACATATTAGAAAATTCGATTTTCAATCAAGAAATTAGAACTTAGGTAACATAAGCTATAAATTGAACAAGCATAACTAGGTGAAATCAACACCTTAACATTTTTTATCATTGTTTGACTCGTTTGAATAATGGGTTTTGCTTTAGTTTCATTGTCATTCTTTGCTATTTTGTTAATTTGTAAGTAATTGTTAATTTTCTATCAATCCATTTATTGTTGCTTCAATTAATATTATAACTAGAGAATTCACTGGTCAATACATTATCCTCATGGGAACTATAGTTCATCATTTTATTACTTCTTACAACTATTGCATTTGTATTTTAACATCACCAACACACATAAAAAGTGCTTGAATAGATTATCCTTTAAAATTAGCCTATAAAAACATTAAATGTAATGTTTATGGTGATCAAGAACTTTTAAGACACAACTCGGACATGAACTCATAAGAAAAACAAAAAGCATAAATTTTCAGTCGTGGATATCTTATAATCCAATGGATGTGAGAATGAATTTGGAGATACTGTAGTTATTTTGTTTGCCACCTCAACAAGTCTTGCACCGTTGGATTGTATTGAATCCACGGTTGAAAATTTGCGTAAAAAAATTTAAGTTAAAAGATCTCATCCTATATATAACCCAAGAAGCGACTATTTTGGCATTTATTGGATTAGTCAATGGAAAGTCCAAATATAGTTGATTCTTGGACTACTAGAAACAAGAATCCGAATAGTTGCTTCTTGGGTTAATCAACACAAATGGCCACTTCGGCTATAAACAGTTAGTTCTTACTTCTTAGGTCCAAATAATTGTTTCTTGGGTTATTCATCACAGAGGCCCAAATAGTTTCTTGGAACCTTCAATTAAAAGTGACCAAAATTAATTTGTCCACCTATGGTTACCTGAAAATTACTTTGGTACCCCTTGAACAAAAAACCATCAATGTTCCACCCTTCGCTGCTCAACGTTAATGGATTTTGTTATTAGAAACAACTACAAGCACTATAATTACTATAATACCCCTGATACTTTGATTTTGATTATTTTAATATTAAATAAATAAAGGATATTGACTTCTAAATTGTTTATATATACAAAATTTAATAAAAATTCTTAAACAAATAAGCTGAAACTTTGAACTTTAATTAATCTAGATAAGTTGAAAGATCAACAATCGATTAAAAAAAAACTGTCAACAAAATATTGAAAAAAAGAACGAGTAGAAAATTATCGATAAACATAAAAAAAAAAAAAAAATCAAACGTAGATTACAACTTCATCTACTCCATATCAGTGTTCTAAAACCCGGATCGGTTGGTTCGACAGGTCAGACCGTCGACCGGCCCCTTCTCCATCTGGGGACACCTAAAGCGGTTTTAGCCATTAGCTTGATTGACCAATTGCACCAATGGAATAGTGTCAAACTGTTGGTTCAACCAGCTTAGTGGCTAAACCAAGTTACTAATATCCATCTACAGCCTGTTTTCGATGCCCGTTGCACCCACCTTACACCACCATTGGCATCACTTTCACCTCCATGAAAAAAATCCTCTAACATCTCCGGCCAAGTGCGCTTGCTGATCGTATACCGTCATCCACCTGGTGGCTCACGCGATTGCTTGTCTTCAGGCTGATATCCAGCCGCTTTTGGCGACAATCACTCCACCTAACACCACCATCACTGCCACCTCCTTCTGCAGAATCTTCACACCAAAACCCCCTTCAAAAAAGTCGAGGGAATTGAACTGGAATTCCTTCTCTCTCTCTCTCTCTCTCTCTCTCTCTCTCTATATATATATATATATATATATATTACACACACACACAAAAGAAGAAAGAAGGAAAGGAAGAAAAGGGTTAAGAGATTAGTTGGATTGAAATTGAAAGTCAAGAAGAAGAGATTGATTAAAAAAGATTTGAAGCTTCTTCTAAGCTTGCAATTTTTGGATCAACTTTACTTTTCCTGTTTCAGTTTTTCTTCTACTGATGCATTTTTCTATTGGATAAATCTATCCTTACAAAGAAGTTTACAAAGTAACTTACAAAGTGAAGGAAAAAACAAAAGAAAAACGGAAAAAGAGAAAGAGAGAGAGAGAGAAATTATGAAGATGAAGGGTGGAGATTAACTTTGTATGCCTCCTTTGTAGGCTTCTTTGTAAGAATAGCAACTCCCTTTTCTATTATAGTCTTCCCCGGATTTGGGCTTTGTTGGACTCAAAGGTGTGTTTGGACTTTTCTCTTTAAACTGATTTTGCTTTTCTATACTATAATTTTTAAACTATTATATATACTTAAAAATTAATATTTAAAATAATCATTTTTTTTATAAAAATGTTTCTTGTGATATTTTTTTGACATAATATTTAAAATCTATTTTCAAATATAAAAATTATGGAAAATAGAAAATGACATGGGCTCAAATCTGAAAATAAACAGGCCATTAACTAGGCCTAGGCCGAGAATTGAGCTGAGGCTGGTTCATTTAAAAAGTTGCATGTAGGGGTGTGTTTGCTGGATTACAAACCTATAGGGACTGATGAGAATTTCTCAAGAGTATGTCTGTCAAGTTTCATACTACGGTTCTATGTTGACGTCACCGGTCCGACCGGCCATAGACTATCATTTAATTTCCTCAAACAATAAATTCACAACAACATTCTCAAATGACAGAGAATTCATTCCACGACCAACAACAACAATCATATTCTCCCAGGAATCTAGTAACGAGCACAACATCATAATGGCTTTATCATCATCGAATTTAAATTTATACCCATTGACAACAACTGTCCCATAAGCGTATTAAATGCATTCAAGTGTGTTGAAAACGAATCTCTCTCATATGCAAATTATACAGCTTCTTTTGTAGAAATAGTTTGTTGACAAGAGACTTACTTTGATAGAGAGATCCTGGTTTGTTCCAGAGATCTTTTGCAGATTGTTCACCCAAAACATTCACCAACACAAAATCTGCAAGACACTTTCTAATCAAGCCTCGCGTCTTCTAATCTTGTCGATCCTATTGTGTTGTCTTTGATGCGGACCCTTGATCTGCAGATGCTGAAGTTTCTTCCACCGTTGGTTTTGAATCTTCAATAACATGCTACAAATCTATGTCAACAAGTAGATCCTCCATCTTAAGTTTCCATAACTCAAAATTATGTCCTTCGAAATTCTCGACTTCCAAATGTGTTTGACCAATCGACATCTCTCTAGAAAATGACTTATTGTTTTCAATCAAGAAAAGATTTTAACTACGAATTGTAAGCTCTAATACCAAATGTTGAATCCGAATCCAAACCATGCCACAAGTAAAGAATAAAATAATAACAGAACACAAACAATTTACCCTAGTTCGTTCCTTTTCAAGGAACTAGTCCAATATTCAAATGTAGTAGTGATTTGAAATCTACAGAATACAATAATGAAAAGTAAGCTCACTCTTTTCTATCTATTCTTTAGTATATCTCACAATAGGTTTTCCACTGCTACCTTAGGTTAACAATAAACATAATCCCATATGGGCTAAACTCTCATAGGCCCAAATATTTACAAACCAATAACTAGCCCAATTACTAATTAGACCCTAGAGTGCATTAACATACACTGATAATCTGTACAAAGTATGAATGATATCCAACATGTTGGATGATCAACCTAGTAGGGTTGACATTGTTGTTAGACACGCCGCTAGCGAGAGAGACAAGTTTTGGCCGCTGACTACCCTATAGGTCACTTCTAATTTTTTCTTTAATTTAAATTTTAAAAAAATTGTTACTATTTATTTAAAAATTTATTTATTTTCAATAATTAGATTATTTAATAATTATTAATACATTTAATTCGGTATTATAACAAGCATACGATACCATTATATTCAACCAAATCATTCCATCTTATTGTCTCTAATCTAATACGAAAAAAGTTAGTTAAGTCTTGTGCGTTACACCAAATACACCCCATATGGATCTACAAACCAAACAAAATGCTTAGATATATGAAATCAAATACATAAAGAAGTTAGGTTTTATATGACCTTTTATATTATATCATAGAACTTAATTAAATTCAATGAAGCTAGTTTGAAAAAAAGATGGGTTATATTATATAGCATCATTCAAAAACTATTCTTAAGAATATTTTAACTTATTTAAAATAATTTTTTAATAAAATTTATTATATACTTAATATACGAAAATTAAAATCTATATTCAAATTTTATATAAAATATTGCTTATGTTTTTTAATTTAAATCTTTAATATAAATTCTAATATAATCTATATAATTCTGAAGCCCACCCTTGCTATTGATTGTCATGTGAATTCCACGTGGGATGTCACATATGATCTTAAGAGTTCTATTAATATATGATTGTCATGTAAGACTTCAGTTGTAGCTCTAAAATTGTTATTTATTTGTATTAATAGGCATATATTGTGCATCCTAAGGTCTAAATTAAAAGATATATAGATTCATATTAGTCTTTTCATATTCACCTAAATATTAATAACAATTAAATAGTGACATTCAAAGGTCTAAAGAAAACTTTGTTTATATATATAAATTCATATTTGTCCCCTCGTATTCATTTAAATTCAATCGATTGATATTGTCATTATATGTGTTGTTAGGGCTGTAAACGAGCCGAGCCGGCTCGCTCGGCTCGATAAAAGCTCGATAAAGGCTCGGCCTGATAAGGCTCGGTTCGACTCGACTCAAACTCGGTTCGTTAACCGAGTCGAGTTCGAACACAGTAAAGCTCGACTCGTGGGCTCGCGAGCCTAGCTCAGCTCGATTAAGCACTGTACACTTCACAGGGTGTTTTGGTGATTTTTTAAACTATTAGGTATTAAACTGATATTTTATAGTAAAAAATGTTTTAAAAAATGACAGTTACCCCCCTCCCCCTTAATTGCAAGTTTGAAATAACACGATATTGCAAAACAGAGTGTCAAATTCAGTTCCTGCCCTAAATCCCAAATCTCCATCAAAGACCCAAATCCCAAATCGCGAACCAAACACTCTGAAAACTGAAATCGGTAATCTCCGTCGCCATCTCCGATCTCGACAACCGGAAAAGGAGGCCCAACACTCTGAAACTTCCAGGTTTGTTTGTTTTATGCTTTATTACAAACTGACATTGTTTTATGGATTACTACAGTTACCGTGTATCTTATTTTTCAGCTACAAACTGACATTGTTTTTTTATTTGAAGATTTCTTGTTAAGAATTTTGCCTGGTGATGAGAAGAAAATATCATAAGCTTTTTCACTGTTTAATGCGGACACGTTGGTAGAATATTAGTGATAGGAGGCCAAAAAAGTGCTTATAAAGGAGAATATTTGCATAAGTTATTCATTGAGTGATTTTGTAAAGGATTTGTTTGGGAGGTTGCTAGCTCCTCAAACTGCTAGCTGGGGTTTATTTTCTTTTTCTGTTTCCTTTATTTTGCTTCAGTCCTTTGAATATTCTACTTCATCTTTATCAATATATTTCAGCTATTACATATTTGCTTATTCTGTGGTTGTAATCTTGAAACGGTGAGTGTTCAATTTGCTGGATGTGTGATTAAAACCCAGGTCTGTATCATAGGACTATGCAAATTTTCTTTCTTCTGTTTTTGGAAAAGAGAATAATTATAGGAGATATTCGTTTTGTTGAGGAGAACAAATTTTAGAAGAAAAGTAGGGGCTGCTCAAAGTCAATGATTTGTCCTTAAACAAGAAGCTGGATGTTAAATTTGCTGCAGTCTTGATAAGCCCTTTTTAAAGTAACTCTAATCCATTCTCTGGACTCTTAGAGGGATTTCTGTGAAACTAAGCATCTCTATGAAAGATCGTATATTTGTTCATTTTGCTATCTGAAAATTGCAATTGAAGTCTACTCTCAAATTTGAAGGAAAATAAAATGATATAAGATATACATAAAAGTCAGTGATGATGATAATGTGACTGATGATTATTTGTATTTAGGGCCATATTTGTTTGATGTAGGTTTATTTTCTTTTTGTAAAATTATATATTGTTTGAGCCCAGTTTATGTTGTATCTAGAATTTTGTTACTAAGAGTTATAATGCAATTCCAAATAGACTAGTTTGTATTTATTCTGCTACAGAAAGTCAAATATTTTTGGGATTTCAAAATAATTGAACAATTTTCTACATATCTATGTGAAGAAACTGTGAATATTATTTTTCTCTGGGAAAACATCCTTTGTCAGAATCAATGGTCACTATAGACTATAGCTCATTGACAGCTCCAGGTGCAATTGTTACTGTTGTCAGAGGTATATCCTCTCAAATTATATTGCATAGTTCTTCTTCACAAGTTAAAATCTATGGCAAGCAATTTCTGTTTCTCAAATTGCAACTTGTGATTTTTTTTCCTAGATGAATAATAAGTCCCTCTGAAATGGTTACCACTGGTTTAACGAAAATCAATGTGATTCTGCATGATCTTCTGAATTCAATATTTATTGATTTCACATTTGTTATTGAGTTCTGATGTTTTTATACTTGGAATCTTTTTTCTCTCTTTCTCTTGGAAGTTTATATATATATATATATCAGCACTTGCATAATTGCATTGATTGAAGAAACCCTTTTGGGTATATATTTTTGTAAAATGAATATATATTATGTCAATTATATATTATTTTAACTTTATGATATTGTCTAACAATAGTGGTTAATTCATTTTTCAATTATAGGTATGGCATCGGGAGACAATTCCTTAAGCACCCCTACATTGGATGACGTCGACGATTGTGTTACAGTAAGAGTAGTCGATCGGCATAACATTTATGGAAGCTCAGGTGGTACCGAGCAAAGTGTGAGTAGCCCCAAAAATGTTGAGAATGATAATCAACTAGAGAGGAAGAAGAGAGCGAAGACATCAGCTGTGTGGTCAGAATTTACAGAGGTGGTTCTCCCTAGTGGTATAGGGAAGGGAGAGTGTATTCATTGTAAAACAAAGTTGAAAATCACTACCAGTGGAAGCACAACACAATTCAACAGACATTTGAAAAGGTGTGCGAAGAGAACAGCTCACTTAAGGCAACAACAAATAAATTTCCCCCCTTCCAATTCTCAGGGTGGCTCTAATGTCTTGCCTGCTCTACGGGGCCAATTCAGTATGCTGAAGATGAGGGAGTTTATTGCACATTGGGTGCTGATACATGAGCATCCATTTTCTATTGTGGAGGAAGAGGGGTTGAACAACATGATGAAGTACTGGATTCCTGAATGGACTCCGATATCCCGTAATACTTGTAAGAATGATTGTATGAAAGTGTTTGAAAGTGAGAGACAGAAGTTGTTGACCTTATTGAAGGGTGTTAGGAAGATAAGTCTGACCACAGATCTATGGCATTCAGGCAACCAGAGGATGGAATACATGGTTTTGACTAGGCATTGGATTGATGATCATTGGAAGTTTAATAGACGGGTGTTGAACTTTATTCATTTCCCTCCTCCCCGTTCTGGTGTTGCCATTGCTGATGCAATTTTCAAGTGTTTGATGGATTGGGGAATTGAAGCTAAGGTCCATACGATATCGGTGGATAATGCTTCAAGCAATGATGTTGCATTAAAAGTGTTGAAAGATAATTTCCAAGCTATGGGGAAGCTCATATGTGGGGGCAAGATGTTTCATGTGAGGTGTTGTGCACATATCTTGAACCTGGTTGTTCAAGATGGTCTTTATAAGATTAGAAACATTATTGAGGACATATGTGATACTGTGTCGTATATCAATTCATCAGAGAGTAGACTAAAGGTGTTTGAAGAGATTGTTCAACAGCGACGATTGCCATTTCGCAAACTTATTCTTGATTGCAAAACGCGATGGAATTCAACATATGATATGTTGACAACGGCAATGCAATTTAGGCGTGTTTTCCCTTGTTTGAAGGAGAGGGATTTGAGTTATCAATATTGTCCCAAGAAGGAGGATTGGGACAAAGTTGAGAAAATTTGTCCTATTTTGAAGGTGTTTAGTGCTGCGTCGAATATGATATCAGGGAGTGATTATCTGACATCAAACTTGTTTCTAAAACAAGTTTGTACAATAAAAATTATCTTGGATAGTAAGAGTCGGGATGGAGATCAGTTTATACAGACCATGATTTGGAAAATGAAAGAAAAGTTTGACAAATATTGGGGAGAATGTAATCTATTGATGGGTGTGGCTGCTATTTTGGACCCCAGATTGAAGATGAGGGTAATTGAATGGGCGTTCCCTAAGATGTATCCTCAGGCTGAATCGCAGGCAAATGTGGATGTTGTTCGAGATGCCTTGTATGAGGTATATAGGGAGTATGTTGATGCCAGTAAAGCATCGACAGCTGCCCGCGCTTCTACATCTACAGGGGGTGCAATTCAGGAGGTTGGTGAGGGGTCAGGGGCAGCGGCAGAGATGGCGGATAATTGGGATGATTTTAGTGAGTATTTGGAGGTGGTTGAGACAATTGAGCCAACGAAATCAGAGTTAGACTGTTACCTGGGACAGGGATGCCATAAATGTGTTGGGGATGCTACGACATTTGATGCTTTGACCTGGTGGAAGGCTAACTCAACAAAGTTATCTATCTTGTCTACCATGGCTCGTGACATATTAGCCATTCCTATTACTACGGTTGCTTCTGAGTCTGCTTTCAGCACCGGCAGTAGGGTTATTGACACGTACCAATCGTCGTTGGCTCCCAACATGGTGGAGATGCTCTTATGTGGATGTGACTGGAGCAGGACATTGAATGGGGTGAAAAAAGGATGTAAAGTAGGTTACATGCTTATATTGAATATTGTTTTTATTAAATTTAGTTATTACTTTATATTTATACTAACTAAACTTAAAATGCTCCTCCTTTGTCATTTTCAGGAAGAGCAGCAACCGTTGGAGATCAACCTTCCTATCCCATAAGTTTCTGGGATTCAGTGCATGGTTTGGCTGTGGTAGGAGACATGCATAGGTAAAACTTTTATTCCTTTTGCTTTTGTTTCATGATTATACATATTTTTTTCTTGTCATAGTTACCTTAAAAAATACTTATTAAATTGAACATTTTCTAGAGGCAGGGGGAAATTGTGGCTTTCATCAAACACAAGCCTACTACAGTCCTACTGGTGGATAGTGATTTTGATTGGTGGATTGTATATGTACTCCTAAAAATGTTATTTGTATATATTCAGAACTGTTTTTTGATTTTGTAAGGTAATAGACATTTTGTAATGCTCGGAACTGTCATGGTTAATTCAACATTGGATGTTAATATGAAATGTTGTACGCAGGCAGATTGTTATAAAAAAGGGGAATTTGGCTCGATCAAACACGGATAAATGGTGGTTGATCAAGCCTTATCGAGCTCAAGCTCGCGAGCCGGCTCGAGCTCGAGTCTCAATTTTGAGGCTCGTCAGACTCGAGCTCGACACTGTTGTAAACGAGCCGAGCTCGATAAGTCAAAAGCTCGGCTCGGCTCGACTCGTTTACACCCCTATGTGTTGTTATTCAAGATTTAATATATTGTTGGAATTGGTTTGTCTTTTTATTTGTTGATATGTTCCTTTCTAATGCTTTCTTTGTTGATATGTTCCTTTCTAATGCTTTCTTTGTATCTTAATTTACAGACTATGCACAGGAGCAGGAGATGGAAATTGAAACGTTAATGGAAGCAATACTTATGGATGACTTCAAAGGTGTGTGACTTTTGTGCTTTTGGAAATCTGTTCTTAACTATCCTTTATGTCGTCATTTTACTTCTCACCACTCCTAATAGGTGCTTCCTGATAACACTATCTCCACAGGTACTTGCATAAACTCCTCCTCTTAGTGTAGTTTGACAATTTATTTTTTTATCACATGTCATGGAAACTTCACAAAAGTCCATTTCCTTCTATTGACGTTTTTATTTTTGTTTCTCGAAATGAATGGGAAGGAAGAGCAAGAGAGAGTTGAGAGAATGGAGGTGGAGGAGAAGGATAAGGAGAAATTGGTGCTTATGTGGGGTTACTTGTCAGGAGCGTTGCCGCAAAGGTCGCCGGTGGTTGTGAGGTTACCCGCGACAGCGGGATCCGCGTGGAAGGACGTCTGCGGTGGTGGTTGCGGATTCACCATGGCCATTTCTGGTGCTTTTTTTCTTTTTTTGAAAATAGTTTGATTTTTAAAATTTTGATTGATTGATTGTTTGTTTTAAAAAGATGTGTTTTCTTTTGTTGCATTTGGAAATGGCGTTACTTCTAATGCTGGTGAAGTTTTGTTTCTTAAGTACATTTGCCACTGATTGGTTGCTGAGAAAATGTGGCAATGGGGAGAAAATAAGTGTTTGTCTGCGTGTTTTGCCTGTTTTGATGGAAACTGAAATTATCTAAGCTGAAGTGTGTGATTTGCTGTCAATTGAGTGGGGGGTTTTGTGTTATTGGGTCCAAAATAATGGAAAATTGTGTTTTTGTTTCACTGGGTTCCAAAAATGAAGAGTACTTTATGATACTTATGTTAATTTTCGTTTGTTTTCTTGCTTTTTCTGGGTAACCAAACAGTTTGTGGTTAATATTAATTTTTTTAAGAGTTGGTTTTTATTTATTTTTTTATTTTTTTAATATTTGTTGGGTTTCCAGATAAATTTCAGTTTCAGTTTCAGTTTTTAGGCTTACACATTTTATTTTTTCAATCGTTGGACAATGCTGCATTATTTTTTCTGTGGTGCTTTTTAGTTCAATTTACTGCATTTCTCTGAATAGAAGTGTTGGATGTGTATTAACAAGAATTATATAGATGCATTGCATTGGTATTCCAAATGTCTCTCACACATTAGGCATCTAAATGTCTAATTAAAAGATATATAGATTTATGTTAATCTTTTTACAGTCACCTAAATATTAATAACAATTAAATAGTGGCATCCCAAGGTCTTAAGAAATCTTTGTTTATAAGTATAGATTCATTGCTAAATATTGTTAGTTTTAATCTTCTTGATGACTTCTATGTAGGTATCAAGTGCGAGTGCTACCTTTGCTATGACCTTCTCCTCATCCATGTCTAATGTGGAATATTACCTTCTGAAACATTTTCTAGTCCCTTATTGCACAATTATTTGTACTTCTGTAATTTCTAAACATCAGAAAAAACATATTTCCAAATAAATGTGTAATGTAATTTGCATCTAGATGTTGGATCTATGGTTTATCTAATTTCAATTGATTTTTTACTTTCTTTGACAGCTCCCTATTTTATTGATGTCGTTACCATTGCTGCCTTAATTGGGCAACATATTGTGAGAAAACTGATTATTTTATTGGGAAGGGCATCGCTTATCATCTTCATTTTAGCCTTTACCATATTTGTTAGTGCAATATCTTTAGGTTGGTGCTGATATCCCTGTTGCCTAGCTTGATAATATCATTTTCATTCAGATATTGTTTTACTTGGACAAAGTTCGAAATTGATGTTTTCTTCTATTGATAGGTGGGGTTGGCATATCAAACATGATGGAGAAGATTGAAGCACATAACTACATGAGATTTGAGAACCTTTACACGTATGATGCGTAGATTGTAGTTTGTTTGTGCTTACTAATTCAAAAAAATTTGTTCTTGACACGTTCACTATATTCTTCTTGTGAGTTAAGACTTCAGTTCACTTTGCTCAAAGACATCCTTATCCATGGCTGTAGATTGTCATCACTGTCTTTCCAACAATCTTCAAACTAACAAAAGTGGCCATTTTTTTAATAGAAAGGGATTTGTGATGCGGGTTGATTTTATGAATGGAAAATATCTGACCTTGAAGTCAAAAGATAAAATTAAAGAGCTATGAACAATCTTTTCATTGAAGCTTTTGAAATGGCAGTCCTCTACAATACTTCGGACATGGGATTCCAACTTTATTACCGTGCATTCCCTTTATGACTTTTTTCTGATGGGAATAACTTTTGATGCATGGTTCCAATTTCAAGTTCCACATCATGAATATAAGAGATAAATCTTCTTTAACAAGAAATTTTTCACAGTTTAATCCATAGCAATGCAAACAGGACAAGTACAATGAATGGTTAAAGTGGCCCCCGGAATTAGGGTACCAAAACTCATTTGGCATGAGTTAATATTTCAATTCATTTCATGCATGTATAATCTTTCACAAATAATATAAATGTGCTCACATTAAGCAATACAACCATCAAAATGATTACTTGAATGTGAATGTCAAGGATTTCTACAAAACAATGAATGCATGTGAAATATTATTATTTAATATTTATGGGAATAAACAATATAATCGAAAAACATTTAATTTGAATATGAATGTCAAAGGTTTTTACAAAACATTGAATGCATATGAATTATCATTATTTATCATATTAAACAATAAATAAACAAATAACAATTTCAGCATTTAATGTGAATGTGAAAGATTTCTACAAAATATTGAATGTAAACAGTTTCTACAAACCAGATAGGCCAGACCAATAACCCACAAACATTTGCATTTGCATACCACTAAAACTTTACAATAAAGCTATTTACAAACCGTTTAAAAAACAATCACTAAACATACCTGTGTAACGCGCAGGCCTTCCATCTAGTTAGATTAAAAACTCAGGGTGTGCCATTTTATGAATTTTTATGTATCCGGTTTTTATTTTTATTTTTTTTGAAAACATTGGAAATGATTGGAATAAACAAATGAAAATGTGTTCAGTATGTTTGTCTAAAAAACACAAAGAACATAATAAAAAATGAGTAATGTTAAATCCACAATCCAATCTCACAACCCTCGAATGACAACTCGTCATTGTTATTCACAAAATGGGTCCCGTTTGTTCATTTGATAACTAAATAATGACGAGCTGTCACATCGAGATTTGTGGGAGAAGATTGTAGATCTAGTATTATTGATAAAAAATACAAATTTATCACTTATGCAACTGGTAAAACTTCTTCAAATTACCACCTATTTTGTTCATTTCGAAGAGATTATCTTAAATATGTAAGAGGTTAATTTTTGTTTGTAATTCTAATTTAAGAGGTTAATTTTCATTTACAATTCTTGTGTTAAAAGTCTTGATTTGAAATAAAAGGTTTTATATTAAGTAAGAGAAAGAGAAATACAAGAATATATGAAAGGAAAGAAAATATATAATTTCTATTAAAATAAAAATGCAGTTTGTGTGAAATTTCAAAGCCCAAAAATGAAAATAAAAAGCTGAGATTATAAATAAAAATAATACTAGTGGTATAAATAAATCTTACAAAAGGTTTATGTAAATAACTGATATAACAGAAAATAAATGAAAGAGTGAATACAAAAAATTTCATTCATTTTCTCCTACATTAGTTTGTACCTAAATTTTGGCAAAATTTATTTGTACCTTTACTACTTTTGTATAAATAAACCAAGCCTCAATAATCCTCTATATTGTTAAAATATTTTAAAAATAACAATAAAAATTTTTGAATATTAAATGAATATAAATCTGGCAGGCATTTTGTTCACTTTTCACTTTTTGCAACATTTATTTTAAATAACTAAGATATTGAAATTATTATTTGAATGAAATTGATTTCTGAAAAAAAAAAAATTTGTATAAAATGTTTTGAAATAATACAGTACGTCATAAATCCATGGAGGAGTTGGAGACAATTTTCTGACGTTTAATAATTAATACAGCCTCTTATTCAGTTCCCTGCATAAAAAAATTCGGCCAAACAGACTATTTGGGGGTAGGCCAAAAAAACCAAAAACCGGACCAAAAAACTAGATTTTTTCAAAACCGGTTTGGTTTTGATTAGGAGAAATAGCTTAACCGAATAACCGGTTTGGTTATCGGTTTAGGGTTCATTTGGTACACTTTTTTAATAATATTCTATTATAGGATATAATTATGAGAATACAATTCGGTATATTTTTTTAAAACATTTTATGAAAACATTTATATTATTTTAACTCCCTATATTTTTGTAACTCCCTATATTTGTTAAGTTAGCTAACACCCCCCAAATAAAAGGTTATATATTAACAAAAATATCCCTATTTACCCAACTAATTGCCGATAGCCAACAACCATCATCGAACAGTGGTCGAAAGTCACCGAAATGACTCACGACCACCGAACAGTGGCCATATGTCACTGAAATAGTACATCGATAGTTGACGGTCAGATTTAGCCGTCAATGGCTAGATCTTTGGTCGTAGATTTATCCCTTTTTGACTGAATCTATAGTAGATTTGGCCAAAAATGAATAGATGTTTCGGCGTTGGTAGTTGGCGGTGGTGGCTAGTGAGCAACTATTGCTTGGGTGAGTGCCTGAGTGAGGATTTTTTTGTTAATTTATAAATTTTTATTAAAAAATAATTATTAAATATTTTTAATTGAATAAAAAATGATTGAATTTTAAATTAAATAGTTAATATTAAAATAAATACGTTTTTTATTTTATAGGATATGACAGNCTTGGTTATATCGATGGATCGAAACCATGTCCAGCACCTACTATCACTACAAATGACACCACTATACCAACCCAACTCATACAATGTGGATTTGACAAAATCAATTGATTCTCAAAGCTCTTGTTCGCAACACACAATTGTTAGATCCTCTACCGAGGCTAAATATAGAGTTGTTGCTTCTACTGCTGCTGAGCTTAATTGTGTGTGTTCTCTTTGGACTAAACTTGGTATTGCTATTCCTCATTGTCGTGTGATTTATTGTGATAATGTTGGGGCCATTAGTCTATGCTCGAATCCAGTTTTTCATTCACGAATGAAACATGTCACTATTGATTTCTACTTTGTTTGTGATCAAGTTTAAAATGGCTCTTTACGTGTGGCTCATGTTTCTAGTGTAGACTAGCTTGCAGATGCTCTTACCAAACCACTCCCTAGGTCTCGATTTCTTTCTCTGTGCACCAAGATTGGTCTCTTCAGTTGAGCTCCATCTTGAGGGGGCATATTAGAAAAGGTGCAGTCAAGAGAAGACGTAGTCAATGATCTTTGTTTTAAAATTTGTATTTGATCTTCTTTTGAATTTGTATTTGGTTTTTGAATCTCTGATCTCTTATCTTTTACACTTATATATATACTTGTGATGTAAAATGAAAATACTAGCAATCAAATTCCTTCTTCCTGCTCATTCTTGCTTCAGTTATAGGATTTTCATGGTCGAGATTGATTGAAATCTGACTTGCAAAAGGTGGTTGCACGTTACACAAATCGCTCGATTGTCAGCGATTGACAGGGTTGGTGGGAGCAAGGTGTAAGGGTTTTGGTGAGTGGTTATCAGGGAAGAGAATGGTGATGGTGTGGAGTCGCAAAGATGCTAGAATCGGCCGACAATTGGTCAAAATATAAACTTTGGGTGAGAAAATAGTATTTTGTAACCTTTTTGATGGGATAGTGTCATTAAGGCAAACCTTGGGTGGGAAAAAGTATATTACTCTTATTCTAATTACCCAAATATGCAAACAAGTATTCAAGGTATCAATATACTTTTTCGAAAATTAAATAAAGCATTAAATCTCAAACATTTTACATTTACCGGAATAGAGATAAGAATATAAAAAAGGACAGTGGTATTTACATTAAAATAAAAAAATAAAAAAAAATTATGAAACTAGTAGTATATTAAGTGTAAGAATTATCTCTTAATTTAAGATAACAAATTTCTTAAAATTTTCGTTTAATTTTGTCTTCCCGGATCAGAATGTCATTTGGGTTCAAAAGACTATTGCAATATTGATTAAGATAAGAATGTAGGATTAATTAAAAGTACATAAAATAAAACACCTTTTCCATCTATAAGGGAAAGCTAGCGGCTAGCCACTAAAAAATAATACATAAAAATTAATAAAATATGAGTTTGAACTTTATTTAAACTTAAGTATGACTGTAAATATCTTTTTATTTGTGTCGGCAATCTCTGTTCATTCATTTAAATATTTTTGTGATTCTCCTTTAATTTCAACGTATTTTTGGTGTAAAGTTAGTTGATAGTTTAATAGGTTTCTGTCTTCTTATGATTGAATGTATGCTTAAATTAAAGAGTAAACGACTTTCTTCCACCCAAGGTTTGTCTCAACAACGCTTTCTCATCCAATAAGTTTCAAAATACCACTTTCCCACCTAAAGTTAATATTATGTTATTATCTAAACCCGATTTTGATGACAAAAATTCTCTCTGTCACCACTGTTTAAACCTCTGATTTCTTTTTTACAAAACTCTTCTCACTCCAACACTTAATTTCTCGTTGATTGCCAGACACCGCAAAACTAGGATTTCTTTTTCTTAGTTGATTTTTTGTTGATTCTGACAACAAATACTCAATCGATCACTACCATTTGATCCATTGGTCTCCACTCTATAAAACTCTCCTTACCCTAGCTTTTGTTAACTCATCAAATGTCGATTGAGAAAATAAAGTGTATTTTAAGTATTAATGGAATATAAACTTTGGGTGGGAAAGTGGTATTTTGAAACGTTGGGTGGGAAAGCGTCATTAAGGCAGACGGCAGGTGGGAAAAATGGTTTACTGTAAATTAAATATATATATAAATTACATCTATTTCGATGACTTGATTAATTTCATTGTTTATTATTGTTATCTAATCCATGTTTTCACTCGTGAACCACTTTATGTCTTTTTTTATTCTTTGTTTTATTTTTTATTTTTTTACTTTTGTGCATTTACACACAATGATGATTACGTTTACGTTTCTGAATATGCATGCCAGTGATTAGTCATTGTTTAATTTAATTTTCTTTTTCATGTTCATTTGAGTACTACTGATTTATGATGTTTACCCCTTAATCTTGCAAATATATCACTGTTAAGGTAAGGTAAAAGTATATTCTGTGTTGAATAATTAAGATATTTCTTCCATAATTAATGCTGTCAATTCAGTTGTCGGCAGAGGGATTGTTTGATCTTTACTCAAAATTTAACGATAATATACAAAAGGTTTTCTTTTACCATCCCGATAGTTCAAAATATCAATATTAAGAGATAATTATTTTTATGAATAATATTACTCTGTAGTATATACAAAGTTTAGTATATAAATGATATGTCATATCATTTTATTTTTTAGATTATTGATGTTGTGATTTATACCAACGAGAAGTGAGTAGTATTCGTAGTGAAATTTACATAGAAGTTTGTATAATATCCATGATTTCGATGTTGGATCGATGGACAAATAAGAAATCAAATAATAGCATAAAAAAAATATTTTTAAAGTGGTTTAGATGTTAAGCGCAAATCTTACGTCCACTACTCTTGTATTGTTTTCCGTGTTTTCTCTGTGCATAGTGGCAGATCCAGCCACATTTTGGGTGGGCCATGGCCCACCCTCAAATTTTTTTTTTTAATATTAATATGTATAATTTATATATTTTGGCTCACCCTAACAAAAATATTAATGGATAAAAATAGTAATGTATAATAAATTTTTATTTTGGCCCACCCTAAAAGAAATTTCTGGATCCGCTATTGTCTGTGCACAAGTATGACACCTAATATAGATCAAAATGAAATCCCTAATTTGGGTAAAAAATAAGCTTATATCATATTGCAATGACAAACTTATAAATAAAGTTAACCTAAAAAAATGACACATGACGTGAATCCATGTTTTAGAGATTTATCGCACAACATAAACAAACTTTGTAAGAGGAGTAGTACTCGTTTTTTATGCACAATATTTATTTAAATCTTATATTTTAATAGTTATAATAAATTGTTTATTATCTCTAATAAATTAAAAGCATTTGAATATACAATAATGTTTTGCTTACAATTGAGTCATACAAATAGCAAAAATTTGAAAAAAATTAATGTAAAATGAATACTATATCCTTTATTTTTTGGCTCTTTGTATGACTTAATTGTAAGAATAAAATTGCTCTTAAATATATATAATCAACTCAATAATCATAGCTTCTTAAAATATGTAGGTTTTCTTTTCAATACAAATCTAGACATAAAATCCAATAACTTACTAATGATAACTTTAATGAAACAATAAATATTAACTAATATATAGTGCTAGACTATGCTAGACTCGAGTCTAACATTTAACTGTATAGTTTGACAGTCTAATTAAAGCATACTAAACTATGCCAGATGATGATAATCCAATGCATTCCGACTATTTTTTTCTTTAATATTTTTTTATTAAGGACAATTAGGTTAAGTCATGTTATTTTATAGCNGCAAGCTCTGTCAAATCATTTCCATATTTGTCCAGTACCTCATATTTTCCTTCAGGATCTACATATGTGAAGGAAATAACATGTGAGAGCAGCAATACCCCAGGTACTAAACAATTTAGGATAATTATGAGTAAAGGTGCACTCAAGTTGTCATACAGGGATGAAAAAAAAAAAATATGATCAATTTTCTTCCCAATACAACAAGTAAACATCGAAACCACAAATGTAAGAATTTAAAGTCATACTTTGATCCGTTACTCTCTGATTTCCACGAACAGCTTTGATGGCCTCCTTCAAATCCTTCTCGCTAAGCTGAAGGTTCTTGAATAGTTGTTGCCCAAACCTCTTATCAGAATGAAAGGCCAACAAAAGATGCTCAACAGACACAAAATCATCCCCCATTTCCTTTTTATACTTTCGAGAATCATCCAGGAGGGAACAAAAATGTGATCCTAATACAGGCCCGCTGGTGTTACCTGTAACCTAAAACAACAAAATAAAACAAATCACAGTTACAAAACAAACAAACCAGCAAAAATAAGTATACCATGAAGAATTCATAGCAAACACCTTTGGTTGCTGGGATATAAATTCATCTGTAGCCTGCAAAACCGAGGTGTTGTCAATCCCCGCCTTGGTGAATATTCTTCGAGCCAAACCATCCTTTTGCTCCAAAAGGGCCTTCATCAAATGTTCAGATTCCACCACTTGTTGATTGCTAACTCTTGCCGCATCAACAGCACCAACAATGCCCTCCCATGCCATCTCAGTGTACTCAGTTGGATTGGCCTGACGACACATAAGCACGAAAAATTTCAATATCACATATTAATTAACTGAAAAGAGCTTTTTAGCAACAAATAAATCAGCGACTTGGACAAAATTTCAAAAGCTGAAAATTCAATTCCCTAAAGAACCTGAAGTATCAATTGAGTTCCGAAATAAGTTGTCAAAATCCTCACTTTTTCTAAATACATTCAGCACAATACTATGAATTCCAATAAAAAAGTTTAATACCAACTGAACAAACTCAAAATGATATTTACAAACAATAAATTAGCTTTAAAAATAGCCTAATTAATCATATATCCATACGTAAATACATTCAATGTAAAGTATAGGTATACGAACCTGGGAGGAGCTGGTGGCGGAGGAGCGAAGAGGAGTGGAAGAGTGGAACTTGCGAGTGAAAGCGTTCGCCGACAACTTTGCAGAAGCGCCATCGTTCTGAGGAATTGAGTTGAAAATACGAGGCCGACAAAGTGAATTGAGAGAACTAGTGAAAGAAGAAGCTGAGGCAGAAGTAGATTGAAGGCGAGAGTGAGAAAGCCGTGTGCCGGATTGTGAGAGAGAGAGTTTTAGTGTTCTTGAGGATTTTAAAGCTGCTAAAGTAGACTTTGTAAGCCTTCTCGAGGCCATTACT
Source organism: Pistacia vera (assembly GCF_008641045.1). Lineage (NCBI taxonomy): Eukaryota > Viridiplantae > Streptophyta > Magnoliopsida > Sapindales > Anacardiaceae > Pistacia > Pistacia vera. The sequence continues at coordinate 440,104 of NW_022195094.1, read as the reverse complement.
GAAGATCAAAGCAGAGAATGAGATTGAAGAAATTGTGGAGAAAGAAGAGAGAGAGGTGTTTAAAAGCTTGGAGAAGAGGCAAAAGAATGTTGTAGAAATGTGTGGTAGTTTCTTCTACTTTTGTTTGCGTTTAAACGTACCGTTTTATACAGAACAATTTTTGTTACACATTAGGCATAATTTAAGAACTTATTTGAACTTGAGCTATGAGCATTGTTGAATGCGGTTTTCATGGATTGTCGGTTTACGTTGACACATTCGGGGTCCTCTTCACCGTAAACCCAATTAGTAATTAGATTTATAATTGATTTGCAAATGTTTGGGCTTAGATCAGGTTAGATCGAATTAGTCCGAACAGGATTAGGTTTATTAATATATACATATTGTAATAGTGAAAAAGCTGATGTAAGAAAATATTGAGAGAGAGAGGAGAGAGAGAGTAAACTGCTATCTCAACTATGGTATTGCTACTGATTTCTTCTATCTTGAATGTTAGACGTAGTTCTTATATTAGTAACGAACCAAGATAAATTGATTGCCTCCGCTACTTTTCTATTTCATTATTGTGTGTGTTTTGGCGTAATTTCTCTACAACCATGAAGGAAATACCGAAAGTTCAGAACAGTTTAAAATAAAGAACACTTATATACGCTGGGAAGTTTCAATGTTACAAGTTTTGTTTTTGGCAAATGGGTTGCCAGATTTTGTAAAACAAAATAGATTAGACCAATAATGGATTTACATACAAACAGCACAACCACAAGAGATATTGATTTGTAAACTATTTGAAGCTGTACCATAAGAAAGAATTTAAACAACTGTACACAAAATGATTGTGATTTTAACAACAACTAGTTATCGTGGTCTTCTCGAGGTCCTTCTTCGACTGACAGATTTAGCCCATTTTATGGAGTCAATTATACCACCATCTTTTGCATTCCTCATCTCAGGAAGACTTGGCTTCTTATAATTGTCGACTCTGCTTGATTTGCCTGACTCAGCCTCAGTCTGGGAGCAATGAAATTTAGAATCAGTGAACTTTCTGCAGGGTGCGAAACTAAGCAAAATTTCTACTGCTATACTTTCACTTTCTTCAAGCTCAGCTGATTTACCTGTTACATCTTCATTGCTATCGTTTACAATCGCCTCATCCAAACTTGACATTTTCTCAGGCTCAGAATTTAAACAAAAAGAAGGTTTGACACCATCTTGAATGAGCTGGGGTGATTCCTCACGTTCTGATTCAACAATGCCTACTCTATTGCTACTTGTCTTACCTTTGTCACTACTAGAATCACCAAGTCCATGAGTATCCTCTGCATATGCACTGTCGATTTTGTTCTTGCAGCTTGTTGTGTCCTGGGAGAGAGCGCTATTGCTTCCATCACTTGAGTCCTTGGGATTATCATTGCTGCCATCCATTATTGTTTGTGAGATTGAAGCAGATAATTGCAGATTCTGGTTTCCCAAGCAGAAGTTAATATTATCCTGATAGCAATTATTGGGCAGGTAAACCCCAGCAGCACTACAATTGATCAATTGTTCTGATTTTGAACCGGTTGTAATTCTACTATCCGAGCTTAAATTCCATTCAACCTCTTTTGAAGCATTCTTCTCAGTGGTATTACTAGAGTTCCAAGAATTCGTAACATACTTTGTAAAATCACTTTTAGAAGCTCTGGCTTCTGAGGCCTGGTCACCATTCTGATTGAACTCTTGAGATGTCGCTGTAAATAATCTCAAATCTGTTTCTGAACATATCTGCTTCAAACTTTGAGATTCACTGTCAATAGAAGACAGATTGGCTTGAACAACAGAATAATCTTTTGTGTTCTCAGTTCTTTGAGACAATACGGACTTCACATCAACCGCTTCAGAGTTGTTTGACCCAAAATGTATCTCAGGCTCATCCATAAAGTCTTCTGGGAGTTTTTCAAGATCAAAGTTTCTCATTGGTTTCTTTCGAGCAGTGTGGGAATTTTCTATGTTTCTGTCATTCATCCACACTGAAGCTGAGCTTTTGAACTCTTTGAATAAAAAAAATGGATGCAAAGAGCAAGCTAGTGACTCTTCTTCGCAAGCTCGACCACTGGCATATGCTGGCCTCAATGGTTTCCCTTCCAAAATCGAACCATGTAACCGATCATCTGCAAATATCCTTTCAGAACTATATGCCAGCACTTGGGCATGAGAGTAAATACTTCTTATTTCCTGCATCGCTAATCTTTGAATGTGGTATAGTTTGTGCAAAGCCTGAACCTGTAGAAAGCATCATTCATAAAATTAGCAACTAAAAAGGTTATGGAGACAATTTTTATCACAGTTGTATTACAACATCGGATGGACCACCAATACACTAAGATTGAAGCTTTTTCGTTGGGGCAAGGACCAGACTGGCAGACTCTGACAAACTCAAACTAGGAATTGCAATGGAGTGATGGACTGAAACACAGTTATTAAACACAGCCCCAATTCAACTTGACCGATGTCCCTCACAGGTATTTCAGGCATAACTCTTTCAGCCATATTTAGCCCTCCGGATTAGAATTGACTGAGAAAAGAGGCAGAATTACTAAAAGGTATCAAAACTACAGTAGCTAACAATGGCAAAATTACATAAATTTTCTTCTTCTCATCTAAATGAACCCCAACAGAATTGAAATACATGAAGCAATGAAACATAATCTGCTTCGAATTTCATTTGTCTCTCTAAGAATTATATTTTCAATTAACATACGAAATTGTTTGGGAGGAGAGATCTACAAACCTGTTCCTTAAATAATGCTTCATGTTGCATCATTTTACTTCGTATCTGATCCATGTTTTTATTGTAGTTGCTTCAGATATAACCCAGAATAAAAAATGCATCAAACTTCATCAGCAACTCTCATTTAAGACCGAAGTTGTTTGAAGTTTGAACCACCAGCAGCAAACCGATAGCCACTATGTGTTTACCTTGACGAAGAATCTAAATTGATAATAGACAATTTTAAGATCTTCATACCTGAAATAGTGAATTCTGTAAACAAAAGTGAGTGAAACCAGCAATAAAACAGCAAAAATTCACCCAAAAGAAAACGAAAAAAAATCACCGACATTTGATTTACGAAATGAAATCTCTCTCTGCCGGATTGTTCATCTCTCAAAAACAAAGTCTTCCATACCTCAACAAATTGCAGACTTTGACCATCACTAAATAGAATTTCAAACACCATTTTACATGATAACAACTCAAGATTCAGAATAGAATTTCAAAAATGAAACTGAAACGTGATCTAATTTTACCTTTGTTATCCCATATCAACCTCAGACGTGGCAGTATTTTTTTTTTTTTTTTGAATTTTTTTTTCTGGGCGTTTGGTCTGAAGATATTTTAGAGAGAGGTATTATTACAAGATACTGAGAGAAATCTAACGGCTTGTTGAGGTGAGATAGATTCCTGGAGATGGAGTTCGACTGTTGCCAAACCCAAGGGGTGCGCGAATGACTCAGTGACACGTGGAAGCATTGTCGGAGAAAGAGCAAATCATTTGGCTGGCATTGTTTTGTTCTTTATCGATAAGCCCACGCTTGAATATCGATTGCAATAATAAAAAACGTGAAGCTGTAAAGAGACGAATATGAGTGCTTGCTCTTTGTCTTTTGCTTTAATCAAAGTTTTTCTTTACCGATTTTAAATAAAATCATCTCCCTATTAGCAATTTGATTAACGGAATTTACTAATATTTAGTTATTTAACACTGTTTTAAAACCTGATCGGGCCAATCGATTGGACTAGGAATCGAAACTTTCTTTGGATTGGTCATTCATGTCTACTATTTAAAACCCCAAATTCACGAAGAAACAAACCTTGGAGGGCGATGATAATAAGTAGAAAGCGGTGTGGTTATTAGAGGTTTTGAAGAGGAAGTGTCATTGAGTCAAAAGATAGCGATGGAAGTGATTTTCGGTGAGTGAAACAACCGAAAAATGTAGAAGTCACGTGATCACAACAGTAGGTTGTTGTCGGTGATTGGCAGGGCAAACAGGGGGGGTGAGGTGGGTTTTGATTAGGAGACTGAGTTGAGTGTTTTTGTGGTGATGTAGGTGGTTGTTGACACTAGAAACTGGCCTATTTGGCTTGGGTTGGTAGTCATGTGCTGTGGTTTTTTTTAAGGAAAATTGTTCGATTTCGATCAGATCTTAAGTAGATTTACTTCGGAATGACTCAAAGGATGAGTGAGATTTGTATTTAGTATATCATTGCTACCAAGCAATCGACCATCAATTTACATTTAGCCAGATCACATGAGTTTGTTTGCTAGATTTCAAACCTCTTGACATGTTGACATCACCAACTTGACATGTCAGTCATACCGATTCAACCAATTGACCTAGGACCTAATCACTTTGTCAGGTTTCACCCTGTATCGATTATTAGAACATTGATATTTACAGATTACAACTAAAAATATCTAATACTTATGAATAATACTACACATATAACATTATGTAGTAAAAGATGATTAGATGAAAGATTAATTTTAATTTAAAATCAATCAATCATATTTCACCATATAATAATATATGAAAAATGTTATATATATGTAGTATTACTCAATACTTATAAGTAATGGGGGCCAATTTTCGGTTGAATGATCAATCTCTTTTGACTAATAATTCAATACAATTATCGTGATGCACATGGTAATTATTTGATTAGAAATTTTAATTATAAGATTGTCTTAACAATCGAACAATGTTGGATTAAAGAAGGAGAATTATTGTTTGGATTAGTGGGGAGCACGACTAGACTTTAATCATGGATCATAATGTATATAATATTTTTATCAAAATTCATGAATGAGAATCAGATGTGTACTTGTCAGTTATCTCATAGTCCATCATGTAACAGATCAACAGTGGGCCCCTTCTATTATGCCACGCTCACTTAAAAGCCAGCTTCCAAAAAATAAAAAAAATAATAAATATTGCTCCATATTTATAAAATATAGGCATTTGAAAGATTCTTAATTGACCCTTTATTTCAATCAACACAATGTATCTTCGTGAACAATCTTTCATCATACCACATGTTCATTGTGTATCATTGTATATTATAAGAACAATTTATCAATACAACACCATGGTTAATACAATAATAATATTATTCATTTCAAAATATATTTCAAGATTCATATCCGGACAATGTGTTACCGATATTGACATATAATAAATTAATGATGTATTAACTGATAGGATGACGATACCTCGTATTGAAAGTGAATTTTGATTTATTTACATGCTAACATTAGTAAAATGTCATTTGGAATATGAATTGAATAATGTTATTTTTAATATAAACTCTATATACATAAGCTAATATAATATACTAGTATTCAGTTACATACAAGAGGAAAAATGTGGGAAGGTTTATTACAAAGTTAATAAACCTCACACATTTGATATATAATAATAGATACGATTGCAACTCTAGGGAAAGAAAAGATACATTGACCACAACCGTGTCTTGTCCTAAGGATTGTGTTACTCTTCAATAATATATAATGTTATATCGTACAAAATGACACACCAAAGGCAATATTGTTCACCTTTTTCTTTTAGAGTAAACAACATGTTCCCACCCAAGGTTTGACGATATTCAAAAGTAATACCACTGGTTTCATTTATTCTAGATTGCCATCCTTAAACTAACAGTGTTAGTCACTGTTGGATTCTGAAGAGGAAAATTACCAAACTACCCTCCCATATTTATCTTCTTTTTTATCTCCCACTTCTTCTCTTCTGCTGCTTCTCTCTCCCTCCCACAACCACAGCCACAACCACGGTCTTCTCTCCCTCCCGAAACTCCAAAGTCACCACCATCACCACCCACCGCCATTCCACCCATCTATGGCCATTGTAATCCCTCACCACGACCCGATTTCAGTCCCACTACCCTCCCATCTTTGTCTTCTTCTTCTCCCCCTTCTTCTCTTCTGCCACTTCTCTCTCCCTCCCACAACCATAACCACGCTCCTCTCTCCCTCCCGAAACCCCAAAGTCACCACCACCACCCACCATTCCACCCATCTACCACCATTGCAATCCCTCACCACCACCCAATTTCGGTCCCATTTGGCTCAATCTCAGCTTTGTTGGCCGTCCTCATCATCACCACAAAAACCACCACCCTTCCACCTCCAAAACCTCCGTTTTCCCCGGCAGTGGTAGAGGGGAAGCAGTTGGTGGAGAGAAGAGAAGAAGAAAGAGAGAAGAAAAAGAGAAAGAATCTGGAAGAGAGGAGAAGAAGAAAAAGAAAAGGAAAAGGAAAAGAGGAGAAGAAGAAGGAAAGCGGTCAACGGTGGTGAGTCGAGAGAAATGAGTTTTGACACTTTTACCCTTAACCTTTTAAAATAAAAGAAACAGTGTTTGATTAAAGGTGGATATTTGGAATAAATCAAACTAAGGGTATGAACCTAGGATTTCAGCAAACCTTAGGTGGGAACATGTCGTTTGCTCTTTCTTTTACTTTGGTTCACATTGGTGACACTAGCCACTTTAAACGTGTACAAATGTGTTCAAAGTGAACTCTCTATTGTTCTTGCTTCAACTCCATATTAAGATAAAGTCGTATTATTTTGAAAGAGACCAATTAAAAATGACAATAATAATAATAAAAAAAACTTTCGAATATTCAAAGGCTCCATTAATTACACGTGGTGATATGATGACGAGAGTTCACACTTTTTGATGTTTTATTTAATTTAAACAGAGAGCGGCGTATTAAATAAAAAAGTTTCTCAAAATGAGTAATTTAAAAAAATATATATATTTATTAAGATTTAAGAAGTGATTTCGCCATCATTTCTTACTTGTTAGAATAAGGCGGACCAGGCTCATTGTACTATGTAATTACACCCATTTAATAATCTAATCAAANGTTTTTTTTTGGTATAATGAGGTATCACATGAGTAATGTTAGGGCAAAAAATCGTCCCCGGCCCAAACGAGAAAACGGGTCCAACAATGAAGGGAAGACCAGGCCCAGTCCTTATGCGGCCCAAATCAAAACCCCCTGGATTAGGCCCATTCGATACGAAGTACAACTAGCCCAAGCGGGCCGAACACAAGCTTCCTAGTCCCAGTTCACTTCCTGGACCTATGAACGAATTCAAAGTCCATGGATACTCACAGCTCACATGCCCATCCAAACACAGGTAAAGTAGCCTACTACAACTTCAACTCCTCTAAGGTCCTTGTCAGAGTCATACCTAGACTCCTCTTCATGCCGGGATAATGGGACCAAGAGAGTTATCCCGAGAGGGAACCGATCACCACGAGAACTCCCAATCCCACCAGGATTGGGAGACCAGACAATCATTATTTAAACAGAGGCCAACCCTCTCACAAGGCAGAGTATACTACACCTATAGAGTTCTAGCCTGAGAACTTCACCTCATAGCCATAGTCACAATCCCCGACTAGACTTCTGGTAACCTCTCTCCTCCCTAGTCCTCACTATACTAGCCTCTTTCAGTCTTACTGACTTGAGCGTCGGAGTGCCTACGGCAAACACCACCCCGATATTTTCCGTCGCTTCACGCGTGTTTCTTTACGTGTGCAGGTACAGCAGATTGCTAATGGCCTCAACCTCACAGGATCAATCTCTCCTTCCGTACCAGTAGATTTTTACGTCTACAAGTAATTTAACAAATTTTAATAAATTCATTATATATTTTAAAAACTACTAATTACTTGATGTTGGCTATCAAAATATCATGACCGAGAAAATAATATATATGACATAATTAAGTTATTCTAAGGTTGACTTGATACTCCTATTATTATTATTTTTGGGAAAGGCAAATATGTATAAGAAAGAAGGAATGTACCATATACGAGGGAATATTCTAAGAGAAGGTCAAAACTGACTAAAGCAAAAGTACCCATCTTTTTGGATTAAGATAAAAAGATGAATACAACCGTTCAAAAAGAGCACGCATGCTCTCAACAAAAGGGGGGGATGGGGGGACATGAAGGCTGTAAAAAAACAAACAAAACAAAAGCAGTCTCACAGGCGCCAGATTGCTCTAACCTTGGGAAGAATGTCATGCTTAAACGCTAAGTTGCAAGCTTGATCTCGGACTTGATACTCCTATTTTATTATTTACTTTTTTTCATCACAACTTTTGTCTAATAAAACTTACGGCATAAGCTTTTTTCAGTTTCTTGTTTTGGTGGTCTATTACTCATATTTTTGTGCTGTTAAAAATCACTACTGCTATGACAACAATTTAAACCATTTCCTCAAGTGGCCGCTGCAAAACAAACGAGTATTGTGTAGTTAAAAGTTAAAGCAATGAAAACATCTATTAAAGACAAAGATAACATAATAAATAATGTAATTTCAATTGTTAAAAAAAGAGAAATAACTAAGAGTGTATATATAAACTTTTTATGTATGTATATATATACAGTATATGCCAAGGCACAATCATATCATACGTTACCTTTGGTTGGCAGGTGCCTGAATCACTAGATATTAATTAATTGCACCTGCAGAGAAGAATTGCCGGGCAAATCTCCTTTGGCAGTGAGCATATGTCAGCCTGCTTCGTGAATTTAATCACGGGCGGGGCAGTGGAGTAGGAGAAGCCAACTGCCAAAGGAGTACTTGCCCAGTAATGCATCCATACACACTTCTTCCATCGAATATAACAAATATTTTTTTATTGCTATGATTTATATGCACTCAACTCACTGTGTTGATGAACAGTTGTCATGTCCATATGAGTATATAGGCGACCAGAAAAGTCTGGTATTTGCCATGCAAACAGCATATTCCAAGCACATCCTCTGTTCCTTTCTCTTTGGAAATAGCACAAGGTCAGTGGTCCTTTCTTTTATTCGCACACCTTCAGCCACTTATATCTGTACTAGGTTTTCCCAACATTAATTTTTTTCCCCTCGCGGAAAAGATAATTAAGTAACGCATCATGCGTTATATTACAAGGAGTTAAGTGTTTTTTATATTTTAATTCCCTAAAAGACTAGTTATGCACGATTTTGATAATATATATTTCAAAGGATATGCCATCAAATCGTTTAAACATGCAATATGAAGTGCGATAATTTAATAAATAATGTGGATGACTCTAAATAGGTAGAAACAATTTGGTCAAGATTTGGATTGTGCTCACAAAAGTTACTGTTTAATTCATCTTGGATGAAGGTATATAAGGGGCATGCATCAGACATGAATCGTATATCATGCTTGCTTAGATCAAACCTCAAAATTTAGATTTTTCTCTAAATTTTAAATGAACGAGTCATGAGGCAGTTCCTCATATAAAACCTTAAAATTGTATCATTTATATGCGTATATAGAGCTTCTGCACGCATGCAGCACAATGTATTCGATCTACTTACTTTATGAAGGAATTTAAATCTTACCTACTATTTTAGATTCATTATGTGGATCACTTTATGTGGAAGCTGTCAATACGTAGTTGAAAGTTGAAAGAAAGGCATCGAATTTATGTGGATCACTTTTAATTCTATTGAACATCGGATATACCCAGTACAAAAATTGGACAAAATAGTGAAGGGTAAACGCAACATTTCTGAAGATCGATCTACCAATATGCTCTCTCTTCGCCATCCATTATTGGTCCTCCTTATCTTCAATTGTGGCCTTAGTATTCATTCTTGTGTCCTTATTTTGTAAGATCTACCAATATGCGCATTACTATAACTAGGCTTGGAATATTCTAGATTTTTCTTAATTACATTGTATACATAGTTTTCATATAAATGCATATTTACCGGGAGTGTTTGGCTAGGGCCGCGTAGAGTGGTTGGAACTCACCTCTACGATGATTATTGGAATAGATTAGTCATAACAAGACTCTATTGCGGGGAAAAGTGGTGGTTCTTGGGAACAAGAATAAAAGTTTTAATCACTTATCAAGTTGATTAATCCTAAACGGAATGAGTTGGTAAATTGATTTTAGTGTTCATTCATCACCATTACAAATCAGTCATTCATGAAACAAAATAAAGCACACAAGAGGATTTTACATGGTTCGGCAAAATGCCTACATCTATAGGACCAAGTCCAAATGAAGCTAATCCACTATGATAAACATTTACAGTTAAATTACAAAGCCAAAGTTAAGCTTCAGTTGCAAGAACATTTTCTGTTTTGCAATGCTTCAAACTCCACCATTTGGTTGAACTTCAAACTATCACAGCAAGCTCCACATTCACGAGACCACTTGGTCAGCCTTGAAGACCTTTGAAGGATCAATCACCGAACATGCACTCCGGTTGAATCAGCTCGAAAATGCTTCAAGTCGTAGCTACGTAACCAATGTAGAAGCAAGGACAAAAGCAAAGTATTTGATGAAGGTATTTGTAAGCCTACCTAAGCATATGAAACTTGATGTAAAACAAAAGAAACCTTTTAGAATATGCAGAGTACTTTCAAAGAAATTATCAGGCTTAAAATGAAATTGCATTGGAGAGAAGATTATATAGAAAATATCTAGCCAATACAAGGGGACAGGTGCCAACAAGATGCTTTATGGTTTTACCTTTATGAAAAAAGTTTATTCCAATTCTCTTGGGATCACTGATAATTGTAAACAAACTTTCTAGCACATTACATAAATAAATGACAAGGGACCACAAAAAATATCTCAAAAGAGAATAAAAACAGTTCATGGAGTAACAAAATTCAATACATGTTATGCAAAATATTTGCCAGATGCGTGTGACCACTCAGACTCTGAAATGCCCACACGATATAATGGAAAACAAACTTAATTGAAAGTGGTTACTTCGATAGAGAGTCGTCACACTGGAAATTTAAACAGAAATGATTGTGCAGAGGTAAGACGATATCATGACCTTAGGGATTAGTATTACCATTGAATTAATAATTTAAAAAAATACTTACAAAAAAGTTAGTAAGGTAGCGAGAGGGTTGTGATTGAATGAATAATGAGAGGGTTGACATCTGTTATATAGTGAGTCAAGGAAGCTTGAATCCTTGTAGAACTAGGTATTTCCATAGTAGGAGTTTGAGTAAACATGAAACTCATAATGCTAATAAGATTTAGAGTCTTGGATGAACTGGGATTTGTATAGGACTAAAATCCTATTGTGGAATGAATTTAGATTGAAGAGTTGGAGCCTAGCTAGTTTAGCTTCACCTGTAGAAAGGCCCAACTCGTGGAGTGGCCCAAAGTGTAGGTTGGCTCAATTTTTAAGGTGGCCTTAATCGTAGAGTAGTCCAATTCGTGGAGTGGGCTGCCTCGTGGTATAGACCAGCTCGTAGAATGGACCGGCCCATATAGCAGTCCTTCTTACAGAATTGGCCATCTCGTTGGATGATCTTTCCACATGATAGATTTAAGCGTGGGTCCAATCAGAGTTGGGCTATAACACTGGGCCATATGAAGTGATTATTTTGTTATTGGGCCTGACAAAGCCTTGTTCGATTTTTGGCCCATGCAATTATTCTTTATTCTAGGATCGGGACATCTTTAAAAGTGATTGCTTCCAAATCAGTTTGGTGTTGACATATGTATAAAAATGCTAATTAAGATTGGTTTTAAATGTATCTTTATATAAAAAATTAAGGTCCCCACTTTGTACCCCAAAGTTAAAACTTTTATATAATAAAAAAAATATGTATTTTCATTTTTCCCTAAATAATGCGTCAACTCAACTAATTAATAATAGTCCCTTTTGGAAAAACTGGCCAGTGCTGAAAGCCAAGTTTGTGAATTTTTAATACAGTTAATTAATTGCCATATGAAATTGTAACCAATTGTCAACGGCTCAATCCCTCGTGATTATAATAATCCAATACGGTAAAGTGAGCTAGAGATTAGGGTTTTGACAGCTTGCGTAATCTTTCAATGAAGAATGAACTGGAAAATTCTGCTGCTCTATATGTAGACAAAATATCTTTGCAACCACCAAAAAGATCTTCATTTTCGCAGCATAAATGAAGATGTTGATAGGCATTTGATCTTTAGAGGATGGATATGATGATGTTTTGGGACCATTAAACCATGAAGGAGAAAGAAAGAACATCTACTGGAATTGTACCGGCATATCCTATTGCCTTTATTTTGGCATATCCAAGTTAGGTGCGGATTATATGGTATAAAAAGGCTATCGGATCACTGTGAAGACTCAGGCATTCAGGTTTTTTTTACAAGAAAGAAAGATTAATTATGTGGTGAAGGAATAACAGTGCAATCCTCCTTTGGCAAAGAGAGATCATGCACTGAAAGGGAGTGCATATATACTTCTGTTTGCCAAAGGAGAATTGCCCTGCCATTCACTATCACAGTTGTTCCATGCCTCGTTCTATTTACTGTTCTAATTAATCATGATTATAAACTTTAAAAATAATGCATTCATTATTTATCCCGTGATAATAGTTCTTTGTTTTATATTTTTATAGGTAAGTGATGATAATATCGCTACAGAAGCAGGAGTGACGATTGACCGATATGAAGTGGTTTGTACTTCAGAATTTCAAATCTATGAAGTCAAACAGACACGGCTGAGCATAATGGAGGATAGCTAATTTTGAATTGTTCGGTATGTATACTTTGGCTATAATAATGGTTGGAGTTTAATTATTCAAGCAGCATACAGATGTATTTAATTATATGATATGCATATATAGTAGTTCTGTATGTTAATTATTGAAACAGATTCTATGTAAAAGTTGATCTAGTGATCATCCTAATGAACATAAATATGGCCTATGTCGTTTCCTTTGGTTAGGCTTATTTATGAATGTGATCAACGGAAGATGTAATTCATCAGAAGCAGTTTTCAAAGCGAGAGAGACTATCCCTCCACCACATCATTTTCGGATGAGATGATTAAGCTGAAGCTATGCACTTCACCAGCAACGTAACACAAGAAGATCCTGAGATCGACTAACTAGCTAATGTTGGTATTTATGCTGTTTCAATTTAGATCACTGAATATCCATTCAGATTTTGGTTTAAGGGGCAGATTTGATCCTTTTTTTTTTTTCAGTCTGTATAGTAAAATGTCAAATTAGTAATAGATGATCGCCCATCTTCAAGTTTCTTTTGTGCATATATTCTTTTTAATTAATTATTGCTAGAGTTTCACGCATGCATATTGATATTCTTGTCCAACCTGGTAATAAACGATCGAATACATTAATCAGATTCTAACAGGCGAATTGGTGGTTTTGTTTATGTGTATTTTTCCGATCTGTATGACGACCCTACTATTTAAGGTTTAATACAAATCTAAATCATAAAAAATTAATATGATAATATTCATTGTTCACTTTAATTAAATTTATAATTCTTTTACTTGCCTTTACTTACACTAGTTCAAAATTTCTACTTTAATTGACGTTCTGCAAAATCAATAATCAAGACTTGTAGATTGGATCATATTTTGCTTGTATATGTTATGCGCCCAGACCATTTGAAAGTGTGATATTTACTCTTGATTCTTGAACGAACTTGGCTTCATGCAAGTCTCAATTTTGCAACTTGCTCCTCTCTGCCCAGGTTTACTTTTTCCTACTGCAAATCAACTAAATTTTGTAATCTTGGTACTCAACCTCACCTTGGCATTAGGCAAGGGTCCAAACATTTCTAAAGTAGAATGGTACTCTCATGTTTTCTCTTGGATCGAAGTTAATACCATTATACCAATGGATAGATGACCTCTCAAAAGGTAATCTTGGACCAACGGTTACGGCATTTGATGTAATCTTTTCGGATTTTGAAGGTGACTTCATGGGCAGTTCTGCTATCCCTTTGGGATCGAGTTCAAACTTTCTTTGATGCAGAATTTTTGAGATTATTATTAATGTTGAGATAGCTTAAACAGAGGAATTTCATTTGGCTGGAACGTATACGTGACTCCGCTTTGGTATTTCTTTCCTCCACCCTTGGCAATTAAACACCTTTCATTAATTAATCTCCTTTTAATAAGGAAGGAATTGGTGTCGCCACTACTCAGATTTAACCTGGTGGGACAATTCTCCTTAAGAGCTCCTTCTAGCTCAGAGGTGTTCTTAATTAATATATTAAATGAACTTTAGGAATTCGCTTGCATTCTGTATTCATATGATTCATTTTTTTTCCATTTGAAAGGTGAGATTCGTTACATCCTCTAATTTGGCTTCTTGTCTTTCTACTTATAAAATTGCCCTTCTACCAAAAAAGTTCTCTTAAAAAAATAACTAAGCAAGGGGAAGGACATTTTAATTAGAGATCAGATGCATCCTTCTATTTATGCATCAGAACCTTGATCAGAGAAGATCGAAGGAATTGGTTTGTGTCTGTGCAGCAATGATATGGATTCCCATGACCACCTCTTCTTTGAATGCCCCTTTTCCCGTACAATTTGGAGGACTGTTCAGATTGACGGTAAATTTTGCACTAATGTGGCAGGTTGGGATAACATAGTCGAATGGTGTGCAAACAATTTTAACGGAAAAAACATTAGAGCTATCGTTTGCCGTCTTTTAATTGGGGCTGCTGTGGATTGTGCGTGGCAAGAGAGGAATATGCTTCTTTCCAAAGGCAATTGCAGCAGCATTCAGTATGTGAAGCGGCAAGTTATCGATGTGGTTAGGCTTAGATTGGGTAGACTTAAGTTCAAAGATAATGCTACAACCCGTAGAGTGGTTGAGAAATGGAACCTTCCTTTGGAGTGTGTTAGGACCTTAAGGTGACGTCTATCTTGTGGTCTAGCAGGTGTGATTTTTTCCTTTTGAATTCTGCAGTCTATGTGCAGTTTTTGTGTTGCGGTTGTGTTCTATGCCCGGGCTTTGGGTTTTATCTTATGGGATCTGGATGTCTGCAATCTATTTATTTGTGAATATGCACTGCTGTAACAATGTTGCTCGGGTCAGCTGGGTTTTGCGTTGCTTTCTGGCCAGGTTGCGTTAATTATGCAGTTTTTTGTTCCAGTTGTTGACAGTATGTTTTGGCTGGAGTGGCATGACCTTGTTGTTTGCAGTTTGGGTGGCATGTTGCGTATGCAGATGGTTGGGATAGAGGGTATCCTCATGGGCTTTGTGAGGGTGCTTTTGGGTATGGCTAGTTTATTTGGGCTGCTGCCCTGTCTCCTGTTACAGCTTGTGGCTTGGTGCTCTTTCTGCAGGAAAGTTGTGATGGTTGGTTGCGAGAGTGCTGTTGTCTCCTGCTGGGTTCTTGCCTTTGGTATTTCAGGGCCGGTGCAGCCTGCTGTGGTCGGCGCAAGCTTGGGCAGGACTGGCAGCTGGGGGAGGATTATTGAGCAGTTACCTTTTTGCAGCTTTTCTCCAGGTGGTTTGCAGGGCTGTGTTTTTGGTTGGGAGCTGGTTGCAGTTGTGCGGCTGGCCTGTTGGTTTGGTGCCTTGGGTACTTCAAGTCTGGTGCAGCCTGTTGTGGGTGGAGCAAGCTTGGGCAAGACTGGCAGTGGGGGGAGGATTATTGAGCCGTTACCTTTTTGCAGCTTTTCTCCAGGTGGTTTGCAGGGCTGTGATTTTTCGGTTGGGAGCTGGTGGCAGTAGTGCGGCTGGCCTGTTGGTTGTTGCTGGTTGCGCGGCGGCCACCTCTGTATAGGTCCTTCTCCAGGTGGTATCCAGTGTTGGTTTCTGCGTTGTGTGCTGGTGGTTGATTTGCGGATGTCGTTAGGTTCTTTGGGATTAGGTCTTTTAGCAGCCACCTCGTTTGTCTCCAGGTGGTCTGCAGGGCTGGTGGTGTGAGTTTGCTGCAGGCTGCAGAAGTGTGGCTGGTGCAGTCGGGCTTAAGGAAGTAGCCACATTATAACATATGGGTTATTTTGGTCAGCTGATTTTTGGGTAGTTTCCATGAGCGTTATTTTGATGGTCGTGTATAGTTGCTGCTGGATGTTTCTTTTTGTTCTTTTTTTAGCAGTTCTCTTGACCTTGTTCTGCTGCGTTTCTAGGATGTTTATCCTGTTGTCGCTCTTGGTTTTGTCTTGATTTGTCTCTTGGTCATGTCCAAGGCTATGACTTCTGGGCGATTTCCCTTTTGGTTGTAAAATTCTTTTATTCTTTATATAATTACTGGGTTTATCCAAATAATAATTTTTTTTTATCTAATTAAGAAATTAAAGAAGACATCAATAGGAAGGGCTTTTGCCTGCTCTGCCTCCTTTATATTCCTTGCTCATTTAATTTAGCTATAGGCTTATCACTGTACATCCACAATATCTTTTGATATTAATTGCGTCTTGACTATATATCGATTAATTGAATCTGAGATCTTACTGCAGCTAAATTAATACATGTCGGTTTCTATTGAGTTGATTTGACTGGACTGGAAATAGATGCACAAACTATATATAATGCTTATTCATGCAATCAGGAACTGGTTTGGATTTTGCAATATGTTAATTTCATACATAACTCCCTTGGTTATCAGATATTAATATTATATATTTCTTGCTTTGATCAGGAAGAGGTCTGGTTATATATAGATACAGTCTGAAAATGTTGGAGATAATAATAAAAGAAGATTTTGAACCTTAGATTTTTGAAAAATCAGATAATTCTTCAACACCACCAAGTTACTCTAATGCAACCACAGCTAATAGATATAATTTCTTTTTTTGGTGAAAGCCTCGGGTCTCCCTATACCCGAAGGTATGAAACTAATCCCGATCAGGGCTTGGGTAAGTACCCCTGGTTATAAGGTGCTTCCAGTGCCATTCGAACCCCTAACAAATGCAAGTAAAGTTTGCTCCACTTGGAGTTCAGTTACCAATTGAATTACACCTCATGGTTTAATAGATAGACTTTCCAATTCTTGAGAAACATGCAATAATATGTTTGGAAAGAAAAATAATAATAATAATAAAGTGATAAAAAGCTGGATATATATTGCTTCTAGTACTTCACATCTTTAATCTTAGAAGGTCAGAGGCTTCCATTTTTCCTCTCATGTTAGATTGTTGTGCTTATATGCACTTACAATGTTCATACTCATACATGCTTTTGTGAACAAAATTTATATGAGATAGTCTTACTATATTACTTGGTTGACGTGGTGAGAACATTCAATTAAATAAAAACACATAGTGTTAATTTTCAAAACCACCTCTTATGATAGTATGGTTATTGATGAATGATAATGAGTACTTATCCATGAATCATGGTAATGAATGATTGAAAGATAAAATATGATAAATATGTGTTACACATGCCATTATATTATTGGAGGTGGTGAGATATTGTCAAATATCTCAAATTCGAATTCCCAAATACAAATTGGATAAAGAAAAAAAAAAAAAAATCAAAGTTTGATGGAAGGGGTCTATTAGTCTAATATATGTTGAGCCTTCACCTACTAACTTAAGCTTTTAGGTGGAATGACAACTTAACATGAGAGGACCTCGTATAAGTATTTCTCATAGTATTAAATGCAATAAAACTTTAAATAAATCTACACAAGTATTTGAAATTACCTACTATTTATTATAATGCATGAAATCACAAACCTCAAACCTAGACGTTTTTGGTGAAAATATTGTAACTGGAAGCTGAATGGACGGTTGCAAAAGCTGAATTGCGGGGCAAATCTTCTTTGGCAGTGAGCTCACTCATCCTGCTCTTGAGATAAGTGCAGTACGAATTGCCAACTGCCAAAGCAAGAATTGCCCAGTAATGCACACTCATGCTCTTTTAAGTTTTTTGCACAATGAACAGTTTCAAGGTTTGATAAAATTTATAGGTCACGAGAAAGTCTGGCATTTTCCATACAATCAGCATATTCTAAGTACATCCATCACAGCTTGTAAGTAAAAAGGAATAATATCAAATTATACTATTTCAACTTAAATATATAGTCTCGGCCTCTTATTTTAAGTTTTGGGAGAAGAAAAGATTATATAATACGACAGTCGATATCCTTGACCTAATTATCTCCTATATGTGAGGTTTAGTTGATATTGTAATGTGACAGAAAGAAAGAGAGAAATAAAATATGAAATCTATAAGAGTGAAATACCTTTTCCTTTATATTATTGTTTTCTCAGTTTAATCCCATCTGATGTTCCAATAACGTGGCAAATTTTCACGAAAACAAAGTAATCCTTAATTTGTTTATTAGTCTCTAGTTACCTGCTAAACATGTTTAATTTGCTATTTGTGGTTCTCCTTTTTGAGGCCCTTTCAATCTTCGAAGGGTCAACAAACGTATACGTGGTGAGGGAGTCTAGATTTTCTTGAAAAAGTGGGGAGCATCAAATATAAATGCTTCGCTTTTTGCCCCAATAATAAGAGTATTTAGATACCCATCAGAAGGAAAAGGAGAAAAGCAAAAAATCAAAAGTGCGCATTGAAGAAGGAAGATCCAACAGCATGTTCTCATTATCCTCTCTCACTCCCTCTTTTCGTCTGGGGAAGGGTCAGGGGTTGCTTTCCTATTTTTGTTCTGCATGTTTTTACGTGTACTCATGCACATGTCCAGCACCACATATAAAGTCTATTTACTATATATGTGCTGGAGTTGTCTGCCACTTTAACAATAATGGACCACGCAGAGTATTTGAGGGTCGAGGGATAATGCCATTGAGCCCTTAAGCGGTTTGAGTCTTTTCTACGAAGAGTTGTTGAAGGATTTCTTTAAATTATTAATTCATTATTGGGTTTAAGCTTAAGAATATAAATTTTTATAATATTAGGTTTTAATCTTTTAAACCTAGTATATAAACATATTTTTTTCTTATATAAGGGTGATAGCAAATCATAGGGTAAATTATTTTCATTATAAACGAAAAAGTTGATGTAGCAGGACGTAATCTGTTAATTGGATAAATTAGGGTAAATTGCATGTATTTTTTTTTTCTTTACTATTTGTGGTTTGTGTGTTTTTGGTTTTGTATTACTAGATCTAGATTGTTTCAATATGCTAGCTTAAATGATACAATTGAATATTCTCTTAAATTCATTTTGATCTGGTTAATTAATGATTCAAATTAACAAATTAATTAATACGGAGTGATGCTTTAATGTCCTAAAAGTTTTCAATAATGCCAACATATAAAACGAGAATGAATGAACCACACACTAATACCGTAAATTTATTTAGTGTAACTAGTATATACTAAGCTTATTTAAGTGTCTGTTTTTATGAGTTGTGAAGAAAATATAAATCTGTAAAGGATGAATGAAGATGTGAGGGAGATGAGGAAACAGTGAGGAATTTATTGGGACCACGATTCCATGATTGAGAGAGAGAGGGAATATTATTTACATGTTTGACCATGGCATATGCTAGCCTTCTTCAGCATATCCCAATTTTTTAAGTAAACGAGACGGGAAAGAAATTGGATATATAACGCATACTAGTGCATAAAAGAGTATATAAAGTGCTCTAGGATTTGTGCAATGACTTGGGAATAACATGAGTTTTTGAAGCGGCTTTTAGGTGTGAAGTTAAGGAATTACAGAGCAAGTCTCCTTTAGCAGAATGTCTATGCCATAGCTCTGCAGGCATACTTCTATTCTGCCAAAGGAGATTTGCCCTGCGATTCACTTACACATCCTTTTATATAATATTGTCTCTGGTTCGACCTGCTGGTAAAATTTTTCTTATTGACTTCGTTTACATTCTTTAGCGTATTTACATTCATCTTAACAGATGTTTAATTTTATTACGATTACTTAAAGTGTTAATTTGAACAGATTGTTGCCACTGTCGTCATCAATCAGCCGATTAGGGTGACAAATGACAATTTGAGCCTCACTAACAATAAAGCTCAAGTTAACATGCATTCTAGACAATGAAGTCAAAGTACCAGAGAGCAGTCAAGCTGCATTTGTTTTTCTTGCAGGTTCTTGATCAATCGGGCAAAAGAGAAAGAGAAAAAGTTCTTGCTAGCTTCAGGACAGAAGCCTAATTTTCTCCTATTATATATACAGTATTTGCTGAATTAGAAACTGATTGAAACTCTGTAACCCGGTCATTAATTTTAAGGCTGTGGAGGATCTTCTCCTTAATCCTTGCTCGATGATTTGGCTAACTTATGACTTATATTTAATAGTCAATATATTAATAAACAGATTTTTGTGGGTTTAATTCCTATTAAAAGTTTAATCTTTATTTGTTGGATATGGGAGTTCACCTCACTTAATTAGTTATATTAGAAACCGGCAATTAATTAAAAATAAATGATACTGCTCTTAATTAGGCAAAAATTTAGCCGTCCGTTTGTTTCCCTATTTTTTCACTATCCTATCCTATTATCCTATTCAGTCCCATCCAAATACACATTTGTTTTAATATTCTCAATTATCTTCAAAATTCAATCATATTCTATTTAATTCAAAATATTAACAATTACTTTTTTCAATAAAAGTTTTAAAATTAACAAAAACACTCACACCCACCCAAGCCACTATTACCTGCCAACAGCCACCATCGCCACTACCATTATCGTAACGACGGGTTAGATCTGGCCAGTCGTGCTTCGATCTGTCCATTTCGGGCCAGATTTGCTATGGATTTAGTTGAAAACAGCCAAATCTACGGCCAGAGATTTGGCTGTTGACGACCAGATCTAGCCGTTGATGAGGATCATTTCTTGGTCGCCGTTTGGCTGTCGTTGACGGCTAGATATCTTGGTCATCGTTTGGCTATCAAGGATGACCAGATCTGGCTGTCAACGACCATATTTGTGGTCATAGGTTTGGCCATTTCCGGCGGATCCACTTTGGATCTGGCCAAAAAAGGCTATATCGGTGCATGACCGGCCATATCAAATCGGTTGTGCACCATTCCAGTAGATTCTAGCCACTTTCCGACAGTGGTGGCCGACTACCGGCAATATGTGGGTGGGTGAGGGTGTTTTTATCAATTCATAAACTTTTATTGTGGCGGATGTTTAGTTAAATTAACAAACTTAAGGGGATAAAAATAATCTAAATATTTCAGAAAGTGCTATTAAGAAATGTACAAAAACTTTTCAGAATCCTATCATAATTTTCAAAAATGTTATTCTAAAAAACTTACCAAACAGAGCCTATATACTGCGAAGTACCACATCATCCATACCATTTATCAATAAAATTTATGTCCTCTCTTAAATTATTCTATCTCACCTATATTATAGTTATTAAATACAATAATTACATTATATTCCTACATTTACTTATAGGTGCGTTTAATTCAGGGAATGTTATATTAATGGAAAAATATATTACCTTGGAGATTATTGGGAATATTTAAGGAAATGTGTTTGGTAGGTTGGAATAAATTGGTGGGTATGTTATATTGATATGTTTGGTTGGGAGGAATTTATTGGTGGATATGTTATATAGATTACTAAATTGTCCTCCTTTTTAAATATTAATATAATATTATTTTTATTATCATTTCTTTTAACCTCCTACGTGCATTTGAGATTTTGCTAAAACACCTCATCCATATAAAAGTTTAATTTGTAACAAAATCACCCCCACCCACCCCAAGCCACTGTTGATCGTCGTTGTCAGTCGCCAAAATGGCGCATAACCATTCGGATCTGGCCAGCTGTGCACCGACCTAGCCATTTCTAGCCAAATCAATAGTCGAAAATGGCCAGATGGAAGTGGATCTGGCCAAAAACGACCAAATCTAGTTTGGCAGTTTCCAACCAAATCTGTGGCCGTTGTGCGCCATGGATTTGACCGTTAACGACCAGATTGATTTCGATGCATGTCGGTCGGCTGTGCGCTGTTTCGGCCATTGCTGATGGTGGTGGTTAGCAGGTGATGGTGATCCTCGGTGGCTTACAATTTGTTTTAAATATAAGGGCATTATTGTCCAAAAACTTAATTAATTAGAGATAAAATTGTAATGGCAAGGTCATGCCAGTTAATTTCAAAATAAGGGCATTATTGTCCCAAAATTTTAATAGTTAAGGGTAAAGTTATAACAAAATTAAGATTACTAAGCAATCTTAAAATATCTAAGAAAATGGAGGTAATCAGTTACCACCTATATAACCAATAGTAATTACTATGGTTTTGGAAGATTGCCAGAATCTTATACTACTTGACAACCAAACGTGGTAATCTAAGTAACATAAGATGACATTACCTCAGTAATGGGGGAATGGCTGCAAACGAACCTAACACGAACGAACACTCCCATTCGAAAATCGTTCGATAAGCACAAAGGGGTATTCGAAATCGTGTTCGAACTTGAATGAACACAGAATGACCGTTAGAGTTCGTTCGATTAACGAAACAAGCAGTTCGTGATCGTTCGATTAATCATTTGAATAACTCATAAATACCTGTTCGAATAACTTGTAAATACGTATTCGAATAACTCGTTCTAATACCTATTCGAATAAAAAATATACACCAATTTTCCAATTTATGCTCTAAAAAACAAATATACAATAATTTATAATTCATACCCATTTAATTCAGCATGTGAAAATAAACCAACTCTCTCTCTCTGTATTTATATTTTAAATAAATCAATAAAAACTCTTATTTAAATTGTGGATGCCCAGATGGAGAATTGAACCTGAGATCATGTATCTATCCACACTATCCTCAATTCATTCTAACCATCTAAACTACCCATAGATGGATCATATCAAAATATTGAAGTTAGATAAAAAAAAAAAAAAAAGATAAATATCAAAAATATATATTTTGATGCATTATTTTAAGGGATTGAAACATAAAAGTGAAATCACAACAAAAATTATAATATTTTACTATAAAAGCTAGATAAATCTTTAAATATTTTATTAGTAAAAATTTTATTGTAGTTTAATTTGGAGGTGTTGTTATTTGTGTTGGCCTAATAACTTGTTTATTAGTAAATTTTCTTGATTTTGTTTTACACTCGTTAATTTATTATAAATTTATTCCATATCGTCAAACACAATCATAAATATATTAATTATAAAGAGTATTATATATAAATACTCATATTTTTGTACAATTTATACTCAATTTATTATTTATTATAAGCTTATTTATAATTGTATTATTAAGTTTAATTAACATCTTGACCCCTAAAATGAGTTTCTGATTACATCCCTACGTGTGTTCTTGTAACTTTTAAGAGTTAAAAGGAAATTTCCACTAAACAATGGAGGGATTATTACTACAATTCATGTCCATGACTACCCGTTTTAAATTTACTCAAACCAAGTCCATTTTCGATTTACCCTTGCTCCGTTTGAGTTACAGGGATCTTAATAATGTCAAGAGGAGGTTTTCTAATCTTGAAACTCAAGATGGACTATCCATTAAAGGATTTCCATGGAGGACATTGCAATTACCCACTGAAGAATCGAAAAGCTGAAAATTTGTGATTATCGAGTAAAACTGAAAAGAGGAGAAACAAAACTTTGATCTGTATTACTTAAAACTGATTTTACAGAAACTGTTTCTTGTTTATACAAAATCAGAAAAACACTTTCCAGTTCAGCTTCTCATCTTCATGTGAAGCTTCTGACTTGGCAACTACTAACTTGACTCCAGATTTACTTACGACAGAGTTTGCCATTCTATCACATTGCAATTACACACTCGATAATTCCGACTTGCAATTTAATTAGTTCGTATTAAGTTTTAATTCAAATATATATAATTCTGTTTATGAGAAAAGTANAGAGTTAAAAGGAAATTTCCACTAAACAATCGAGGGATTATTACTACAATTCATGTCCATGACTACCCTTTTTAAATTTACTCAAACCATGTCCATTTTCGATTTACCCTTGCTCCGTTTGAGTTACAGGGATCTTAATAATGTCAAGAGGAGATTTTCTAATCTTGAAACTCAAGATGGACTATCCATTAAAGGATTTCCATGGAGGACATTGCAATTACCCACTAGAGAATCGAAAAGCTGAAAATTTGTGGTTATCGAGTAAAACTGAAAAGAGGAGAAACAAAACTTTGATCTGTATTACTTAAAACTGATTTTACAGAAACTGTTTCTTGTTTATACAAAATCAGAAAAACACTTTCCAGTTCAGCTTCTCATCTTCATGTGAAGCTTCTGACTTGGCAACTACTAACTTGACTCCAGAATTACTTACGACAGAGTTTGCCATTCTATCACATTGCAATTACACACTCGATGATTCCAACTTGCAATTTAATTAGTTCGTATTAAGTTTTAATTCAAATATATATAATTCTGTTTATGAGAAAATTAAGAATTTGAATAGTGAACAATCTAAAGAGTAATCAAAACCAAACAAGTAAACGCTCACACACTGAATCCTTTATAATCCTTTTATAACTTCATGAAATGTCAAAGTCTAATAAATTATTTCACATAAAACTTGAATTTATTTTTTATACAATTTGATTTTGTTGAAACGAGACAATTACTTTAGATTGTTAGCTATGATATCATGTAAAGTTACTACTTAATCTATAAATTTTAGCTACTATTTTGAGACTCTACATTAATATCTAAATCCAATATAAATTAATTTCTTCTACTCATCAGATACTTCTACAATGCATGATTATCCTTTCACTGGACAACCCATATTCCAGGAATTTTGATAACCTTTTATTCAATGGAAAAGTCTGAAATTTTTTTGAGAGGCTAATTAGACATTTAGACGATTTACCAGAAAAAAAATTCAGCTTAGAACAAGTCAAAAACCCTTTTAAAATATGAAGCTATTTTTCATATAATCTGAATCGTGTATCTTTTATGCATTGTCAACAACATATTTACAGTTTATCATGCAATAAAAAGCTATATACTTTGAGTCCGTGACCAGAAAATTTTTCAGATTTATCATATTGTATGTTAATAGTTCATATAAACTGATTTTTTTTTTTTATTGTATTTATTTATAACACAATTTTTTAACTATAGTTTAAGGAATAGTATGCTATATCCGGTAGAGTTCTATACTTTATATATATATATATATATATGTGTGTGTGTGTGTGTGTGTGTAATAACCCTACACATATCTCAATTCTTACCCAGCAAATGGAATCCAATCAAAAGGTAATAAATAAATTTTGTACTTACCAATTAAGATTGCCAATAGATATCTTCGCTGTTCACTGTTGAATTCTTCTCTTAAACACTAAACTTGACCTGGTTCGACTTCTGCCGCTCAAGAAAAAATAATGGTAAAGTTAGAGAGAGAAAAGTTATTTAATTATACGAAATAAAACAAACCCTAGGAAACCCTAAAAGACATAAGGAAAATATGACTTCGATATTCCTTTCCCAATTAATTTTTTTTAATCCAAGTCTATTACTCACCTTGTATATATTTGTATATGCCAGCAAGATTCAACTAAGAGAACAACTATTAATCTGGGAAATCAATTGCAAATTTCACATGTAATCCATTGAAATACAACAGAAATTAAAGACTAATTGCACGTTATATTTGGTAGATGTACCTTTTCTGTCTGGCCAAATCACCTATTTAAATGAAATCAATATAGTCGAGCTTACTACACAGCTCCATCTTATAAACCTCATAAGCACAAATGCAAATGATCGATGCTCCATTTAGATGAATACTGCTTCTCAAGGTTGTCTCTGCGTGAATTTGAGAAGAGATATTGCATAACAGAATTAGTGAGCAAATCTCCTTTGGCAAACAGTCTCTACTTCACAGAAATCATTGTCTTTATAAATACTGTAGAGCGGCGGTCTGCCAAAGGAGAAGTGCTCAGTAGTTCACTGCAGTGAGTGTGAATTGCAAATGCGGAGCTTCGATCAGAGTCCCAGATTTATAATTACTAAAAGGTGTACGTACATATCCCACTAAGCAGAGGTACAGATATTGTATAATCCCTGAAATTTCTAGATTTATTCTCTTATCTATAAAGCATCCTCGTACGTTCAAAATCTCACAAGGAGATCATCTCTGAAACCTTGCGTGGAAATAAAAAAAATCCGGAAATGTAACATCATTGAATAGTGAATTTCAACAAACAACATTTAGTGTAATGTTTTCGACATTTGTGCAACACAAGAGAGAAAGAAGATATAAATGAGAAGATGAAAAATTCCACAAAGGTAGTCCACATGTATGTAAATATGTGGTCCTTCCAATGAAAGGTAATTCCATATCATGCAAATTAAGGTGAAGACAGAGTTGGCTACCCACCCCTTTAAGATGAGAATCGAAACTGATGGTTCACTTTACAGGAGGATTATCTCGAAGCCAGCCTGAAGAAGGATAAAATGAAAGATGGACAGGACAATAAGGGAAGATATCCATCAGCATCTTCTAAAAAAATCACATCTTTCTAGCTGTATAATTAATTAATTAGCTTAATCCTATGACGCCTGTGACCACGTGGGCAAAGCTGATTCGGGAATTGTTCATGATCTTTACTCTCAAGCATATCCTAACGTTTTATGCCTGCTGGTGGAACTTGCATTTTACCAATGTGCATATCGAATGTGCTAAGTTTATAAATCTTATACCATATACTAATACAGATTGCGGTTAGTAATGAAAAAATATTCAACATTCTTATTTACTTCAACATTTAAAGGAAATTAAACAGTATTGATGGAAATTAAACTGAAATTGGGCTGTATTAAACCTGAAACATCACATCATCCATTTCCTATGCTTGTAATATGCCTTGAGCTATGAGAAAAAGAAGTTTCAGGAGGCCTTTTCTAAGGGAGGGCGGACCATGATGGCAACATAGAAATGAAGGGAAAGCTCAAAAAAGAATAATCCCTAGCATATACCAGTTAGTTTTCACCGAATATCCAGATTAATGTGCGAATCCGGCGACAATAAAAGTGGCAGAAGAAATTAATTCCGGCAATACATGAGTTGGCGTGGAAGTTCTAAGAGTAGAGAAGAATTACAGTGCAATTCTCCTTTGGCAGAAAATATTGCACTTGGTGAAGAGGTGCTATTTGCCGCCAAAGGAGAATTGCCCTGCCATTCAACTACACTACCATTGTTGTTTAGGAGTGCCAGTTTCAAATTATGCACTTTTCTTTTTCTTGGGGATATGTCATACGTGTTGATTAATTTCTGTTTTTTGTTGTATTTACTGACAGGTGAAGGACTGGAGAGGAAATGATGACTTAGTAGATGAAGAAATTCGATGCAAGAGTTGTGGCATGTTACATTGGAGCTACTCTAAAGCCAAACATAAAAAATTTTCAGAAACAAGAGGAGCTATTATCATCTGAGCTTTGTCAACCCAAATATAAAGACATATCTTGCTTTAGAGCTAAAGGCCTGCACCAATTGTGTAGCAATGGCACTGAAAAGAACACACTGAATTTCAACCCTTATTGAATATATACCAATTATCCTACGCTTCTCGTTTTCATTATCATAACTAAGTAAAATAAAACTCTAATACAAATATGTTAAGCAGTTTCAAATTTTCAATTAACTGCATTGGCGCTTAGCTATACGGCCAACAATCTAATCTGCCACCAAGATCTGCAATAATTCGGAACATCGTCTTTAATTACTTCCCAGGAAGTCTTAATTAAAGCAAGAAAATAAGATCATTATATAATTTGTAATGCTAGGGTTAGCAAATTAGCAGCCCTAGAAGAGACTTCTTGAGCTGGATAATTTCTTTGAAATTTCAAGAAACAATACCTTTTTTAAACTAATTAACTGGATTAATAAAACCTTATTAATTATGTGTATTCTTCTTTCGTATTTAATATATGAAATTCATTGACTTAATTTTGTCAGAGCACAGATTTTATACGACCAAAATGACAAAACTAGCTCAAAATCTTACATATAAAAAAATAGATACTGCGACTTTCAACATAACAAAAGAAATGATTTCATTGTTCTCACAAATTAGTGAACCAGAAGCCACTCATCTGAAGGATAACTTTGACTTATGTTTGTGATACCTACCACAACTATCGATCATTAAATTTGACTTATAGATCCTGGCTAATTATGTAGAAACTTCTCAAATCTCAATGCTTCAAATCCCTATTTAGGTAGATTTTGCTTTGAAAATTAAAAACTCCTAAAAATCACATTTATTACGGCAAATTAGGTCGATTCAATCCGATCGCAACTTACTAAAGCCTTGGTGTATGTTATTGAAAAATCAATGATGATAACAAATCTTCGTTTTGCGAATTGTGATAGTCTGAGCACAGTTGTTTAATCTAGCTTAGAATTGTGGGAATTCCATATGTCACAATCACTTCTCTTTGGTATGATAAGATATTACTTTCTCAAAACTTCTGTTAGAGATTATTTTTGCAATATTAATTACATACAATTAGTTAAATAGTTCAGAATTGAATAAAGATTTCGTGTGTCAATGTTTTGTTTGTTGGTTTTCTTATACGATGTAATAAAATCCTAATAAAAAGTTATACCATTGTAACCCAGAAAGATATATAAGTGTGTCAACTTTCTATTGTCAATGAAGAGCGACATTTATTTGAGGCTGTGTTTTGGCTGAAGCATATTGTTGATAAGGTAAATTGAAAAATGTAAAACGACCTTTTAAAGTGAAAGAGAATAGGCCATGATATATGCTTTATTAAAATGGAAGATTCGGGAGAATGTTCATCTTATCTTCTATTTGTATCTTCTTTTCATGGTGGTAAAGAGCGGCGCAACTGGTGATCCAACAGATGTTTTTTGTTGGCAAAGCTGGATGATATTTTTATGCGATAAATTCTTGTATTATTCCTTTTGTACTGTTCAAAATGTGCTTAATCTGAGGGTAAACGCATCCAAGACAGACATATATAGAACACACAGTATTTAGCCTACAATTAGTAAACAAATGCAATCTAAAATCTTATATTGTGGAAGGAAGAAAAATCTTTTTACCAGTAAGTGCAAAGTCCATTAAAGAAGGTGTATGCATCTTTAAGGTCTCTGAGTTTCTGGCAAGTGCAGTTAATATGGTTCCAATTCCTGCTGGACACTGCTAGGGAAGAAAAAGTACCATGCAAAGTTGTATTGATATGAAACGATAAGATGTATTAATACGATTCAAACTAGTTGTTCAACTTTAAATGACTCTGTTTATTTATTTGATGGAAATGAAAAGATTTACGAGAAACCACCTACATGAATTCTTCCACTATCTACCCATATTCACTCAATCGCCCAAAATATCCTTTTCTTAACACCTTCTTCGTCACTGATATAGGGATTGATACTTAACACGCTTCATAACATGATCGTGGAATATGATGTGTAGAACAACACATGACAAGAAGCTATCAAATCGTAAAGAAGGTATAAATATTGAGATGAGTAGTTTCTTAAAAGTCCCCAAAATTGCAGTTATTACCATTTTTTGTCTTATTTCTTTAGATTAAGTTTAAGTAGAGCGAAGTAGCCCCATTGTGTAGTAAGAATAAATAATCCTCATACCATTTATTATCTATTTAACTAATTAATATCATACTTTTCTAGTTACATGTTGGAAATTTCTTAATATTAGAATTCACTGTAATATATTGTAATTGAACTATATATTCTCAATATTTTTAAAAAATTCAAATCAATACTTTGACTAAATTTTTTATTAAATAGAGATATCATATTTAACCTCTTTCAGATGTTTATTTGGGATAGGAAATCAGAAGTTAGAAAATTCAACTATTATCAAATAGAAAGTATGTGGAAGGTCACATTGATGCCTTGAGATGGAAGATCAACGAGACACAAATTATGTTGGTCCAATAATAAAAATAGTGACCTCTCCCATTGTAGTTGGAGGGAAAACCTTTTAACCTCAGTGATTAGATATACTCAAAGGATCTTGTTTCCTATCATGGGAAAAACACCTAAGATATAAATCCACATTTTAGTTGGTACGTAAAATTTCACATGTGCACTGACATCTCACACAAATTGAAGGTGCATATATATGCTGTCGTACATCGATAAAAGACACCGCAAGCACAAGATCTTATTGTCTAGCCGGAATGATTGTCATATTTAATTCTATATCGACTCTAAAATGTTGAGTAAGTTAATGAAGAACCAAATTAACGTATTAATTGCGGGAATTCTTTTAATTATAAAAGCTTTTAGGAAATATAATTATAAGTTTTAAGGAAGTTATCAAGTGATTAAAACTTATGCAGAATGAGTTGCTTGTTCATTTTTAGTGCAAATGAGTTTTGAGAGAC
The DNA here is from genome assembly GCF_008641045.1 of Pistacia vera. NCBI lineage: Eukaryota > Viridiplantae > Streptophyta > Magnoliopsida > Sapindales > Anacardiaceae > Pistacia > Pistacia vera. Next base: position 409,964 of record NW_022195094.1, on the reverse strand, counting down.
ATAAATCAAAGCAAGTAAAGAACACATTCATTTTTACATGATTTGACATCATGCCTACATCATGGGATCAAGTTCAGAGGAAGCAAATTCACTATGAAATACTTATAAGTTTAAATACAAAGTAAGATAATCAAAGTTGCAAAACATTCCCTATTTTCCATGTAACAACTATATCTATCTTGGTTGAACTTAAAGGCCTCACAGTAAGCTTTACGCACACAACATCACCATGATGAAATTGAGTTCCTCTCAAGTTTCAACTACGAAGACCAATCTTCATAACAACAGCCTGCACACAAGCACTCATCAACAAGGAATCAAGTTCCAAAGTCATCACACAAGAAGAAGAATTGAGGATAATTTTAAGTTTACCAAAACAAAATGAAGACCTCAAAGAATGTTTAGAAAGGAAAACAGTGGTAATTAGATTTCTTGAAGAAGACGCCAGAAAAGTATGAATATATAGAGTTCAATACGTCAAGGGTAGGGGGGAAAAAAATTAAATATCAACTTTTGTGTTTTTCTTTTTGTAAAAGAAACTTGAGACCACAAACAAAAGCAAGACACATTTTCTTACACAACGAATAAAAGGTGGACAAATGAAAAAACACCATAACAAAATATCATCAAGGAATATAATTGTCGAAAAAGTAAAACGAGTGCAAGATGTGTTTATAGAATAATATTTGCCAGGTGTACTGTGACCACACAGACTTTAAAGTGTCCAAACTGGTAAAGATTGTCACCTTTAGAGAGAGTAGCCACACTGACAGATAAGGCAAAAGATTGTGGAAGACTCAAAACAGAATCATAAGAGACAAAAACACTTATAATAGTAAAAGATTATAAGCTGCCTCCTCAGGGAGACATCGAACACAGAATTGCACTGCTGATTAGAAAGTCACATCATGTGAAGTTCCTTAGATCTATAATGCCCCTTTCAAGCATATAAATAAATTCAGATTTAATATTGCATAAAATAAAATAAATAAACATTAGAGCGAGGATACTTCTAGTTCAGGACTAGCGTAATATCAATTGAAAAAATAATTACAATAGACATCTTGGTTATTAATTTAAATATATCTATTGCATTCTTTGAGTACATTTTTAATTATGATAGGCTCACGTGTGAAACAGCCCAGGCTTTCAAGTATAGAAAACAGTTAACAGTACCAAACCTCCCAATTGTTTGGTATGAATCAATCTTCCAATTAATAAATGAATTAGCATTAGTGCAAAACTGCAACTTCCATGCACATAGCATTAGTGCAAAACTGCAACTTCCAAGTGCATGCTATGGATAACATTTCTTTGGTAGAAACCTAACTGAAAGTCCACTGCGTTGGCTTCTTCCAATAATGTAACTTTGCACCCGGCCATCCATCTCAAATTAATTAATTAACGAGTTTCACATGTTTAAGCACCAATATAATTAACTTCTCTCCCCTGATGATCAGTAGTTTATATGCGTACTGGCAGTGGGCTTGGACTCCAGGTGAAAAAAAAAAAAAATCAGTTGAAAGTGATAACATTAAAGTATGTTAGAAGATCTTAGAAGTGATTATGATACTTTACGTGTCTAATTGAAACGACACTACTATATATAACTGCAAATGCATACTTAACAGGCCTGGAAATATATGCAAAAATGGTTTTCAATGGCAATGCCTTATAATTAAAATTCTCCCTTGATAAAGAGTTAATGCTGTAAATTATTTACAAAGAGCCAAGCCTGATGATACAAGGAGCAAGAAGAAAGGGCATTAAAACGAGAAAGAAACAGAAGTAATGATAGCTACCTGGTTTAAGCTTTACTCATGTCGAGTAATTAATAGTGAAACTTCCCTGGAGTAACTGTTCGTCAAAATGTGCATTTGAATTGACACACTGTGCACTAACCTTAATTATATATGCTAGAAAGTAAAACAATAAATTTTGACGGATGAATCTCGATATTGCGTCCAGTAATGGTGGGAATTTTCCCACATATCAGTTTCTTTGTATCGTGGGAAGTGATGATGCAGAGGAATTGCCGGGCAAATCTTCTTTGGCAGAGGGCACACTAGATTGAATGCATTAATGCATGTCTAGCGGCTGCCTGCCAATGGAGATCTTGCCCTGTAATGCAACTGCACCTGGTTCCGGTTGCAGAGACACCTGGTTCTGGTTGCAGATAGACGTCAAAGAGCCCAGCTATTTATGCCATCTTACACCCGGCATATCCTTGGAACAATGCTTTCTGTTTGTCTCTCATTACTTTATTCGGTCAATATCTATATCTTATTTACCCCTTCAGCGTACTCAAATTAATTTGTTATGTAGAAATATTTAGTCAGAAATTAATGTCCACGAATAAAAATCTTCAGAATATAGATTAGCTTTTCAACTTTTTACCACGAGTATAGGTTCACAAAACTTATTATAAAGCAAAGTAGACTTAAAATTAGCTTTGTAAAGTATGAAAAGAAATAATACATGAATATCTTTCCTCACGTTTCTACCTCAACTAGTTTAAGCCTCTAAGGGCATCATTCATCAAGTTAGAGCTATCATTTCAGCATAATATAAGTCTTAACTAAATTTTATTAGGACTTAATTAATGCAATTGGCAAATTTTTTTATAGAAAAATAAAAAAGAAAGAATAAAGAGAACCAGCTGTAATGGATGCTTTGGTATGGAAGATCCGGAGAAAGTTCCCACAGTCTTTAAGTGGTAACCCCAGGACCATTCAAATGGACCCAAAAGTTGATATATGCAGAAACTCGAGGTTGCATGTAGACAAAAGGCTTGATTATTACTGTATTATTAACAGATGAATTGAATGGATTATTCCTTTCTTTTGCTTTATGTTAGTCCATGTACGGATGTACCATATATATAAACTGGCTCTTCACAAATATGAATGGACGTTTTGGCATCTCATGCTACAAGAAGACGTTAAATTATTATTGTTTAAATAATGTCGGGCGGAGGCCAGTTCAGATTTGGGGTGGCCATGTGTGTTCTTATGGTGTTTCCCCGTTACACATTGACATTGTTGATTAGATGAAATTCTTGTGAAGTTTCATTTCATCTCACATTTATGCTAGTAATGATATATATGGTGCAACTAATCAATGTATGATTTATGAAATTGTAATCCATCTTTTTAATTTTAGATTTTAATAATGTTATGGTCTGTACAGGAAAATATATAATGAAGTTGATTTAATATGAATTTCAACTATTATTACAAATATGATTGATTATAATGCCTTAGATAAATAAATAAATATATTGTTTATTCTTTAGATAATTTTTTTTTTTTCCAAATTGGCAAATATCATCTTATTATCTATCTCTGGGTAGCCGAGCAGTTCGATAGAAACTCTTAGATATAGGGTCAAACCCAACTCCTTTGTGGGTAGGCCCACGCCTACCCTCATATTTAAAAAAAAAAAAAAAAAATTCGTTAATATATAGGCCTCTAAAAAAATTACTATTAATATATATACTTAGGCTTATCCTAAGATTTTAAAAAAATGGGAACTATTATACATATATCCAGGCCCACAAAAAACTTGTTATTGATATATATATTCCAGACCCACATAATATTAAAAGTTTAAAACTCTCTCCACTCTTCTCCACCGCTCCACCTACTTTTTATGGTTTTATCTCTAAAATTATTTACTCTCTCATTCTATTTCTCATGTTATTCTCTCTTAAAACTTTTGAAGACTAAAATTGTTGAAGCTTTCACTACTCAAGGTGTCATAATTAGCTCCGTTTTCTATTTTATCAGTTTTAGGTATGTGTATTACTCTTTTCAATTTAGTTTATTTTAAGAATGAATCATGCTAGTTTTTTGGAAGTTTTTGGTTCTAATTTGATGAAAAAAGGCATAGATCTTGTGAGTTTGTTTTGTGTTTTGTGTCTAATAATGTTCCTGCTTCCCCAAATTAAATATTAACTATATTTTACTGGACGTTACTCTTCACCCTTCACACACCACTTTCCTACATTTCAAACGTTACCATTTAGCTGATCAAAATTATTAAAAAAATAGAGTTATTGTCTATGATTATACCAAGAAAATTCCCTTTTTTAATTAATTCATATTAAAAGTCAACGCAACATTGACTTGATTTAAGTTTTAGTTGAGTTTACCTTAGATTAGGTCTGATCAAAGTCATGAAAATTTATATTATAATCTTTAAAAGCCAAAAATAAAAAAGGAAAAAAGGAAAAATAAGAAATTTGTGTGGAATATTTTTGGTGGATTTCCTTTGTTTAAGGTTTAGTGATTTTTTAAAAGTTTTCACTAGTTGTTTGACAAACATTCACATGTGCACTGACATCTCACACAAATTGAAGGTGCATATATATGCTGTCGTACATCAATAAAGGACACCACAAACACAAGATCTTATTGTCTAGCCGGAATGATTGTCATATTTAATTCTATATCTGCTCTAAAATGTTGAGTAAGTTAATGAAGAACCAAATTAATGTGTTAATTGCGGGAATTCTTTAATTATAAAAGCTTTTAGGAAATATAATTGTAAGTTTTAAGGAAGTTACCAAGTGATTAAAACTTATGCGAAATTGGTTGCTTGTTCATTTTTAGTGCAAATGAGTTGTGAGAGACATAAACAAAACATACATCAAAGTAAGTAAAGAACACATTTATTTTTACATGATTTGGCATCATGCATACATCCATGGGATCAAGTTCAGAGGAAGCAAATTCACTATGAAATACTTATGAGTTTAAATACAAAGCAAAATAATCAATGTTGCAAAACATTTCCTATTTTCTACATAACAACTATATCTATCTTGGTTGAACTTAAAGTCCTCACAGCAAGCTTTACGTATACAACATCAACATGATGAAATTGAGTTCCTCTCAAGTTTCAACTACAAAGACCAATCTTCAAAACAACAGCCTACACACAAGAACTCATCAACAAGGAATCAAGCTCCAAAGTCATCACACAAGAACAAGAATTAAGGGTAATTTTAAGTCTACCAAAGCATAGTAAGAAACCTTAAACAAAACGAAGACCTCCAAGAAGACACGTTTTCTTACACAACGAATAAAAGGTGGACAAATGGAAAAGCACCATAACAGAATATCATCAAGGAATATAATTATCCAAAAAGACGTGTTTATAGAATAATATCTGCCAGATGCACTGTGACCACACAGACTTTAAAGTGCCCACACTGGTGAAAGATTGTCACCTTTAGAGAGAGTGGCCACACTGAGAGATAAGACAAAAGATTGTACAAGATCATAAGATAGACAAAAACATTTACAATAGTAAAAGATTATAAGCTGCCTCCTCAGGGAGACATCCAACACAGAATTGCACTGCTGATTAGAAAATCACATCATGTGAAGTTTCTTAGATCTATAATGCCTCTTTCAAGCATGCATATAAATAAATTCAGATTTAATATTGCATAAAATAAAAAAAATAAACATTAGAGCGAGGATACTTCTAGTTCAGGACCAATGTAATATCAATTGAAAAAATAATTACAATAGACATCTTGGTTATTAAATATATCTATTGCATTCTTTGAGTACATTTTTAATTATGATAGGCTCACGTGTGAAACAGCCCAGGCTTTCAAGTATAGAAAACAGTTAACAGTACCAAAACTCCCAATTGTTTGGTATGAATCAGTCTTCTAATTAATAAATGAATTAGCATTAGTGCAAAACTGCAACTTCCATGCACTTAGCATTAATTAGTGCAAAACTGCAACTTCCAAGTGCATGCTATGGATAACATTTCTTTGGTGGAAACCTAACTGAAAGTCCACTGCGTTGGCTTCTTCCAATAATGTAACTTTGCACACGGCCATCCATCTCAAATTAATTAATTAACTAGTTTCACATGTTTAAGCACCAATATAATTAACTTCTCTCCCCTGATGATCAGTAGTTTATATGCGTACTGGCAGTGGGCTTGGACTTACAGACAGCTGGATCCATCAACCTTCATCGACTCCAGGGGAAAAAACAAAAAAAAAAATCAGTCGAAAGTGATAACATTAAAGTATGTTAGAAGATCTTAGAAGTGATTATGATAATACGTGTCTAATTGAAACGACACTACTATATATAACTGCAACTGCATACTTAACAGGCCGGGAAATATATGCAAAAATGGTTTTCAATGGCAATGCCTTATAATTAAAACTCTCCCTTGATAAAGAGTTAATGCTGTAAATTATTTACAAAGAGCCAAGCCTGATGATACAAGGAGCAAGAAGAAAGGGCATTAAAACGAGAAAGAAACAGAAGTAATGATAGCTACCTGGTTTAAGCTTTACTCATGTCGAGTAATTAATAGTGAAACTTCCCTGGAGTAACTGTTCGTCAAAATGTGCATTTGAATTGACACACTGTGCACTAACCTTAATTATATATGCTAGAAAGTAAAACAATAAATTTTGACGGATGAATCTCGATATTGCGTCCAGTAAAGGTGGGAATTTTCCCACATATCAGTTTCTTTGTATCGTGGGAAGTGATGATGCAGAGGAATTGCCGGGCAAATCTCCTTTGGCAGAGGGAACACTAGATTGAATGCATTAATGCATGTCTAGCGGCTGCCTGCCAAAGGAGATCTTGCCCTGTAATGCAACTGCACCTGGTTCCGGTTGCAGAGACACCTGGTTCTGGTTTCAGATAGACGTCAAAGAGCCCAGCTATTTATGCCATCTTACACCCGGCATATCCTTGGAACAATGCTTTCTGTTTGTCTCTCATTACTTTATTCGGTCAATATCTATATCTTATTTACCCCTTCAGCGTACTCAAATTAATTTGTTATGTAGAAATATTTAGTCAGAAATTAATGTCCACGAATAAAAATCTTCAGAATATAGATTAGCTTTTCAACTTTTTACCACGAGTATAGATTCACTAAACCTATTATAAAAGCAAAGTGGACTTAAAATTAGCTTTGTAAAGTATGAAAAGAAATAATACATGAATATCTTTCCTCACGTTTCTACCTCAACTAGTTTAAGCCTCTAAGGGCATCATTCATCAAGTTAGAGCTATCATTTCAGCATAATATAAGTCTTAACTAAATTTTATTAGGACTTAATTAATGCAATTGGCAAATTTTTTTGTAGAAAAATAAAAAAGAAAGAATAAAGAGAACCAGCTGTAATGGATGCTTTGGTATGGAAGATCCGGAGAAAGTTCCCACAGTCTTTAAGTGGTAACCTCAGGACCATTCAAATGGCCCCAAAAGTTGATATATGCAGAAACTCGACGTTGCATGTAGACAAAAGGCTTGATTATTATTGTATTATTAACATATGAATTGAATGGATTATTCCTTTCTTTTGCTTTATGTTAGTCCATGTACGGATGTACCATATATATAAACTGGCTCTTCACAAATATGAATGGACGTTTTGGCATCTCATGCTACAAGAAGACGTTACATTATTATTGTTTAAATAATGTCGGGCGGAGGCCAGTTCAGATTTGGGGTGGCCATGTGTATTCTTATGGTGTTTCCCCGTTACACATTGACATTGTTGATTGGATGAAACTCTTATGAAGTTTCATTTCATCTCACATTTATGCTAGTAATGATATATATGGTGCAACTAATCAATGTATGATTTATGAACTTGTAATCCATCTTTTTAATTTTAGATTTTAATAATGTTATGGTCTGTACAGGAAAGTATATAATGAAGTTGATTTAATATGAATTCCAAATATTAATTGATTATAATGCCTTAGATAAATAAATAAATATATTGTTTATTCTTTAGATAATTTTTTTTTTCCAGATTGGCAAATATCATTTTATTAACTATCTCTGGGTGGCCGAGCAGTTCGATAGGAACTCTTAGATATAGGGCCGAACCCAACCCCTTTGTGAGTAAGGCCACGCCTACCCTCATATTTGAAAAAAAAAAAAAAAAAACGTTACGATATAAGGCCCCTAAAAAATTACTATTAATATATATACTTAGGCATCCTAAGATTTTAAGAAATAAGAACTATGATACATATATCCAGACCCCACAAAAACTTGTTATTGATTATATATTCCGACCCACATAATATTAAAAGTTTAAAACTATCTTCACTTTCTCCCACCGCTCCGCCTACTTTTTATGGTTTTATCTCTAAAATTCTTTACTCTCTCATCTCGTATTTCTTTCTCATGTAATTCTCTCTTAAAACTTTTGAAAACTAAAATTGTTGAGCTTTCATTACTCAAGGGTCATAAATAGCTCTGTTTCTATTTTATCAGTTTTAGGTATGTGTATGCTCATTTCAATTTAGTTTATTTAAGGTTGAATCATGTAGTTTGGGAGGTTTTTGGTTCTAATTTGATGGAAAAAGGCATGGATCTTGTGAGTTTATGTTGTGTCTAATAATGTTCCTGCTTCCCCAAATTAAAGATTAATATTTTACTGGACGTTACTCTTTACCCTTAGTCAACGTAACGTGACTTATTTAAATTTTGGTTGACTTTAGCTTAGGATTATCTGATCAAAGTCATGAAAATATATATTATAATCTTTGGAAGCCAAAAATAAAAAGGAAAATAAGAAATTTATGTGGAATATATTTGGTGGGATTTCCTTTGTTGTTAGTGATTTTTTTAAAGTTTTCACTATGTTTGACAAACAATTGGGGGCAAAAATCCAGGTCCGCCCACTGCTTAAATGTATTACTCAAGAAGTCTTAAATTTGAGTCCCTTTCGGGTGCTAACAGGGGTAACCACTAAGTCTTATCCAGTCTGTAGTTTCAGGATCTAAGAGATTAGTTAAAGTAAGCATAAATGGCTTGGACAACTATGGTCATCAAAAAAAATAAAAATACCACTTTATACTTTTAATTACCCCACACTGGCACTCAAATTTTTACTTGAAAACACTAAATTCACATTTTGTTCTTATTTTCCTTTTATTCAAACATGTTACTCTACATAATTTTTTAGATGAAATGCTTTAAAATAAAAATTTTTTTTTTTTTTAGTGAATCTTGTTATATATTATTAGCATATGTATCTATATTATATTATGAAGACTAAAAACTGTTACCTTTTTTTTTTTTCATAATAATGCATTGTTTATTAGTATAAATTAATATTTGGCCGAACGACTTCCAACTACCCAAAGTTTGGCATAAAGACAGAGTGATACCCAAAAGATTTGGAAAGGACAACTAATACTTCTGTCATATTCTATTAGGGATTTCTATTGCTAAAAGACAGTATAATAATTCATTCTTACCCCAAGCCTGTTGCTCAGCCCTCTCACGTCACGATAGACTTTTTGATGGAGTTAGCATTTTTTTTTTGCTAAGTTCGGTGATAAACAGTGGCACTGGCCTTGCTAACGCCCGTTGGGAATGGAGATTGATAGATTCCAGTCTTTTTACCATTTTTATCTTTTAGCAGACGGAAATTTCTAACAGAACATGACAAAAGGGGTGTATCATTTCCAAACTTTGGGTGCCACTTTATCTTTACAATAAACTTTGGTATGTGCAAGCATCCACCTTAATATTTTCTTTTATCTCTCACCTCTAGGCCAAGATGGGGCTTGCAAAGCTTTAACAGCTTGATAGTAACAGTGGTGGCAGCTTTAGTTTCCAGAACCTAGGAAAATACTATTTTTTCACTAATCCTCAGGGGCGACAAGTAATTATAGCTTAGTTTGTAAGTATATTTTAAATTAATATACTAAATGTTGTTACAAAAACTCACAACTGAAAATACCCAATCAACTTTGGTGGGATTGGGTATGACGCGTGCACAATTAAGAATAACCAGTTTGGGATAGATTAGAAAAAAATGATAAAAGAATATATACTATTTTTAAAGTAGTTCGGCGGGTTAGAATCAAATCTTCGTCTACTGTTATCTTATTGCTTTATATTTACTTTACACAAAGTGATTGCAGAGAAAAAACGAAAAAACAATATTAAACTTTCTCTAAGTGGATTTCCTGTTCTTGTGTGAATAATCGATCCCCCAAAACGAATGTTATTCCTTTTTATACACTGTTTGACGGCGATTGGGAGTTGTTGTTATTGGGTGGATTACACGTATAATTCTCCATAATCCGAATCTGAGTCAAGTCCACCCATGCTTAAATCTGAAGACTCATGCTTAAGATCGATAACTTGAGGTGAAATTATCTCCTGTAAGATCGACATGTGGGACAAGTTTGACTATTAGATCTCGACATGATGTAGAGGACAGATGGCACAAATCTGATTATCAAAAAGACTGCATGACACTAATAATTATTACATTATTCACATTATTGATTTAAAAACTTTATCAATAATGACAATTACATTAAAAGAAAAAGTTACTTAAAATTTATTAATGATCATATCCCGTTGAGATTGTAATTCTAACTTTGGAAGCCAAAAATAAAAAAGGAAAAAAAAGAAATTTTGTGGAATATTTTGGTGGATTTCCTTTGTTAGGTTTAGTGATTTTTTAAAGTTTTCACTAGTGTTTGACAAACATTTGGGGGCAGGAAATCCAGGTCCCCACTGCTTAAGTGTATTACTCAAGAAGTCTGAATTTGAGTCCCTCTTCGGATGCTAACAGGGGTTATTAGAGTTTTACCAGTCTGTAGTTTCAAGATCCTAAGAGATTAGTTAAGTACGCATAAGTTGACTGGACAACTATGGTCATCAAAAAAAATAAAAATACCACTTTATACTTTAATTTCCCTCACACTGTCACTCAAATTTTAACTTGTAAAAACTAAATTCACATTTTTGTCTTATTTTCCTTTATTCAAACATGTTCTCTACATAATTTTTTTAGATGAAATGCTTTAAAATAATAAATTTTTTTTTTTTTTATGTGAATCTGTGTGATATATTATTACCATATGTAGTTTCATATATTTATATTATGAAGACTAAAAACTGTTACCTTTTTTTTTTTTTTTAAATATGCATTGTTTATTAGTATAAATTAATATTTGGTCCGAACGACTTCCACCTACCCAAGTTTGGCATAAAGACAGAGTGATACCCAAGATTTGGAAAGGACAACATAAATACTTCTGTCATTTCTATAGGGATTTCTATTGCTAAAAGACAGTATAATAATTTATTCTTACCCCAACGCTGTTTGCTCAGCCCTCTCACGTCATCGATGACTTTTTGACTGGAGTTAGCATTTTTTTTTGCTAAGTTCGGTGATAAACAGTGGCACTGGCCTTGCTAACGCCCGTTGGAATGGAGATTGATAGGTATTCCAGTCTTTTTACCATTTTTATCTTTTAGCAGACGGAAATTTCTAACAGAACATGACAAAAAGTGGGTGTTTATCATTTCCAAACTTTGGGTGCCACTTTATTTACAATAAACTTTGGGTATGTGCAGTCATCCCCTAGTCTAATTGAAACGACACTACTATATATAACTGCAAATGCATACTTAACAGGCCTGGAAATATATGCAAAAATGGTTTTCAATGGCAATGCCTTATAATTAAAATTCTCCCTTGATAAAGAGTTAATGCTGTAAATTATTTACAAAGAGCCAAGCCTGATGATACAAGGAGCAAGAAGAGAGAGCATTAAAACGAGAAAGAAATAGAAGTAATGATAGATACCTGGTTTAAGCTTTACTCATGTCAAGTAATTAGTAGTGAAACTTCCCTGGAGTAACTGTTCGTCAAAATGTGCATTTGAATGGACACACTGTGCACTAACCTTAATTATATATGCTAGAAAGTAAAACAATAAATTTTGACGGATGAATCTCGATATTGCGTCCAGTAATGGTGGGAATTTTCCCACATATCAGTTTCTTTGTATCGTGGGAAGTGATGATGCAGAGGAATTGCCGGGCAAATCTTCTTTGGCAGAGGGCACACTAGATTGAATGCATTAATGCATGTCTAGCGGCTGCCTGCCAAAGGAGATCTTGCCCTGTAATGCAACTGCACCTGGTTCCGGTTGCAGAGACACCTGGTTCTGGTTTCAGATAGACGTCAAAGAGCCCAGCTATTTATGCCATCTTACACCCGGCATATCCTTGGAACAATGCTTTCTGTTTGTCTCTCATTACTTTATTCGGTCAATATCTATATCTTATTTACCCCTTCAGCGTACTCAAATTAATTTGTTATGTAGAAATATTTAGTCAGAAATTAATGTCCACGAATAAAAATCTTCAGAATATAGATTAGCTTTTCAACTTTTTACCACGAGTATAGGTTCACAAAACTTATTATAAAGCAAAGTAGACTTAAAATTAGCTTTGTAAAGTATGAAAAGAAATAATACATGAATATCTTTCCTCACGTTTCTACCTCAACTAGTTTAAGCCTCTAAGGGCATCATTCATCAAGTTAGAGCTATCATTTCAGCATAATATAAGTCTTAACTAAATTTTATTAGGACTTAATTAATGCAATTGGCAAATTTTTTTATAGAAAAATAAAAAAGAAAGAATAAAGAGAACCAGCTGTAATGGATGCTTTGGTATGGAAGATCCGGAGAAAGTTCCCACAGTCTTTAAGTGGTAACCTCAGGACCATTCAAATGGACCCAAAAGTTGATATATGCAGAAACTCGAGGTTGCATGTAGACAAAAGGCTTGATTATTACTGTATTATTAACAGATGAATTGAATGGATTATTCCTTTCTTTTGCTTTATGTTAGTCCATGTACGGATGTACCATATATATAAACTGGCTCTTCACAAATATGAATGGACGTTTTGGCATCTCATGCTACAAGAAGACGTTAAATTATTATTGTTTAAATAATGTCGGGCGGAGGCCAGTTCAGATTTGGGGTGGCCATGTGTGTTCTTATGGTGTTTCCCCGTTACACATTGACATTGTTGATTGGATGAAACTCTTATGAAGTTTCATTTCATCTCACATTTATGCTAGTAATGATATATATGGTGCAACTAATCAATGTATGATTTATGAACTTGTAATCCATCTTTTTAATTTTAGATTTTAATAATGTTATGGTCTGTACAGGAAAGTATATAATGAAGTTGATTTAATATGAATTCCAAATATTAATTGATTATAATGCCTTAGATAAATAAATAAATATATTGTTTATTCTTTAGATAATTTTTTTTTTCCAGATTGGCAAATATCATTTTATTAACTATCTCTGGGTGGCCGAGCAGTTCGATAGGAACTCTTAGATATAGGGCCGAACCCAACCCCTTTGTGAGTAAGGCCACGCCTACCCTCATATTTGAAAAAAAAAAAAAAAAAATCGTTACTATATAGGCCCCTAAAAAAATTACTATTAATATATATACTTAGGCTTATCCTAAGATTTTAAGAAAATAAGAACTATGATACATATATCCAGACCCACAAAAAACTTGTTATTGATATATATATTCCAGACCCACATAATATTAAAAGTTTAAAACTATCTTCACTCTTCTCCACCGCTCCGCCTACTTTTTATGGTTTTATCTCTAAAATTCTTTACTCTCTCATTCTCGTATTCTCTTTCTCATGTAATTCTCTCTTAAAACTTTTGAAAACTAAAATTGTTGAGCTTTCATTACTCAAGGTGTCATAACTAGCTCTGTTTTCTATTTTATCAGTTTTAGGTATGTGTATTGCTCATTTCAATTTAGTTTATTTTAAGGTTGAATCATGCTAGTTTTTGGGAGGTTTTTGGTTCTAATTTGATGGAAAAAGGCATGGATCTTGTGAGTTTATTTTGTGTCTAATAATGTTCCTGCTTCCCCAAATTAAATATTAACTATATTTTACTGGACGTTACTCTTTACCCTTAGTCAACGTAACGTTGACTTAATTTAAATTTTGGTTGACTTTAGCTTAGGCTATATCTGATCAAAGTCATGAAAATTTATATTATAATCTTTGGAAGCCAAAAATAAAAAAGGAAAAATAAGAAATTTATGTGGAATATTTTTGGTGGATTTCCTTTGTTTGGTTTAGTGATTTTTTTAAAGTTTTCACTAGTTGTTTGACAAACAATATGGGGGCAAAAATCCAAGGTCCGCCACTGCTTAAATGTATTACTCAAGAAGTCTTAAATTTGAGTCCCTCTTCGGGTGCTAACAGGGGTAACCACTAGAGTTCTTATCCAGTCTGTAGTTTCAGGATCCTAAGAGATTAGTTAAAGTACGCATAAATTGGCTTGGACAACTATGGTCATCAAAAAAATAAAAATACCACTTTATTACTTTTAATTTCCCCTCACACTGTCACTCAAATTTTTAACTTGTAAAACACTAAATTCACATTTTTGTTCTTATTTTCCTTTTATTCAAACATGTTCTCTCTACATAATTTTTTTAGATGAAATGCTTTAAAATAATAAATTTTTTTTTTTTTTTTATGTGAATCTTGTTGATATATTATTAGCATATGTAGTTTCATATATTTATATTATGAAGACTAAAAACTGTTACCTTTTTTTTTTTTTAATAATGCATTGTTTATTAGTATAAATTAATATTTTCTTTTATCTCTCACCTCTACGCCAAGAGGCGGCTTGCAAAGAGTTAAGAGCTTGGTAGTAACAGTGGTGGCAGCTTTAGTTTCCAGAACCTAGGAAAATACTATTTTTTCACTAAACCTCAGGGGCGACAAGTAATTGTAGCTTAGTTTGTAAGTATATTTTGAATTAATATACTAAATGTAGTTACAAAAACTCACCACTGAAAATACCCAATCAACTTTGTCGGGATTGGTATGATGCGTGCATAGTTAGGAATAACCAGTTAAGGATAGATTAGAAAAAAGATGATAAAAGAATATATATAATTTTTAAAGTAGTTCAACGGGTTAGAATCAAATTTATGTCCATCGTTATCTTATTGCTTTATATTTACTTTACACAAAGTGATTGCATAGAAAAAACGTAAAAACAATATTAAACTCTCTCTAAGTGGATTTTCTGTTCTTGTGTGAATAATCAATCCCCTAAAACAAAGGTTGTTATTCCTTTTTATACACCGTTTGACGGTGATTGGGAGTTGTTGTTATTGGATGGATTGCACGTATAATTCTTCGTAATCCGAATCTAGTCAGGTACACCCATGCTCAAATCTAAATACTCATGCTTAAGATTGATAACTTGAGGTGAAATCATCAAATGTAGGAACGACATGTGGGACAAGTTTGAGTATTAGATCTTGACATGATGTAGTGGACAAGTGTCACAGATCTGATTGTCAAAAAGACTGCACAACACTAATAATTATTACATTATTCACATTATTGATTTAAAAACTTTATCAATAATGACAATTACATTAAAAGAAAAAGTTACTTAAAATTTATTAATGATCATATCCCGTTGAGATTGTAATTCTTGAGGATATATCTTTCATCTTTTTGAGAAGTGGATGCAACTAAAAGAAAGAAAAGAAAAGAAAAGCAAAAGAAGGAAAAATCAGGTTCAGATTGAGATTCGTGAGAGAGAGAGATAGAAAGAAGAAGACAATTACAAAGTGAAAATGAAATATGGATTGTGCCATAGCATATGCAGAAGCATATTCAATAATATGCTATATCTGAAGTCTGAAGTTGTATATTGGAAGTTTTAGAAATGCACTAGCAGGTGGAAAGCAAAACACTTAATTAGGTGGAGATAGAAATAATTCCAAGGAAATTTTGGTACAAGATGAATGGATGGACCACAAGATTAAAAACTCGTGCGTTGAATTAGGTATGTGTTTGTGATCACTGTAGGTTGTAAATTGAATGCATCTGGGCTTCGAATTCCAAAGGCTAAGGCCATATAGAACTCCAGGAAAGATTTCTTCCCGGCCTATAGGAGATATATATACTGGTTCAATAGTTTTATGATTACACTAGTAAATCATGAACATTTGATGATGTATATATACCATTTATTTCTCTACTTAATCTACTGGTAAATATTAAAGTTCGTTGTTCATTAAGAAAATCCCAACTGAAATAAGGGTATCATACATACATATATACATATATAAATATTAAGCTTTTTTTTTTTTTTCATTCTGAGGTTGGATCAATGCATTCAGATAAAAAAATAAAATAAAATAAAAGTATATGAAGTTTGCTTAATCACAATAAGATTTAAATTAGTTTGGAGTAATATTACATATACAACATTTTTATGCAACATTATGTGGTAAAATATGATTAACTGATTTTAAATTAAAATTAAATTTTCACTCAATTATTTTTTATCATATAATGTTATATGAAAATATTGTATATGTAGTATTATTCATTAGTTTATGCGGAAAAAAATTGTGATGATTTTACAAAATTTACTGACAATAAGAAAATTATCAAAACACATTTAAAGTATCATTAGTTTTAAGAGGTTTTGATAGTTATCATATCAAATAATTTTTCGATATTTTCTATCATAGTTTCTTCGCAGATATCATGTTAATTAGCTCAATCTTTTGAAACATTTGATACTATGTTTTGGGGTACTGGTATTGTTGCTATTTTTGTCAAATTAAATTTTACATTGATTAATTATATGATTTGTATCAGATTATTGATTTTGAAGTATTTCCCCAATTTCAACATAAAATTAAAATAAATAAATAAATAACTCATCGATTCAATGAGAAAAACAAATCGACAATGTATGTGAATAGTTGAATTTATACATGATTGAACAATAACACATAAACCCGTAAGGGTTTCAATTTCATACAAATAAATCAAAACCTGGATGCATGTATGGTTCATTGTCTTATATTTTACACACTCATTTGATTACAAGCTAGTGTAAATTAAGTAATCGTAAAGTTACATCGGTAACAACTAATAATAAAAAGATAGATCTGTTGGAATTAGGAGTGACAATTCTAATTCACACAGCACAAAAACATGATGAACTTTCAAGGAAAAACTGAATTTTATTTTTATTGATCTGAATGACTCAATTACAAAGAAAATTATCCATCTCTTTTATAACAAGAGACCAAATCTAAAACAAATTCTATTTCTAATTTTAGTCAAAGTAAAAAGGAAAATATATAGCTCAAACTCTTCTTATTCCTAAAACAAGTAATTAACTAAAGCATAACATCTAAAAACAGGAATTAAACTCAAAGCCGTCACCCTCCAATTCACTGTCACGCCGCGATGGAATTCTTCCCATGCCACGTGGGCTTTTTTCTTCTGCCGCGGTGAGATCTTCATTGACCACACTTTGTCTTCTTCCATTTCAATTCTGCAGCCCTTTGATTCTTCGACCATTGCCACATTTGCTTTCACCAAAAAAAGGTTCACACTTCAACAAGATCAAACTCTTCTCTGACAAAATCCCTATTAAATTGGTAAGCACTAAACATTGAAGCATTCACAAAATATATAATTAATTTCATAAACAGATGTTAATATCTTGTGTCTCTCGACCTGTTACTGTTAGTAGGTTGTCATTCTTGTATCCAATTGGAATGTAATGTACGATCGATTTTTGAAACGAATTATTTAAGATGATATAGTTATTGACAGTATATCTGTATAAGAGTTGAGTCCCAACAGCTTGTTGAAGTCATCAGTAATGGCTTGGAAGTATCTGTAGAGACATGTATATACGTTATTCAAAATAGACAAATTAGACATCTTAGTAACGCAATTGACTCACGCAAATTATATGAAATTTGATGTTCTAAAGCAAGTCGATCTTGATAGCATATATGAAGCTGTAGTACTCTGAATTTAGTTTATGGAAGATATATATATCAACTGTTAAAATTAATAGAGAACTAACAATTAACTAATTAGTTGTTATAATGACTAGCTTCAGTGCTTACCCTCTAGCCAATTTCAAATGATGTGCTGAAGTTGGACACTGCAGGTGTGTGCTTTCTCTGTGGAAGGAATTCTCTCTTACAACATTTGTAATTTAAAGAATTACTGATTTGTAACTGTGTCATAGATCAATGAAGAAATTACAGAAGAATTGCAGGACAAATCACATTTGGCATTGCGCACACCAGGAGTGCAACACGATGACTCTCATTGCATCGTGTGTCTGTTGTAAAATTTGCTCAAACACTTAAAATAGTGGTTCGTGCTTATATTTCACTTTGCTTAGTTAACAAAAGGCTTTTGTTAGCTATATATAGGGATGTTAGGCTTTTGCTTGAGTATCCAAATCCATTTTTGGATCCCCACATGTTTGGGAGTTTGTATTTGAGAGTTTCTCTTTGTTTTAGGTAAATTGTTTCTGTGCTCATATAGTTTAGGTATTTGTTGTATTGTTCAAATGTTTATAATGTTCTTCTTTGGAGATAGTGAAGTTTTTTTTGCAGTGCCCGAAAACGTAAGTTACAATATCGAACCTTGTTAATTCTTGATATTTTTTATTTTTGTATTTATTTTAACCATTTACTTCTGCTTTACTGGTTGTTATTATTATATTCAATAGCTAGCATTAGAGTTTGTGTTTCCGTTGCACACCAGTTTCAATGGCCACATGCCAAAGGAGGCAAAGGAGGTTTGTCCTGTAATGCAACTGAATCCTGAATTAAGCCGCTGGGAAATAACATAGCCACACCTTGTACAAAAGCTAGGGTGAAACTGGATATTATAGACCCTCTCTTCCTATCAACAAAGTAGTATATCCAAAGGAACAATGCCTTCCTGGTAGGGATAACCGGATAAGGCTTCCCCTAGCTTTATTCCCTCCACTTTCTAGAATTCCTAGTGTAAACAACATTCGGTACTTGCACTCGTACCAATTCATGATTTTATGACCACGTTGATTTTTTACTTTTTTTTCTCGACAAGTGGCTTCCTCTCTCTCAATCTCATGCTCCGAAAATACAAAACTATATTTCTTTAGTTCTCTTTTTTCTTTTTTTCTTTTGGGCTTGTACAGGCAAAAATTAGTGGACTCAAAAGTTATTTTCTGGTGTGCATAGCTGGATTATAGGCTGCACTCATAAATTATTACAATTGTCAGAATTAAGAGGACAAAAAAGATAACTGAAGAAGAGTTACAGTATACCCAAGAGAAGAGATATATTTGAGCAAGCACGAGAAACAATTGAATAGAGTGAGTGTATGTCCAAGAGATATATTGAGAAGAAAGAATTATATTATATTGATTTGTATTGAATTGTGTTTTACATGTATTCATACCATTTATTTATACTAATGTGCAGTGATTATTTAAGGAAAAATAATCTCATAATAATATTTATAATCTCTCTAAACAAAGAAATATAATCTCACAATAATGTTTATAATCTCTCTAAGTAAGGAAATATAATCCCACAATAATGTTTGTAATCTCTCTAGGTAAGGAAAAAGAATATCAACATCTCATATTTGAATGTCAACAACAATTGTTCTCTTTTACATGAAGTTTATTATATACGTACTATAAATCAATTCTGTCTTAATCCAATAAGAAAACTCACGAACCTATTGAAAGAGAAAATTAGTATATGATATATGTGATCTAAGTTAAACCACGGTAGTTTTGTACATTCATAAAAATTTGTAGAAAAGTTTTCAATGTGCATTAAGGAAAGAGCTGGTCGGAAGAGGGTTGTACTGTTTACATCGAGATGATCATAGCGAGTAATATCATTGTGATTTTATGGAAGAGGGGAAATGTTAAAGAATCTTTAGGGATGCAGGTTCAAACAAGCAAGTGAATATCAAGAAAATAATGATGGATTTTCAGATCAAATTTGCAGGGCTATACTGTATACGTGAGTGGGATGAATAACAAGACTTGATTTCTTCAACAGATGACAGATATGTAAAAAGTAGATAGCAACAAAGTTTAATTGTTTGTATGCTGATTGCAGCTTTATATTTCAATTATATCACTTTACTTCTTAACCATTATCGATCTTAACTACAACTTCTTGTGTATTCTGGGATTCGCTATATTTTGACACTTGTTCTTTTTTATGGGAAAAAGAAGACTAGCTTTTACTGTTTTACATGTAACCAGTGTAAAATTACCCCAAAAGAGTTGGTATGGCAGTCAAGGGGGTTTGCTCCCTTTTTTAAGTATCTGGGTTCAAACATTGGGTCATCTATTATAATAATACTATGATTTACTTAGTTCTTTAGGTTTGTAGGATATTTAATAGATCCTAAAGGTTAGTTGAAATACAGGTAAACTAACCCGGGCACCCGGTTATAAAAAAAAAGAGTGTAAAATTGTGATAATTTAAATCCTACATGAATCAGCCCTAAAAGAAATCTCGGACGTGTAAGTAAGCTCGCAGATGTTTCTGTGAATTAAACAAAAAAGATCTATGTTTAAACGCTTCGTGTTCCTTTAATATTAGTGATAGAAAATTATTTGTTAGTATCCTACATGCTATATAGCCTATACGGCCAGCAATCTGCATACATGAAACACTCTTTCTCAGTTGAATTATGTTGAAGATTTGTCCATCATTCTCGTGACAGGACCCCGACCATAATACATATTTTGTGTCTTTCAAGACCCACAACCTGGACGAGTCCCCATCCTTGTAATTCTAGAAAATTCCTAAAATTACCCTAGTCATTCTCATGTTCAACTAATCGGGAAATTAATCACCACAAAAACTGATAGAGACTATGCTTAGGACATGATTTTGATTAAACAAGATTAGCTTTTTTCATCAGTAAAAAGCTTTGTGCCTGCAAGCACCAGTAATAAGTAGCTCATGTGACTCCTGATTCCATGGACGAGAGCAGATAAAAAGGAAAGAGCCCCAAGGTGAAGACAATAATTTGATAGAAAGTTGAGCCTCCTCTCCCCATATGAGTGAGAGATGTCAAGAAGAAAGGGACAAAAGAAAAATGGACTTTAAACATTGAAATATCAGAAAATAAGGAGACAGAAAAGAACCCTTAATTACCCTCAAAAGAAAGGCTACTATACATAACAAAACAAACTTATCAAGAGTGATTTGAGGAGGTATGCATTATGCAAGTACTAAAATCCAAAGTACTTTTAAGTTTTTTTTATTACCTTTACTCGTTTGTGCGCATGCATGCATGCCTACCTGTGAAGAAGAACGACAATTTTTTATAAGTGGACAAGTCTTGTCATTTTATAAGCTAAGTACGGTGCTACATCCTTGGCTTCTTATAGCCAAAGGAACGAACAAAATTAAACCTCCAACGGTTTTGATATCAATTATTTTAAGAGTTTTTAGTTTATTTTTGTGGCGTGAGATTCGCATTCTAGAGGTTATGAACCCATTGCCCGAGGGAATGAACAAGAATATAGATAAGGAAATCAAACCACTCAGTGGTTTTGATAATGAGACATGAGAAGGAATAAGAGACAGCTTTTTTTTAATTGGTGAAAATGATACATATTGATCTTAAAATAATTGAAGGGATGAAACATCTGTTTATATATTTAATTATCTGTACTTTTCTTGGATCAATTTAGAACAGAAGAAAACAAGAATTTGCATTACAGAACATCAGGGTTCTGGATAAGCATTACAACATACATTTAAAAACTAATATTTTTCATTACTTCATGAAATGAGATCAAAATTGTCGTTTTATAATAAATTCAATAAACCCCTCTCGATCCTTAAGAGTCAAATGGTCTGTTTGTAACAAAGAATGAATTAAATTTAAAATAGAATCTGAAATTAATTATATAAGTTAATGGTAAAACATATATTTTCACCTTGATAGAGATGTATAAATATGTAAATGTACATGGAGAAAGAGCTGAATAGAAGATAGATGGATTGGTTTGTCTTAAGTGCAAGAGTGAGGGGCATCAAGGGAGGAAAGAACGATAAAGAATAAAACAGAAGTGATAGTGTCAGAGCATGTGACCTACGGACACTTACAATATTACAGATTGCACAATGCTGTATTGGGAGACAAAGTGAAACCAAACGAGAGGCCCGTGAATTCTCTGCAAATCTAAGCCCTCTTCACTGACCCACTGATTACACTTTCGCCATTATTACTTCATTCCCTTTCCCAGATCCCTTCCGTTCCTATATGACAAAACTCATACTATTTTATTATTATTATTATTATTTAACAGTAGTTACGTTTCTTTTTTCCTTATTATATTATGTGGGTTAATCCTAACATTATTAATTGAGAACAATATTATCTCGAATGCCAAAGCAATAGGCAACAGCATTCTCTTTCCATTGTCCTTTCTTATTTTTTTCATTTAATAAGAAAAATTCCTCTTTTTGGTGCCAGTAATTTCATATAGGATAGGACAAGGGGATATAAAGTAGGTCTAGTTAGCTATTGGCAATCCAAGATCCCGAGAAATATCTATTCAACACTCCCCCAATTTCCCATGCTATAAAAGCCAGGTCACTCATGTCAAATCTTACTTACCAGTTACCACTACATGAAACAGGCAAGTGAAATTAAAGAAAGAGAAAGATGGTTTCCAACCTACAAAGGAGGATTGCACTGCGTAGAAAGCTTCACATTCTGCGAACTCTCACCAACTCCAAATCTGTAATATAATCAAACACGTTCATATACATATATGTTCTGATATATATTATATATTCCCTTCTCTTCTTAGCTTCTTTTCTTTACATTTGTTGGTTACATCTCTGGTGTTGTATTTCTTCAGGTGAAAAAGAGTTCCATAATCATGGACAGTCTTCTCTACATTTACAAGTTAAAACTCAAACTGGAAGAAATCAAAAGAGAGTACTCAAACCTCATGGCAATCAAAAAGGAATACTTAAACTTAATGAAACACATTCAAGTCCCCAAGGTCAGTATCATCTCTCTCTTTCTGCAGCCAGTGTTAATTACTTCTTTAAAGTATTTATTAACCTTTTTCTGCACGAAACTCACAGGAGGTGAAAGTGGAGCAGGTTGGGGAAAAGTTTTTAGTAAGGGTGATATGCAAGAAAGGAGAGAGCAGTCTGGTTTCAGTTTTAGAAGTGTTGGATGAAGTGGGTCTGAATGTTCTACAAGCTAGTGTTTCATGCAAGTATTTTTTTGCCATGGAAGCAATTGCTGTTGCACAAAACCAACAGGCTGTGGATGTCAGGGAAGTCACTCAACTTATTCTCAAGGCTATTGAAAAGCAAGATGTTCCTGGTTTAGTTAATGACTCAAAGTAGTCTATTTTGTAATTAATAACGAAGATATTATTACTACTTTTATCGTTTCCTGGAACCATGTACTTAATGTATCTCTTCCATTTCTGAATGCAAAAGAATGAACGAACAGAGATGAGATGGTATTCAGAAATTTCACATGGCTTTTTCTTATATTATCTTTTTATTAACTGATACAACTGTCATTCTTAAAGCTGGAACCCAGAAAAAATATCATAAAATTTTGTGCTTTATTTCCTTTTTGCCACACACGGGTTTACTTGAGTACCTAAAGGTTAAAATATGAAAATCCTGTGAGAAAACAGTAAATAGAAGAAGACTAAGAATATGGTAGTAAGCCAAACCGGCACTATCCTGATTTGATTTAACTCTTTGCCATTTTTTGTTCATTTCATTCTCTTTTTACGCTGCAGCTGAGATATGATATGACACTATTTCAGAAAGACAAAATAATAGAAGAAATAAATAAGCGAGACAGAGAGAGAGAGAGAGAATCATGTACTGTAGAGCTAATTGGAGTTATTAAAATAGAAAAGATTGTCACGGGTCCTGCCCATCTGCTTTGTGACACGGGGCTGCCGGCTGATTGGTTTTCCTTTTTAAACACACTCTGAATATTACTGTTACAGCTACATTATATTATACATTGTGTATGAACCAAAAGAAATAGTGGAACCAGTATTTGCCACTGTTTCATAACTCGTTCTATTTACGTCTGTGAAATTGACTGGAAAACTTCAAATATGATACACTTTAAATAAAATATATTGAGCTTGTTGCACTTTAACTATACATTTTATATATATATATATGGGTATGAATTATGATGGAGTACTTATATTTTGTGCGGGCCAAACTTAATATATAAAAAATAATATTGATTGGCCAGGGGTTCAGACTAAGTGGTTAATCAGTTATATAGTTTCACTGGAAAAAGGGAAAAGGAGGCCACGTAACTAAGCTGAATGGTGTCATTTTCCACAAGTTTAGGTAGAGTTTCGCTTTGATAGCGCTTCAATTTCAAACCATTCGGTAGTAGTACCATGTGGATATCATCATAAAAGTCTAACATAGCTCTACAAATTTGACCAAATTCGATAGAGAATGGGTGGAATTAATGTAAGCGTATTAAGTGATGCAGTGCTAAACTTTTTTTTTTTTTTTTTTAATAATTAGAGTGTCCAGACCAGTTTGTACACACCTCAACTAATTTTCAAAATCCATTAAACACTTTAAAAGCCCAAATGACCAAATAAGTCACAATGTGGTTAATAATCCTAAGATTTGAACCTAAAAACTCAAAAAATGGAATAAACCTCATTAATCGTCAAACTAACCCCTTCGGGTTCAGTGCTAAATTTTTAGTTTAAGAGAAAAATAATTTTTACAACCAACTTATAATTATAATTACAATAGCAATGTCTTCTTGCGGCACCCTAATTATACACTGGAAACTATATATTGTTACATCTCTTGCAATGAAGTAAAAATTTAGTATTAATCTCTTCACTTAGATCTTGAAAAGAATGATCAGTTTGATTAATGCATAGAAGTCTGTTAAAAACAAAAAATTACTCATTTACGACAATACAACAAGGGTATCTCTTTTTTTTCCTTTTTTCTTTTTTGAATTTTTTTAAAACTAGGAGCGGTAAAATGGGCTGATGGGTTGTATTTTTATCATGTAAATAAATTATAAAAAGGTCTTAATCAACCCGAATATATAACCCGTTTAATTGTAAATTATGAATGAATATTGTTATGAATAGGTCGACATGAACCATTGTATGATGTATCTAATCGTGTCACTATTTATCGATTCTAGTTTGTTGAATTGAACTAAGCTTAACCTTGAAAACAGATTGTATTAGTATAGTATTGACAGATCATGTCAACGTCTTATCACCCTTGCATAAAACCTTTTTTTAGATCAGCATATAACGTTATGGGCATTAATGTATAAGTCAAAGGAACTTTCATAAAACCATTGTAAAAGCGAAGGCTATCTAGTTTCAATTGGCTGATACTTTCGTCAGGCCTGGCCTGCAGCCATCTTATTAGCAAGGACTGGGCGGTGAAATTAATTTAAATTATTAAATTGAATGACAAAGGGATAGGGTAATTAATCAGGAGAGTAAACGGCTTTTGCCCACCCCAAGGTTTGCCTAATAAAATTTTCTCATCCAATATTTATATTATTTTAATATTTACCAAGAGCCAGAGTTAGAACTTTTTTTGTAAAGTG
Source organism: Pistacia vera (assembly GCF_008641045.1). Classification (NCBI taxonomy): domain Eukaryota; kingdom Viridiplantae; phylum Streptophyta; class Magnoliopsida; order Sapindales; family Anacardiaceae; genus Pistacia; species Pistacia vera. Next base: position 384,627 of record NW_022195094.1, on the reverse strand, counting down.
GAGGTCAGTAAATTGAACGGTGGTAACCAATTGAACATTCATTATCAGAATTAACTGAAAATTAGTTAAGAATAAGAAATTTTAATTTTGCGATGGCCAATAATCAACGAGAAATCAGATACTGAAATAAGAAAAATTTTATAGAAAAGAGACTAGAAGTTCAAATGGTGGTAACAGAGAAAATTTTTATCACTAAAATTGACTTTAGATAATAACATAATATTAACTTTGGGTGAAAATATAGTATTTTGAAATTTTTTAGATGAAAAAAAAATAAAATTTGATTACACTTAATCAAGATTCAAGGCGGTGATGGTCAATGCATGTATATAAATTAAAGAGCAAAAATCCTAAAGATAAATTGAAGTCTAGATTAGATGTCGTAATCATCTTGACCGTCTATTATTAGTTTAATCCACTGATGTTACTCACAAATTTGTCAGATTAAGACAATAATTACAGTTTTAATAAAAAAATTTCCTTTAATTTCGGAATATGGTAAGTTTACATTGACCCCACCATCGTGTTAATTGTCTTTTACAAGCTGTCTGATCAGAGTATCGCCTAGATAATTTATTAATGTTGCGATACCATTTATCATACATTAAATTTTTCGATTGTCTTCATTTAATTAAAGAGTAAATTTGTAGCAACTAAAGCAATTTTGATGCTAAGAATTGGGGAAATTAAATGCATTTTGGGCTGATACTGATCTTCTTTTTTTTTTTTTTTTTTTTTTCCAACAATCATGCTTCCTGATATATAATTAATTACCATATTAATCCTTCTGCCTTCATTGAATTGGCTTGACAGATAGTTGGTGTCGTAGTTTCTAAATCATCTCTTCTAAAGTCCGATATTTTTTATGCAGAGTAAACTACCTTTCTCACCCACATAATGGTTTAATGACACTTTTCCACTCCTAGATTTTTAAGATATCATTTTACTGTTTAAATATATTCTGTTTTCAATTTTGGCATCATTGCGACCCTACACCACTACCATTATCTTTTCTGATTATCACTTAGCAAAACTCTTCAAATCCTATTTTTGTTGACCTCGCCAATCTTCAATAATCAAGCAATTAGGGTTAACACAATCGTCCTTCTCAAGTCAAATTTTGATCAATTTCAATTACTAAAATCCAACCTTCTACCACTAAAAAACTCATCGATCTCCTCTTTTTAAAAGTTTCAAGAGCCTGAACTGAGTTGGCTCTTTATTCACCGTCATAATATAAATTTAGGTAATAAAATAATATTTTAAAAATTTATAAGTGAAAAAGTGTGTTTAAACCATTATTTGGGTGGAAAAAGATGCTTTTAGGTAACATAAATGATAGATCAATATAATTATATAAGCAAGTACATAAATATATACCACTCCACCTCGAGCCCGCCCCAGGATTAATTGGTGTAGTTTGAAATCCCAGATTACACGGATCAGGACAACATGTGAACTACATTCCACTGGGGTGATAGAAAATTAGCGTTAATCTGATAATGTTAGAATGTGTATTATCATTCATCAAAACTAAATTAAGTTAAAAAGTAGGTTTATGTCGTGTAGGAAAAGCATATGTTGGGTGTTAGGAGGGAGTTCCAAGAGATTGAGATTCAATTGTGAGAAAGGAAGCAATGAGGAAGTTTCTGTTCCTTGAAAATGTAATAATATTGACTGGTTTGAATATAATTTAATTTTGTATTAGAGAGCATGAAAGATGCCGTAGGTGAAGGGAAAGTCAGAAATTGCTTTATTATTATTTGAAGTCATTCATGACTGATTTTTTTTAATAATAGAAAAATCATCCCCAGTTGTAGAAATTTTTAATATAACTCAGTCACATTGCTTCACGCATCAATGAACCCTAGAAAACTCAATTTTTTATGTTGGAATAAAATTTACCCAATTGGCTATTCAATCGTTTTCCCACTAGAGAGAGACAGAAAGATCAATGACTGACTTAGTCAATTGTATTTTTATATTCTTGAACAATGCCAAACTTCAAGAATTCTGGATTCTACAGAAATGATCTTTTCACGAAGAGTAGATTGACTTTTTTCACACTTTTTTAGCTATAAAATTTTAAAATACCATTCCATTATCTAAATTTATATTTTATTTCTGATTCCGACATTATGATCCTATATTACCACAATTTTCTTCCATTATCATCATTCACTAAAAACTCTCAAACCTTACTCTTGTCGATCTCATCAATTGCTTACAATTGAGTGATTGGGATTTATGTAGCCGTCCCTCCCAAATCAAATTTCGATCAATTCTAACCACTAAAATCTAATATTTTACTATCAAAATACTCATTAGCCTCTCATTTTCAAAAGGCCTAATAATCTGGACGAGTTTGCTTTCTGTTTGCTACTAAAATATAAATTAGAGTAATAAAATGATATTTTAAAAGTATGTAGATACAAAAGTGTCATTAAATCATTATTTGAGTGAGAAAATACCGTTAACTCTATTATGATTTCTGTTGGCATCCGATATTTAATTTATAGATTCCTTAATTTTGTTTAATCAATTTTTAAAATTATCTCACCTTAAATTTAATATTTAAATGGGAAGTTGAAACGTTTCTTTCATGATTGATTAAAAGTTCAATGCATCCGCCATTCATAGCCAGCCAAAGCATTATTTTGTCTCTTTTGTTTGATCAGTCTTGGTTTCTGAGATTAAGGATCCTCAAAACGAGATGGATTCAATTATTATTATTATTATTATTATTTATTTTGATCACATTATCAAATAATCTAACGGTACTGTGGCAGCATATTATAATCCCAGGAACCAACAAATAATAGTCGATGATATCATGGTGGTATTGGTAAGGCTAACCATTATTCTTCATTATAATTATCAATTTTAAAATACGATCCAAACTTTTGCAATACTGTTCTTTTTGATCACGAAGTTCAGTCTTATCTATTTTGTATGCTGAAATATAATTAAATTATTTCCTATAATTTTAAGTGACGATTCCAGGAAATTTTCAAGATAGCATCCTTATAATAAAATTTGTGCCTGTGTTGTTGATTGCCGGTTGATTTGGACACAAGGATTTAATTAACTTAAAGTGTTTGACAATCAGAAGTTCATTAATTGACCTATGATTAGATAGGTATTAACTAACTAGCAGGAAGAAACAACCCGGAAAATTTCTCAGAAAAATAAAAGAGATCAATACAAAAAATTCATCACAAGATATTAATTAAGTTGTTAATTACTCGACTCATCCAACAAATTAAAAAAGGCAAAAATGGTATTATGGTTGAAGCATTCTAGCTAAACCCTCTCCAACAAAAAATTACTAAAGATTTATTCAAGGTATGAAAAGATTTTCATAAAGAGACATGAAGATAATTATCTCTAAATGATCGAGTGATTTGATAAAAATTCTTATGGTATATTATTTAAGAGGTTTTGATTTTATATTCACTTTTATTGCTAATATGATATAATTAGTTGAGATGTACGTAAGTTGACTCAAATAAAAAATAAAAGTAAGGATGGAAGGGTGTGTAATTTATTTACCCGTTGAAGGAAAAATTAAGTAGATGAGTGCGGAGATCATGACAGCTAGCATCGTCAAAAATATTTAATTGACAAGTAATTAATAAAGTAATTAATGGATAACATTAGCAAACTTCATTTATATTCGAAGTGAAAGGACCACAAGAACAATTATAATTGGGTATTCGATGTGTTCATTGAAGAATGAGTCAAGCTTATTAATTTTGGTTTCGTTTGGTTTTGGATAAATAGAGACAGTTGATAAGGGCACTCCAATATTATGATATTCATTTCATTGTCATTTAGCATCCGACTTGTAGCTAATTATATTGTATATAAAGCCAAATTTCTGGCTTTGGTTTCAGATTTTTGAATAGGAACAACACCTAATCCCTATCTTAACTAGATAATATTACATATCCTTGTTCGTAACACAATCAATATTTTAGTTTTCTTTTTTGATGAGCAAGAATGTCTGGACTAGCTTATGGACATCTCGACTGATCCTCTGGATCTGAAACTACCAATCGGATAAGAGTTTCATTGGCTATTTTTATTAACACCCAAGAAGAGATTCAAACGTATTATCTCTTAAGTAATACACACAAGAATCCTTATCGAACAGTTCAACCACCCAGAGATAGTTAAAACAATCAATTTAACATCATAAACATTGGAATACTTGGAAATCATGTAATGTTTGCATCCCAATTAACACAAATATAGTATAAATTAAAGGTAAAATTATAACATGAGAAACAAAAATTGAATTGTTGGCATATATGATACACAAAAGAAAAACAATTAAACATTAAAAATCCCAGTATTTATTTTTTTATAATTTGACACAAATTTATGTTTTTTTTTTATGATTAGGGGTATCTGAGCCAACTAACACGTACCTCAACTAATATCCTAAGACCTTGAACTACCGACTGGATAAGAGCTTCAGTAGTTTCCTTATTAGCAATCGAGGATTGACGTAAACTTATGACTTCTTGAATAATATATCTAAGAGTCTTTATCATATAGTTCGATCACCTAAAGGTAGTTGATATTTAATTTGCAAAGAAAAAAGATGAGAAATCTAATGAACATAAAAGAAAAAAGAAATGAAAAAGAATATTGGAATGTGAGGGCGGCATGGTGGGGTTATTGAGTAGTGGTTGGGGTTGGGCTATTATTATCAAGTATAAACAAAAAACGAGGAGAAGTGGTAAATGGAAACTCAATCAATCAATGGGGGATTAAAATAAAAAGAAAGGGGTTGTTTTCAAGTTGATTAATAATATATAATAATAATAATATATAATAATAATAATAATTGTAGGGTTTTATATCACATTTGCTTGCACGTCCTTTATAAACTAATCCCTGAAAATTAACTATAATACTCTCTCTCTAACCTATCTGTCAACATGATGCCTCATTTTTAAACCACCTCCTTCCTCCCTTCATCACCTTCTCCCGATCTCTTCTTCTTCTTCTCTCTCTCTTTCTCTTCAATCACTTTTTCATATTCTAACGTTACAAACGAACTGAAGACATTTATCAGTAAGAGTTTTTATTAATCATGGACGCCAGGTTTAGCTCCAACAACCCCTTTATCAGTGAACAAGAGGAAGATACTATACCGGAGAGTGGCTCGGAATCTCCTCCTTCTTCTACGTTCAACGACATGAAGACCACCTCTACTTCCTCCCCCAAGAAAAAGTCAGCTCTAATTCTCTCTCTCTCCCCCTCTATATGTATATATAAATATATTCAGCTTAATTAAGCAGAATTAGTGATATGATTGTTAACTAATAATATGAAGAATTTGTTGTTTAATTCAGCAGGCGAGCCATGCAAAAGAGAGTTGTATCAGTACCCATCAAGGACGTTGAAGGTTCAAGACTCAAAGGCGACAGCGCTCCGCCGTCTGATTCCTGGGCATGGCGGAAGTACGGCCAGAAACCCATCAAAGGTTCCCCTTATCCCAGGTCAGTACTAACATTAACACAAACAATTCTTCAACTTCAAATTAAAATCTGTTAATTAATCAAAGTATTAACTTTTACTAATTAATTAATTAAAGTTTGCTTTTACCTTTCATTACAGAGGATACTATAGATGTAGTAGCTCAAAAGGATGTCCAGCAAGAAAACAAGTAGAGAGAAGCAGTGTGGATCCCACCATGCTAGTCATCACCTACTCTTGTGAACACAACCATCCTTGGCCGTTACCTTCTAGAAGCCACCACCACCACAACAACAGTTCCAAGCACGCCAAACCGGAGCCCCAGCCCGATCCTGAACCCGAGCCCGAGCCCGAGCCCGAGCCTGAGCCTGAGCCCGAGGAGAAGTTCTCAGATCTTGCTGATGATCACACGCTTATATCAACTAGCGCCGACGAATTCAGTTGGTTTGGCGAGATGGAAACCACGACGTCCACCATTTTAGAGAGTCCGATTTTTACGGAGTCCTGTGTCGGCGATTCGTCTGACGTGGCGATGTTTTTCCCTATGAGAGAAGAAGATGAGTCGTTGTTCGCCGATCTTGGCGAGTTACCGGAGTGTTCGACGGTGTTTCGTCATAGGAATTTTGGACCGGAGGTCCAGATCTGCTGACACGTGTCCGCTGGTAAATTTTNATTAATCAAAGTATTAACTTTTACTAATTAATTAATTAAAGTTTGCTTTTACCTTTCATTACAGAGGATACTATAGATGTAGTAGCTCAAAAGGATGTCCAGCAAGAAAACAAGTAGAGAGAAGCAGTGTGGATCCCACCATGCTAGTCATCACCTACTCTTGCGAACACAACCATCCTTGGCCGTTACCTTCTAGAAGCCACCACCACCACAACAACAGTTCCAAGCACGCCAAACCGGAGCCCCAGCCCGATCCTGAACCCGAGCCCGAGCCCGAGCCCGAGCCTGAGCCTGAGCCCGAGGAGAAGTTCTCAGATCTTGCTGATGATCACACGCTTATATCAACTAGCGCCGACGAATTCACGTGGTTTGGCGAGATGGAAACCACGACGTCCACCATTTTAGAGAGTCCGATTTTTACGGAGTCCTGTGTTGGCGATTCGTCTGACGTGGCGATGTTTTTCCCTATGAGAGAAGAAGATGAGTCGTTGTTCGCCGATCTTGGCGAGTTACCGGAGTGTTCGACGGTGTTTCGTCATAGGAATTTTGGACCGGAGGTCCAGATCTGCTGACACGTGTCCGCTGGTAAATTTTTCAACGGTGTGCGTATCGTGCACTACAAGATAACAGGAAAAAAACAATCGGGAAACATTTTTTTTCTCTTGATTTTTATAATTTTTAAGTTGTTTTTATATTAAATATATCTCTTGGCTTTGATTTCAGTGTAGTAAATGAATAAAAATAAAGCCTCCGATTCCAAATTATGTCGTGATGTTGTTGTAGTTTGCATCATAGCCGTCCATTGTCAAATTCTCAAGTGTCTCCATTCATATTTTCATCAAAATCTCAAACTGACATAACTAAAATTGAAATTAATGGTAATATGTTTTATTTTTTATGAAAAAAAATCTTGCATTATAATTTACAAAAGGAAAGCTTATTTTTTATTTTCTTATAATTCTCTGGTATCAACCATGATGTGAGACTCAAAGTCTCCCCTGTTCGTGTTACATGAGTTTGAATGATTGGTATATAATGATTGAAAAAATATTATTGGATTATGTGGTTTGATATAGATTATTGGATTTATCAATCAAGAGATATTAAGTTTAATTAACTCTTATTAGGTTAAAGAAAAAAAAATACCACGATTGAAACAATTAAGAAAAAACCTTGGCGTTCAAAGAAGAGGAGCCATAGTGTAAAACAAGATCCTGGAAAACGAGACCTGGGGCTGGGAGTCTGAAATGAGTTGGGCGATGAATATTATTTGGTGGGCGTCTGGATTTTTGTCAGTTTCAGAATAATACCATGTTGGACTCTCAAATGTTATTATACAAGATTCTAATTACTTGATTGGATGTGATTCATATGATTCGCCCACCCACACCTGTAAAAGGTCAAATCAATCCAAAACTTTGACTTTTAGTTGATGATTAAATAAATTTTCCACCACGTTCTTTACTGCACCGCTGTTTTCATTTAATGTGAGATGTATTCATTTATTATATACTTGAAGAAGAGAGAAAAATCTTATCATAATTTACTCAACTTATCTTCTCTTAAATCTTTGGCTAACTTGCTAAGGAAAATATATAAAATATTAAAATCCAGGGAGTGGTTGCAGCAGGAGATATTAAAGTTGAAGTTTTCTTATTATATTATAATTTAATAATCGAAGAAAAAGTCTTCTGTCTTATCCATTATTGCATAGGGATACATAAATTAAGATTAATGCCAGCTAAACCATCTGCGTTAACTGTTTGTGAAAGCTAACTGCCTCAGGCTCAGCTACCATGTGTGAACATTTAAGACAGCCATTAACCATCCAAAGAGTTTGAAGCGAAATTGAAGAAATGGAACTTAAACGTGTAACTAAAATCCAAGACCACAATGATTGAATTTGACAAAAGCTTCGTGTCTTTAATCTTTTAGGTTTTTGGTTAGTTTAACGGTCAATTCCAAACTCAGATTCAGGAATATCCATAGTCAAATTCTTGCTTAGTTTTACAGAACACTTCACCTCTGCAATGCCCACTGCTTCGTCAAATATAGATAGGTAAATAAACTTGGTCTTGTAATTTTTTTTTTTCATTTTGGGCATGCAATAACACTGCTAAGAAGTAATGTAAAAGAAGAGTCAGTTATGAGACAAACAGATATGCTGTTCAAAACGAATGGAAAATCATGTTCAATATTCATAAGTACGATGACCCAGAAAGGCAAACATTGATACTTTTGCTTAGTGTTTTAAAACCAAACCAGAGGTGAAACCTGGCAAAGTGGCCGGATCCCGGTTTGACTGGTGTCTAAAAGTTTTAACTCTAATAAAAATACCCCTAAAAATTATTGTAAGTTTCTATAAGTTTAAAATCTTACAAAAACACCCCCAAACACCATCGTCGCCATCAACAAATAAAGTCTGTTTTCAATGATAACACTCTCCATCACTATGAAAACACTCCCCTCAACCTCTTAACCAAAACCCATCTCACCCTTCCCTCATTCGCCTCCCCGATCGTCAACATAGTTTTACGATTTCTAGTCGATTCACTCACTCGAAATCACTGTCATAACGACCATTGCACTCACAGACAATTCCTCTTCAAAAGCCCTAACATTCTAACCTTCAATTGTTAATGGATTGATGTACTAATTTTCAAGGTTTTTAATGAATAAGAAAATTTGTAACCTAATCTCATGAAAGCCGTGTGTCCCAGTTCAACCAGCCGGGTCAGACTAGGTTTTAAAACCCTGCTTTTGCTTACTAAACAGTAAACATTAGAAACATGCATACTCAGAAATCAGATTCCACTTTGAGCCTGCAGTGAACACTGAATACTACTTTGATATTCACAGATTCTACTTTGAGCATCAAGATTCAAGAACCAAAGTCAGTAATCTGCAACACTCAAATCATTTTTCCGAATATAAATAAAATACCCAATAAACTAACTTTTAATAAGAATCAAGATAAACATGATTCATATAGTATAGACATTAGAAATTCAAAAGGTTCTTAAAAACAATTGCTCCCAGTCAAACCAGATATCGTTCACCTTTTAACACACATAGGTAGCAGAGTTCAGAAGATATGCTGTCTGCTTAAGTTCACAAGTAACATAATAAGAGTTTCCGAACGACACTAAAAAGATTTAAATAACGACTGAATCTGAATCTTAATCTAAATCAACAATTTCTTAGTGCAATTTTTTTTGTAATATCCACTTAATACCTAACCAAAAGCAACTATAATTCGCTGCTCCTACTTAAGCTCTTAGTCAGCCAAAAACAACAATCATCGGGAAAAATTTTGAATATGAATGAAAAATAATCCATGCCTTCTCTCCTACTATCGGCATCTTTTAGAAAATTTTACACAATGATGCTGTAGAGAGAACAGATGCAGCCAGACAAAGCAGCCACACCCATTCAAAATAATTCAAAATCCTAGCTTGAGCAGCAGCCACCTTTCTTCACAGCAGAAACATCTTTACTGACATCAATTTTCTCACCTTTCGACGGTACAGCGGATGCAGCTCCATCATCACCAGTCTCCATAGCCTTCTTGCTCACAATACGATAGATTTGAGTCAGAACTTCAGCAAATGCATTGTCCACATTAGTAGCCTCAAGGGCAGATGTTTCCATGAAGAAGAGAGATTCCTTTTCAGCAAAAGATTTTCCATCCTCAGTTGAGACAGCAACAAGATGGCGGAGATCTGATTTATTACCAATGAGCATGACCACAATGTTGGGATCTGTGTGATCTCTCAACTCCCTTAACCACCTCTCTACATTTTCGAAAGTAGAGTGCCGGGTGACATCATACACCAGAAGGGCACCAACAGCTCCCCGGTAGTAAGCACTGGTAATGGCACGGTACCTGTGAAACCCAAGAGATGAGTTCACATGACAGAGATTGGCAATGAAGACACTGACTTCAAAGTCAAACTCAACAATTGAAACCAAGGTAAACATAACAACAAAAACAAAGAGCTTCATTGATAAGCAAGAACAAATCTGCAAACCCAAATGGGTATCACAAGCCAATCAACCCATATATTGAGTTCATATCAAACCCAATCTTCTCATCGTTATCAACGAAAGAAATACTATTTGGGATACCATTATTAATTTGCAAAAGCATTATTAGTTGTTGACTTATTGAATCTAACTCAATATCAAATCAGAGATATTGTCTCTTTGACATCCAATATGATTTAATACACACAAATCAATAATAAGATAACTGCATCTAATTTGTAATCCCCACTGAATGTCAGCAATTTCCCTATAGATAACAATTCCTGTCAGTTCCCATAGAAACAACTGCACATGATTAACACTGATACTTGAAATACCAGTCAAGTAACTGGAGAACATTTACGTTGATTGAAGACAAAAATTGAGACATTACAAAGTCATAGCAATAGAATTTCTCTGAACTGCCTTTCGCTAACATGTCTTTTGTCTGTAAATTTAAAGCATTAATTCGTAACAAAAACTTATAACATGACCTGCATACAAGTGAAAGTCCAAAAGAAAAAAGTAATTATTTGAAAGAAAATGAAGGTTTACTAATTAGTAGTCCAGCAATTCCAGGAAAAGTTGAAAGGGAGCACAAGTTATAAGGGATGTAAAACCTAAAGTACAGGCATAGAAATTCCTCAAGAAAGTCATCTTTTTTGCCCTCCTAGTACTCCAAATAAAAAATAAGGTCATGGCAAGCTACAAACTCTGGTTTTCAAGGCCATGACTTTGCTTCAGAAAATGTGTGAGCAATGGTGATGGTAAAGGTAATAGAAGGGGGTTGGAAAGGAAACAATAGGTTAATGGTGATGCTAAAAGCTGCAAATGGAGGCATATGATTTTGGGTACTACAGTCTGGATGGCGGCGGTGTTGATGCAGAATTGTGTGGCAGAATGGTAGCATCAGTCATATGATACTCAATTGAGGAATGACAATTGAATTGAAGGTGGAATAGATCCGAAATTGTAAACGGAGGTGATGGTTGTCACTGAAGTCAAAACACAGGTTGTGGCAGTGCAAGAGGTTACAATGCATTTGGTAGGTTACAGTAGGGTGGTGTGGTCATAGTGATCGCAATTACAGCAGGCTTACGCGGGGCAAAGATGAGACCAGCAATAATTCCTCAGCTGAAGTTTTAAGACAGAAAATGATATGTGAACAGAATTTGAAGGAGAATTCAAGCCTCCAAATTCCTACACCGTTTCCAAAACAATTCTAGAAACGAGCGAAGTAGAGAAGGTAAGGTTTCTAATTTGAGTTTAATTGAAAAATATATTTTCTTTGGGCATGCCCAGAGTTCTGTAGAAAAAAATGGAATTTGCAATCAAGGAAAACAAAGTTAATCTCACTAAAGTGTGTACAAGGTTATATCTAAAAATTAACTCGTCAATCAAGTTAGAAGCCTCCCTAAACTTCACCAATCTTAAATTGCCACATGCACTCCAACTTTTGAGGACATTATTGACAATTTTTTGCTGTACACAACACAAGAAAAATAGGACGTCGATACAGACTTTCTTGAATCAATTATGCATTAGACCGAAATTTCATCAGTCTCACAGGTGAAAATGCCATAAAGCTCTGTCTCCAGTAAAACAAAATCGTGATCCAAATAGTGTGACACTGAATTCTGTGACTATAAACTTTCATTCATTCTAAAATACTAAAATTCCCAATCTGCAGTCATTCTTCTCATCCTTCAACTCATTTTCTTTTTCAGCAAATAGAAGTATTAATAATGATGAATTGAAACCTAAATCAAAAGAAAATTCAAGTTTTTCCCACCAATCCTCCATGAAAAAAAGATAAATTTTCTAATAATGATGAATCTCACATTTAACTCTTGCAAACCAATTCTAACAAAGTCACTTACCAAGCACTTAGTTCAATGCATCAAGAGTATTCAGAGTGAAAATCCATTCTCTTTCACATGCCAGAATAATCACTCTTTTACCTATGTGTGCAATAAACATAATGCAAAATGAAGACATTAACTACAAAACTATACCTACAGAAAGACTCCAAAAGCCAAGAATCTAACCACACAGAATCAAACCCAAGAAGCCAATTTGACTTAGCACCATCAACAAATAGACATGAACTTGAAATTGAGCAACAATAATTGGGTATTGAGTCATGCAACATCAAAGTTATAGATACGTAAACGTAGAGGAAATAAATCAGCTTACATGAACTACTGACCACAAACTACGCAACTGCAGGTGAAATATATGACTCAAGTTTCTAACCAGTATCGCATAAATCAGCCTCTGCAACTGAGGCACATAGAGTAAAACAAATGCAAACCAGCTTCTGCACAAAGACATCCCCATCTAATAAGAACTTAAACATTACCATCATCACGGTAATAATACAGAGTACACAGAGATCAAGCAACCAATCCAGTCAACCAAAAAATAGAACTCTGATCTGCCCAAAACGATGAATATTACAAAAACTCTAACTAAAGATCGCAATTTAACCGCAACAAAAGCAGGACCTTTCAGATCAGCTAAAATCAAATGCATCACTATAACACCAAACTTGAAATCTAACTCGAGATGTGTTTTTTAAATCTTAGATGCCAGCACCACATACCGTCAAATGTTTAAAATTCTAATGTTGAATTTCTCTCCTTATGACAGTTATCTCAAGATTCTCAACTAATCAAAAGACCAAAACTTTGAAAAAACATAACAGAAACAACCCAGATCATAAAAAACTAAAACATAAAAAACCCAAAAGATCTAAAACTAAGCATCATTCAACTCAAATCGAGATCACAACCTAAATTAAAAAACCCAAATTTTGACATGCTAAAAGGACAGAGGATACCCAGATCAGAAAAAGCAGAATTAGAGTGAAAAAACAAGTAAAGGTCTAACCTTTCTTGGCCAGCAGTATCCCAAATCTGAGCCTTGATGACCTTGCCATCAACATTCAAACTACGAGTAGCGAACTCAACACCTATAGTGGACTTAGACTCNTATCTCACCTTAAATTTAATATTTAAATGGGAAGTTGAAACGTTTCTTTCATGATTGATTAAAAGTTCAATGCATCCGCCATTCATAGCCAGCCAAAGCATTATTTTGTCTCTTTTGTTTGATCAGTCTTGGTTTCTGAGATTAAGGATCCTCAAAACGAGATGGATTCAATTATTATTATTATTATTATTATTTATTTTGATCACATTATCAAATAATCTAACGGTACTGTGGCAGCATATTATAATCCCAGGAACCAACAAATAATAGTCGATGATATCATGGTGGTATTGGTAAGGCTAACCATTATTCTTCATTATAATTATCAATTTTAAAATACGATCCAAACTTTTGTAATACTGTTCTTATTGACCACGAAGTTCAGTCTTATCTATTTTGTATGGTGAAATATAATTAAATTATTTCCTATAATTTTAAGTGACGATTCCAGGAAATTTTCAAGATAGCATCCTTATGATAAAATTTGTGCCTGTGTTGTTGATTGCCGGTGGATTTGGACACAAGGATTTAATTAACTTAAAGTGTTTGACAATCAGAAGTTCATTAATTGACCTATGATTAGATAGGTATTAACTAACTAGCAGGAAGAAACAACCCGGAAAATTTCTCTAAAAAATAAAAGAAATCAATACAAAAAATTTATCACAAGATATTAATTAAGTTGTTAGTTGCATCCAACAAATTAAAAAAGACAAAACTAGTTTCATGGTTGAAGCATTATAGCTAAAACCTCTCCAAAAAAAATTACTAAAGATTTATTCAAGCTATGAAAAGATTTTCATAAAGAGACGTGAACGTAACTATCTCTAAATGATCGAGTGATTTGATAAAACCTCTTAAAGTATATTATTCAAGAGGTCTTGATTTTGAACTCTCCTCAGTTGTTAATAGGATAACCACAAGAGTTCTTACATGACTGATAATTTTAGAAAGATTAGCTAAAGTTTTAAATGATTAGTTAAGGTGTATATAAGTTGACTTAAACAAAAAATAAAAATAGGGAAGGAAGGGTGTGTAATTTATTTATCCGTTGAAGGAAGGAAAAATTAAGTTGATGAGCGAGGAGATCATGATAGCTAGCATCGTCAAAAATATTTAATTGACAAGTAATTAATAAAATACTTAATGGATAACATTAGCAAACTTCATTATATTCGAAGTGAAAGGACCACAAGAACAATTATAATTGGGTATTCGATATGTTCATCGAAGAGTGAGTCAAGCTTATTAATTTTGGTTTGGTTTTGGACAAATAGAGACAGTTGATAAGGGCACTCCAATATTATGATATTCATTTCATTGTCATTTAGCATCCGACTTGTAGCTAATTATATTGTATATAAAGCCAAATTTCTGGTTTTGGTTTCAGATTTTTGAATAGGAACAACACCTAATCCCTATCTTAACTAGATAATATTACATATCCTTGTTCGTAACACAATCAATATTTTAGTTTTCTTTTTTGATGAGCAAGAATGTCTGGACTAGCTTATGGACATCTCGACTGATCCTCTGGATCTGAAACTACCAATCGGATAAGAGTTTCATTGGCTATTTTTATTAACACCCAAGAAGAGATTCAAACGTATTATCTCTTAAGTAATACACACAAGAATCCTTATCGAACAGTTCAACCACCCAGAGATAGTTAAAACAATCAATTTAACATCATAAACATTGGAATACTTGGAAATCATGTAATGTTTGCATCCCAATTAACACAAATATAGTATAAATTAAAGGTAAAATTATAACATGAGAAACAAAAATTGAATTGTTGGCATATATGATACACAAAAGAAAAACAATTAAACATTAAAAATCCCAGTATTTATTTTTTTATAATTTGACACAAATTTATGTTTTTTTTTTTATGATTAGGGGTATCTGAGCCAACTAACACGTACCTCAACTAATATCCTAAGACCTTGAACTACCGACTGGATAAGAGCTTCAGTAGTTTCCTTATTAGCAATCGAGGATTGACGTAAACTTATGACTTCTTGAATAATATATCTAAGAGTCTTTATCATATAGTTCGATCACCTAAAGGTAGTTGATATTTAATTTGCAAAGAAAAAAGATGAGAAATCTAATGAACATAAAAGAAAAAAGAAATGAAAAAGAGGTGTGCTTAGAATATTGGAATGTGAGGGCGGCATGGTGGGGTTATAGAGTAGTGGTTGGGGTTGGGTATTATTATCAAGTATAAAACAAAAACGAGGAGAAGTGGAAATGGAAACTCACAATCATGGGGGATTAAATAAAAAAGAAAGGGGTGTTTTCAAGTTGATTAATAATATATAATAATATATAATAATAATAATAATTGTAGGGTTTTATATCACATTGCTTGCACGTCCTTTATAAACTAATCCCTGAAAATTAACTATAATACTCTCTCTAACCATCTGTCAACATGAGCCTCATTTTTAAACCACCTCCTTCCTCCCTTCATCACCTTCTCCCGATCTCTTCTTCTTCTTCTCTCTCTCTTCTCTTCAATCACTTTTTCATATTCTAACGTTACAAACGAACTGAAGCATTTATCAGTAAGAGTTTTTATTAATCATGGACGCCAGGTTTACTCCAACAACCCTTTATCAGTGAACAAGAGGAAGATACTACCGGAGAGTGGCCGGAATCTCCTCCTTCTTCTACGTTCAACGACATGAGAGACCACCTCTCTTCCTCCCCCAAGAAAAAGTCAGCTCTAATTCTCTCTCTCTCTGCCTCTATATGAATAATATAAATATTCAGCTTAATTAAGCAGAATTAGTGATATGTTGTTAACTAATAATATGAAGAATTGTGTGTTTAATTCAGCAGGCGAGCCATGCAAAAGAGAGTTGTATCAGTACCCATCAAGGACGTTGAAGGTTCAAGATCAAAGGCGACAGCGCTCCGCCGCTGATTCCTGGGCATGGCGGAAGTACGGCCAGAAACCCATCAAAGGTTCCCTTATCCCGGTCAGTAACATTAACACAAACAATTCTTCAATTCAAATTAAAATCTTAATTAATCAAAGTATTAACTTTTACTAATTAATTAATTAAAGTTTGCTTTACCTTCATTACAGAGGATACTATAGATGTAGTAGCTCAAAAGGATGTCCAGCAAGAAAACAAGTAGAGAGAAGCAGTGTGGATCCCACCATGCTAGTCATACCTACTCTTGGAACACAACCATCTTGGCCGTTACCTTCTAGAAGCCACCACCACCACAACAACAGTCCAAGCACGCCAACGGAGCCCCAGCCCGATCCTGAACCCGAGCCCGAGCCTGAGCCGAGCCCGAGGAGAAGTTCTCAGATCTTGCTGATGATCACAAGCTTATATCAACTAGCGCCGACGAATTCACGTGGTTTGGCGAGATGGAAACCACGAGTCCACCATTTTAGAGAGTCCGATTTTTACGGAGTCCTGTGTTGGGATTCGTCTGACGTGGCGAGTTTTTCTATGAGAGAAGAAGATGAGTCGTTGTTCGCCGATCTTGGCGAGTTACCGGAGTGTTCGACGGTGTTTCGTCATAGGAATTTGGACCGGAGGTCCAAGCTGTGACACGTGTCCGCTGGTAAATTTCAACTGTGTGCGTATCGTGCACTACAGATAACAGGAAAAAAAAATCGGGAAATATTTTTTTTCTCTTGATTTTTATAATTTTTAAGTTTTTATATTAATATATCTCTTGGCCTTGATTTCAGTGTAGTAAATGAATAAAAATAAAGCCTCCGATTCCAAATTATGTCGTGATGTTTTGTAGTTTGCACATAGCCGTCCATTGTCAAATTCTCAAGTGTCTCCATTCATATTCATCAAAATCTCAAAAGACAAATTAAAATTGAAATTAATGGTAATATGTTTATTTTTTATGAAAAAAATCTTGCATTATATTTATAAAGGAAAGCTATTTTTTTCTTATAATTCTTGGTATCAACCATGATGTGAGACTCAGAGTCTCCCTGTTCGTGTTACATGAGTTTGAATGATGGTACATAAGATTGAAAAAAAAATAGTAGATCGGATGGTTTGATATAGATTTTTTGTACATCAATTAAGAGTTTTGAGTTTTAATTTTTCTCATTAGAAAGGAAAAAAAAAAAAAAAAGTATATGATTGAAACAAATATGAAAAAACCTTGGCGTTCAAAGAAGAGGAGCCATGGTGTAAAACAAGATCCTGGAAAACGAGACCTGGGGCTGGGAGTC
This sequence comes from Pistacia vera, assembly GCF_008641045.1. Lineage (NCBI taxonomy): Eukaryota > Viridiplantae > Streptophyta > Magnoliopsida > Sapindales > Anacardiaceae > Pistacia > Pistacia vera. The sequence continues at coordinate 367,217 of NW_022195094.1, read as the reverse complement.
TGAAATGGGTTGGGCGATGAATATTATTTGGTGGGCGTCTGGATTTTTGTCAGTTTCAGAATAATACCAAGTTGGACTCAAATTTTTTATACAAGATTCTAATTACTTGATTGGATGTGATTCATACGATTCGCCCACCCACACCTGTAAAAGTCAAATCAATCCAAAAATTTGACTTTAGTTGATGATTAAATAAATTTTCCACCACGTTCTTTACTGCACCGCTGTTTTCATTTAAGTGAGATGTATTCATTTATTATATACTTGAAGAAGAGAGAAAATCTTATCATAATTACTCAACTTATCTTCTCTTAAATCTTTGGCTAACTTGCTAAGGAAAATATTAAAATATTAAAATCGAGGGAGTGGTTGCAGCAGGAGATATTAAAGTTGAAGTTTCTTTATATTATAATTTAATAATCGAAGAAAAAGTTGATTGTCTCTTTTATCCATTATTGCATAAATTAAAATAATGCCAGCTAAACCATCTGCCGAACTGTTTGTGAAAGCTACCTCTCAGGCTCAGTACCATGTGTGAAATTAGAATTAAGACAGCCATAGATCATAACCATCCAAAGAGTTGAAGCGAAATTGAAGAAATGGAACTTAACGTGTAACTAAATCCAAAACCACAATGATTGAATTTGACAAAAGCTCGTGTCTTTAATCTTTTAGGTTTTTGGTTAGTTTAACGTCAATTCCAAACTCAGATTCAGGAATATCATAGTCAAATTCTGCTTAGTTTTACAGAACACTTCACCTCTGCAATGCCCACTGCTTCGTCAAATATAGAAAGGTAAATAACTTGGTCTTGTAAATTTTTTTCATTTTGGGCATACAATAACACTGCCAGAAGTAATGTAAAGAAGAGTCAGTTATGAGACAAACAGATATGCTGTTCAAAACGAATGGAAATCTGTTCAATATTCATAATACGATGACCCAGAAAGGCAAACATGATACTTTTGCTTAGTGTTTTAAAACCCAACCGAGATGAAACCCGTAAGTGGCGGATCCCAGTGTGACTGGTGTCAAAGTAAGTCTCTATAGTTTAAAATCTTACAAAAACACCCCAAACACCACCATCACCGTCAACAAATAAACTCTGTTTTCAATGAAACACTCTCCATCACATGAAAACACTCCCCTAACCTCTTAACAAAACCATCTCACTATTCCCTCTTCGCCTCCCCGATTGTTGAAATAGTTTTACGATTCACTCACTCGAAACCACGCTGTAGCGACCATTGCACTCACAGTCATTCTCTTCAAAAGCCCAACATTTACCTTCAATTGTTATGGATTGATGTCTAATTTTCAAGTTTTTAATAAATAAGAAAATTTGTAACCACTCATGAAAGCGTGAGTCCCAGTTCAACCAGCCGGTCGACACGTTTTAAAACGCTGTTTTGCTTGCTAAAACATTAGAAACATACATACTCAGAAATCAATTCACTTTGAGCCTGCAGGGAACACTGAATACTACTTTGATATTCACAGATTCTACTTTGAGCATCAAGATTCAGAACCAAAGTCAGTAATCCGCAACACTCAAATCATTTTTCCGAATATAAATAAATACCCAATAAACTACTTTTAATAAGAATCAAGATAAACATGATTCATATAGTATAGACATTAGAAATCAAAAGGTTCTTAAAACAATTGCTCCCAGTCACGTTCACCTTTTAACACACATAGATAGCAGAGTTCAGAAGATAGCTGTCTGCTTAAGTTCATAGTAACATAATAAGAGTTTCCGCACGACACTAAAAAGATTTAAATAACGAATGAATCTGAATCTTAATCTAAATCAACAATTTCTTATGCAATTTTTTTTGTGATATCCACTTAATACCTAACCAAAAGCAATAAATTTGCTCTCCTACTTAAGCTCTAGTCAGCCAAAAACAACAATCATCGGGAAAAATTTTGAATATGAATGAAAAATAATCCATGCCTTCTCTCCTACTGTCGGCTCTTTTAGAAAATTTTACACAATGATGCTGTTGAGAGAACAGATGCAGCCAGACAAAGCAGCCGCACCATTCAAAATAATTCAAACCTAGCTTGAGCAGCAGCCACCTTTCTTCACCGCAGAAACATCTTACTGACATCAATTTTCTCACCTTTGACGGTACAGCGGATGCAGCTCCATCATCACCAGTCTCCATAGCCTTCTTGCCACAAATCGATAGATTTGAGTCAGAACTTCAGCAAAGCATTTCCACATTAGTAGCCTCAGGGCAGATGTTTCCATGAAGAAGAGAGATTCCTTTCAGCAAAAGATTTTCCATCCTCAGTTGAGACAGCAACAAGATGGCGGAGATCTGATTATTACCAATGAGCATGAACACAATGTTGGGATCTGTGTGATCTCTCAACTCCCTTAACCACCTCTCTACATTTTCGAAAGTAGAGTGCGGGTGACATCTACACCAGAAGGGCACCAACAGCTCCCGGTAGTAAGCACTGGGAATGGCACGGTACCTGTGAGACCCAAGAGATGAGTTCACATGACAGAGATTGGCAATGAAGCACTGACTTCAAAGTCAAACTCAACAATTGAAACCAAGGTAAACATAACAACAAAAACAAAGAGCTTCATTGATAAGCAAGAACAAATCTGCAAACCCAAATGGGTATCACAAGCAATCAACCCATATATTGAGTTCATATCAAACCCAATCTTCTCTCGTTATCAACGAAGAAATACTATTTGGGATACCATTATTAATTTGAAAAGCATTATTAGTTGTTGACTTATGAATCTAACTCAATATCAAATCAGAGATATTGTCTCTTTGACATCCAATAGATTTAATACACACAAATCAATAATAAGATAACTGCATCTAATTTGTATCCCCACTGAATGTCAGCAATTTCCCTATAGATAACAATTCCTGTCAGTTCCCATAGAAACAACTGCACATGATTAACATGATACTTGAAATACCAGTCAAGTAACTGGAGAACATTACGTTGTTGAAGACAAAAATTGAGACATTACAAAGTCATAGCAATAGAATTTCTCTGAACTGCCTTTCGCAACATGTCTTGTCTGTAAATTTAAAGCATTAATTCGTAACAAAAACTTATAACATAAACTGCACAGTGAAAGTCCAAGAAAAAGTAATTATTTGAAAGAAAATGAAGGTTTACTAATTAGTAGTCCAGCAATTCCAGGAAAAGTTGAAAGGGAGCACAAGTATAAGGGATGTAAAACCTAAAGTACCGGCATAGAAATTCCTCAAGAAAGTCATCTTTTTTGCCCTCTAGTACTCCAAATAAAAAATAAGGTCATGGCAAGCTACAAACTCTGGTTTCAAGGCCATGACTTTGCTTCAGAAAATGTGTGAGCAATGTGATAGTAAAGGTAATAGAAGGGGGTTGGAAGGAAACAAAGGTTAGGTGATGCTAAAAGTGCAAATGGAGGCATATGATTTTGGGTTACAGTCTGGATGGCGGCGGTGTTGATGCAGAATTGTGTGGCAGAATGGTAGCATCAGTCATATGATACTCGATTGAGGAATGACAATTGAATGAAGGTGGGAATAGATCCGAAATTGTAAACGGAGGTGATGGTTGTCACTGAATCAAAACACAGGTTGTGGCAGTGCAAGAGGTTACAATGCATTTGGTGGTTACAGTAGGGTGGTGTGGTCATAGTGATCGCAATTACAGCAGCGTACGGGGGCAAAGATGAGAACGCATAATTCCTCAGCTGAAGTTTAAGACAGAAAATGATATGTGAACAGAATTTGAAGGAGAATTCAAGCCTCCAAATTCCTACACCGTTTCCAAAACAATTCTAGAAACGAGCGAAGTAGAGAAGGTAAGGTTTCTAATTTGAGTTTAATTGAAAAAATATTTCTTTGGGCATGCCCAGAGTTCTGTAAAAAAATGGAATTTGCAATCAAGGAAAACAAAGTTAATCTCACATAAGTGTGTACGAGGTTATATCTAAAAATTAACTCGTCAATCAAGTTAGAAGCCTCCCTAAACTTCACCAATCTTAAATGCACATGCACTCCAACTTTTGAGGACATTATTGACATTTTTGCTGTACACAACACAAGAAAAATAGGACGTCGATACAAGACTTTCTTGAATCAATTATGCATTAGACCGAAATTTCATCAGTCTCACAGGTGAAAATCCATAAAGCTCTGTCTCAGTAAAACAAAATCGTGATCCAAATAGTGTGACACTGAATTCTGGACTATAAACTTTCATTCATTCAAAATACTAAAATTCCCAATTGCAGCATTTTCTCATCCTTCAACTCATTTTTTTTCAGCAAATAGAAGTATTAATAATGATGAATTGAAACCTAAATCAAAAGAAAATTCAAGTTTTTCCCACCAATCCTCCATGAAAAAAAGAAAATTTTCTAATAATGATGAATCTCACATTTAACTCTTGCAAACCAATTCTAACAAAGTCACTTACCAAGCACTTATTCAATGCATCAAGAGTATTCAGGTGAAAATCCATCTCTTTCACATGCCAGAATAATCACTTTTACCTATGTGTGCAATAAACATAATGCAAAATGAAGACTAACTACAAAACTATACCTACGAAAAGACTCCAAAAGCCAAGAATCTAACCACACAGAATCAAACCCAAGAGGCCAATTTGACTTAGCACCATCAACAAATAGACATGAACTTGAAATTGAGCAACAATAAGGGTATTGAGTCATGCAACATCAAAGTTATAGATACGTACGTAGAGGAAATAAATCTGCTTACATGAACTACTGACACAAACTACGCAACGCAGGTGAAATATATGACTCAAGTTTCTAAACAGTATCGCATAAATCAGCCTCTGCAACTAAGGCAAATAGAGAAAACAAATGCAAACCAGCTTCTGCACAAAGACATCCCCATCTAATAAGAACTAAACATTACCATCATCACGGTAATAATACACACAGAGACCAGCAACCAATCCAGTCAACCAAAAAATAGAACTCTGATCTGCCCAAAACGATGAATATACAAAAACTCTAACTAAAGATCGCAATTTAACCGCAACAAAAGCAGGACCTTTCAGATCAGCTAAATCAAATGCATCCACTAACCCAAACTTGAAATCTAACTCGAGATGTGTTTTTAAATCTTAGATGCCAGCACACATAACGTCAATTTTAAAATTTAAGTTAAATTCCTCTTTGACAGTTATCTCAAGATCTCAACTAACAAAAGACCAAAACTTTGAAAAAACATAACAGAAACAACCCAGATTATAAAAACTAAAACATAAAAACCCAAAAGATCTAAAACTAAGATCATTCCACTCAAATCGAGATCACAACCTAAATTAAAAAACCCAAATTTTGACATGCTAAAAGGACAGAGGATACCCAGATCAGAAAAAGCGAATTAGAGTGAAAAAAACAAGTAAAGGTCTAACTTTCTTGGCCAGCAGTATCCCAAATCTGAGCCTTGATGACCTTGCCATCAACATTCAAACTACGAGTAGCGAACTCAACACCTATAGTGGACTTAGATCGAGACTAAACTCGTTCCTAGTGAACCTGGAAAGCAGATTAGATTGCCAACACCAGAGTCACCAATCAACACCACCTTGAAGAGGTAATCATAGTCATCTCAGCTCTGTAGCCAGCCATAGATGAAGAAGAAGTGCTTTAGAACAACAAACAACAAACAACAAAATACAGTTGTTCAGAGTAGTTAAGTGAGATCTGTTGTGTAAAAAAAAAAAAAAACACAAAAAAGGGTAAAGTAAGATGTAGAGAAGCGTGTGTGTTTTTTTTTTTGACAGTTTACAAAGAAATGTTTTATGTTAGAGGCTGACTGGTGGTCTGGTTGGTTGCTCGGCTGGACTCCAAACCAAACAATTTAAGGAGAAGTGGAGGATGTCTTTTTTGGTTTATGGGATTGAGAATTTACTGTAATACCCACCTTTTGCTTTTCTTTTTTTTATTCCTTCTGTCTTTTTGGTTTTGGGAAGTTTTGGGAAGGCTATAAAGATATATTTGACTTTTCATGAGGGGTTTTAATCGACATTTTGAGTGGTCCTCGGGTGATTATTATGGCCAATGTGAGTGATTAAAGCCTTGAAAGGACAGGATCCTTGATAATAGAGGAAATATATACTTGTATTAGGAATTTTCTTTTTAATTAAAATTTTAAATATATTTCTTATCCAATTTTAACAGAATTTTCTGTTTTGATTTAGTATTAATTTATTGATTTTGTATTGAAAAAATGGTAATATTTGAAATAAGAATTTATTTTTTTATTTTTTATTTTTAACCATAAGTATGTTTAAAATATAATTTTTTATTAGTTTAGCGATCAATTAAGACTCTTAGATGTATTATCTAAAAGTTCTTGAATTCAATTCACTTGAGTTGTTAATAAGGGTGGTTACTGAGAAGATTTACTCGGTTGTTAACTTTAAGGTCTCGAAAAATTAGTTGAGGTATCCATAAACTGATCGAGATAGCATTGGTTAAAAAAAAAAAAAACTCCAAAATATTAAAAAAAAAATCCAAATATCACGTGAAGTATTTCATGAGTTTAAATTTTGTCTTTTGTGGAGCCAAAGATACGTGTGTTGTTTTTCTTATATTTTTGGAAATGGATTAATGGGTGTTTAAAGAGTTGTAATACTTTTCTTACAAGTTACAAATAGATAGATACCTTTTGTCTAACTTTTATGGTCATTTACTGATTTTGGGTACTAAAATCATGACCCCACTTTAGCAATAAAATGTGGCTACTACTTCTATTTATATTTGTTGATGGCCTTTACTAAAGTACGAATCCCCCATTTGTTGATTTGGATTTTTCTTTTTCTTTTTTTTCTTTTTTGGTGACTAGGGTGTTTGGACTAGCTTACAGACGTCTCGATTAATTCTTCGAAACTATGAAGTTAACAACCGGGTAAATCTTCCAATGGCCACCCTTATTAACAACCAAAGGGAATCGAACTCAAATCTCTTAAAATAATATATCTAAGAGTCTCTATCGACCCACTTGACCACCTAAAGATGGTTAACCTTGCTTTTGCATTTCTTAGAGAATTTCTTCTAAATGTTCTCAGAATGGTATGCCTGTTGAGCAATTTTGTGCATTTATAAGGTTAAGCATTTAAGTATTAATCCCTAAGTATTAGAAGATTGATTTGAATTCCTTATTAATATTGACTTCAAAAAATGTCCTACTTGTAATATATTTCCTATTGGAATGCCACTTAATTTACCACTCATTTATGCCTCTTTCTCTTTTGGACCAAACCCGGGGCATGTTCAATAATTAAAGCTGGATTGCATCAGCCCAGCTTATATTGAACCATTTAAAGGCCTAGTTATAGCCCAATATTTCTCCGATACTCTTGGGTTTTAGTCGTCGGCCTTCTAATCAGATTCAAAATGTTTTTACATTTTCTAGTCTCCATTTGACTTGCAAAACGAATATTAACTTCATAGATAAAGATCGGCTTATAACTTAATCTTATAAATTTTTTCTTATAATTTTGATATAACAGTTTGTTATTGATCAATTTACAGAATTCACAGCTAGCAGATAAGACCTAGTTACGAACTGATTAATTGTAAGTTATCACGTCGGGATTATGAGAAAAAAATTATAAAATTGGATTGTAAGTGTAATATTGCTTAATTTGACACTATTTCAAAACATTAGAATGAACTCCTATTGATTGATTGATTCAACTCATGGATAACTGAACTTGATAATAATTTTTTTTTTTTCTTTTTTCTAGTGGGCACATGTGGATGTGGTAGCTAGCTGGTGCCCACAATCTCTGTAACTATACATTTCTTCCTTTTTTATTTTATTTAATGATATTAATGATTTACCATAGTGACATGCTGATTCATCCATGAAATTCTGGTAAAGTTGTGAAAAATATGATACTTTAATTTTGCTCCAAGTATGGAAGCTCTAACATCTTCTACTTTTGTGCAGAAGAAATCATCATCCAACCCTTGAAATAAATTCAAATCATAACTCAATAAAGCAAGCATCTCCAAATTGAAATCATAACTCAATAAAGCAAGCATTCTTAGTCATCAAAACTGTAGCAAATCCTTCAAATTTTACACCCATTTAAAGAAATTACAGCCACTCAAATTATCAGAATCCAATGATATAAAAAGAACTAAAACTCAAGACTTCTTCAATAATACACTCAAAAGTCTTTATCGAGCTACTTAATCATCTAGAGATAGTTAAACTTCTCTAATGTTATGCAATCAAACTGTCCAAAGCCATTATTTTTTTTCTTCCTTTTAGGTTGGATAACAAGTCCCTACAAGAAGTTGTACTTGTGCATAGTGGAAATAAAAAAAAAAGGCTGGAATTCTGATAGATTCTGCTGTCTTAATGTACATGAAAGGTGTCTAAGATGAGGGCAAATAGAGACAGGTTATTACACCTTTGATTCTTCCATATATGTACAGAATCTGCCAACGCCGGCCAGCATTATCAAGATATGGATAAGTTTCTACACTTCCCCACCAAATGGGTCAACTCAATTATTTATATCATAGACCAATAATTTTCATGTTATCAACAAGCCAGCATAATCAAATTCATAACTTTTTCAACGGGCTCAAAACCAAATTTTATAAACTTTCTCTTATAATCTTGATGTGACAGTTTATAATTGGGTATATAAGACTCATTATTAGACAGACATAATCTATTACAAATTGATCTATTATGAGTTATCATATTAGAATCGTGAGAAAAAGTTTGTGAGAATTAATTGTAAGTATAGTATTACTCTAACATTTTTTACCATTAATTGATAATTTTGAAAAGAGATGATGATATATAGTATATAAATATTATACATATTATATACGGTGTTCGGATGAACTTATATATACTCGACGTATCATTCTTTTGACATTCGCAAAGCTTTAATGGTTGGTATAGATCAATCATTGATGTTGGGTGTATAGATTGTTACAGGGAAGATGCTGCCTAAACCAATCGATTAAACCCTTCAACTAGAATTATGGAGCCCATGAATTTGAAGGGTCCACATTAGATTTTTATGCTCTCTAACAGATAAAAGAGCATGTTAAGCAGAAAAAGGGATCTGTTCTCTGTTAACTTACATATATTTTACGACACTGTCAATATATGTGGTCTGAAAAGACTCACGATTTAAAGTAGGAGGATTGGTTAGCCAAAAACGTTGGGAGATTCAATTCCTCAGATATCTAAACTCACCTTAAATTCAATTCAAAACAGCGAGTAATAGAAACCATTAGTTATGCTACCCACGATCTCTCTCTCTCTCTCTCTCTATATGATTGCATACAGCCATACACGTCTTTATCTCAATTGATCCCACTAATCTGTCACATTTTCTCTCCGTAAATAAAAACCTTGTCTTCCCAATTTCAATATATCGTTATCTTCTTGTTCTGTCCTAATTTTCTTGTCAATGTCAAACTCTGAAATCTCTTCATCTTCTACGCCTTCACTCCTCGAGTGTTCTTCTCATCAAAACAAGATTCAACTAGTTTCGAAGTCTGTATCCGACCGACTCCTCCAGAAGTTCTTTGATGCATCTGAATTTGACTTCGATTATGAGCAAAGTGGGCTGTGGTCTCCTCCCGTTAGAAGAAGCGTATTCATGAGCTCCCCCGGTAGAATATTTACTGAACAAGAAATGCTTGCAAAACTTAGAAGTGTTATGGATAATTCTCGTAGCAGAAGAAGACATAAAGCTTGCTTCAACATGGTAAGTTAAGACTATAACTCTTAGTCTTCCTAAATTGGGATTAATTCAATCTTTTTAATTTCTGAATTACTTTCTTTCTTTGGCAGGCATTTTCTTGCTGTTAGTTATTAAACTGAGAGAGAAAGTTGAAGTACAATACAGAGATTTCCCTAACTTTTCTTTTCTTTGCGCTGCTGGATAATGTAAATATCCATCTTTTTGTACGATACATATATATTGGAAATACTTATATTAATTGTCATCTTTCATTCGCTTTCTTTTCCAGTCTCTTTCCAAATTTGTTCTTTTTCCTGATAGATGAATTATGAATATTGGTTCAGATGGGTTAGTTATAATCATTATGTCAGCTGGGAACTGTTCCATTATAATCTGTCATGCCATGAAAATACAGAGAAATAAAAATGAATCGGTTGTTTGTTGATATATAAAATTCAAGATCCGATGAGATGAGTTTTTCATTTGGTTCATCTCTGGTCCACCCATAATTTTTTAATGACATTTATTATTTAATTACTATATATTAAGTTAATTAATGTGGTTCTTCAGTCCAGATCCAAGTTAAGGTGATGCAAATAATTTGATTCAAGTTAGTACAGCACATGGTTTTACATACTAATATATAGTTTTATACTTCCTTGAAAATTGAAATCATTCTAGAAAATGTCTATCACACTAAATTAATTTAAAATAAAGTAAATCGAGATGATGAATATTCCACATTCCATGCAAAAAGCAACCCTAGATGGTTTCGAGGGATCTGTAAAGAAGGTTGGTTTTATTGGTTTTGATGCATTGCTAAATCATTATGTTTAGCAATTGATTAAATTCACTTTACAAAGTTAATTAGGTATGTGATTGATGATATATAAGTAATTATAGAGTCTATACTATAATAAACTTTTTAAGTATCAAATGGATGATAAAACCACCATTATTGGGTACTTGATAGTAAAAAAGTAAAAGAGGATTAAACTTGGTTTTTTAAGTTTAAGTTTCCTTGATGATAAAAGAGTAAAAGGAAGATCTAATATGGTCTCTCTAGTTCGAGTCTCATGACCCCTAATAGGGGTGGCCAATGAAACTCTTACTCGGTTGATAGTTTCAAAGTCCTGAAAAATTAACGAATAATTCTAGAATCTCAAGAGATTAATTGAGATGTGCACAAGTTGGTGGAGTTCTTACCTGATCAGTAGTCCTAAGGCGCTCAACCTAGCTAGCTCAGAAACTCCGAATCAGTAAAAAAAAAAAAAAAGTATCTAATAACATGATATTAATTAATCAAATATTATTGGATGATGAAATACTATGTTAAATGATAGTAACTGGAAGGGGCTGTGGTGTGCTCCATATAGCATTGATTTCATTTCGACAAGACAAATTAAAATCATCCCCTTTGGACAATGTTCTTCTTTGTTTTGTGGTGGTTGTTCAGAATTCATCATTCTATTTTATGGTCATACCAAATCATATCATATCATCTAGACCTAAAAGTTGAGACAAATTACAAACCTGGAATTTAAATCATAATTTACAATTACCACAAACATGCAACAATAATTAGTGTTTGCCCTATTCTTAAGAACTGAGTATAAACTGAATTTGGCTAAAATGAGATAACAATTTAAAGAGGACAGTAAGAATGGTATCGTATTTCATGAAGTAATAAATGGTGTTTTTGTTTTACTTGCAGTAAAGCCGTACAGAAACAGGCTGTCATCCAGAAAACAATCTGGAGAATCAGACATGGAAATTTTCTCTCGTTGCTTGAAGATCTCTCATTTTTCTACAATATTAATCTCCCCAAGTGTTTTCATGGAAATGAATAGGAATATATAAGATGGGTCCTACGAGAGGGGAAAGTATGCATGCAAGAAATACGAGTAGCCAACAAAACGTAGCAATCAGGTTTGGGGAATCCAAGAATTTGTGTAGCCATCTCCATCTGTCACAAACTCATCACCTTCAAAACACCCAGCTGGGACACTTTGCTTTTATGATGAATGCAGGCTTTTTAATTATCCAAATTGTACCTTCATCGATGTATCTTGGACCTTCACGGCCTGCAGATTCCCTATTCATTTAGTATAACAAGGTGCATGAGTAAGTGGTAAGTAATTCAATGCAATCTTTTACAGCTTATTGTTTCCGACTACAGACAACCTCTACAGTCTTACATTACTGCTCCCTCTTTCACACTCAGCTATCTATCTCTGTCCCTCTTAAACTGCCTACGGGAAAATCTATGAAAACTAAATGCATGGCATGGGTCCTATTACTATGGTTAGAATTAAAACGTCAAACCCACTCGTCAAAAAGACATCCTTTGGATTTGAATTCAATTTCACTGTCATTTTGTTGTGGGGACGATAGACATTGTCTAATTAGGATCTAAATTTTGGTAACAAAAGTAATTAATTCTAAAATCAGGGATGAATTGATATACTGGAAATTTATTTGTCATGCATAAAAAAAGATTGTTATAAATTTTATATGAGTAAACGACTTTTTCTCCACTCAAATAATAGTTTAATGACGCTTTTTTATTCACAGACTTTTAAAATACCATTTTATTATCTGAATTTATATTTTATTTCTAATTCCGACATTTTTGCGACCTCAAACTATCACTATTTTCTTTTCCTATCATTATTCGCCAAAACCCTTCAAACCCTACCCCCGTCAACCCTACCAATCATCGATAATGAGCGATTAGAGTTTGCACAACCACCCCTCCCAAGTCAAATTCTAATCAATCCCAACTACCAAAATCCAACATTCCACCATCAAAAGACCCATCGGCCTCCCTCTTCGAAAACCTCAATAGCCTGGATCAAGTTTGTTCTCTATTCGTTGTCGGAATATAAATTTGAGTAGTAAAATGATATTTTAAAAATCAGTAGATGGGAAACTGTCATTAAATCATTATTTGGGTGGGAAAAAGTCGTTAACTCATTTCACATTGCAAGCAAGGCAAAGATAAAGGCTTCGTTTGGTTGGTTTTTGGGAATACTACTTTTAGTATTCCCAAAAAAGTTAAACAGTAAAATACCAAAAAACTCACAATATTATTCAACTTTTTTTAAACCCCCTAAATTTGTTAATTTAATTAAATACCCCTAAATATTTTTTTTAAAAATTGCAAAAACACCCCAACAATCCACATTTACCAGATTCCGGCCACTACTGCCAGAAAATGGTTGGAATCTAGTAGGATGATGCACTACCGGCTGAATCTGGTCGGTAGTGCGCTGATCTAGCCTTTTTCGGCCAAATCTAAGGCCAAAGACCTGGCCGTTGACGGCCAGATCTTTGGCCGTAACCAGTCGGTAACAACAGCCAACAAACGGTCGTCGTTGACCATCAACGACGACCGTTTGTTGGCCGTCGTTGACGAGTAAATACGGCCAGATCTGGCCGTCAATTGCTAGATCTAGCTGTAGATCTGACATTTGCCGGCCAGATCCACCATGGATCTGGCTGGAAAAGGCCATATTGGCGTACGACTGGCAAGATCTAACTGGTCATGAGCCGATAAGGCGACTCTAGCCACCCTCCGGCGGTGGTGGCCGGTTGTCTGTATTTGAGGGTGGGTTGAGGGTGTTTTTATTAACTTTTAATGTTTTATCATAGGGGTGTTTTGTACAAAAACAAATATAGGAGATATTTTATTAATTTATAAATCTTACATCGTAATACTCGCCTAATTCAACTTTTTTTATAACTTTTTTCAAAAAACTTTTTCTAAAAACACGAAATTGTGAACCAAAAGGAGCCAAAGAATCTTGAAATAAGAAAATACCATTTTCAATTCTTTCATCACAATGAAACTTCAATAATGGAAATTAATATTCCAAAACAGAAAAACAACCAACAGACTAAAGATCGCTAAGGATTTTCTTTGCCACTTTGCACTGGTTGAGGTTGATAGTTAGATGTAGAAGAAAGAATAAGTCTATCCTTACAAAGAACTCTACAAAGAAACTTACAAAGTGAAGAAAAAAACAAAGGAAAAATGGAAAAAGAGAAAGAGAGAGAGAGAGAAATGATGAAGATGAAGGGTAGACGTTAACTTTGTATGCCTCCTTTGTAGGCTTCTTTGTAAGACTAACATTGCTGGTAGAAGAAAATTGCAGTGACGAGGAAGAGCCACGTAACGTAAGCACATGGGGATGAGAGCCTCATGCATTGCAGATGAGATACGTCTGGATATTTGGGCCAAACACAAGACAGATGTTTGTCCAAGAAAGATCTCCCTCTGGTTTGATTCTTGACCTCACAATTTTCTTTCATTTTGTTCTTTCATCTGATCCCCCGTCCTAACTTCCAACTACACAAACACAAGTACCATTCATATTAATTTATTTGTGCTCGTCCATTAATTAATCAGTAATTGCAGCCCTTTTCATGATCCCACTTGAATTTTATCTTCATCTGAAATTAGTCTTGAAATCGGATTATTAATAAAGAGTTTATTGCATTTAGGAGAGATTGAAAACATGAAAGTCAGTACAAAATCAGGGAACTCTTTAGGATCTGTTTGGTTCTTTATTATGATAAAAGATTTTGAAAAAAATTAAATTGAATGAGTATTACGATGTAAGATTTAAAAATTAACCAAAACACCTTCTATGTTTGTTTATTTACTAAACACTCCTATAATAAAATATTAAAAGTTAACAAAAATACACCCAATCCACCCATTAAATACGGATAACCAACCGCCACGGCTAAAGGTTGGTCGGAGTCGCTGTATTGACGCATGACCGACTGAATCTTACTGATCGTGCACTGATATGACATTTTCTAACCAGATCCACGGTAGATCTGACCATTGACGGCCAGATCTGACCGTATTTGGTTGTCAATAGCGGCCAAAGATACGACCATCGTTGATGGTCAACAACGACCATATCTTGATCGTCATTGACGACTGGCTACAGCAAAAAATCTGACCGAATGGACTAGATCAGCACACTACTAACTAGATTCAATCGATAATACGCCATTATACTAGATTCCACCAACGGTGGTCGAAATATGATAAATGCGGACTACTGAAGTGTTTTTACAATTTCTAAAAAAAAATTTGAAGGTATTTTTAAATTAACAAATTTAAACAAATTTAAAAAAAATTAAATAATATAAAATAATATTTTAAGAATAAACCATCCCACTATTTAACTTTATTAGGAAAACTTATAATACGATTTCGAAGAGTCAATCAAACGGAGCCTCAAGTTTTGCAATAATAGTGTAGAGTGTTCTTTCCACAGTTTTTCTAGTCTTCGTCAGCCAAGAAATAAAAAAATGCAAGACTCAATTATTACAATAAACATTGTCCTTTAAACTTTTTATCTTTTTTTTTTTTTATCGGCATTAACGTGCTTATGTATACAGGAAAATGTACAGACCATCACCATCTCAAACATTATATGATAGTCATTTACACTTAACCAACTTATTGTATAGCATTTACATCATCTAACATCAACATAACGGCGGTGAATTTCTCTTCCTAACCCATATTTTCTTTGATGATCTCGTACTGTTGTAAGAAAATATTCCTGCAATAAAAAATCAGGAAACAATATTTGATTGTAATGGTGATAATAAGTGCAGTAGCAACGAGATAATTATGCAAAATCTCATGTTCCTAGCAGTGGCATCCATAACAACCATAAAATGTACTGACAAAAGTTTTGAAGAAGCAATTTTCCGTCCTTTTTCCTTAAATTTAAAAATAGGATAATAGTACTTACAAGGTATAGCGCTGAAGGTGGACCTTCCAAACAAGAGCATCACACTGGTACTGGACTTTGCTCCAAGCTTTCTTTCCCGGTAATGCCATCTTTCAAGGTTTTGAAATAAACGTTGTAGTCCTTCCCTGGGGGAGGGTTTTCAGGGTCAACTGTAAAGGGTTCACTAAATGGAACAGTACTCTTAACCTGCATGAGAAACAGAGGGACATAAGAAATACAAAGAATAATGTGAGCCTCTAACCATTCCACAGCTATATATGATTATATTCTATTAGTAGACATGACAGCCAAGCAGGATATCAGCACTTCATGATTTAAGACAAGTTTGTATAACCTCAAACGTCTTGTCACATGCAAATGGACTTTCAAAGGCAGCAATACATATGCGAGCAATCTCTTCCCTTGATACTTTTCCCTGTATATAATATATTGAACCAAAAAAAAAAAAAAAAAATAGTAGTGCTAAAGGGGACTTTGAGAAAAGAAACTCCTGAGTTTTCAACTTCAAACAGAAAGCTACATTGTTATTTAAATTTTGTAATGTAATGGAGCAATATCTGGATAAATGTACAACAATTCATGGCCCAATAAAAGTTAATACCGTTATGTTGTCTCCTTGATAAAAAATGAGATCTGCTCCAGCAGGCTCCTCAGTTAATGCACAAGGCCTCACAATGGTATACGGGATTCCACTTTCTCGTATTAAATCCTCTCCCTGTTTAACAAGCGGACAGAATTAGATAATTCAAAGAAGAGGACTGAGATGGCCAGCAATAAAAAGGGAGATGGCTCCAGTTAATCATAACACAGCAGACAGGAAGAACATAGTTAATCAATGTCACAAACTCCCAATTTTTGTATCTAAACATGAATTGGTCCTAGCTTTAATTTTACGAACCTGAGTATTAGATACTTCTGATATTAAGGAGTTTAAATTTCTTCACTTTCTGTCATTCCTTTCAAGTACATATTTACCCTGACCAAATATTTATAATTCGTCCAATAGGATGTGTTGGAAGTTCAAGATCCAATTTAAGTCTTAAAACTCAGCATTTCATTTGTAAACAGCAATGGAAATGTTGAAGTTCATGATATTAGTAGACCTCTTTATAAGTAAAGGTATAGTAATCAAACTACATGCTTTTGAGTAGAATTCAACCTTCAACTTAAATGTGAGAATGAAACCCAACTCCTTGTTCAAGCGTACAGCAGGAGGTTGTTTACTTAGATCCAGTCCAGGCCTTTCAGGTCGGGTAACTCCTGCAGAGCTCACATGGACGAACCTACAAGTGATGCACGTATAAAAGAAATTTAACACAGCACATATGCCTAGCTAGTATATTATCTATGTTCAATCACATAAAAGATAAGCAACTTAAGATAAAGAGTATGTACCTTGGAGCGATAGGTTCCTTTATATAAGCACGTATGTACGACACAGGAAGCTGAAATGCCCCTTCCACAAAAGTGGGATTTAATTTCCCATCATATTCAAACTTGCTGAACATGAGCTGAAAATTGTTGAATTATGTAAGTGGTATGGTAAGAACTCAAAAAGCCAGATATAGTGAATATAGTAGATACAAACATGCCTGCAATGACACAATATTGCTAGGGTCAAAGGGTGGAGCATCTGATACAGTTCGTGCTCGAAATATGGGCCTCAAAGAAGTGAATGGCAAGTGTATCTGGAAAATAATAAACAACGAAATAAGAAAAGAATCTATTCACCCCAAGTTCAATTATCATGTTGTGATACTTACTGATTGCCACTGGTCTCCCACAGTGTCAAAGCCCACTGTATAACCCACAGTGTCCCAATCAGGACTAGTGCGAACAATAAGTTTATACCGACGGCCATCACCTTTTAGGCGCAGCTCCAAACCATCATAAGCAGAAAGATCCTCTGGCTCAGAAAAATTCTGAAACCAAAAAGTAAATTTTCTCTCCAATAGGATACTGTAATCATTACTTAGTTAACATTAATTAAGTTAATTCTAAAACTCACAGAGCATGGCCTCACCAAAAACACTAAAACTAACATCTCTATCCAATTGCCAACAAAAATTGTTCCTTATACTGTGATTAAATTTCATGTACAGAATATCAGTTTAATATAATTTTCTTGATGCTGTGTAGGAAAGAAATAAAACCATCAGATAGATGTTTTTCACCAAACTTTGACTTGAATAAAGACCATGATACTCAATTTAGAGCGAGATAAAATTAATCTAATGGAAAAGAAAATAAACGAGCCCTCTTATTGTTATGTTAATCTAAAATAGCACAGATAAAAACAAAGTGACATATATGTAGCACAAGGACATGGATAAGGTATGATAAAAAGATTCCATTTTACCCTTGTTCTGATACTTGTAAAGCCACCATTGTTTGCAGTGGAAACAACACCTGAAGGAGATAGTCAAAAAAATAAGACATAAATAAATAACTATGACTATGGTTCTACTAAAATTATACCAAAACACACACATAGACAATGGGATATGACAAGAGCAAACCTTTAAAAAGCCCTGTTGGTCCACCATTTTCACCCCCAGTACAGTCAATTTGAAATTTACTTTCACTAACGCCCCCCATCACAACATCATCTAAAGCACCCCAAGGGAGTTCTTTAAAACTATCATCTGCACAAAGCAACCAAGACAAACAAAACTCAATTGAAATACATTGAGCACCAGAACATATGAAGGATAGCAATTTTCATGTTGGCTGCATATATTGACCAATTTTACACCATATATCCTGTCAGAACTGAGAATTTAGACTTCTTTGATAGACCTACTGAAAATGACTTTAATTTGCCAGTTAAACTATAGGTAGCTTGCAAAAACCCTAGGTGCAATATGGATGTAATAATGACCATATGTAGCTTCATGAACCTTTCTTCAAATTTTGTGCTATTGTACATCATACATTTGCACCACCCAGACCACCCCCTTCATCTCTTTAGTGTTTGTGTTCACTTTGAATTTATTTAGAAAGAGAAAAATGATTCAAGTAATTAAACTGATGCAATCATGCAAAGAATTTAATCAGCAATAAGCATTGACTAAATATTGTACCTTCAAATCCAAAGAGTAATTTCCCCTGTCGAAGTGCAACACTCCCCTTTACAGCATTAATCAAATTTTTCATCCCCAAATACTCAACCTTTTCAGGTGAATCACCTTTAATCTGTTTTTATCAATCAAATGAAGTGTCACAGTGACAAATACATCATTTCAGCTACGAAAATAAATGGGAAAAGCAGATAAAGTTCTGTATTGAACTCTTAGCAATCAGCAAATCTGACTTTAGACACATAAGATAGCAGTTGGTTCACACCTCTGGTTCAAAGAACTTGATTCCCTGCAGAACACAATGTTTAAATGTCATGGCTCTAAATAGAAATAGTATATGTAGCAAGCTATCTTTCAATCAATAAAAGTAAATTAACAATAAGATTAAATGACTATCATCATTGAAATGCTTGTGGTCGTACTTGGCTGTATTTTGCTCTTTCTGGAGTGTCTCCTTCCTTTGGGCCGACAATTACTGAAACAGCATTAATGACTTTTCTCACTCCTTTGAAGTACTCAGGTTTTAAAGTGCTCTCCCTGGTAATATCTCCAATAATCTGGCATTCCATATAAACAAGAAGAGTTGGAAACAAGGAAAATCGAGAAGAAATGCAATCAGCTGGTTCGTAGACTGCACGCCATATATGCAAACATGAACTAGAAACACTCCAAACCGTAAGTCACAAAAAAAAAAATAAAAAAAAAAAAAAGGGTTGAATAAGCATTTATCAGATTGAAGTTTGGAGATTACACCTCCAATCAACAGAATTAGAAATATCATAGGGGCTAAGAATCTTCATTTTCATTAACAAACCCAACTTCTTACACCTCGTTTAGTTGACAGATATTGCAAAAAACATTTTTGTATCATTGGAACCAAAGATAATTCCATCTTATTAATCTCTTTAGTCTACAGAAATGGAAACTTTCAATGGAGAACAAGAAATATATATTTCCCCATTATATGGATGACCTAAACAGTTCTACAGAAAGAAAAAGGAGGATATATGAGAAAATGAATGTCTACTTCTGATGCCACACATAAAACTAAAACTTTTATCCATTATCAAACTCATCATGCCCAATGAAATTTCTTGTCAATAAAATATATATTTAAAACTTAAACTGGTAAAGTGTGTAACTAAACATAAAAATGCAACTAGTATAATATCTGGCAAGGTAAAAAGCATCACTATAAAGGGAATTTTAATTTGAATTGGTTGCAGTCTTACCAAGTCGACATCAGGACCTAGCATCCTTCTTGCCTTCTCTTCATTTCTTACCTGAACAAATTAATCATTGCCATAAGCAGCTTCTTCTTACTAAAAACTTCGAAAAACAAATAACATAAAAGAGATAAGACCAACATACCAACACTCGTACAGGCAAGCCTTTGTTTCGCAAAATATCCACCACTCTTCTACCCACACCGCCTGTAGCTCCAGCTACAAGCACAATGCCTGAATTTTCCATCTTCTTCGCGGATTCTTGGGGCGATGGACTTGATAACTTGTCAATTATAAATTCAACAAACTTCCCAAACAATAAATTCCCATCAGCTAATACATACAAACTTCAACAATGACCATTATCAATAATCAAAATTGAATGCTCTTGTGATATATATATACCTTAGCTGGAGAAGGGGGTCCATTGAAAAAATATAACGTTTTCAAAAATCTACCAAGGTCCCAAGATTCAGCTGATATAGTTCCTCTATAGGTTCTTGAAGGGAGATTAAATGAGCTGTTTTGGTAAAGAAAAGTGTTTGATATGTAACTAAGTTGAAGAAAGGGTTTAGGCAATGGAGAAGAGGACAGCAACTGAGGATGTAAACAATTCTTAGAAAATTTCCTCCCAACAGCTGATGAAGAACCCTGCATTGTCACTTGATTCAGTTACAATATATTAAAATAAAATGATATTCTGCCAACTATAGTCTATAGTCATCATGCAATAAGTTTAGAGAGATAAATAAAAATATATAATCAAGATAGAAATCTGTCTCTAAGTGTATTGACTATTGAGTCTTCAATCAATGTAAATGGAAACAAAAAACTGAAAATTGAGGACAATCTCAATATATGATGGACAAAAGAGTGTACCTGGACGTTGAGAATGGAAGGATAGGAAGGCGATGAGAGTTTGGTAGAAGAACATGAACAACACTGCATTTTTATTAGTAGTGAAGAAGAAGAAACAAAGATTTTATTGAGGGTTTACTAATTTTGTTGTTGATATTTAAAATGGAAGAGTAAATATAGACCACAAATATGCTTGCTCTCAACAGTCGCTTTGGAAGTTGGAAAAAGGCGTTACTCTCTCTAGAATAATTGCGCCAATTCATGCATTGACTTGGGTTGGGTTGGGCCTCAAAGGGTCCAGGCCTGCAAAAACATGCATGGGCTGGCTTGGTTGGGTTTCATAATAGGCCTACGCTTGCAAAAAATGTTAGAACTGGTTGGGCCTCCAAGAAAAAAATTTCCGTGCGTTTGCCGGGAGTCGAACCCGGGTCTATTGCTTGGAAGGCAATTATCCTAACCGTTGGACTACAAACGCTGGCTGACGATATGGAGCCCATCCATTGTTTCTCAATAGTTTCTTGTATTTTTGTTTGCCACCCATCCCATCCTTTGAAGATGTTTATTTTTTTAAACATTTTTTTTTTTTGTGTTGAATTTCATCAAACACTATTCTATGTGATTTTAATTTATCTCTATACAAGAGACAATTTGAAAAAAAAAAAAATCTAAATCTAATTAGATTAAAAATTTATGTGCTAAAAATAAATACATCTTTTGTTTTTATATTTTCTCAGAGATAAAACTCAAATTATATGTAAGGATGAGTTATAAATTATATGAAACGGTGAGCTATAAGTATAATTACCTAGAATAACCTTTTTTGCAAACAATTTTTTTAAGTCTAACAACATTATTATAATTTAAAATGATGTATTTTGTCAATTTGAATGAAATTTATTAGTTTCGATGGTAATTTTCATTCCATTACTCATTAATTAATTACCCTTTTTTTTATTGAAATAAATTAAAACAATTCTTAGGATTTTAATGATGTGTGTAGTGTCAAAAACAATTTATTGGTGTAAATAGTATCACTCTTAAATGAATCCTCTTGCTTCTACGGTAAAGATATTCTAGGCTATCCTTTATCTCTCTCTTTAGAAAATTGATTCCAAATTTTTTTTTCAATATGGTTATCATAATCAACCTCACAGATTAAAATCAAAGAGTTTCATTAATCGATAAGGGGTTTAATTTCAACCGATTTTCGTCAGAAATGGACATACATATATATAAAGTCTAATGGTTTGATCAAAGCAAATATTATGATTGACAAAAAATAACATTTCACATGGACATGTTAAAAAAATAGAAATTAATGTTCTTTAGTCCAATCAAACTTAATACTATTTTTTTAGCATAATTTTCACGCACATTGCAGTGTCGTTGTCTAATGTCTTTGTAGTACAAACTTTATGAAGTATGATGTGTAGATTAAAATCAAAGAGTTTCATTGATCTATAAAGGATTTAATTTCAACAGATTTTCGTCATATATATAAAGTCTAATGTTTTGATCAAAGCAAATATTTTGATTGACAAAAAATAACGTTTCACATGGACATGTTTAAAAAGTAGAAATTAATGTTCTTTAGTCCATGCACATTGCAGTGTCGTTGTCTAATGTCTCTGTAGTACAAACTTTATGAAGTATGATGTGTAGTGAGACAAGGAACCTTTCGGCAAGGGGAAAGGATAATGTGTCGCAAGAAAAACCCCCGTGTAGTTGACATGAATGAATAATTCAGGGCCTTTTTGTAGACATCACGCCCAACAGGCAAATACAAATCTTCTTTATTTGCTATACCAATGTATGCCGACTGTCGACCTTGCTCTTCTATCTCCGTTTTAATCGTGTTGACAATTCCTTCCTTCGCTTTTCGTGAAGTTAACATTCTCCGCCAATTCTGTATTGTTTTCATTCATCGATCCACTCGAAGAAGACTTTTTTGTTAAAAATGGTATTGGTAGGTCTCTCATGGCACTTATTTTTATGCATAAACAACTAATGCAGATCGCAGTATATATATTTGATACATACTAAAGATGAAAGATTTTGATTTGATTCTCATACAGTTGTGATCCAATACGGGATCCACAGGATGCCTCTATCGACTATCCGATTTGCAGGTAATTACTATTAATATATTGTAGAGAATGATCACTCTATAATTAATATGGTCCAATTGATTCTATAAGAAGTAAATTGCATCACAAAAAACCTAATTTCACATCACTAGATAGTTACACTGGACCACTATTGGGTTGCTTGATGGTAAAAAAGTAAAGAATGATCTAACATAGTTTGTCAAGTTTAAGTCATCTTGATGGTAAAACAACAATAGAAGAAGATTTAACATAGTTTCCTAAGTTCGAGTCCTCACAGCCTCTAATAGGGACGACCACTAAAGCTCTTATCCGATCGATAGTTTCATGATCCTAAGGATTAGACTAAGGTGCATGCATACTAGCCTAAACACCCGTAATTATTAAAAAAAAAAATAATAATTAGTTACTCTAATGTTAATAAGAGTGTTAGAAGGAGTTGCAAAAGTTCGGATCGGAAACTATTTTTCACAAAAAGCATGCTTGCAATAGGTTTATGAACTCCGGCTCTATATTGTGTGACAAAAAAATGAATGTCGTGGGCAAACGAGATTCATGAATTGATTTGATTTGATAATTTGATTGATTCAATGATAATATGTTTTTGATAATGTTATTAAATCAGTATCAGTCGTTAAAATGATGTATAGGGTTTGCACATGTTGATGTTTTTCTCATTCTAACCACAATTAATGGAGTAAAACCATAAAAAAATTAATTAGAGGAGGCAAAAGGGTCCTACATTCTACCTACGAAGTAGTGGTCTGTGCCTCTGTGGAGTGGGATAAGATATTCTGATATAGAAAAGAGTAGACCCATAAAGGTTTTTGTTATCAGAATAATTGTTTATTTCATCTTGTTATCTTCAATTTCATTAGGGTTCAAGACTTTTCTATACACAAAACAAATATGGCATTCAAACACAGGGCAATCTGACCATACATGTCTTCCTCAGGACTTAAATATTGAAATATTATATAACAATAGAGTTCCAAGTGATAAAATGTCAAACGCTCATATATATTTTGTATTTGACAAACTTTTAAGAAAATGATCGTTTATATCGCAAAGTCAAATCCCCCTCTTCTTCCATTTCTTATTCCCGATTCTCTTTGATACGAGGTCTGCTTCATTGGTTTACTTAAGGTGGTAGTTTATTAATCTAATCTGGTTTATAATTAAAAATTAATAAGTCAATCGTAGTAGCTCAGGTCCTCAGGATAGTTGTTAAGCAAAGTCCACCACGTTCGGCATATTTCTTAATCGACCTTTAATTTTGGTGCTAAGAACTCGGACACAACGCTCAATACACGCCTTCTATAAGCACGATCTTCTTCTAATTTATTAATTATTGTATACTTGTTAACATCTTTGTATCAACATTTGAATATTACATTTTATATGTCAAAAGCAATAGCACCATCATCGCATAATCGTATTCACAGTTTCAGTTTTAACACAAAGAAAATAATTGAATACATTAATTAAATGAACTCAAAAGGTAAGCACATTATTAATTGTTGATCAAACGATTATCAGAAAAGTGAAAAACTAGTTTAAATTAAAAGATAGCAGATAAAAGGTTATAATCAGCCTTTTTATGATCGCACTGCACCTACCCAAACAAATATTCATTAAATCCTTTTAACCTCTCGTTCCCTCTTGCTTTTTTATCTTCTTTTTTGCTAAGAATAGTACTGGGAATTGCAAGAGGGAACAGAAAGTGGGTTTTGAAAGCCTTGTAATCCACTAGGATTACATATATTGTTTATAGTGACACATTCTAACTCTTATTATCATTAATAAACCACTACCAATTGTCTGTAAAGCCGGCTTGAAAGAGTAAACGACTTTTTTCCATCCAAGGTTTGCCTAAGTGACACTTTCCCATCCCAAAAAGTTTCAAAATACCAATTTAATACCCAAAGTTTATATTCCAACCAATCGTTGGCCAATTCCGACATTGTTATAACTCCACACCATCACAATTTTCTTCCTCGATCATCAGTCATCAAAACCCCTCAAACCTTGCTCCTACTAACCCCGTCAATTGTCGGTAATCAAGCGATTTGTGGAGCATGCAATCGCCTCTCCCAAGTTAGATTCCGACCACCAAAATCCAACCTGCCACACCAAATGACTCACTAACATACTCTCTTCAAAAGTCCAAATAACTTAGATCGTGTTTGCTCTCCGTTCGCCATCAAATCAGAAAGTGTATTTTAAATAGTAAACGAAATATGAACTTTGGGTAATAAATTGGTATTTTGAAACTTTTTGGATGAAAAATTACTAAGCCAAACTTTGGGTGGGAAAAAGTCGTTTCCTCCGGCTTGAAGCTAAAAAAGTGTACATGAAAATAATACTAACTTACAAATTTGGTATTAGTTAATTGCGTGATTAAATAGAAGTATTAAATGTTTAGCTAATGTCATACAGCATGTTGATTGACAGTGCCATATAACCACAACTGGGATTTGATATTAATGCGGTATTCTTTTCCTTATTAAGTTCCGGCATTTACCTGGTTATTATAAGATAATCAATGAATTTGATTCCAGAGTTAAAATCCCAAAAAGTTTTTGTTACTTTCTGCCACAGCAGCCAAACATATCATCAGAGAATTTGGAGAAAACGACTTTTTCTCACCCAAGGTTTGCCTTAATGAACTTTTCCACCTAAAAAGTTATGAAATATCATTTTTTTCACCAAAAGTTAATATTATGATATGATCCAAAGCCGGGCAGCGAAAATTCTCTCCGCTCACCACCATTTGAACCTTTAGTCTTTTCTCTATAAAACCCTTCTCACTTCAACACTTAATTTCTCGTCAATTGTTGGTCACCGCAAAGCTAAAGTTTTTTTTTTCATAGATGATTTTCGAATGATTTTGACGATTAATATTCAATCGGTCACCATTATTCGATTCATCGACTTTCACTCTACAAAAAACCTCGTATCCTGGCTCCTGATAATTCGTCAAACACTGGCTAAGAAAGTAAAATGTATTTTGGGTATTAACAGAATATAAACATTGGGTGGGAAAATAGTATTTTGAAACATTTTGGGTGAAAGAGTGTCGTTAAGACAAACCTTGGGTGGAAAAAAGTCGCTTACTAGAAAATTTGATTAAAGACAAGATTATGTATGCCGGATATGAAAAGACATAAAAATATATAAAGCAAAGCAAACAAAATGATTTAATAACAAATCTTTTGATGCCGTGTTATTTAATTTACAAGATTAAGGGGTCAGTGGCGGCAGCATATGGACGATTCTAATCTAACAACAAACAACGAGGGAGGGGCTCAAAAAATATTGCCTTCCTGTTCTTTGTCTTATGGGATCATTTTTAAGGATATTTAAACGAACCCCATTTGCCAATTTTTATTTTTATTTTTTACAAGAAATTGATATACAATCATGGTGAGGAGTTTACTATTAGATATAGTTGAGGTAGTTCCATCGAGATTGAGTTGAAAGATATCAGTAAACTGTTGATCATAACTTCTGTTTGAAAACTTAGAAAATTAAATATGATGGGCCATGTTAGTTGGTGACACAGGATTAGGAATGTGGAACCGTATGTTTTGTGTAATTAATTAGATTTAAGAGAGGGTTTGCATTGACTTAAATAGAAAATATAGGTATTGACGAAGAATACAGAACAATTTCTTTTAAGCCTATGGTTTTGGTTTTGTGATTAGAATAATATTGGTGGCTTTTATAAAGCTATTGACTCAATAATATCTTGCCCTCCCATTAATTATGATTAGTGATAATCAAATAATGATCCCAAAAATTTACACTAGAAAATCAAAGAAGAAATCAAACCAACACAAAGATATGGAACCCCATAAAACTTGGTTTCACCAAACAGCGGCTATTTGGAAGGGAGGCATAGCACAAACACTGCAAACAAGACCATGTGTAACACTGAAAATGAGACCATTAAAGAATGGACTCCCCAATTTGTTTAAGGTTTTATGAGAATTAATAGTTTTTCTGTCAAGAAAAGCTCTACTTTTCTGCAAAAAATTAACTCTGTGGGACATGCTTGGTCTTGTTCTTAGCTTTACGGCTTTGACTTTGTCTTGGAAATCACATGCTGTTAATTTGGCTTCATCAGCCGCGCATCTGGTAGGTAAATCATCTACTGTAGATGGGTTTAGATTTATTGACAGACAGTACATGAACTGAAATTCCAACAAAAACCGTGGCCGGCGGCTTATCTTACTCTCACCAAACAATGCCACGCGGCAATTTTATACTCCAGTTTTAGTGTACCAACTTAATACCTTATGACAAATCACACCAACATAAGACCACATTGATTCCAATTTTCTCTCTTAAATTTCAACCCTTTTTTGATCTTTGACTTAGGTTGCACAACACACCCATCTCTCGAAGATATAACTTACTTGATCACCACGCTCTTTCTGACTCTTCCTTCTTCTCTCTCTCTCTCTCTCTTTCTGTAGCCGTCACGCGGTGCTGTAGACTCTATAGTGCATGACCTTAGCTCTCAATCTCTCTATATAAACAAATCCATCTTCCAATCACTCCCATTAAGCTTTTTCTCTTCTCATCACTCAACGATACCCAGATCCCATTTTTCTCTCTTTTTCATTGCTAGCTCTACAGTTACAACACATTTATTCATGGCTCGTTTGGGTTCTTTTGTTTTTATTTTCCTGGTTGTGTTTGCTTCATCAGTCGTGCCGTCTCTGGAGGCAAGAATGCTCCTAAACAAAGAGAAGAGCGACGACAAAGTTCCTTCGTTGTTCAACAGTTTGTTTCTCAGCGCCCTCCCTAAAGGCACAGTTCCGTCTTCTACTCCTAGCAAGAGGACTCACGCCACGCTTGACGATGAAAAGCTCTTCGCTCGACACCTTGCTAGCATTGATCGGATTCTGCGTTCAGTTCCAAGCCCCGGAATCGGCCATTAGTTTTTTTTTCAAATGATCTTCTCATATTTCAAGTTTTTGATACAGGCTATTGGATTAGTTTTTTCTTTGATTCTTTTTTTCTGTTTTTATGGGGTAATTATTCTATAATTATATTATTGTACACATACAAGTGTATAGTCAAACTTAGGATTTATTTTTCTTTTCAGTTTTCTCTTCGTTATATATATGGGATTAGTTTTATTATATGTATCCCATTAGATTAATGTAAACTTTATTTCATGACTATATAAAAGGTGTTATATATTCTGCTACCTATCTCCCCCTTTTCCTTTCTTCTTAATCTTGAATGTTAAGTATGGAGTGTAACAAAGTGAGCATTTCATTTTCCCTTTTGTTTGCTTACTCTTTGATTTCCACTTAGAATAGTTGAAAATTCATCCACCAATATTCAAAGAAATAGGAATAAATAATTTGGACTTGTTGAGGTCTACATGTCATGTAAAAGTATGCCACATGCCTCTGGTTTGATAAAATAAAAGCCTCAAAAGGTTGAAAAACGCGTTTTATAGATCATCAGTCACGAGCAAATTGTCGGTTGCTTTGCAAAAAGATTGCGATGCAGCTCATGCATGCTCTAAAGCTTAATTGGTAAAAGAACCTGGCCAGAAAGGCTGACTCCCACCGCAACAATGTCCATGTCCATGGCTAAATTCAATAAGATTTTAAGTTATTCATTGCAATGGTGTTATCCATTCATGTCATGAAATGATAACATTAAAATTTGATTTTCAAACAAGAATTGGGATGAAAATTTCAAGATAGAAGCTCAAAAGGAATAGTATTATCATTGTATAATAAGACATAAACCAGAAAGCTCGTTTTGAGCCTAAAATACACTATTTTGGTGTGTTTCAGGTCATTTAAGTTTTTTGCGTTTTTCTTATTTTATTTAGAGGATTTCCTTTTTAATAAATTTGGATTTTATTTCTTTATTTATTTAGGTTTTTTTTAGGATTGGCTATCACCCTGTATAAACTTATTATTCGTTTTTATAGAGGATTCAATAATTATTCATATTTTATTTCATTCATCCATTCTAAAAATATAATAATGAAATATAATAATGTGATAATTTTGCTGTTACGCTAACTCATTGTTGTGATATATCTTATGCAACACTCCGCGCAAATGTAGGATTTTGATGTGATTTATTTTACCACATTTTGAATGAATTATTAATTCTGGGCGGGATTTTGAATTTTTGATGTGATTTATTTTACCACATTTTGAATGAATTATTAATTCTGGGCAAGTGAAATGATTGATTGAACCATTTGAAGCTAACTCAGTCACATATACACAAGTGCAACACATCCACTTGGCATTAGAAATATGGAAAAAACTAGGCAAAGTTATGTCTCGAAGCCATCGAAATTGACCTAGATTAACCAGTCACATGCTGCATCTTCCTAATAGTTTCATGCAATGAGGCACTGAATCTTCTCTGTTGAATAAGTAGGCTCATTCTTGACTATCTTAGCCTCCCATAGCCGCACGTCATGGTCATGGAAATATACCTTGTTTTTGTTTCTGTAATTTTCTTGTTAATATCTGTCTCAATCTACATTATTTATGGAACATACCAAAAAATACTTACCAATGAACATTAATTGTCTAAGCATGACAGGTTTGATGCGATAAATATTCTAAAGGCGTTTCTCATACGCCTAAATACTGTATATAAATTTCATTTTCAGCTTAATTTCAACATTAAAGTTACTGGTCCCTTCCAACATAAATGCAAATCAAGATTAAGTACGCAAATCTTTGACAAAAAACAAAACAGAATACTACTGCCGGATGATGTAAGCTTCTGTATGATGAGCCTATCACAATCGATCAAATCACAGACCAAACTTTTACTGTATACAGTAAATCAACGGTGACGATTCGGTTAATCACATTATAATTAATTAACCCTATTTAAGGTCCAATCATCTACCACACTAACAAAAAAACCATGCAAACAAATGATGATTTGCCTTCAGTAATCAATCTGTCAATCTTTTTATCCACCGCAACTGCAAGGAAAAGTACCATAAAATACAGCCCATCTTTTTCTTGGATCTGTTTTAATAATTGGATACAGACGATTTCATGGTCAAAATAATTTTTTTTATATGATCAACGGTTTCCGGTCAGCTTATATATTCTTTAATTAATCTCTTAAAGATTCTGAAATTATCTGTTGGATAAGAGTTTTAGTAATTATCTCTATTAACAATTGAGAAGGAACTCGAACTCAGAACCTTTTTGAATAATATACTTAAGAATTTTTATCGAATCACTCAATCACTTAAAGATAATTAAAATAATTACTTTAGAATTGGGGTAGAGTAAAAGAATAAACTATTTGACAACTATTTATAAATTACATTATAAAAGTATGATTTGAATAATTATTTATGAGTGACACATTGAACACCCGATTATGACTAAAATTAAGATGGTGAATTGGGAATCTAAAGCAACAGATAATGTGAATGCCGCAGGAGTAACGAAGTCAAAGGCATCACGTGGGCAGCCTACAACAAAACAAAGATCCCAATTGTTTTGACTGTTTGACCACACGTGTGCCAGTTTTGTACCTCGATTTTCCGCACACGTTTTCCATTCCTAGCGAAATGTGAAGGCTAAAAGCCCATCTTCAAACATGTTTCATCATCTACATGCCACAGTTCTTGACTATCCGCCTGGAAATTCAAATTTAAACCGACAATTATTGTCTCCAAAATTATTTTAATTATACATTGAAAATGAAATCTTATATACTAAAGTTTGTTGAAGACAAATTTGACACGTTTCACAGCATTTATTTTTACTCAGAGGACAGGGGTACATTAAAAGATCTAGTTATTTTCCGGGAAAATTACAAATTCATAAATATTTTTCCCGACGGAATACGACATTAAAATTAAATATGCCATGATCTTCAAATGTGAAATGGACAACCAAAAGAGAAGAAACATTGACAATAGCTGAGTAATTCTTCATTATTATACACTAAACACAATTAGTTATTTGACATATGTCTTTCATGGGCTCCATAAGAGGAAGATTTTCAGTGAGGGATTTGTTGACCATCACCATTGGGGTCATTCGGCTTGAAGTCTACTGAGTCAAACCCTAATTAAGGGGATTATGCATGCAAGCAACTTCGTAACATCTATCCTCAACCACTACCAAACGGGATAAGTATAAAATGAGTCCACGGCCTCCGTTCCAAAGGGATTCCAGTATTAGTAAAGTTTAAGATAAAAATATACTGCTTGTTTTAGAGAGAATAGGTTGCGAGAACTGAATGTTTTTCATTCATCTTGTGAGCTCTCCTTTGTAACCTAATTCAACCTTGTAACACCCTTCAATAATAGCATATTAGTGGATGTAGGTTTGGTTTCTATACCGTCAAACCACTATAAAATCTCTTTTGTTCTTTATTTTGTGACATCATTTTGGCGACCTTGCTGATTATCAATAATCATGCGTACATCTTGCCCCGTCCCTTCAGAGGCCAACCGGGTATCTCTAGTTGGTACGAATTATCACATCAATAAAGAGGATTATTGCTCAAAGAGAGAGAGTTATTTATTTTAATGTTATGCTGTAATCCTAAATATGTATGTCACACAACCAAAGATAACACACATTCAAACAAGAACAAGAAACAACTCAGAATTTTACCGTGGTTCATCTATCTAAGATTGGATAGACTACATCAACATTGAGCTCCGAAATCAGAGGAGCTCACTGCACTAATCAATTAAGAACAACAGCTTACAAACCCACAGATCAATCGATCTATTACTACTTACAACCAAAATCACCCTATAACTTCTAACCTAGAGAAACTTACCCTGGAATCCCTAACTCTTGAGAGAATGATCACTCTCACTGAATGGCTAAACCCTAATCACTCAACTCACAAGTTACACAAATCTTGATCAAGAAATGTAAACCCTAGCAAAGAAAACTGATTTTGCTCGACAAAGGAGAAAAAGCTTCGATGGTTGAATCCGACGATTAGGCTGCTTATATAACATTGACCAGAGTTGATGAATAGCAGCTGTTGGATCAAACTTGGATCAATGGTCAGGATCCACCCAAGTAGAGCTCCGAAACGACAACACATTATTAATTCCAAGCGACATCGTTTCAAGCCTTCACATCAAAAGTTAAGTTATAATTGTGTATCTCTTTGGATTAGAAAGCCAAATACACTTACCCCCTGTCATTGGTCGAGGAGGGGAGTAAGTAATTATAAAGTTAATTATTTTGCGGTGGGCTGAATTTTTTTTTTTTCTAATTGATACTTAATTATATATATGTTTTTAAAATGAACTTCGATGGTACAAAAAAGAATTATTAACATGAAAAAGATTAAATACTAATCAAGTTTCATATCATATATTACCCTTTAATTATTTTTTTTTTTGGTCAAAGAAGAAACATTTTAAATATATGATACTGAAGTAAAGAAACCTGTCGATGCAAACAAAGAATAACACTATATATTTCGATTCTTTTTTAATGGCAAACAAAGAAAAAAATCAATAAAGAATCATAAAACAAAATAAATTATTTATAATTTCACGAGGATTGATATATAAAAATTATGGTTGTTTTGCATGTAAAGATTATAATTCTTCTTTGTTATAGATCATTTTAAAAGCAGTTAATGTATGTGATCAGTGATATATATATAGTTTGTTTCCCTATGAGATTTTTTATTTTTATTTTATTTTATGTAATACCTTTATAATTTTACGAATGGATACAAATCATATAAGGAATATAATATGATTCATAGAAGGAGAATTGAATTTTTGCACCTATAATATTAATTAATCGGACTTGCTTATTTTGCAAGTTAATTAAAAATTAATTAATCTCTATAGTTAATTTAATGAAGCAAACATAATAGAAAGTTAATTGGAAAATAAATCAGCAAAATTTATAGACAGGTTATAGATTATTAATTAGCTTGTTAATACGAAAATCCGTAACAACTAAAGATATGTGATTGACAACACTAGAACCACATAGGATGTGTGTGTGATCTTAATGGATCAACAATGGAGGCAATGCGACGATGAACGTGCATTACTAATCTTAGAATAACAAGGAACAATAAAGAATTTTTAAAGTGGTTCGGTTGCTTATAATGTAAAACTTACATCCATTGTTATATTATTGAGTGTATTGACGAGCTGAGTTACAAAGAGTTATTTCAATGAGTTAACCTTCTTGAGTTTTCTCTTTTCTCAGTCTCTCAAGTCTTTTTTCTTTCTTGAATCCCTCAAATAGATTACAACTAGATTTATATAGCATCCGTTACAAGATTGAATTGAAAATAAATTAACTTAAACAGGAATTAGTGAAATCTTCAGCTTTAATCATGGATTCGATATTGCAAAATATCACCAAGCCAAAAGAAAAATTATCCATTCTAGATTTACCGCACAACATAGTTAATAAAAGAAAGGATGATTAATGGAAAGTTAAGTGGGATTTAGAAGTGATATATTGAAGATTTGATATGTCATGATCTTCAAATATGAAATGGACAACGAAAAGAAAAAAAAAAAAAAAATGGAAATAGCTTATAATAGTAACTCTTTCATTATCATACTAAACACAATTTATCAAATTGTGATATATCCATACATATTAATTAAGACTCTCATTACATAAATATATAAACTAATTAAAAACTATTCATTATTATTTGACACGTGTCTATCATATTATTAGTGAGGGATTTGAGGACCATCATCACCATCACCCATATTTGGATCATTTGGCTTTAAGTCGTAATAAATAAGTGATCGAGCTTCTCTTTTAGGTGCTGAAGAAGGAGAATATGAATGAGGCTTTTCAGGATCCTCACCCTCACCTAGATTCGGACCATCTGGTTTCCTATCGAAGTAACCAATGAGCGATCGAGCTTGAATTGCATGAATATTGACAACATTGAACCCAAAGAACACTGTAAAAACGAAGAAGATGACTGATAATTGTTTAAGGGAAGCCATTGTTATCAGCAAACAATGATTCAAAGTCGACTCGATGACGATTGGGGTGTGTATGGTGACCTTTTTATATTAGTACATTTGTCTATATATAGAAGAGTAAAAAACAAACAGATTACCGAGTGTAACAAATTAATTTATATCCTCACATTACACATAGTTAATATAATTTTGAGTGAACATAAATGATTAATGTGAAAATGTTGTTGTAACTAAAACATGTGTTGTCTTGGTCCAATCTTTTTCTATCATATATAAATTGAGTAAACGACTTTCTCCCACCCAAATAATGGCTCAATGACACTCTCCCACCCGCAGACTTTTAAAATACTAATTTACTATCCAAATTTATATTTCGTTTCTGATTCTGACATCGTTGTGACCCCATCACTACCATTCTCTTCCCCGATCATCACTTACCAAAACCCCTCAAACCCTATTCCTGTTGACCCCGTCAGTCTCTGGGAATCAGGTGATTAGGGCTTGCGCAACTGCCCATTTT
Source organism: Pistacia vera (assembly GCF_008641045.1). Taxonomy (NCBI): domain Eukaryota; kingdom Viridiplantae; phylum Streptophyta; class Magnoliopsida; order Sapindales; family Anacardiaceae; genus Pistacia; species Pistacia vera. Next base: position 332,923 of record NW_022195094.1, on the reverse strand, counting down.
AAGTCAAATTTCGATCAATCTCAACCACCAAAATCCAACATTCCACAACCAAAAGATTCATCGACCTCCTCTCTTCAAAAGCCCTAATAGCCTGTAATGAGTTTGCTCTCTGTTCATCGTCGGAATATAAATTTGGATAGTAAAATGATATTTTAAAAGTCTGTGGGTGAAAAAGTGTCATTAAACATTATTTGGATGGGAAAAAGTCATTAACTCTATATAGAAACCCTAGTTAATTTATATATTTTAGTAGTTAAGAAGGTAGTTGGAGGTTACCAAAGAAAAGGGAGTTAATTCTGTTAAGCGGTAATCATGTATTTAAATTAGTAGACGAGTGGCCAATTGTTGTAACTAGATTTTATCTATTGAGTTTAATAGTTTAGTGTTGTATTGGATTAAAATTTTTATTTCATAATTAAATGGATGGCTTATTCTTATGTTATTATTTTAATATCAAGATAAATAGCTAAATATCATATAGAGTTACAGATAAATTGCATATATCATAAAAGTTTGCGTGAATATTGATGTTTGAAAATTTATTGCATGTCAAATTGACAATTAAAACTGCGACACATGTCAAACAGTAATTTAATGAATTGATCGATGTGGTTGAGTAGAGGCATTGAACAGAGTTTGTATGGAGTGACTGAGCAGTTTCCTCGATGGAGTATGGGCGAGTTGGTTAGGTTGGGCCATGCTTTCACTTTCAGTCAAGACGGTGTGCCATTGTTGATCACGTGAAGGAAGTTGATTGTTCCAATTTCTAAGCAAATGTTTAGTTGACCAGACCTATTTCTTGATTAAGATTCAGTACCATCCACCACTTCACCCATTGCCGCCGTTGAATAATACATTCAAACGCATTTTCCATCCCCTCCTTTACATATTTTGACTAAAAAAGAAAAAAAGAAAAAAAAGAAAAAAGAAAAAATATATATATAAAATACAATTCGAAGCGATTTATTAATTATTAATCTAATAATGTTATCCAACTAATGTCAATCAATGGTGCAGTAAATCATTGACATTAATTTCATAATGTTATCGATTCATTAAGATATTGTTGTTATAAATTGAACAGTATGTATATTTGATGAATGATGCCATAGAAAAAATCAGGGCGCTGCATATGTCGGTGTGTGAACAGAGGCAGAGAAGATAACATAAGCAGCCACACTACAAAAAATTATGGTCATCACCCATCCACATGAATTTCACTAAGAGCTTCCGGTTCACGTTCTGCAAACCCCAAAGCTAGCGGTGTGCAAAACGAGATATTTGATCCGGTTTTGTATTTTTCTGATCCGATCTGAAAATTTAGATCAGAATGAAACCTGATCCAAATCCGATCCAAATTTCGTCTGATCCGGTTTTATCTGAATTTGCATGAAAAAGATCAATTTCCCCCCTAAAATTTTGCTTTATTCTTTAGAACCCTTGCCACATCATCATTTCATTACATTTTGACCCCCAAAGTTGTCATTGTATTTTAGAACAGTCCACATACTTGAGCACTTTTCACCTAGGACCTCAAAATAACTTCTTAAAACTTGTAGTTATGGACAAAATCAGATGGAATCTGGATATCCGGTTTCTTTGTAGAGCCAATTCGGTATCCAATCCAGATCTTCCAAAAATTGATATTCGAATCCGATCTGAATTTTTAGATATCCAACTTTTTCTTATCAGATATCAGATTTTTTTGCGCATCCCTTACCCAAAAACATCATAAATTTCCTAATTGATAAGGCAAGAAAACATAAATTTAGCTTAAGATGTAAGAAATCATACCTGGAAATCATCCGCTATCTCCTACAAGTGATCCAACAAAAGCATGAACCCATTTTTTATAGATAAGGCTTATCCATTTTTTTGTGCAATAAATTAAAGCATTTATGAAATTTATGATAATTACAATCTACTTTAGTCGATGGCCATAAAATAAAAGGATCATATTAAATGCAACAATCTAGAGAATGCCAAGTAGTAAAAATGAAGATTAGAAAACAATACTAAAAAAAAAGAAGCAAAAATCAACAAATAAAATGAATAAAAATTACTTGTAAATCAGTCACAATAAGTGAAAGCCGCCTCATTGATTGATACATAACAAACGTTTATAATTTATTTGTTCTTGAAAGAGAAGTTTTGATAAGTTAATAAGAAAAATAAAAGGGGAATGGAATTATATTAAACGGCAATTGAATTACTTATCACTATATCAAATTAGAGTAATACTACATTTAAAAACTATTTCCTACAAATTGATGTGGTAACTTTGCATATTTGACATATAATCTCCTTTAATTATTTAGTTTAATTTTAATTTAAAATCATCACATTGCATCAGTTTGTATGAAAAAGTCCGCATAAGAAGTTTGTACATAAAATATTATCCATAAAATTAATACTTATTTTTAGTTAATTACTAAAATACTCCATGCACTAACAAATCAAATCGTTTCATGTGGATGAAAAAACCAAAACTATTATTTGATTCATGAAGACCTGAAAGATAAAATTTCACAACTCTGATAAGGTTAATCTGAAAATAATCAACATATTTAACAATATAAGGTAGAACTGTTCTTCTAATTAACACAAGTGCATTGAAAGCAAAACTTTTATATTGAGATATGGAATGCAATTATTTGTTTTTAATGCATAATATTCTTTCCATGTAATTTTCATTATTGCCCGCATTTCATGTAATTGAGAAATCATGGCATAAATTGCTACGTTTTACTTTTATTGTCACATTACACTTGTATAAATAGGGGTTTGAACAAAGCATATAGAGATATACAAATACAAGATACAGGCATTGCTTTTGTAATTCTCCTCTCTTCTCTTTGGCATTCTCTAGCAGACATTTTGCTACTCTTGCCTTATTTCTTGTCTTTATTTTTCTTAAATCTCTGATATGGTATCAGAGCAGGTCAATTAAACAAGCTTCCGCTTAGCTAACCTCTTCATTCTCTCCTTGCAAATACAAACAGAAGCTCGGTTAGAAATCTCTTCATTCTATCCCTGTTTTTTTTTTTTTTTTTTTTTTTCAAACAAAAACTTGGTTAGTATCTTTTATCTCTTCTTAAACAAATTGTCAAACACCCAAGACCCAAACAACCAGGCCCTCAATACCACAGCCAACCCAAATATAACAGGCCCAAACACAACACTAATAGGCCCAAATCCACCAACTCAAACAAGTCCAATCTCACAAATGAAAACTGGCCCATTTCCATCAACCCAACTGACATGTTTACAAGTCCTAAAACACTTGTAAGCATGAGTGGAAAGAGAATTACAAGTTCTAACACACTTGCTAATTTGGTTGAAATAAAAAAAATCCATTCAAAGTCCTAAAACGCTTAGTTTATAGAATGTGGAAAATAATGAAGACTATTCGGCCCAAGCGAGTTCTAATGAGAAGATGAGTCCAATCAAATCAACCCAAGTCATTCCAAGTCCAAACACATCAAGAGAATTCCAAGTCCATCAAGAAAGAAGCCCAATTGCCCAAAATACCCAATTCAGTCAAATTTGCATTTATAAAGCAAGAATTCACATGACTCCTTATTGGGTTCACTTCCATGATTCTCAAGGCCCAATTTCATGCATCCTTACTACTAGAATTAATTAGGACTATTGATTGACTTTTAATCTAATGGGAGCAAGCTTATACACCTAATGGAGTGGTTATGACAAAGATCTTAGATTTAAGGGTTTATGTTCCCTTTGCATTAAATAGGCATGGGCTTTGTTTTTGATTGAATGGCTTGTAATTTTTGTTAACTTTATTTGTAATTTCTTTGTATTTGTGAATTACTTTCCTATCCTTGTAATTGCCTATATAAAGGCAACTATTCCTCATTGTAAATTTAGTCAAGATATATGAAATATTTGGTTTTTCCATTTTCAAAGAACTTATGTGATCTTGTTTGTGAATTCTTTATTCAAGTCTTGGCAAGAGGATTTGGTGGTGAAATAAATTCAAGTTGGTGGAGTGATCCTTTATGCTTGAAGGTTACTACTTGTCTTGGTTCGAAATTTGCAAGTAAGTGTTTTGTGCTAGTTTATGCTTTACCGAATTTGACTTGATTTTGTGGTATATTATTGTTGTTGTGTTGTTGGATTTGGATCACCAACAAGGCCCAAATCCATTCTCATATCCATTTACCTTTTCGGGTTACCCCACGGGTCAAAATGCCCAAATGGGTCTTGAACCCTACCTGAGACAACAACCTTTCACATTCCACATGATACCAACCGCCAGCCACAGCCTTGAATCGGGTGACGTTCTGTATACGTTGGCGTCTGATGGCCCAAAATCAACCTTGTCAAGGTGATCTTGACCAGATTAGGAAACTAAGCCACATGGGTTACAGATTTCCGTCAAGCCCTCATCACCAAAGGCAAAGAGGGCTTCATTGACGGCACTATTCCCAATCCATAGAATCCAATCTCCTCTGACAATGGAATAGATGCAATATGCTCGTTTGTTCATGGATCGACAATTGCTTATCACCGGAAGTAGTAGTCAGATTACCACCGATGGATATTGTGACTGAAACTTGGGCACACATCAATGAGATGTACTGCAAGTTGGATCTTGCCCAAACCTTAACCCTCAGGCAAAATCTTGTCTAAATAAAGCAAGCCAACAAGTTTGTCACCACATATTACAACAAACTCTCGGTGGCATGGAATACCCTGGAAGTTGCCAAAGAAAAATTTGATGCACCGCCAAGATACTGAAGCAATACTAGAATATCTGAGATTGAGATCGCCTTAGCCGCTTCCTTCTCGACTTAAACGAAGGATTTGTGCCCTTTCAGACACAAATCCTTGTTGCCACACCACCACCATCCTTGCGTTTCACCTTCTAGCTTGTCATCTAAGACGAGAGCCAACGACAACTTCTCGTGGATGACCCTTGGTGGGTCGCCAGCACAAAATTGGTACACTCTTTCTCTCCCAACTCTTTTACAAATGAATTCAAAGGGTGGCTGGGAATGAAAAATGGGAAAAGCTCTAATTTATATGAGCTCTTCAACGGTCCAGATGGAAACCCTCCATCTAACTGCTCGCTTTTGTAAAATGGGTCAAATACTTATATGGGTCAAAATTTGGCTAATGGCCCAACATCCAATAATAGGTCAAATTTCAATATGGGCCAAGTCTCAACTAATGGCCTAACAACTAGCAATGGGTCAAATTGGCAAATTGGGTATGGGCAAACAAATTGGCAAAATAGGCTTGAGCAATCCAAACAAGGCAAACCCAAATATTACTATGATTATTGCAAACAGCAAAACCACATAAAGGATCATTGTTGGAAATTGCATGGCTGTCCAACCAAGGATAAAAATGGAAAATCTTCCGTTTATCAAGTTTTCAGTATTCCATCCGGAGATTTGGTTTCAACCACACAAATCAGCCCAAAACAATTTGATCACCTTCTACAAATGTTGAACAATGTTCCATAGGCTCCAATGGCATATATGCAGGTACATCTTTCTGTTCTAATTTAATTAAAGATGATGTCTGGATAATTGATTCGGGTGCTAGTGACCACATCATTTGCAACCCAAAATATTTTCATCATCATACCACAAATACATCCAGTATCTCTGTCTGTATGCCAAATGGAAATATTACTCCAACCACACACATAGGAACTGTCCAACTTACCAAATTTTTAGTCTTAAAGAATGCACTATTTGTCTTAGCTTTTCACCTAAATCTCATCTTAGTGTCTAAAATATGTCAAGATAATAATTGTCTTTTACAATTTTTTTTTTTGATAAATGTGAATTTTAGGACCCTTCGACTGGGACACTAATAGGCTTGGGTAGAGTGAATAATGTCCTTACTAATGGACACTTGATGTTTTTTCTTTTGTTTTTCCTAATTGTAAAACCAGTAAACTTTCCTTTTGTAATACAAACATTAATAAAACATTATATATTTTGCATCAAAGACTGAGTCATAGTGCTTCTGTCCCTCAACCCAAATGGCCAACATGTCCACTCGCCAAACAAACACGAAACACATTTCCCCATAGCACATCCACTACCACACATCCTTTTGCACTTATACATCTTGATATTTAGGGGTCTTACCATACTCCAAATTATGATGGATCTAGGTTTCTCCTCACCATTATAAATGATTTTTCCCGAGGGATGTGGGTATTCTTAATGCGATCAAAGGATCAAACAATTACCCACATTAGGAATTTCTTATCGATGGTCACTACCCAATTCAAAACCTCGTTCATTTGGTCCGATCTGACAATGCCAAAGATTTTTTTAACCAAAATTTTTTCTCCCTATTTTCCTCACTTGGGATTCTTCATGAAAGTTCCTGCACATCTACTTCTCAACAAAACATGATAGTTGAGTGTAAACATAGGCATTTACTAGAAGTCACTCGTGCCCTAAAACACCAAGCCAACCTCCCTACCTATTTTTGGGGTGAATGTGTGGTCACACTACCTATTTAATCAATCGCCTGCCAACATGTGTGCTGGGTGGCAAAACTCCATATGAGCTACTCTTTGACAAAACTTCGAATATCAATCACCTTTGAGTTTTTGGATGGCTCTGTTATTCTAAAGTTTTAGGGTCAGACAAATTCAAAGTTTGGGCTAACCCTTGCATCTTCATGGGCTACGCTATGCTACAAAAAGGGTATCGAATTTATGATCCAACAATAAAAAGATTCTTAATCTCCCGTGATGTCCTCTTTCATGAGGATCGATTTCCTTATCAAGATGCAATTTCCATTTCCGATTCACCTCAAATGACACCTTTTCTGGAAGATGAACCTTCCTCAAATCCATCTTATGAGCTAATATTTGTTCTAGCTATTTCTAACACTATGAATTTAACAATAGCTCTTGAGTCTACCAGTCTTCTAGAAGTAACTTCTTTCCTTACAACATTCCACAACCCACACATACAGTATCTCTTGACAGAGTTACAGACCCTCATCCACGATGCTCCAAATGCACCGTTCGACCACCTATTTGGGTTGTTGATTATGACTATCCCACCATAAAGACATGCATAGGTATTCCTTATCCAAAATCTAACTATGTCAACTATGATGGATTATCTCTAGCTCACAGAGTATGTATTAGTTACATATGTGCTAAAAGAGAACCTTCAAGTTATTCTGAGGTTGTTTCTCACTCACACTAGTGTCAGGCCATGGTTGAAGAACTATCTGCTCTTGCTCTAAATCACACATAGGACTTAGTACCACGTCCATCCCATCAAAAATCTATTGGATGCAAGATCAAACATTGCTCTAATGGATCCATTGAGAGATACAGAACCCGATTGGTTGCTAAAGGATTCACTCAACGTGATCATGTTGAGACTTTCTCCCTAGTGGCAAAACATGTCACTGTCCAAGCCTTCTTGACTGTTGCCTCCATTCGTTATTGGACCTTGCATCAAATGGATGTTCACAATGCATTCTTGTATGGTGATCTTCATGAGGAAATTTATATGGATGTTCTGTGGGACTTCAAAGATAGGGGGAGAATCAAGTATGTCATCTTCGAAATTCCCTATACGATTTAAAGCAAGCATCCTCGCAGTGGAATGAGAAATTTACAAAAGCGCTTACAAGCCTAGGGTTTTTCCAATCTAAACATGATTATGCTTTCTTCTCAAAGTGAAGAGGTAACTCTTTTATTGCTCTTATTATGTACGTAGATGACATCCGATCATAGGAAATAATGAAACAGCCATCAAGACTCTAAAAGAACATCTCAACAAGCATTTTCATATAAAAGATTTAGGAGAACCAAAGTATTTCCTAGGAATCAAAATTGCAAGATCTCCAGTAGGGATATCTCTTAGCCAAAGGAAGTATGTTTTGGAACTTGTGTCTGATTCTAGATTGTCAACATGTGAACCGAGTGTCATTCTTGTTGAGCAAAACTCCATGTTCACCACTCTAGAAAATGACCAAGCAATATCATCCTCAGAAATAGACTCACCATTGGAAGATGCATCACATTATCAAAGACTTGTGGGTCGTCTTATCTATCCCACTATAACACGACTAGACATCAGTTATGTCATCCACATCCTCACTCAATTCATGCATGGACTGAAACAGGAGAAAAACTCTAAGTTCACCACTCAAGAATATGACTAAGCAATATCATCCTCAGAAATAGACCCACCATTGGAAGATGTATCACATTATCAAAGACTTGTGGGTTGTCTTATCTATCTCACTATAACACGATTAGACATCAGCTATGCCGTCCACATCCTCACTCAATTCATGCATGGACCGAAACAGGAGAAAAACTCTAAGTTCACCACTCAAGAATATGACCAAGCAATATCATCCTTAGAAATAGACCCACCATTGTAAGATGCATCACATTATCACAGACTTGTGAATCGTCTTATCTATCTCACTATAAAACGACTAGACATCAGCTATGTCGTCCACATCCTCACTTAATATATGCATGGACCCAAACACTCTCACATGGATGCGACAATGAAGGTAATCAAGTATTTGAAAGGATTTCCTGGATTGGGACTTCTCTTGTCTCAAAATGAAAGCTTGGATGTCACAGCTTATTGCGACTCAGATTGGGCACATGTCTGATGACGAGGAAATCACTTACCAGGTTTTGTACAAAACTTGGAAGAGCTCTAATTTCGTGGAAAACAAAGAAACAATCTGTTGTATCTCTGTCATCAACAGAAGCTGAGTATGGAGTTATGGTCAAAACCACCTATAAGATCACTTGGATTCTTGGGTTGTTAGGAGATCTGAAAGTACAAGTGAAAAGCCTTGTTTGTTTATATTGTGACAGTAAGGTAGCAAACGACATTGCAGCAAATCTAGTGTTCCATGAAAGAATGAAACACATGCGTAGAGATTGACTATCATTTCATAAGAGGAAAAATTCAGGAAGGAATTTATTAAAACCATGCACATTAGAACTACAGAACAACCAGCAAACATCTTCACGAAACCATTGTGTTGCAGACAACATTCATATCTATTACGAAAGCTCAGTGTTTATGACATTTACCAACCACAAGCTTGGAGGGGTGGGGTTTGGGGGTTGAGATATGGAATGCAATTATTTGTTTTTAATGCATAATATTTTTTCCATGTGATTTTCATTATTGCCTGGATTTCATGCAATTGAGAAATCATGGCATAAATTGCTACATTTTCCTTTTATTGTCACATTACACTTGTATAAATAGGGGTTGTACAAAGCATATAGAGATATACAAATACAATATATAGACATTGCTTCTGTAATTCTTCTCTCTTCTCTTTAGCATGCTTTGGGAGACATTCTGCTACTCTTGCCTTCTTTCTTGTTTTTATTTTTCTTTAATCACTGACATTTCATTTACTGGAAAAACTTATATGGGATAGTCTCACCACTTGGTTGATGTAGAATGGTGATGCTATTTAATTAAAGAAAGACATGTATTATTAATTTTTGAGACCGCCTCTTTATGGTGATGCACACATCGAAAGATTTCCCAATGCAATTATTTGTTTTTAATGCATAATATTTTTCCATGTATTTTCATTATTGCCTGGATTTCATGCAATTGAGAAATCAGGCATAAATTGCTACATTTTCCTTTTATTATCACATTACACTTGTAAATAGGGGTTGTACAAAGCATCAGAGATATACAGTACAATATACAGACATTGCTTATGTAATTCTTCTCTCTTCTCTTAGCATTCTTTGGGAGACATTCTGCTACTCTTGCCTTCTTTCTTGTCTTTATTTTTCTTTAATCACTGACATTTTATTTACTGGAAAAACTTATATGGGATAGTCTCACCACTTGGTTGATGTAGAATGGTGATGCTATTTAATTAAAGAAAGACATGTATATAATTTTTGAGACCGCTTTCATGGTGATGCACCCATCGAAAAAATTTCCCAATGCAATAAATTAGTGCTAAAGTTATCATTACCACCGGTGGGATTGATTAATGATAATAAGTAATTATTCAGAATCGTGGATAATAGATAAAAAGAAAAAAAATATAGCAAACATGTATGATAGCACAGGCCAATATATGATTTGGACGGTCTAACTATACCAACTAAGTGAGGTGGTGACACTGTCCCATATTAGTATTCACCTTATTTATAGTTTCGTGACACTATTGAAGGACTCTTTTATCTTCAATTTGATGGATTTGCCAGCAAGAAAGGTGGCCTAGGTTTTGGTAGACAATGGAATAAAGTGGTGAGATTGCAATCAACTAAAGTAGTTTGCAGGCTATGCAAAAGGAAGAAAAGAAAAAAATGTGGAGCAATGGAGATGGTGGAGGATTGTACATAATATAACAGTCTGAGTGACACATTTGAAGATTAATTCTCATGTGATCACAGGCATAATCCTTTAATTTTTTCTCAAATTACATCATAGGGCCCGAATTCTTACTTTGAATAAAGTGGTAATACATACCATTACAAGAAAAATGTCTTTCAGGTCTAGCAAAATTATACGCAGAAAATAAATTTAGAAGCTAAACCATATTTCGTGTCTAAATTTCGTAGTCGCCATGTAGTTGCAGAATCACTGTCGTAAATTGTTTGTGTGTCTAAATTTTTGTTTAGACCCGGAAAGTTTTTTTTTAACGACTAGCAAATTAGTCTTTAATTGCTGGTCAAAAGCGACCCCCCCGATTAGACGCTAATAGTTCAAGGGTAATTTGGTAAAATGGTATAGCGACTACTAATTGTTACAAAATGTACCTTTTAGTGTCTAATAATTTGTCGTGAATGCCACAAAAATTAGACACTAAAGGTGTAAGAGTAATTTCGTAAAAGGTTTTCGCAACTATTTTATTAGTTGACGAATGTATCTTTGGTAACCAAAATTTGGTAGTTAATTGTATAACTTTTAGACGCTGAATGTAGAATCAAAAGGTTTTCGTGACTATTTTATTAGTGACCGATGTATCTTTTGGTAACCAAAATTAGTGGTTAATTATAGTCATTTTAGACGCTGAATGTGGAATCCAATAGGTTTTCGCGACTATTTTATTGTGACTGAATGTATCTTTTGGTGACCAAAATTTAGTGGTAAGTAATTATAATCATTTTAGAACGCTGATTGTGGAATCCAATAGAATTTGCAACTATTTTATTAGTGGACGAATGTATCTTTTAGTGACCAAAATTTAGTAGTTAATTCTAATAATTTAGACGCTAATGAAATCCAAAAGGTTTTCGCGACATATTTTATTAGTGGACGAATGTATCTTTTGGTAACCAAAATCTGATAGTTAATTCTAATCACTTAGACGCGAATGTGGAAGCAATTATGCTAAATTACTTTTTGCTACTAAACATTAGTTGCAGAATGTGTTTTTTTAGAGCATTTCGTATTGACTTCAGCGGAATGCAATATGCTAAATTACTTTTTGCTACTAAAAAATTAGTTGCAGAATGTGTTTTTTTTTATGGCTTTCGTATTGACCTAGTATTATACTTCAACATCAACAAAATAATTGACACAATATAAAAATCTGATCACTAACATCAATATCATATATATATATATATATGTCCATACATGGATTTTTATGCGTGATGAGCAATAAAAATCCAAAATGCACTATCCATGACACAGCAACAACAGAAATGATATTTTTATGCACTGATAAAGAGACCTGCAACTTGAATAATTTCCAATGCTATATACAACATTCCTCTATCACAACACTTTAAAAGATATCCAAAAATAACAACATTTTAATTTACACACTGCATTATATATAACAATATAATAATTATCCTCAGTCAATCATGCAACTAGCACTAAACTTGCTATAACTTTAACATTCTAATTAAACAAAAACATTTCAGTTAATGCTGATAAGATTAGCTAATAACAATAGTAATAATAAAAAGCAAAAATCTATGCTAATAGTAGAGTTACATAATGTCTCACCCTTGTCTTCAATATCTTTTTGAGCTGGTTATTGCAAGATTCACAGCATAGTCTCACCTTCAGATCAATATACGCTGAACAATAGATTATAAAATCATAGTAAGTCATAAAAATGTCATCTAATCAAGGAGTCAGTAAACATGACTAAGACTCACAACTCTGAAACACCATAATTACATCTAGACTCATCAAATGCCTCACATGACAACATGCTGCCAATGCGTTGAAGGTAAAGAGAATGCAACAGAAGAGTCCAATACAACTGAAGTAGAAGCTAAAGCTCCCAAGAAGAGGAAAAAAAGGCACCAAATTGAGGTACTCTCTCATCACAATGTAAAAATAACACCTTTTGCCACCTCAACAAAGTATAATTTTTGTGCACCTTATCTTAAGAGCTAGAATACATATATTTCTATAGAGGAAATTCACTGATCAAGTGAACACAATAAAAGCAATTAAGCAGAGGCCATATAGTTAAAAGGCTTATAATGCACATAAGTTTGCATATACAATTCAAATTCGCTACCTCTTGCATTTTCTCACTCAGCATATCATTCTCATCTTGCGGCAGTATTCGATTCTTCCATTGTTTTCAGTTCCCTTTTTCTCATATCACTCTAGCATCTTAGCCAAAGGAAAATGTAGTTCTAACTTTGTTTCAGTTCCCTTTATCCAATGTAATCAGTTAGCAAAGTTTGTAATAAAGCAAATTTATGCTAATTTATAATTGACTGAGGACAAAACTCTAGCTAATTTATGCTATCTTGATTCTGCTCATACAAAAATTTAACCCATAAGATACAAGTACTGACAACTTCCAACAAAGTTATTGAATTCACCACACAACAATGAGAAAGAATGACAAAGCCAACCTGAATAAACGATCCAATAGGGTTGTGGAAGATTCCTATAGCAACAAGGAAGAAAAAAATGAGATTTTGAAGGGATAATATATAAAATAAAACTGAAAATGAGAAATAGAGCGACAAGGCTATACGTTTTTGTAGAAAGGACAACTAAGACATGTGCAAGATATGAGTTAGAGTATTTGTCCATTTCTTAAGTAGATCAAGCCATTTTTTTTTTCAAATTAAATATAACCACTAAATTATAATTCTAAATTGAGACCCTCAAATTCATATTGGTTTATTTTTTATTTTATCAGTTTTCATTATTAAAGTTTATTTCTGATTTTACGCTAGTACATGTACATAACAATCCCAACGATAATTATATACTATTTCATATCATTATTAATACAATAAAATAAAACAAATTCTCTTCTTTGAATATTTAAATAAAACTCATACTATACAAATCAATATAAAAAAATATGATGTAAACACTATTAATAAAATAGTAAAAGAGAGAATAAAATTATTAGGTACCCGAAAGTAGCAACTGAGCAAGAAAGAGGGGTTATGCTTCAGAGGAACAACCGCCATTTATACAACACTCGATTTCCAACGCCCAGGACCACCGTAACCGCTGCTGCACCACCACTTTCACCTTCTTATCCTTTCATCTTTACTCTCCTTTTCTCCACCGCGTACGACCACGTCCCCGATTCTTCTGCACCGCCCTTCCTCCCCCTCCGATCTCTCCCACACTCCCCGCCCCCGCCACGTACAAATCGAACGTTGTTTCAGCGATTTCAGGATGAGCCAGGCCGTTGATTTCTCTGATCGCGTAAGAGGCATGAAATCACCGCCGTATGGAAGGTTTTCGTGATTCAAGTAGAGTAGTGTGTGACACGACGGGACCGGCGGTGAACCGCTGGTAACATGATGTCATTGTAATGATTATAATGACAAGATCTGCTGGAATGGAGGCCGATTAGGAGAGAGAGAGAGAGAGGAGAGAGCCGTGTGTAGAATACACACACCCAATTTTAAGATTCATCACCTATTTTTAATTTAAAAACTCTCTGCCTTCTTTTCCTGGGTTCAGAAGTAAATTAGTGGTGTGGGAAAATGGAGAAGAAGATGCGAACGGAGTGGAGAAGTGGAGGTGTTTGCGCTTTAGGGTAAAATTAGTTTGGGGATTTTGTATAAGAGGGTTTACTATCTTTTAATTTTTTTTTTAATTTTAAGTTTAAAAATTTTTGTGCAAAATGCTTACTCTTTTTTTTTTTTCCTTTTATGTTACTCTAAAACCGGGTTTGGGGTTTTGTTTTCTTTAATTGTAAGGATTTAGGGACTTTTCAATTTGTTACTTTTTAAATTTTAAGGAAAATTGTTTACTTTTAATTTTTGTTTTTAAACTTGGAAATTTAGTTTTTTTTTTTTTTTTTTTTTTTTTTTGTTTTTTTTTTTGTATTTTTGTGGACCACAATTGAATGGTTTCCCAGGTAAATGAAAAACTGGTTCAGTTCTCGGTTAGGTTCAGTTTCTACAATTTTCTAAACACCACTACATCTGGGTGTTCGGGATAGGCCTTGCCAAAACTCATCGAAGTTAACAATCTCCGCCGAAATAGGCACGAAATAAGCATCTAAGTCAGTGAGCGAGTCGTTATCTACAGAACGAGAGTGGTAGAAACTAGAACTATTGTTCTAGTGCCGGAAGGAGGTCAACTATGAGGGTTTGTATAAATGAGTGAAATAGCGGTTAAGCAAAAGTTTTAGGGAAAAATAGTAATGTCAAATGAAAGAGAAGATAAAAATAAAATCAAACACCATTCGTTTATTAGTAACAATAAACGAATTTAAAGTACTCATTACAATTATAATACCCATTGTAATGTCAGATGAAAGAGAAGACAAAAATAAAATCACCCATTACGAAGTTAAAGCCACTTATTTAAGAACGTCACTAACAACAGATGCTTAAACAAATTAAAGCAAATGTTGTGAAGAAACGGATTGAAAATCAAACAATAAAATTGAAATACCATCTATAAAAGAATGAGCTCTGACATAAAAATTAAAAAAAAAAAAAGTTACCTTCAATGGGGTAATATAGGCGGCAAAAGTAGAATCAAACAATAAAATTGATTTTGGTTACTAGTAGTATATATTATTTTTAATAAACAATATTTAGTGGCTAACATTTTGGTTGCAAAAAAATCATATTAACAACTATAACTTTAGTTGCCAAGATAACATACCCAAAATTTCAATTTATTTCAAGCGGGAACATGGGGCGCTCAAAATTTACCATACATTTGGCAACTAAAATCTTAGTTGCCAAAAGAAGATAATTTGCAACTAACGAATTAGTTTCACAACAGTAATTTTAGTCACAAATTAAAATAATATTTTTTAATTTTACTGGGAAAGTTGGGTTCAAAAAAATTCATCAACTTTCAGCGACTAAATATATTTTCGTAGCTATACATGAGTTTTTGCAACTAATTGTAATATGCACAAAATAATTAGTTGCCAAATGTACCCTGGGCCCTTTGTAATTATTGTCAAAAGCTTGGATATTTTGGTAATTGTATTATTTTTTAACTAATAAAAATAGTTACAAATTAATTAATAAATATTTGTATCTAATTTAGTAACTATTCAGTAGTTGCAAATAATTGTTTTCTGTAACCATAATTTTAGTTGTAGAATCCCTTGTTATAGTTGCCAATTGTGTTCGCGCAAGAATTGACAACCAAATAAATTAGTCGCTAATGTGACATTTTAGGCAACAAATCACATTAGTCACAAAATATTAATTTTAGACGCTAAAGGCGGGAATAAATGGGCCCTAGAATTTTATTCCCTTTGGCCGACTAATTGGAATTTAATTACTAAATGTGGGGTATCTGCAACCATTTTTGCCTAGTTGCAAAAAAATTGGTTGTAAAAAGTAATTTTTCTTGTAGTGTACCTTCCCTCCATTTTGCTTCCGTCCCACTTAGAATTTTTATGAAAGCATTTGCTAAACTTGGAAGAATCGTACCATTTGTGAGTGAAAAAGAATCGTGTTATTCTTACTATTGCTAATTCTTTGCTTATGAATCGAGTTTGAGGTCTCTTCCATTTATGGGGCGTTTAGATCATATAATGTTTTATTATAGGGGGGTGTTATATTAACAGAAAGATAGATTACCTTGAAAATTACTAGGAATGTTTAAAAAATGTGTTTGGTTGGTTCGAATAAATTGGTGAATAATATGTTTGGTTGGGAGGATAAATAGGTGGGTATGTTATATAGATCACTAAATTGCCCTCATTTTTAAATATTAATATAATAATATTTATTATTATTATTATTTGAATAATTTCTTTTAACCCCCTATATTTGAAATTTTGCTAAAACACCCTAGCCATATAAAACTTTAATTTGTAGCAAAATCACCCCTACCCACCCCAAGCCATTATCGGCAGCCAGCCACCACTGCCGGCCACCGCCGACAATCGACGGAATGGCGCACGACTAGTTGTATATGGTCAGTCCTGCGTCGGCAAAGCCATTTTCGGCCATGGATCACAAATCCATGGCTATTTCATGGCCAAAGATGTGGCCGTAAAACGACAACCATTTCACGGTCAGATATGTGGCCGTTTCACAGCCACATTTTTGGCTGTGAAACGCCATAAAAATGGCCAAATTTGGCTGTTCCAGCCATGGATCTATCCTTACTGGTGCACGATCAGCTAGATCCCGTCAGTCATTCACCATTACAGCGACTGACACCAGCGATCGATGGTGGTGAGTAATGGCCAGTGGTGGTCTTGGATAGCTGGGGGTATTTTGTTAACTTTTAAACTTCTTTGTGGCTGGGGTATTTTAGCTAATTTCTCAAATGTAGGGGGACTGCGTAATTGTTATTTGGTAGACATTTAAGGGCAATTGTGTCCAAAATGGTATTTAATTAAGGGCAAAGTAGGTATAAAAATCATATTACCCAGATAATATTTTAATCCCAGGGGTTGGGGAGGGTATTGGATTACCTCCCACATTACCAACAATAAATACTATTTGCAATAAAAGATTTTCGTAATATTTCATTACTTGTAAACCAAACACCTAAATCTTGCAAAATAAACGAAGATTACCCCCTTTATCTTATATGCTCTCGATCCAAACACACCCAAGTTATTCTAATTTGATAGTAATATAATGAGACTAAGAATCCTCTATCAAACTCCAAACCTCTACCACGCTTTCCAATGGATTCAGTTTCAGATGGTAGTAATCTCGAGATTGATCTTCCTTTGTATGAGTCGCATGTGAGGGTAATATTGAACCCTTCAAGGAAACCAATCAACATCTTAACCATTTAGTAACACCAAACAAGAATACAATCGTTGGTATTTATATCACGTCCCCAAGCCCAACCCCCAAATCAATAGAGTTTGTGAACGAAATCCTTGGGATATGTCCATCACTACCTTCTTGCTACAAAATGTGGACATGTTGCTATAGTGGAAGTTCTTATTGAGTGTGCAAAATCTCAATGTGAAGAGCTAGAAAGTTAGGTAGGTGCCAAGTAACAGATGCTAAGGATGAAGAATAATGAGGGAGACACAGCTTTGTACGAGGCCGTGCAGAATAACTACATCGATGTGGTGGAAATATTAACCAAAGAAGACCTTGAGTTTTATGAGTGAGACACAACTTTGTACGAGGACATGCAAAATGACTACATCGATGTGGTGGAAATATTAACCATAGAAGACCCTGAATTTTCATATTCTGCTAAAAATTTCGGCAAAACCCCATTTTACATCGCTGCCGAGGGACGATCTCTTGATATAGTGACTAAAATACTAGAGACTTGTAAATCAGCCTCTCATGCAAGCACCAATAGGAAGACGGCTTTGCATGCGGTAGTCATGTGCGAAGATCTAGGTAATACATAAGCAGTTATTTTTGTCATCCTATCACATATGTAATTATTTTTATTATATGAGTTTGCTTTAGTGAATATTTTTGGTCAAATAAAATATATAGTTATTGAGTTCATTTTTTTATTTTATTACCAAGCTCGGGCTACTGCAAGGATGTAGCTCGACCCAAGATCAGTCTGACTCCATCAGTTGTTCGACCCGGCATAGGCTCGTCAACATATAGCTCGACCCAGCATAAGCTAGTCACAAACAACCCGAATGATCATTTAATCAATTCTCAGATAACTTAAGATCCCAGATATTGTGGGAATGACTAGATCAACAGTAATCTTTGCACAACCATAGTGCCTAATCGCGAGAGTATCGGAATTGCAGTTCAGATCAATTGTAATCCCTTTATTTTTGTTTTTTCCTTTGTACAAACCTTTTATATAAACCCCTTAAAATGATGAAAAGGGGTGACGATTTTTTCCACATAATTCTCATTGTAAGCTCTCGCAACAAATACAAAAAACAGTGAACGTAGGCTCAAGAGTTTACCTCACTGAACCACTTTAAAAATTGTCATTGCCATTTACTTTATTGCATTCAATACTTGTCTATCGCTGATTATCCATAATCATGCGCAATCTATTCTGATCCCACCAAGGTCGATCAGAATTCTCTGGTTGGTGCAGATTTCTGTATCAACATTTTAGAGTAGAAGGAAGGTCCTCTGTCAACATCACAACAATTCCTACGAACAGTCATGACAATCTACCCAATCCAAGCCCATAATGGTGCACATCAAATCAAAGACCACCACTAGAAACCTTGAGAATGTGGTGACTGTTAGCAAATGACCCAGTTACGTAGCAAAAAACAAAAAACATAAACTCTATGGATCGTTCTTTAGAACCAAGATCCGGGTACAAAAATCACAGTTTATATAAAATAATCAAAGCTGCAGAAAAATTAGTTCAAGGTTTAAGAAACCATACCCACGTTTGGAGGCTCCACCAATATTGTCTCTGAATGTGTTTGCTACCGATCCAAGTGTAGGATCGAACCGTAGAGGTCCACACGAAGACAATCAACAAGAACCAAGGAGGGATTTGCTAGATCCTCCTTGGCCTTGAGGACAATCAAGAAGAAAACAAAAGGTATTTGATTTTGGAAAAAATCAAAAACTGGCGTGGGAGAGTATTTGGGGTTGGAGGTTTCTTGTTTTCAATGAAGAATGAAATAATAAAATAACACACTCATTTTCAACTAAAACCTTTTCTTTTATAGTGTTATTTTAGTGCCCTATTCCCATATGGAATGGGCTTGGGCTCCAACCCAAACACCCCCAAATTAGCCAAACACACCCAATTAGATATTTTAATTTAATTCATATTATCTCAATTAAAATCAATTATATATAATATATATATATAATATATATATATATATATATATATATTATATATATATATATTATACACATTTAACAATAATGATAATTTATTTAAAATATGCGAACACATATTTAAACGGAATTTAACTTATTTAATTTTTCTAACAAATCAAATAAAGGCTACGACCTCAGCAAATTTAATTACACTGTGAAATTACCAAAATACCCTTTCACCCAAAAAGATGAAAACACCATTCTTTCTTTTGAGTCTTAAATTATCTCTATGTGTGTGACTCATAGGCTCCTCATCATACCGGAGTGTATAGTATCGTGGATTAACACCAATTAATCGTCTCACTTATACACAGACCAAGATTGGCCCTAGCAAGGCATCATGGCCACTCGATAGATTCGGATTCAACAAAGTAGCACCTGTCAATGATATGGTTACCGTACAATTCGATCCTTTCATCATACGTTATCTCGACGAGACGAAGGCATAGAAATAGTATCAACCTTCGATTACTCTCAATATTAGTATTCAGTTTCGGACCAGACCCGTATTATAAACTGGATAGAGCAACAACTCAATCCCTTGTGGCCCAAGTTTTAGTGTCACGCCATATACTGAATGCGCCGTGAGATAACTTCTCCCATACCGGGAGTGATGAATCCTTGTCAATCCAACATAGTCTTGATACACTCTGGATGCAGCCAATCACCACCGTATTGACAGCTTTGAATAGAATTGCGTTAGGCTAGTGTCAAACTGTACCAATCGGTGTTTATTAAATATATGCGAACAACATATTAAACGGAATTTAACTTATTTAATTTTTCTAACAAATCAAATAAAGGCTACGACCTCAGCAATTTAAACACTGTGAAATTACCAAAATACCCTTTCACCCAAAAAGATGAAAACACCATTCTTTCTTCTAAGTCTTAAATTATCTTCTATGTGTGTGACTCATAGGTCCTCATCATACCGGTAGTGTATAGTATCGTGATTAACACCAAATAATCGTTCACTTATACACAGACCAAGATTGGCCCCTAGCAAGGCATATGGCCACCGATAGATTCGGATCAACAAGTAGCTACCTGCAACGAATGGTTACCGTACAATTCGATCCTTTCATCATACGTTATCTCGACGAGACGAAGGCATAGAAATAGTATCAACCTTTGATTACTTCCGATATTATGTATTCAGTTTTTGGACCAATGACCCGTTTAATAAACTGGATAGAGCAACAACTCAATCCACTTTGGCCACAGTTTTAGGGTCATCACCATACACTGAATTGCACTGTGAGATAACTCTCCCATACCCGGGAGTGATGAATCCTTGTCAATCCACTATAGTCTGATACATCCTCGATGCAGCCAATCACCACCGTATTGATAGCTCTGAATAGAATTGTGTTAGGCTAGTGTCAAACTGTACCAATCAGTGACAAGGCGCTCCGGTGATCTCAAGTCTAAGGATCACATGCACCACCATTCGTTAGAGGATTTGTTCCATAGACACTGGGGTTACCATCCATATGGAATCCTCTGGTGGGTCAGTCCAGTGAACTTGCTGCGGTATATCCGCCTACAACAAGCACCCATGTGTTGCACCAGGTTGTCACCAAACAACCTTGACAAGTGAGATCAGTCACTGCCTTTCGACAGGGTCGTTCAACACTATGATAGACTTATCGTATTATCTGTGCCCTTACTTCAGAATAATACTAGGGCTACGTACGTTTCTAGAATGGCCACCATATGTGCTTATAGGGTTCTCACTATCAAGATTTGAAACACTTGATACCCTCGTCACGGTTCTACCATTCTAAGGACATATATAAATACATATTGCAATAATAATGATTTCCGTGATATAGAATAAGATGCCTTTATTGATTAATTACAGGGATCAGGCCAAACACAAAGATGTGGAAAGAGTTCTAAAGTGAAGATCACATAAGTCTGGCCAAGTTATACCAGATGGCTGCAAAACACCAGTAGGTAGAAAGCTCGCTGGCAGCATTGGCCAGAAGTTCAGCGCGAGGGGCCTCGAACAGGCAACAAGATCATCCATCAAATAAGCGCGGAGGCCAAAATCGTAATGATAGGGACTGCAATAGGTTCCAAAAAGACAAAAAATAGATAACCGCAAAGATAGGCAGCCCTTCCTGCGGTATGCAGAATACACCCCACTCACTCAAGACATTGCCCACATCTAAGAAGTCTCCCGTGAGGCGAAGAGACTGCCTGTTCCAGAAAGAATGAGGGGGGCTCCAGGCAAAAGAGATCGACAAAAGTATTATCGATACCACCGGGATGTCAGGCACAAGACAAACGAGTGTTGGGCTTTGAAGGATGCCATCAAAGACCTAATAAGAAGGGGCCACCTAAAGGAATTCATTAAGACGACACCAGCTCGTGAAGATCTTAGGGAGCAAAATAACCAAATCCTGAACCAGGACCAAAACCAAGTCCAAAATTAGGTCCAACAGGCCCTGTCAAATTCCAACAATGAAGTCTGGCTAGGCATGATCTATGGGGGGCCCGACATAGTAGGGAGCTTAAGGCATGCTCGTGAGCAATATGCTCGAGAGGCAAGGACAAATTCAATTCCCTAGAGAATGAGCTGTGAACAGAAGTTACCCAAGCGGCCTAGACAAGAAAGCGAGGTAGTAGAGTTCACGATTGAAGAATGCAAAGAATCTTTTCGCCACAATCATGATGCGATCATAATCGTGGCCAGAATCGGTGATGCCCGATATAGATGGTAATGGTCGATAATGGGAATGTAGCGAACATCATTTTCTTGGGATCTTTCCAAGGAATGAGTTCACAGAGATAGATATGAGGGCGTGCCCTTCGCCGCTCAATAGATTTATCGGGGACAGCTTGGTTCCCAAGGGGATGATCGACCGCCCAGTGACTCTGGGGATGGAGCCCAAGATTAGGACTGTGATGGCTGGATTTTTAGTGGTAGACTGCCTTACCACATACAATGTCATCCTTGGAAGGCCGATCTTGGATGACTTAAGCACAGTCACATCAGTGTGCTGCCAAGCAATGAAGTTTCCAACTCCCCAAGAGGTTGCAATGATCAGGAGCTACATAAAGGAATCTTGGGAATGTTACAACTGGGCCATACACACAGCAAAAAAGTGGCCACTCTCGAGAATAATGGTTATAGCAGAATCCAAGCCAAACCCCGGACCACTCAAGGATATAATAGATTATCACATTCATAGAAAAGAGCCCACAATAGGGCCGACAGAAGAGCTACGAGAAATAAGTGTCAATGAGGAAGATCCAACTCGTGTACTGAAGATCAACAACAGTTTGAGTGGAGAAATGGTCGATAATCTGGTGGGGTTCCTGAAGAAAAACCTTGATGTGTTCGTGTGGGCACATGTAGATATGGTGGGGATCAACCCCAAGGTAATGTGCCATAGGTTGAACCTCGACCCTAAAGCTCGACCCATAAGGCAAAAAAAAAAAAAGGTTTATGGATGCAAAGCGCTTACAAGTGCTTAAGGATGAAGTTGACAAACTCTTGAAAATCAACTTTATCAGGGAAGTCAAATGCCCGGACTGGCTCGCCAACTCGGTCCTGGTCAAGAAGTCGAATGGCAAATGGTAGACTTGCCTAAAGCCTGTCCCAAAGACAACTTTTCGCTATCACAGATTGACTAGCTAGTAGATGTGACAGCAAAAAATGTACTACTTAGCTTCATGGATGCGTACATGAGATATAACCAAATTTTGATGTACCAAGCTGATGAAGAGCATAGGTCATTTATTATTGACTGTGGAATTTATTGTTACAAGGTTATGTCATTTGGCCTCAAGAATTCTGGGGAGACCTACCAGCGCTTGGTGAACAAGATGTTCACTAACCAAATCGGCAAGACCATAGAGGTATACATCGACGATATGCTTGTCAAGTCAAATGTTGCAGAAAGCTGTGTTGAGCATCTAGGGGAAATGTTTGACATCCTCAGAAAATACCAAATGTCAACCTTTTAAAGTGTGCTTTCAGAGTAAGCTTGGAGAAATTCCTGGGCTTCCTCGTTAACCAACGGGGTGTAAAAGCCAACTCAAAGAAGATTCAAGCTCTACTCGATATGAAAAGCCTGATCAGCATAAAGTAGGTACAGAGCTTGACAGGGCATGTGGCCGCACTCAACAGATTTGTTTCTTGAGCCAAAGATAGCTGCTTACCATTTTTTGAGACCTTGAAAGGAAATAAAGGTTTCAAGTGGACAAAGGAGTGTGAAAGAGCCTTTCAGGAGCTGAAGAAACATCTGGGACGACCTTTTTTATTGTCAAAGCCTAGCCAGGGCGAGCTATTATTATTATACTTATCGGTATCAAAGTTCATTGTCACCGCGACATTGATATGCCAAGAAGGAGGAGTGCAATGGCTGGTATACTATGTGAGCAAAAGACTACTGGACACGAAAATGAGATACCTTAAGATCGAGAAGCTCACCTTCACCCTTGTCATCACTGCTAGGAAGTTGCAGCCCTATTTCCAAGCACACTCCATTCACATGCTACCAACTTTCCCTTGAAGAAGATAATGCAAAAGTCCGTGACATCGAGTAGGTTAATCTAGTGGACAATGGAGATGAGTCAGCACGACATCAAGTACATGCCAATGACAACAATCAAAGGTCAAGCCTTGGTAGATTTTATATCTGAATTCTCCTACCAACTAGAAGATGAATCAACCCCACCAAGGGTAGATACCTCGGGAGAAATCGAGCAACAAAAATCGAAGCTCGATAACTTATGGCAATGAACTTTGTGTGTAGATGGCTCCTCAAATGAGAAAGGGGCAAAAATGAGGCTCTTGCTTGAAAGTCCAGAGGGAAACCTAATCAGAGCTGTGGTAAGATTCGGGTTCGCCGCCTCCAACAATGAGGCTAAGTACGAGGTGTTGTTCTCAGGGGTTCGCCTTGCCAAGGAAATGGGGTAGAATATATTAAGGTTTATAGCGACTTACAACTCATGGTCGACCAAATTATCGGGGAATACTAGGCGAAGGAAGACAGGATGTCGTCCTACCTCCAGCTAGTTGAAACCGAGCTCAAGCAGTTTAGGTCCTTCACAATTCACCAGATCTTGAGGGAGAAGAACACATAAGCAGACGTATTAGCCCACTTAGTCTGTATAATGAACCAAGAGAAAGCTGATTCTATCCTAGTTAAGTTCCTCCCAAGACCAAACATCTCCACTCCACAATGACCAGTTTTGACAATAAGTTGGAGATACAGTTGGATGGACACAATCAATCTCTACCTAAGGGATGGTACACTACCAGAAGAGAGAATTGAAGCTAGAATGCTTTGTACAAAGGTAGCCTAGTACACACTCATCAATGATAAATTGTACAAACGCAGATTCAATGTACCGTTGCTACGATGTATCGATCATGAAGACGTAAATTATGTTCTGAGGAAGATCCATGAGGGGATTTGTAGAAGTCATGTAGGAGGCAGGTCTCTGATAATCCGTGGATTATACAGTTTTCATTAGACTTTTTATTTGGATTTCAGGTATTTTCAAGTGCATTTTAACCTGAATTGTTACTTAATTCTTTACATTTTGTGTTTCAGGTTAGAATGGGCATTTTTGAGCAAATGAGGACAAAATTGGTTATTTGTGACTCAGAAGTTAGCTGATATCAGAAGTTAAGTGAGTTCTAAAGCAGGATAAAGCACGATGAGGCTTGTTCCAAAGGGAGAGCACTGAGAATCGAAGAATCAAGCGAAGATGCAAGCAGAGTGGCAGTTCTATAATTTCAAAACTTTTCAAGAAGCTTCGCTGTAACGCCTCACTTGAGGTACGTAGTTATTGTTTCTTCTTTTGCTCTTATTTGAGTTGGTTTCTTGGTAATATTGTTTGGTTGACTTTGATTGAGTGTTGTGTTGAATACTTGCCCTGAAATTGGTTGAAAATAGAAGAAGTTCAGTGTGCCAAGCTTCGCCGAGGCGAAGAAGAATCTTCGCCACGGCGAAGAGGTGTTGAAGCCACGGGGGAAGCTGCTGGATAGTTTCGCCGCGGCGACAGAAGTTTCCTCACCGCGGCGACAGGCCAACCAAAATGTTTATTAAGTTTTAGATATTTTCTTCCCTAAGGGCAATTTGACCATTCTACCCCTAATTAGCAGGAAAAGTGGGGAGTAAATTGTAAGGAAATTTCATGGAGAATATGTTGATATGGGGGTGTGTTTGTAATGAATCAAAGGATATAGATAGAATTTCCAAAGAAGAGTGAG
This sequence comes from Pistacia vera, assembly GCF_008641045.1. Lineage (NCBI taxonomy): Eukaryota > Viridiplantae > Streptophyta > Magnoliopsida > Sapindales > Anacardiaceae > Pistacia > Pistacia vera. The sequence goes on along the minus strand of NW_022195094.1, from coordinate 307,469 downwards.
GGCAAAATGGGAATGCTTGTGTATAAATTTCATTAAAAGGAATTAAGACATTGCAAACCCCTCATTCTTCTTCTCCAACGCCACTTCCTTCTCTTGCTTCCTCTCAATTTCTCTTTCTTGTGATCAAGGAGTTTTTAAGGGCTTTTGGAGTGATTTGGGGTAGAAAATCAACCTAAGGCATCCTAAGGTAAGGATTCTTGCTTTGGTTGTGAAGTCTTGTGAGTTTTTGTATATATTTGAGTTTGAGGGTTTTTGTTCATTTGTTGAAGAGTAGAGAGAAAGTCAAGTAAACCAAGTGAAAGGAAGAGTTAGTGAAGTCTCTCCATAACAAGGTAAGTAAACCCCAACCCAAGTTGAGATTTGGGAATTTTCTTGATTAGGGTTTTGATAGCACTTATGTATGTGTGCTATATAAACATGTTATATGCCATGTTATTGAGGCTTAAATAGATATTTCTAGTGCTTTGTGATTGTTTATGCCTTTCAAATATAAGAAGTGAGTTGTGGGTTGGAAAGGTAGTTTGAGATGGAATTGAAGGGGTATTGTGGAACCCTTTTTGGAAGTGTCTTTCTTTGGCAGGTTATGTGGCTATGTGAGGGGGTTTCTCCCCATTTTGGATGGTTAGAGAAAGATTTAGAATCATTGCTATAGTAGAGTTTTATAATGCACTTGAGTTGTTTGATGAAATGCCTAATAGAGGTTTGAGTATGAGTAGTGAACCTTAATTCTTGCAACATTGCATGTTGGCATTTCATAAGTGCATTAGTGGAGATGAACCATCCATAGGCACTAATTGTGCATTGAAAAGTGACCTAAGAAAGAGTAGGAAACTTTGTGTATGCAATTACTCTATGAGTAGAGAACTTGGTGGATGCAACTACTCTAAGGGTAGAGAGAATGAAAAATGCTAGAATAGAGTGAATGAGAAGAAAAAGAGATAACTGTCGGGTTGATGCTTTGTGATCACACCCGAATAGCCATTAGAGATGGGTTGATGCTTTGTGATCGTCCACCGATAAGTGTTAGAAACGGGTGGATGTTTTGTGACCACCACCCGGTTAGTTATTAGATAAGGGGTGATGCTTTGTGATCATCATCCGACATTTATTAGAAGTGGGTTGATGCTTTGTGATCATCACCGACAGTGATTAGAGACGGGTTAATGCTTAGTGATCGTTACCCGAAAGTTATGAGGAACGGGTAGGTGCTAGGTGGTCTCCACCGATAGTTACGAAAACCGGGGTAGGGCTTAGTGTCCCACTCGGTAGTCACTAAGAACGGGTTGGTAGTGTGTGAATTCCACCCGATAGTCATGAAGAGTGAGATGGTGCGTGTGAACGCCATCCGGCCGTACCTCCGGTAAGATGAGGCCATGACGTTTAGTAGAAACAGAAATAGAAACAGAAATAGTGTAAGGAAAGAATTAAGAGTTTACGTACGGGGATAGACAGATAGAGGGTTTTACTTATTGAGCATATTTTGTGCTCAACCGTTATTTTTTGCCTTTGTGGATGCAGGATCTAGGTGATGATGCATCGAAGAGGCGGCGGCAAGCGAAGAGCAATAGCTACACTGTTTCCCTGTTTTGTCTTCTAAAGACTTTTGTAAACAATACTCTTTGTGTAAAGACATATGACATTATAATGAAAAGAAAGTTTTTGGGCCCAATTTTCTATTTATTATGCATGCATTGTATTAGCTTACAGCAGTTGTTACATTCGCCGCAGCGAAGACTTGTCCTTCGCCGCGGCGAAGTATGCCAGACATGAACAAGTCCGCTTCTTTCTTCGCGCAATGACAGTTGTAATTTTCAGTTTTGTAAAACGCACAGTTTTACTTTGTGCGGGTTTTTCTGAGAAATTTGGGGCGAGGTATAAAGAAAACACTTAACCTTTTTGCCGAGGGCCGTCCAGTAAGTAGGGTTAGCAACTTTGCATTGTTTTTGATTAAGCTTGGAGAGATTTAGCGATAAGAAGGGTGACGATGGATTTTGAACCAAGGGATCATTATTGGGGAGATTTCTTGTCCTCTCTCTTACTTTCATTAGTGAACTTGGCTATTCGTTTTCTATGTAGCGTTATTAGCTATGAACTAACCCATTTTGGGTTAGAGTTTTGATTGTAATCAGATTTCTAATGGGTTAAGTATTGATTCATGTATGTTCATATGACTATGCTTTCATAGTGTGTTTACTCTGAGTTTTAAATTGTTTATGTGATGAACATGATGAGATTGAGAAATGATTCATGTTAGGCTTCTTGGGTAATCACCATTATAGTTTGGATGCTAGAGATAGATCAAGAATTAATGAAATCATTATGGATTCTGTTGCTTAATGAGTTTGGAATGTTAACTTTCAATTTGTTGGGTGCGGAAGGTTAAAAAGGAAGAATAGGAAAACATAGCTTGAGAAGGTTGTTTAACAGCTTAGTGAGTTCAGTTTACAACCAATGCATATGAATGTGAATGTAGTGTAATTTTTAGGTTTAACCATAAAATCCGAATGAAGTCAAAAAACCTCCGTTTTACTTGAATTGATTACTATCCGTGATTTTCATCTTGCATTCGGAGTTAACTTTAATTTAAAATTATTGTTAAGTTTAATAGAAATAGCTCCCATCAATCCAAAGATTTCGGTTGCTCTAACTGGAAAACGGTAGATACTTAGTGCTTAGCTAACAATCCTCGTGGAACAATACCCACTCATATTAATTACTTGTGCGATTAGTATACTTGCTACATATTGCATGTTGTAGGAAACACGCATCAAGTTTTTGGCGCGTTGCTGGGGATTTGTTTTATGTTAACACTTGAGTCTATCTATAGTTAGCTAGATTGGAGTTTTTATTTGTTTTTAATTTTCAGTTGGTTTGTGATCTCACTTTCCTTCAATTCTGTTTTTGTAGTTTATGCTAAGAACGAGACGTCAACCAGAGTTCTGTTGATCTTGAGATTGAGAGAACGTTAGACGACGTAAGAAGATAAAGACAGGATTTAGTTGTAGAAGTAGAAGAAAAATAGTTGTTGAAATGGCTGAACCAGAAATAGGACACTGAGGGAATTTTCAGTTCCCACAGTGAATGGTAGTGGGTCGAGTATTACTAGACCTACTGGTAGGCAAACAACTTCTAGATCAAGCCGACAATCATCCAAATGATCCAGCAGTCAGTTAGATTTAATGGTGATTTGAAGGAAGATCCGAATCAGCACATTGCAAATTTCTTGGAAATTTGTGACACCTTCAAGTCGAAAGGAGTTTCAGATGACGCTATTAGGCTGCGGTTATTCTTATTATCATGGGAGATAAAGCCAAGGGTGGTAATGGCATTACCACCGAGAACTATAACAAATTGGAATGATCTAGCACAGAAATTCCTTACCAAGTCTTTCCTCTAGCTAAATTAGCAAAATTGAGAAATGATATCACATCATTTCTACAAGATGATTCCGAGTCATTGTACGAGGCTTGGGAGAGATACAAGGAGTTGATGAGGAAATGTCCACACCATGGGTTGCCGTTGGCTTCAAGTCCAAACTTTCACATGGATTGAGGGTAATGTGCAAACCATGGTGGATGCAGCTTCAGGAGGGACTTTGCAGAATAAGACACCAGAAGAGGCCTATGAGTTGCTGAGGTTTTGGCAAGCAAACAACTATCAAAGACTAATGAGAGAGCAATAACAAGGAAATCTTCGGGTCTTCATGAAGTTAATGCCTTCACAGCCATCTCAGCCCAACTCACTGCACTTCAAAATAGTTGGGAACTGTACAGGTAAACTCTAGTCAAGCACTCAACTAACGTGTGATTTTTGTGCAGGAAACCATGTGAGCAGCGAGTGTCAAGTTGGGAAATATTTTCTTCATCCTCTTCATCAATGGAGCAAGTGAATTACTTGGCAGGAAATCAGAGACAACCAAACAATCCATACTCTAACACATACAACCCGGGGTGGAGAAACCATCCAAATCTGTTAGGGAAATCAGAACCAACAAAATAACCAATGGAACCAGAGGACAGTTTCAAATAACCAACCAGGGGTGACTAATCAACCCGGAGATCAAAGAGTGACAAAGTTGGAAGATATGTTTGGGAAATTTATGCAAGAGACCAGGGATTTATGAATGAGACGAGGACGAATTTTAGAAATCAAGGGGCGTCCATTCGAAATCTTGAGGTACAGATGGGCCAACTGGCCGAGAAGTTAATGAGAGACCGCAGGGTTCCTTACCAAGCAATACAGTAACTAACTCACTGAGCAAGTTAATGCAATTTCGTTGAGAAGTGGGAGAGGTGTAGAAGAGGTGAGAAATTCAAGGAAAGAGGAAACCTCATCAAAGAAAAATGGAGAATCTGATGAGGAAGTTGATAAAGAAATTGAAGCTGAAGAGAAACCACCTAGTTAAGGAAAGATGAGCAAAAGTAGGAAGAGGGGAAAAAGAAAAGGAAAGAGAAATTGCCATTCCTCGAGATTCCACCAGAGTTGGCGCATCACACACCACCCATACCTTTTCCTCAAAGACCAGAAAAGAAAATTAGGATAAGCAGTTTATTAAATTTGACGTTTTTAAAAAACTGCATATTAAAATTCCTTTTGCAGATGCATTGCAACAGATGCGAGCTAAGCGAAATTCTTAAAAAAATTTATCGAACAAGAGGAAGCTAGAGATGAGGAAACAGTGATGTTACGGAAGAGTGCAGTGCCATTCTTTAGAAGAAGTTGCCCCCAAAACTCAAAGATCCAGGGAATTTTACTATCCCGTGCACTATAGGAGATATCTCTTGATCGAGTTTTATGAGACCTAGGTGCTAGCATTAATCTTATGCCTTTTTCGTTTTCAGGAAACTAGGAATTGGTGAAGTTAAACCGACAACTATATGCTTGCAACTTGCAGATTGATCAATAAAGCATCTGAGGGGCATTGTAGAGGATGTGTTGATTAAGGTGGACAAGTTCATTTTTCTTGCGGACTCTTTGTGTTGGATATGGAAGAAGACAAAGAGATTCCTTTATCTTGGGACGACCTTCCTAGCCACCGAAAGAGCTTTAATCGATGTTCAAGAAGGGAAATTGATCATGAGGATGCAAGATGAAGAAAAACATTTAATGTCCTTGAATCAATGAAAGCTCCACCCAGGAAAGAGTTGTGTTTAAAATCGATGTGGTGGATAACTTAAAAATTGAACCCTTCCAACTGAATAATCCTAAGGTGGAAATTAAGAGCTGCATTGTCAAAACGAATCAGGTCAAAATTGAGGACCATTCGACTAGGCTACACAAAATTCTGAGACACGCCGCAGTGAGTTTGATGTTCGCATAAGGAACGGGTCTCTGAGATCAAAAAGGGTGAAGTAAAGCAAAAGATACAGAAGGTGGTGGGTGAGAAGGTCGAGCGACCAAAGTTATGACCAAGGGATGGAAATGGGGGGTGAAAACCTCAACAAGGCCACTATGTGAAAAAGTTCATTAGCAATTGAAGCTCCAGTACAAGGGAAATTTTCGGGATGTGATGTACTCGGATAGTCCGGGCTGATGTGAAGGATTGAGAGAGTCGAGCTATCGACTAAAAATAAGCGCTTCTTGGGAGGCAAACCAAGTGTTTTTAATTGTTTGTTTTCAATTTGGTTGTTTGAATTTGTTGAATTCATTATGAGTTTGTATGATTTTTAATGTTGGTTTTTGGGGTGTTTCAGGTGAAGTCTTCAGCCAAGAAAGGAATTAAAATGTTCCAGACTTTGCCAGGGCGAAGATTCTTCTTCGCCGCGGCGAAGCATTGTGAAGAAGAATTCGGTATGAAAATGTTCCAGACTTCGCGGGGCGAAGAAGTATTCTTCACCGCGGCGAAGAAACCTGAAAATTAGGTTAGCTCCTAGAAGTTTTCGCCGCGGTGAAGTAATTGTCGTTGCCGCGGCGAAGAAAAATTAAATTTTTTTTCGAAAATTGGCTAAGGCATTTCGCCGGGGCGAAGTAAGCCGTGTATCCTCTGGAGGTTTTCCCCCTGGTGAAGAATATTTCTTCGCTGCGGTGAAACCTGGGTATTTTTTTTTTAGGGTTGTCCTTTTCTATAAATACCCACTCTTCTTTTTTTTTTTTCACGCAACTTTTCATTTTTACTTGAGAGAAATTTTTTCAAAATTCAATCTTTTGCTTCCCTAGTGCTTTTCCAACCAAATTTCTTACTCCATAACCTTCCTAAACACCAAAATAACCCATTTCAACAATAATTTTCGTGAAAATTTCATGAAAATTTTTGGATCCAAAATTTGGGGCTTTTCAATTCGGGATGTTTCTGGTTCAATTGGTGGCAAATACCGCTTCATATTGGTAAGATCTCGCATACCCAAAGCTTTTTATTGCACAATTTCAAGTTTTTAATTGTAGATCTGAAAATTTTTGTTGCGATTAGGTTATGGAATTTGGGTGATTGTGAGCATTGATTTTGTTAGAGGAAGAGTAGTTTGTGCATGAAGTGATTGTGAGGAGTGTGGGTTTGTGAAATTGTGGAGTGTTTGTGTAGATTTGAAAAATTTGTAATTTGGGGGTAAAGCGCGAATTTTTGGAAGTGTTGGTTGCTTTTACAGGATTAAATTGGTTGTGTGGAACAACTTAGTTTGAATTGTTGGGGTAAAATTTTTGAGTGAATTTGTATTGTGAACAATGGCTCCCAAAATTAAGCAACCATACAAGGGCAAGAGTAAGAGTAAAGGGAAGAATGTTGACAACCGTTTTATTAATGATGAAGCCCGTAAAAGATATGAGAGGGCAATTCAAAGAAAGGATAAGGGTATTATCCCGGAGCGTGGGTTGACCGCAAGTCAGGCCTTGGATTGGAGTAGAGGGAGACGTTGGGAGATGTTCATGAGTGCTCCTGCACAACCGACTGTAGAGCCGCTAGTAAGGGAGTTCTATGCCAATCTCCTGGATTGTCAGGAAGATACTGTTTTTGTAAAAGGGGAGGATGTGCCATTTACGGGAACAGTGATCAATGAGTTCTATAACCTGCCTGAAATTCTCACGGATGAGTATGTGTAGTTTAAGAGATCACAGTTTAAGGACAATGTCATCCCTCCGGTCATTGCAAAACCAGATGCAGATTGGGCAGTTTCAAAGAAACAGAAGAAGACTCTAAAGGGAACTCAGTTGACACTGGTGGCTAGACTGTGGCAATATTTTGTCTGTGCAAAATTGGTGCTGGAATCGCACTACAACACAATTACTCATGAGAAGGCAGTATTGCTTTACTCAATTGCCATAGGGAAGAGCATTGATGTGGGAGACATGATCTGGAACAACATTAAGCTATCGGCCAAACCAGGGCGAACAAGTTACGGTTTCCCACATCTCATCACAGCCTTATGCCTTAGAGCTGGAGTCAAGGTTCAGGATGACGAGCACCGTATTCATGCTGCCCCAGTTCTAGATTCAGAGTATTACAGGAAGCACCTTGACCGTCCGGAAGCTATGCAACCAAGAGCACGGGCAAAAAGGCAGCGAACAGGCCTTGCCACATCCTCCAGCTCCATAGGCACACAGAAAGAGATGATGCGGCAGATGATGGGTTTAATGAAATATATGAAAAAATGTCAGGATTGGGTGGTGGAGCAGGCTCAGATGACGCATGAGATGCTGAGGAATAGCTTTAAGGAGCTCAACGTTGACACTTCAGCATACCAATGGGCCGACTGGAACTCAGATGAGTGGATGGACTCTGAGGAAGATGAGGAAGAAGAATGAGCCGGAGCACCTGTTTGTGTTTATTTTTATGTTTATTTGTTTTTGTTGTTCATCCTAAACATTAAACTCAGTTTTATTTTTGTTTTGGATTTTGTTTAGTTGTTTAGTTGTTGCTTTTAATTTGTAGTTGTTGAAAGGACGAGATTAGGTTGTAATATTTTCAAGTTAGTTGTGAATTTGTGCTAACATAAGGAACACCACAGTTTCAATTGTTTTGACAGATTATGGGTGATGAAAAGTCAGAGACCGGGTGTTCATTATGGAGTGACACTTCATGGATTAACCAGGGAGCATTCTCGTACCTTTGTTGTTTTTATTTTTCTCTATTCCTGATTTATGCATAATGGAACATTGGGGACAATGTCATGTTTAGTTTGGGGGTAGGAAATTTTTATTTAAAACCTAGTTTAAGGGTATATTGGCTGGAAACTAGTGCCCGCCTTAAAAACTACCTAGTAGTACTTGGCAACCTCTGGTATAACAATGCCACGTACACCTTAAACTAAAAAAAAAAATTATTTTTTTCTTTAGTTGTTTGTTTTTGCCGATGATGAATTGTACAAATCAATGATGAGAATTAAGTTGTTGAAATCTTATTGTTGAGAAATGTTAAGCATTGCTTTAAGTTTTTGTGTATTGACTGGATTTTTATTGAGGTTTGTTGAGTGGTTCAGCCACAATGTTCATTTATTTCAGAATGCTTAGATTCATTTTATGTGATTAGGTGAAGTTTGATAATGTTGGTGGACTCTAGAACCTAGTAGAGAAGTTCTTGAGGCGAAATTCTAGGATTAGACATGGTTGAGGAGATGATTTAGGCATTCTTGTTGGAACGTTTGAGCCTTTCTAGTCGACCTAGGAATGAAATTGTCTCTAGTCACCTGTTTGAGCCGTATGAATCAGTATCGCTTTATTTTTCTTGGCAAACCAAAAATTGTCCAATCCTGTTACTCTAAACACTTTGTCGTACCCTTAGGAGAATTCGGCCTTAGTGCAAACACAAAGAACGGAAAAAGAGTTGTACGAATAAGCCAAAAGAATAGTTTGGGGGTTCTTAGAAGGGCAGAAAAAAGAAAAAGTATAAAAGAGGTAGTTCACCTCAATTCAATTGATTGTTTGTTAAAAAAAAAAAAAAAAAAATTGTAATAAATTCGTTTGCTGGGTTTAAGGGTATATCGGCTAGAAACCAGTAATCGCCTTAAAAACTGCCTAGCAGTACTTGACGATCTCAGGTTTAACAACGCCACGTACACCATAAACCCGCACATTTGTGGTTTCAAAAATAAGGAGGATACGAGTTTGAGGGTGGTAAACAAGTGGACATGTTGATTGTTGGTTGAAAAGAAGTTGAGTTCGCTTTGACTTGAGTGTTTGCATGAGGAAAACCGAGTTCTCTTACTTTGTTTTTCCTATCCTTTTCTTGGAACCCACTACCCGAGCCTAACATTACAACCTTTTAAAGACCTTTTGATTCTCATCTTTGTTTAGTCCTCATTAGTGGAGAGTAGTTCGATATTTAGGCTTATGGAGTCTGCCACCAATTGAATAACTTTACATTTTTGCATAAAATAATCCGAGAAGTTGGGATGTGGATTGAAGTGGGGATCACCTACTTGGTGGACCGATTGAGGAAGACAGTCGATAATGCTTATAACTTCTTGGAGTGTTGAACATTTCCTTATAATAATTTTTCAACAACTTTTGAGACTTGTGCAATTTCTAGGTAGTTTGTTTGCTGAATTTGAGTCGTTCTGGCTTTGTTTATTTTCCAGTTTTGTTGTGTGTGTTTTATGTCTTCGTTCGTTGTCTGTGTTTTTGTTTCCGTTGGTTTTGTACCGTATGCTCGGGGACGAGCATATCTTTAGTTTGGGGGTATTTGATAATCTGTGGATTATACAGTTTTCATTAGACTTTTTATTCGGATTTCAGGTATTTTCAGGTGCATTTTGACCTGAATTGTTACTTAATTCTTTACATTTCGTGTTTCAGGTTAGAATGGGCATTTTTGAGCACATGAGGACAAAATTGGTTATTTGTGACTCAGAAGTTAGCTGATCTCAGAAGTTAAGTGAGTTCTGAAGCAGGATAAAGCACGATGAGGCTTGTTCCAAAGGGAGAGCATCGAGAATCGAAGAATCAAGCGAAGATGCAAGCAGAGTGGTAGTTCTGTAATTTTAGAACTTTTCAAGAAGCTTCGCCGCAGCGAAGACTTGTCCTTCGCTGTGGCGAAGTACGCCAGACACGAGCAAGTCTGCTTCTTTCTTCGCCACAGCGACAGTCGTAATTTCCAGTTTTGTAAAACGCACAGTTTTACTTTGTGCGGGTTTTTCTGAGAAATTTGGGACGAGGTATAAAAGAAACACTTAACCTTTTTGCCGAGGGCCGTCCAGGAAGTAGGGTTAGCAACTTTTGCATTGTTTTTTATTAAGCTTGGAGAGATTTAGCGATAAGAAGGGTGAAGATTGGATTTTGAACCAAGGGATTCATCATTTATGGAGATTTCTTGTCCACTTTCTTACTTTTCATTATGTTGAACTTGGCTATCATCGTTTTTCTTATTTGTAGCGTTAATTTAGCTATGAACTAACCCATTTTGGGTTAGTGTTTTGATTGTAATTCGGATTTCTAATGGGTTAAGTTATTGATCATGTTATGTTCATATGACTATGCTTTGATTGTGTGTTTACTTTGAGTTTTAAATGTTTTATGTGATGAACATGATGAGATTGAGAAATGATTCATGTTAGGCTTCTTGGGTAATCACCATTATAGTATTGGATGCTAGAGATAGATTTAAGAATTAATGAAATCATTGTATGATTCTTTTGCTTAATGAGTTTGGAATTGTTAACTTTCAATTTGTTGGGTGCGGAAGGTTAAAAAGGAAGAATAGGAAAACATAGCTTGAGAAGGTATGTTTAACACCTTAGTGAGTTCGGTTTACAACCAATGCATATGAATGTGAATGTAGTGTAATTTTTAGGTTTAACCCATAAAATCCGAATGAAGTCAAAATCCTACCCGTTTTACTTGAATTGATTACTATCCGTGATTTTCATCTTGCATTCGTAGTTAACTTTAATTTAAAATTTATTGTTCAGTTTAATTAGAAACAGCTCCCATCAATCCAAAGATTTCGGTTGCTCCAACTGGAAAACGGTAGAATACTTAGTGCTTAGCTAACAATCCTCGTGGGAACGATACTCACTCATCATTATATTACTTGTGCGATTAGTATACTTGCTACATATTGCATGTTGTAGGAAACACGCATCAGTCTCTAGCCTACAAAGTGCTTCACCAAGGGTATTATTGGCCGACAATTTTTGACGATGTGGTGGACTATGTGCACAGATGTGATAAGTCCTAGAGGTTTACAAATATTCCACGAGTTCCACCTCAAGAATTGACTACTCTGACAAGCCCCTGGCCTGGAGCGTTGACCTGATTGGCCCCTTGCCTTAAGGAAAATGAAGCGTTAAGTTTGTAGTGATCTTTGTTGATTACTTCACCAAGTGGGCAGAGTTGAACCCTTGGCTACCGTCACGTCAAACAAGCTGAAGGATTTTGTTTACAAAAATATTATTTGTTAGTTTGGAATCCCTTACACTATAATAACCAACAACGAAAAACAGTTCAATAGTGAAGGCTTCAGATCTTTCTGCGAACAACTCGACATTAAGGATAATTTTGTCGCTGTTTACTAGCCTCAAGCCAACGGTCAAGTGGAGACCGTAAACAAGGTCATCAAACAAACTATTAAAAAGAAGCTTGACGTCCTGAAAGGAAGATGGGCCAAAGAATAGCCCGAAGCCTTGTGGTACTATAGAGCGACAACTAAGAGTTCGACAGGTGAAGCCTTGTTCTCTTTATCATACGGGTCTGAAGCAATAACCTCGGTTGAGGTGGGAATCAATTCGTTTTGAAAGGAAGCCTTCAACGAGGAAGTAAATCAAGACCTTCTCTGCCTGAGCCTAGATCTAATTGAAAAGCACCGGGCCAAGTCTCAACTAAGGCTTGCCTCATATCAGCAGCGAGCCAAACGATATTTCAACACCAAAGTAAAAAATAGAGGCTTTGAAGTGGGCGACTTGGTTCTTAGAAAAGTCATCTAGGGTACCCAAAACCCGAACTTAGAGGCACTTGGACCCAAATGGAAAGATCCTTTCAAGATCTCAGAGAAGCTTGCACTAGGATCTTTTCACCTAGAACGCCTCAACGGCGAAGCGATACTACAAGCCTAGAACGCCAAGCATTTGCTAAGGTATTATCAATAAGCAGCTCGGGTCTCACTTACGTTTCTCATTTTATTTGTTGTAAGGCCACTCACGGCCAAAGCACTTGATCAATAAAAGAGGTATTATTCATGATTTTTCTTTGTTCATTGTTAATGTTTTTAGCTTATTTAACATTTATTTATCGCCCCAAAGATCACAATCTACACGATATTCCAAAAAGAAAACTCGAAGTCAAGAGTTTGGAAAAGACAGCTTATCTCAAAAAGCCATGCCAAAATCCAATTCTTCAAGGTTGAAACATCCTAAATCGACGAAGTTAAACTTGAAAAAATTCAAGAAAAAAACACGTCGAAGGAAATCGGTCTTAAGCCAGTGACCAAAACTCGAAATGAACAACTGATTCAGAATTGGAGTTGCTTGTCGCAAAAGATTTCCTTGCACACATCCGAAGAAGCTCTTCAAGAAGCGAGCTATGCATAACTTAGGGCAAATTTGGATCTTCGATTATGAGTCCAACTAGGACAAATGAAAATGACTTCACATAAATAAAACAATTGTTGCGCAATAAGGACATACTGAAAAAAAATTCTTCTCATTGATGGAATTCTATTACATTAAGAAAAGAAAAACAACAACAAAAGACCAAAAAAAAAATAAAAAAATAAAAAAATGATGTTTAGGCAGCTGGGGGAGCAAGGGGATCACTCTCGACTAGTCCAAGGAGCTTGATATCGACAGGAAGAGATGGTTCTTCAATGGGAGGGATGGTAGTAGTTTCTCCTAGTTTGGGAGCCTCGCTCGGGGGAACTGTAGACAGGGGATTCAGATCCTCTACTTCCAGCTTGGGCCCGATCTCCTCTTCGCCTTCCTTGACCTCTTCCTAGCCTTCACCATCATCCTCGGAGTCATTCGAGTACATGTTGGCCATTCCTTGGGCTTCAACCTTCATTCTCTCGACTTCCTTCTGGTAAGCTTGCGAAAGGAAAGAGAAGTCGATCGAGGGGTGGGCTTCCCATAGCTTCTGTATGAGGAAGACCAACGTCTACCACACCTAAGTAGTGATGGCCTCGTTCAGCTCCTTAATTTGAAGTCTAAGTTGTCTAGCCTTAACTTTGGCTTTCTGTCGACCTTTCACCTCTTGAACAAGGTCGAGCAAGAGCTGTTTAGATTTGGCCTCCTAGTCCGAGGCAGCCTTTGGAGCCAAGGAAAGCTTGGAGTTTAACTTGTTATTGGCACCTCGCTGTTGTTCCAAATTCTTCTCGACATCCACTGCCTTAGCTTTAGCCTTTGCTTGAGTAGCCTGGCTCGCATTGAGCTTGTCAAGGAACTCCCTTTCCTTGACCCCAAAGGTCGCCATTTCTCCCTTGAGTTGTTTGAGCTCAGCCTGCTTGGCCTCATTTTCTTTTTTTACAACCTAGACTTTGGCTAAAACATCATCTTTCACCGTCTCTACCATTTTCCATCCTTTGTGAGTTCCCTCCAAAGTGACATAGCATTCATCATAAAGAAGCCTACTTACCATGGCAACCTAAAAAAAGGGGGGGGGGGGGGGGGGGGAAGATGGAAAGTTAACAGGAGGCGAGGATAACATGCAAATAAAGGAAAAGAGGAGGGAACTATCGGTACCTTCACCACGTAGCTGCACACCAAGGCCAATATATCGGTTGGAGTAGCATCTCTAATGACCGTGAAGGTTTGCGGGGTGATTCCATCCCTGACAACTGTGGCCCCAATGCTAATATGGTCGGGGAGTTGATCGATCAATGTGTCGACCGCAACTTAGGCTATTTCATCCGTTTTCTTGCTATTTGGTCAAGGTGAGCTAGATTTACTCACCCTAGTAGCACCAGCCTCACCTGCAGGAGCGAAATTCTTCTTGGCCAAGTCCTTGGCTGCCGTTTTCTTTAGGCCACCAACTAGCACGACAACCTCTTTACTTGAGCCAACTTGCTGCTTGGCCACTTTTTGTTTGTCCAAGCCCTCCAGAGGCTCGATTGCTTTCTTCTTACCTAAGCCATCATGTTGCTCGGGTGCCTTCTATTTCCCTGAGCTTCCAGTCAGCTCGAGAGTTTTCTTCGTCAGCCCTTTTTGGGGCTCGGAGACACTCTTCCTGCTTATTGCCTTTGGAGCAGTTGCGGGCTTTTTCGCTTTTGGGCCTTCCCCAAGCTCGCCAACACTGTATTTCAAGCCGGCAACGTCAGTGGGCTGCTTCATCGCCAAAGCAGTCGGTGTCTTCTTAGCAGCCGCCAAAGTTGCCACCTTCTTCTTAAGGCCTTTTGGTTTCTCGGCCCACATCTCTGTAAAAAAGTAACAAACAATAAACGACTTATCCACGCAGGAAAAGTGCGAGCAAACGATAACTTAAGCTTTCTCCAAAATCGTAGGAAATTTGGCGTCGTCCCGACAGAAGCTGTATGCTCGCAGGTGAGAGAGCATAATGATCTCATTAACATTACGTTGTCCGCTAGTAAGGTCGCTAAAATGCTATAGCCTTTGCAAGCTCGCGGTAAGGAGATAGTTCTGTTCGATGTTAACTGCAAAACAAAGCATCTCGGTTAGCTAAAACACAAAGCTCGAAAGTGATCCTCACACGTATGGTAAGTCATAGTCTTACTTGCTTCCGAAGCGACGCCGTCGGTCTCCCAAGCTTTATAGAAGAACAATTGTGGTCCTAGTACGGGACCTTTTGTGGGACATCAACCAGCCCGTGAAACGTACCTTCCTCACCTTGGAAAGGTAGTACGTCAGGTCTTGCCCTTTTTTGAGCCTATATAGATGGGCGAGCTGCTCGACGGATGACTTGCCCAATTCAGTGATCAGATACACTATGTATAAGCAATGATAATTACATACAAATTTGCGAAAAGTTGGAGAGGAATGATGTCAAACCACTTTAGCACGCTGTTAATAAAACGATGAGAGGGAATGGATACCCCGCATCTTAGGAGGGTCTCAGTGATTGCTACCCATCCAAGCGAGGATTCTTTTGAGAAATATCCCTCGGGGCCATCAAATTAAGCTGCGACACATAGACCACTCTTATGTGTTCTAGATCCTTGACAGTAATCGAGGACTCTGGCTTTCTTTGTAGCTTATGGACTGGAGACCACGGGGGTTGAGCCAACTGTATTCAGGCATGGTTGGAAGAGCCCGTTGCATTGGGGTCCAAGCTTCGTGCGATGATTTCCTCAAAAACCTCAGGAGTTGAATCCCAAAGGATTGCTGAGCCCACAGGTGAATCGAACATTCGATCGATTGTGTGGCTGCTGGAAGAAGACATGGTTATAGCTTGCTTCTGAGTACCTGAAACAAAAGCAAACATATGTCAAAGCTCAAAAAATTCGGCAGCCATTTCACACTTGCTTTCAGTTCAGGCACCCAAGATAGCTGGCGTCACATGACGAACGCACGCGACCTACCCCAGGTTCTGGCGGCCACTGCGTTAAACCTTTCTTAAGCCCAGGATTGCCAGAGACGTATTCAAAAACCCTACTAAAGCCCTAGAACATCCAATGTGGCCAAAACAGTAGCCAACCTTTGATGCGAAAATTAGAAAAACGAATAAAGAAAGGGAAAAGAACCTTACTAGGATAAAAAAAGTGCAGAAACTCGGCGAAAAGAGAACCATGACGATGACGAAATAGCAGCAAAGTATACAAAGGTGTCAAAGAACTTTCGTGGATTGAATGAGCATTCTGACGACTTCACCACCTTTTATAGCGGTTTGCATGGAAGACAAAAGGGCATGGTTTAATCGTAGCTGTCGATCTATAGTGAATCTCGACCCTTCATTTGTCGAGCAATCTCAGCCCTTAGACGTGGCCATGTGTCATCCATCCGTGAGGGGCGATGAACCGTTATACTGTTACTGACAACTGTCATACACGTCACCTTGACTTTGAGCGTGGATAGCTGTAGTTGCCCATGCACAATGAAACATGATTGACAAAGGTTGCTGCATTTGATGCAACATGACCGCGCTGCATTTGATGCAACATGACCACTCAGAAATTACATATTTTCCCTAACTTTTCATATTCTTAGTTTGGCAGGTACCGCGGGAAGTAAACAAGTGTGATGCACGTCGACTAGATATGAGGTCAACCCAAGGAGCTCGATCGAACCTACATCTGGAGACCTGTTATTGATAGAGGTGGAAATTTTGGGCCGGGTTAGGCGGGTCAACCCTAACCCGGCCCGAAAAAATGCGGGTTAAACCCGGACCGCCAAGATGGCGGTCCGGGTTGACCCTAACCTGGCAACAACCCCTGGGCGGGCCGAGTTGCACAATGGCAACCCGCAACCTGGTTGGTTGCTATTTTGTCTCTTTTGCAAGAGACCTGGCAACCCGCCGGGTTGCAACAGTTGGCCGAAAAAAATAAAAATAAAAAAAATAAAAATTTTTATTTTATTTTTCAAATTACCCCTTTACCCCTGAAATATAGTCGTTTTATAGCCGTTGGAGGGGTCTTTTTCGTCATTTTTCTTTCCCATTTTTTAATATAAATTGGCCCTAAACTCTCACATTTTTCTCACAACTCAAATTCTCTCATTCTCTCATATTCTCTAATCTCTAATCTCTAATCTCTAATCTCTCAAGTCTCAATTATTCATTTATTAGTTTTTGCAATTTGCTCATATTTTAATTTTTATTAGTTTTTACAATTTTTAATTCATATTTCCGATTTTCCAAATTCCAATTTCCAAATTCCAATTTCCATATTCCAATTCTCTTTCTTTAATTTTTATTTCTTCTACATCAATTTTTTTTTTCAACTAAAATGGATATATATTTCTCTCCCATCAATTACAATGATGACGAAGCAATAATTATTGTAATTTTTTATTTTATTTTTTAATAAATGAATAAATTTAATTATTCTTATATTACAATTTTAATGTATTGAAATTGAATTAATATTTGGAATGTTAACAAAAAAAAATTAATTTAATTTAATTATTGATATTTGAAAAGAAATTAACAATTAACTAAGAACAACTACATTTATAAATTGTTAATTATTCATTTGAAAAGTTAATTAAACATTTAAACTTAAATAAAATAAAACAAAAAAAAAAAGTCAAAAAGCGGGTTAACCCGACCTAACCCGCGCCTAACCCGGCGGGTTAGGGTTGGCGGTCCGGGTTGGGCCAGCCAATTCTCTAATGTTGGCGGGCCTAACCCGGCCCGCCAATGTCGCCGGGCGGGTCAAGACCGACCCGCCATTTGCAGCAACCCGCTGTGGGTCGGGTAGGGCCAGGCCGGGCGGGTTGCTTTTCAACCTTTAGTTATTGATGCCAAGCTTGGTATCGAATTGAGCAATAGTCTTTGAAGCTCGAAACGAGCATCAAACACTAAGGGTAGATGTTGTGTGTGGTTTTCCACCAAGCTTGGGCTACCGTGAGGATGTAGCTCGACCTAGGATCAGTCTGACTCCACTGGTTGTCTGACCCAGCATAAGCTCTACAACATATAGCTCGACCCAGCGCAAGCTAGTCATGAACAACCTGAATGATCATTCAATCAATTCCCAGATAATTTCAGATCCCAGATATTATGGGAATGACTAGATCAACAACAATCTCTACACAACAAATACAAAAAACAGTGGATGTAAGCTCAAGAGTTTACCTCGCTGAACCATTTTAAAAATTCTCATTACCACTTACTTTATTGCATTCAATACTTGTCTATCGCTGATTATCCATAATCACGTGCACATCCATTCTGATCCCACCAAGGTCAATCAGAATTCTCTGGTTGGTACAGATTTCTATAGCAACACTCAATAAGAAAAATGACAATGCTGAAGACATATTAACTTATAGGTCTAAAGAGCTCAAGGTAAGTACCCTCCTAACTTAGTCTCATAATTAGTGGAACTACTATTCCTTATAGACTCACAAATATGACACCTCTCATTATTTGTGCCGCCTTAGCCAAACTATTGAACTCTATATAAAATTCCTTTGAACTAACGTATTAAATGTGTGAGTCATTCTTGAAAGTGACTTAGTCAAAGTTGATTAGTGCAAAAACACATTGGTTTGCTAATTCATATTAATTCTTCATAGTTAGTATATATTTTACATGTTATTCTTCTAAATATTTATTTATGCATGCATGTTTACTTCAGCAAGAAATCCAAGAATTGTCGAAAGTCGTTGATGTTGGACCATTTCGATGAGGTGTTATTCGTAGACTTACACATGGAACGCCAAAAAGCACGTCACTAAATGGGAGAAAACAAAAGATTCACAGGTGCTAGTATCTTTACTAATAGCAACAGTAACTTACACTGCAGCTTTCACAATGCTAGATGGTTACCAAAATGAAGAAGGCCCCCAACAGGGTACTAGTGTCCTAAATCGAAATGCAACTTTTCAAGCATTTGTTATAACAGATGTTATAGCTATGATGTTCTCTCTTTCTGCTGTTTTTTGTCACTTCCTTATCTTATTAGACACATACACCCTCTTGCCTTTGATAGGTTATTCCTTTATTTTTACCTTAATTTCCATGGTAGCTGTTGATGTGTGATTTTGACACCAACAACTCGCACTGCAAAGTGCTAAGCTGTTCTTAGAAATTACATGTGAATGATTATAATGAGATACAAAGACTGAATAATAAATGAGAGATATGATTTTTAAAGTGGTTCGGATGCTTAAAGTGAATCCTATGTCCATTATTTCTTTTATATATGAGATATTACAAGAGGTCATGTATAGCAAACAACGAACATAGGTACAGTAATTAAGTATTCAGAGAGAATCTCAAGTCAGTCTCTTTCTCGTAGGTTATCTTTGCTTTGAAAATAAATAATATAATTAGAATGAGGGTTCAGTATTAGAATCCCGAAAACGAGAGGGGGAGTCTTCTATTTATAGTAGAGGAACTCAAGGTAATGATTACAAATCTGCTAGTGGGTAGGTGACGTGCAAGCCATTCCTTGCTTCCCATTGGCTAATAACTTAGGAAATATCCTCAAATTATTTGGGGCTTGGATAGTGTGCAATCCTCAGTCACTCATAGACAAAACCTGAATCTGCTTAGTTGGTGACAACTATATTCTTTCTATCATGGAGCAACATGGCAGCTCCTGGACAGCCAAAGTCTTTCTGAACTCTGATTGGTGCTTGCTGAATAGGCTAACATCAACCTTGATTTTTTAGACATAACAGAAGCTCCCTAGTTCTTAAGGTTCAAAGATTGAATCTTGAGAACTTCATGATTATGCTACGACCTAACTTGTCTCGAGGAGTGTTTACCCGAACTAACAGTTGAGAACAACCGCATTTTTACAAACAACATGAGGCTAATAGTATGACTCAGCCAGCAAACTGAGTGTAGATTGTGACATGATTTCGAGAATTATGCAAGCGACCTGACGTGATCGTTCACAAAGGTCTGGCGACCTGATCCAGATCATAATCAGTGCTACAAAAATGTGTTTCATACTCTACCTATCATTCACGACCTGAAAACACTCAGAACATTTTGTTGTTCACAATTGAGAATCATTTTGCTCGGTGTTCAAATTTGACATGTAGAAAAAAAGTCTTATTCGAACAACCTCCTTAGATGTTATCCATTGCGTTTGACATTTGTCTTGGTTAATAAAATAAGCTTTATCTGACAGACGTGTCTCTGTATAATAAGTGTCAGACATGAGCATTAAATGCAAGCCATGCTTAAACAACATTCCCTTTTGAAACATTAAATGCAGATGAGGGCACATTTAATGTGAAGGAGATAATCATGCTGGCGTTTGGTGATTTCAATAAAGAGAAACGCTGGTTGATCTTCATGAAGCATGAAACTTACTCTTTACGCAGATCAGTGACACATGTCACAATCAATGGCTGGAAACGTGTTCCCATCCAAACGTCGCTTATAAAAGAAACCATGCGTCATCTTCCACCTTATAAAAGCCAAAGCTCATTCTACGTCTTTTCACATAACTCAAACTTTCAGAGAGAAAAACGGCATTTTTGCACTCACAAGATTAGTTCATCCTTTACCTGGTTGATGCGCACTCAATGCTATGACAGAATATCCGTTCTTAGTAATCAAGAGGTAAAGAAATTTCTTCTCTTTTTCTCTTTTTCATTCTTGTCAAAAAACTTAGTTTTTACAGTAATGGTGGGTGTGAATGTATAGTAGGCTTAGATGATGAACATTCTTGGGTAGTGTTTGAAAAGAAACAATTTTAAGAGTCAAAACTTAGGACATAGATCATTAGAAAATCTTTCTTAAGAATTTTTAGGGTTTTGGTGGTTATGGAAGAGGAATAAAGGTTATTCTACTTTTCTGAATCGTCATACGAGGTAACTTATGCGGAGTTTGAGTCACCCCTACACGTCACCCCTTTTACAAACTCTAAGAGCAATGGACATCCCTGAGGAAAGAACAACCGAAGAAGGAAGCTCACAACCACCGGGCACCTCGGCGAGTCCTAGAAAGGTGATACGATCAACAATGTCGAAGGACGAAATCCAAAGAGCAATTGACCAGTACGCGATTAACGTAAAAATGTTCCAACATAGGTCACACATTACTCAAGATCCTCTTGAGGGATTGGCCGTGATCTCGGAAGCGATCTTTAAATGTGGAGTGAGAGTACCACTTCACCCCTATATTAGGTCGATCCTCGACCACTTCTAGATTGCGCCATTCTAGCTTATGCCAAATGCATATATGATAATGCTCACTATGTATATTGTATTTGGCAAATACAACCTCGGTGAGCCAATAGCAGAGGAACTCGGCTGCGCCTATTACTTAAAGAAGAGTAAAGACAAAGATTCGTATCACCTCTCCAAGCGATCAATGATCAAGGGAGGAATATTTGGTTACCCCAGCAATATTGGGGCTTATGATGTCACACCCCCTCCCGAGTATCCCTATCCCACCGGATCCGGGCGCTCCAGGAGACTCAAGATCCCGAAAGGAAGGTGAATACTAAAAAAAAAACATTCATAAAAACAATTTCGTCTATAGACGAAAGTGAAAAGTAGTGCATTTGCATGTTTAAGGTTTAGAAAGTGGAAATACACAAATAATTATTCTAAAAACAGGAACTGAAATCCAGTTACAAAAGAAACATAGTATCAGAGTCCACTAAAGTTTGTAAAAGATGCAAATCATCATGCGTCAAGGCCAACCTAGAGTGTAGAGTATGCTCCACACGAACCCGATCTACGATCCTGGGGGAGGAAACATAAAACAGTGAGCTGGGAAGCCCAGTGAGCGGATAATATAATTTATACGAAAATAATTTTAACTTTGAAAACATGTATGAATTATTGTATGCCACACAACACTAGTGCACTTACAAGATAAGGCAACAACAATATATATATATTATTCTCGGATGCCATGAAATCACACACTACTATCACATAAAATAAATCAATTATCACCACCCTACTAGCCCTTAGGGGCCAAGATCATAACTATCTGAACCAGTCCCTAACTCAGGCACGAAGCTACACCACCCACAATCTACCCTCGGGGTGGCACCATCCGCAGTCTACCCTCGGGATGGTACGAACATCATTGGATAACCATGCTCAACCCACAATCTACCCTCGGGGTGTCATGATATGGTATCAAATATAATCTCGCCCACAGTCTACCCTCGGGGCGTCCAAAATCCCACACCGGCCAATAACCGCCTGGTGTAATCCCGCCTGGAGCTCGTCAGGCATCCGTCTTATTCTAGTAGGATATACCAATGGTTCGGTAGGATGGACCATCTCAATGCGCGCATGAGGATAATGTCAAATACTAGCTTATGTCTGGAAGGGGGATGGGTACGGTTTCCAATCCGGGAGTCAAACATAACAATAATCATGCATCCACAATTTCATTCCAAATATGCATCATGCATGCCTTATGCATATATAAAGTATAATATGATATAAATTCCAATAAAAGGCATGTAATCATGAATACAATGCTTACCACGTCAAAATACAAAAGTATGTAAAATTCTATTTACACCCTATATTTATCATCAATTTCAACAAGGTCCCAAAACTTCTAAACATGACAATTAACCCCCTGCTGCCAAGAGCCTACTGCCCATAAGAAAAAATCTCACATTTTTATTCAACAGTCATTCCGCAATTTCCAAAAAAAAATGGACCATTTATAGTATTTAATATCTCATTAACTTCATATCCATTCTACCTTAATATCAATTCTACCTTTTCACCAACTTCCAACACTCATTCCCACTCAACATTCACGTTTTATCAAGTCCGCAGTTTATGAAAATGCAGCAATTACTACACTGATGACTCCAAAAATACCTAGCCAACAATGCAACAACAATACAGCAAAATACAATATATATATACTTTAAGTAAACCTCCAGGTCATGATTTTATACCCTTTACCACAAGAAAAAAAATCCAGCCAATCTCTAACCTTTTAGGCAAAGTAAACATTCACATTTTATACAATATAGGCCAGCAGTCTCCTGCCCATTATTTCCCAAATTCTCCAGCCGTCCACTCATCACAAAGCTTAGCAAACATTCAAATATAACATTTAAAATTCATTTAGTATCCACCCATCTTCATGTTTCCAATCAAGTCAATTTTATAACTAACCCACAACCTTCCAATTCATTCCACACAATTTAATTAGCTGACTTCCCAAACATGCAGTTACATCTTACAATGCAATTAAACAAAATTATATCATTAATAAACCTTTCCAGCAACCGAAATGCACATGCAATATACCATTCAATTCATGCAAAAGCCATGCCTAATTATAAGTAACATGCAACGCATAAGTACCTCTTTTTAATAGCAAATTTACCAACATTTTCATAAACATAATTTCATACTCTCAATTCCAAACACATGCATGTCACAGAGATCTTCAACTTATTAGAAATTCAGAACTAAAGAACTAAAATAAAACCTCAATCAATTGGGTATGCACACGCATATGATCATTCCAACCAACACATGATTTTAAATGCAAGTTTAATAATATTCCACTCACACTTTCTCCTTTGCTTTTAACTCAAGTGCTCAGTCCTCCTATCTTCTTCACCTATTTGATCCAAAATTATTATAGGAATTAAGATCTAAACAAAGAGAAGGTGAAAGATTGATTAAAAAGGATTGAAAATGCATGCGTAACCTTATTCCTTTACCCCAAAATTTCTCTAAAAATTCTTCTCCTACAAGCACCACTCGGCTCTCCTCTATTTTAACTCAAATGTTATTTTTTCTCTTTTTCAATGTGCGTAGCAGAATGAATGTGAATGAGAAAGACAAAAGAATAAAACAAGCTTCTCCTCACACTTTATTTCTTTTTTTGTTTCTCTCGGCTATCTCTTTCTCCACTCCACCATTCCTCATCTCATTTTAATAAAATTTCACAACCATCAATGGCAAAACAATGTGCCAAAACCGTGGGCTAATTCTCCAAAAGAAATTGCCTTTAATCCATCTTGCAATGGCCAATTATCATGCACCCCTTAGTCTTTGATTCTTACATCTTGCACCCCAAAATCCTTTAAATAAAGTTAAGTTTTATCATGATCTCACCCCTGGAGAATTATGCATGTACCCTTGCATGACACAATATTAAAAGGACCCCTCATCTTAATCAATTTCATAAAGTTGTTAAAAGATTTTCACACTTCCAATTTCACACAAGTACTATTAAAAAACTACCTAATAACCAACCATGCCTAATTTCTTACTAAAACATCTCTAAAAAGTTTCAATTCTTACATATTACCCCCTAGATTCACATAAATAAAATTAAATAAAACCCACAAAGAAAATACAGGGTATTACATATGAAACCAAGTATTTTTTCTTCAAGTAGGTTTTCCTTCTAATGTCCAGATTGCTCATCTTTTAACTTTAACATTTCCTTAATATATTAGGCTAACGATTTTTTTGCTTTCGTACAAGAAACAAAACGATCAGATTATCGGTGCTAGTTGAGCGCAGTTACATTAAAGCATTTAGTCGATTGCCCAACCAAAGTTACCATGCAAGGCTGCTCGTGACTACGACCAACCTTTGAAAGTACGAGTTTTTCAATCCCAATGCATCTTTGGACGATCCAGCTCATAAGTATTTCTTACACATAAAAACTCTTAAGTCCTTTTTAACAAAAGAAGACTCTTTTTGTTGACGCGTCTTTATGCCATGCAGCAACTATGCCACCAAAGGTCGTAAAGATGATGAAAAAGCTTGGGGAGTTTGCAATCCCCAGGGTTAATCCAATTGAACCAGCTAGAGCGACCTCCAGCGATATCATTGTAATGGGGATACAAATTGGTGACAAAAGGCAACAAACTGCTGATCGATGTGAAGAAGCTCCCTGGCCTACTACTCGTCTTTCGAGGAAGAAAACCATAGGCTAGAAGTCGAAGAAGAGGAAGACAATACCTACCAAATAGGAAATTGAATCTGAGTCAGAATATTTTAGGATATTGCCAAATAAGCTACAGCCCTATGAACTCTTCTCTACGAGGACGACCTCAAGGGACACTCTCGGAACCTCAAGAGCTCCCAAGGGAAAGAGGGAGTGACTACACCACTCAAGGGGAAGCAGGCGAGCAACAAGTCAAATGGGTCCTTGCCGCAACGAGGCTTGACCCGTCTGTGTTGGATCTTTTAGGGTAACTACTAGACCATTTTTGGCTAGTGGTTTACACCCTTTTGAAATGCCAACTCACCACAACCTTTAACAGGTACGTGGCCTCTTGACCTATCGACCTGGTGGCCACCGCATTTCAAATGCAAAGTCAGGTAAAATGACTTCTTCTCTTCGAGAACTCTTTCACCTAAGTTGATCTTTTAGCTTTTCAAGAAAAAACTAACTCTTTACTCCTTCACATGCAGTCTTTGCTCACCTTGAATGTGGTGCACAAGAAGAAGAAGATCAATTATGTTAGCAAACTCCACGAGATGAAAGAGGAAATTGCCAAATTGAAGCAAGATCTTGCAGCTTCAGATGCAGAGGCAAAGGCTGCCCACATTCAAGCGAATGTGTACATGACTGAAGGGAATTATACTCTGCGAGCAGCGGACTTCCAGAAGATCAAGCTTGAGAAGAAAGAGAACGATAATAAGGAGCTCTAACAAACAATAGTAAGGCTCACTAAAGAGTTAGGCCAAAGAGAAAATGACTTACAAGGAAGCTTAGAGTGCGAAAAAGCAGTAGAAAAGACTTAAGTTGAGTTATGGGAAAGCTCAAAGAAAGAGAAGAGAGAACTATAGACAGATCTTGAGCTGGCTCATAGGTGAATCACTTCGCTAACCAAACCAATGAAGCAACAAAACCTCAAAATGGAGAGGAAGGCTACAAGCTATTTATAGCTTGCAGCCAAACAATCCTAACATGGATATCTCCGATCTCCCGGAGAAATACCAAGTTGTTCTTACTTCTATGGTTGAGGCCGATGAGCAAGAAGAACAAGAGCCTACCCCAAAGGATGATCAATAAGAAACAGAAGTCCCTGAAGATCAAGCAAACGACCCAGAGGTCAAGGTGGCTAAAGTCAAGGATCCTGGTGATCAAGACTAGTGATCATTCTCTCCTTTGCTCGAATAAAGTCTTTTGTGCTTATTCTTTTTTCTGATGTAGCTCTTGGTCGTCCCTTGTAAATAATTTTCAATTATATAAAAGGAACTTTGACCACTTGTGGTAGCACTTTTATAACTCAAGTACTTCACAAACAAATATAGCATATCTGGTCATAAAACTTGTAAAACGTTATAAATAAGAGGATTATTAAAAATTTGAGATTACAACACAAGTAATTCTTTCAGAAGAATTAGAATAATCTTGTTCATAGCATTTACAACAATGAAAATTTTACAAGTAAAAAATGATCAAGCTATAAATGAGTTCGGAATTACTGATAATAAGGGCAAAGATACTCAGCATTCCAAGCTCGCGGCTCTTCAAAACCATTAAACATTTTGAGGTGATACATTCACCTTAGCAACATGATATGGGCCTTCCCAGTTAGGTCCCGATAGCCCCGAACTTGGTTCTCTTATACTAAGAAAGACTTCTTTTAACACTAGGTCGTCCACCTAGAAGTCGTTTCTCCTGACTTTAGAGTTGATGAATTTTTTTGGCTGTTGCTGGTAGGAAGCTATCCTTAACTGAGCCTTATCGCGGTGTTCTTTAACTAAGTCCAGACTTGCACGTAAGAGTGCTTCATTATCTGTTTCATTGTAGGATTATCTCCGAAGTGAACCAGCTCCTACTTCCACTAGGACTATTGCTTCGCAACCATATGCTAGCGAGAAGGGTGTTTCCGAAGTAGAGGCTCTCGGAGTCATTCTATATGCCCATAAAACTTCTAGGAGATCATCGGCCCAATTGCCTTTGGCTGCGCCAAGCTATTCTTGTTGACAGCTTCAACTTGACCATTAGCTTATGGTCTTGCTATTGAGGCAAATTTCTTATGAATCCCTAGCTCTTCGCAAAATTGCTTGAATTCCTTATTATCAAACTGTTTCCCGTTATCAAAGATGAGTGTGTGAGGAATCCCATAACGGCACATTATGTTTTTGAAGACAAAGTCTTTGAGGTTCTTTGTAGTGATCACGGTCAAAGGCTCTGCTTTGACCCACTTAGTGAAATAATCCACTACAATCACTACATATTTGATGCCACCTTTACCGGTTGGCATGAGTTTGATGAGATCAATTCCCCACATAGAAATGGCTAAGGACTGGTCATCGTCGTTAACTAGTAGGAAGGAGCTCGTGGGATGTTCGCGAATCTCTGACACTTATCACACTTATTCACAAAGTTGAAGGCAACTTCATGAAATAGGGGCTAATAGTATCCCCGGCGGATAATTTTATTAGCGAGAGATCATGCAATAGTGTGATTACCACATATCATTTCATATATCTCTCTCATGATATAGTCTACTTCATCATCTATTACACATCAAATGAGGGGAGTGCTAAACCCTCGCTTATACAACTGATCTCTGATGAGAGTGTAACGAGCAGCTCTAGTTTGTAGGAGTCTTGCCTTAGTCTTGCTATTAGAAAGAACCCCATCTCTGAGATACTGAATAATCAAAGTTATACAGGAAACAGATTCAGTTGCGACTACGACCTGATCAAGTGAGCTAATGCTGGAAGTTTTGATGTACTTGATTAGAAAACTATCCAAAGCATTGGAGTCCACTGATGAGGCTATCTTTTCCAAAGCATCCGCAATAGAATTACTATCTCTTGGATTCACTTGATCGTATAGTGCTTGAAGGGCTCGAGTGCGGCCTTGTCTTTCTTAAAGTAACTGATCATATTCTCTTCTTTGGCTTGATACTCTCCTAGAATCTGATTAACAACCAACTGGAAGTTGCTATTAATGTCGGTCATATCTAATCCTATTTCTCTTGCTAGTCACAGACCAACAAATAGCACCTCATATTCGGCTTCATTATTCATAGCTTTGAATCCAAACTTGAGGGCTCCATAAATGCAAGTTCCCTCAAGGTTGATGAGCAGAAGACTAGCTTCGATTCTTCTCCTATTCGAAGACCCATCAACGTAAAGACTTCAGATTAACAAGTTCCAAATAGTTTCCTGGATAACTTCACTAGCTAGCTGTTCGGATTCTCGATCTGGCTTATGAGAGAATTCCAAAATAAAGTCAATAACAGCCTGCCCTTTAATTACTATTTTTGGTATGTAATGTAGATCAAATTGACTCAGTTCTATAGCCTGCTTAAGCAACTTACCCAAAGTCTTTGACTTTTGAAGGACCTACCTGAGTAGGTAGTTGGTTAAAATATGGATGGTGTGGGCATGAAAGTAAGGTCGCAGCTTCTTGGAAGCGATCAACAAGACATATGCTAATCATTCCATCTCTAGATATCGAGTCTTGGCGTCTAGCAGTCGTTTGCTCATGTAATACACTGACCATTGAATTCTACCATCTTCCTAAATGAGAGCTACACTGACCACATACTGAGAAACGGACAGGTAGAGAAATAAGATTTCCTTGGGAAGGGGCTTGGGCAAAAGAGGTGGCTTTCCAAGATGCTATTTTATGCTTTGGAAGGCTCGCTCACACTCTGAATTTCACTCAAATCTCTTGTTGGCCTTGACTATATTGAAGAACAGCAAACAACGATTTGTTGCTCTCGATATGAAGTGATTGAGAGCTGCTATTCTCCTATTCAAGCTCTGAACTTGCTTTCGATTGGTGAAACTTTTCATATCTAGGAGAGTTTGGATCTTCTCGGGGTTCACTTTAATTTCCCAATGGTTAACCATATACCCCAGGAATTTTCCTGAGGATACTCCAAATGAACACTTAAGAGGATTAAGTTTCATTTGATACCTTCGGAGTATATCAAACATTTCTGTAAGGTTAGCTATGTGATCTAAAGCAACATGCAACTTGACCAACATGTCATCAACATAGAGCTTCATTGATTTCCCGATCTGCTAAAAAAAAATACGGTTAACAAGACATTGGTAGGTCACACCAACATTTTTTAGACTGAAAGGCATAACTTTATAGCAGTATAGTTAAGGGTGGAACAAATAATCCAAAAACTGATCCGAACCAGAAACCGATCCGAAACCAAATCGGAAATTAGGTTTTTTTACAAACCTGTTTGGTTTACAAGATTTAAAAAACTAGAAAACCGGTTCGGTTTTCGGTTTGAAAAATATCTCAAACCGGTTTTTAAAACCGGTTATACCCTAAGTATATAAGTAAACCTTTATTTTTTTTCAATATTCTCTACTTCTCTATTTCTCTTCTCCGCCTCCAAGCTCCAATCTGCATAGTACACACTCCACACAGCAGACTCCACTCACTCCACTCCACTCCATTCCATCTTCAAGTCTTCATTTCTTTCATTCTTTGCACTTCGCTTTCGGCAGCACCCAACAGCTCCACCCACAGTGAGTTGACAGTCCAGCAGCAACACCATTCAGCTTCCATTTCACGTTTTGCCGATAGTCTAGTAGCACCATTCAGCATCCATTTTGTGTTTCTCCGACAGTCCAACAACACCATTTAGCATCCATTTTGCCGACAGTCCAATAGCACTATTCAGCATCCATTTCACCGACAATCCACAGCTGCTACTCTGTGACTGCAATCCTCAACCAGGAACAGCGATGCCATCACAACAGCCTAAAGTTGACCACCACAGCTCCAGTTTCCAGCGCCGTTCAGATCTGCGACTGCAATCCTCAAGTTGCTCCCCTGCTCCACCACTAGCATCTTCTAATTCAGCAACAGATCCAGTGAATATTTAGACATTGTTTTAGTTTGAGTATGCAATGTTTTAGTTTTACTGCTTTTGAAATTTTGGAACTGGGTATCTGACTTGAATAAAAATTCATGACATGTTGGTAATTATTGCCTTATTCTTTTATCATCAACAAACAAATTATTAGATATATACAAGTGGTCTGATCTGATCTCATTTCTTCTCTTGTTTCAACATCGATTTCATTGTTATTACAATCTCAATGTGGATTTTGTAAGTCTTGAATTCATCCAGAGGTCTTCCACCTCTGTTTCCTTGTTATCCTTTGGTTTGGTTTGTGTAGTGGGTTGGAGACTAAAAAGGCGTGGCATTGAAAGTGAAGTGGGTTTTTGATTTTGCTATCTGGGTTATGATTTAATTGTGTTTTCAACGTCACTCAAGACTGGGTTTGACTCTAAAAGGAGCTGCACTTTTTCAGGTAGGTTTTATTGCTTGTGTTTTGTTTTATTAACTAATTTTGGTTTAATTAAAGCAAAGTGGTTGAGTTTTTTCTATATGCATTAAAGATTAGGTCAGTAAAGTTCTGATTTAGTTAGTACTTCATGCAGAAGATGAACAACCCATTTCTGGAAAAATTTACTCAAAATGTTAATATTTGCTTTATTTTTTATATTTCTTGAAAAGCTATTTTATTTGATAATTAGCAATTCAATAAGACTTGCTAGCTATTGGGCTTGATCTTATTCAAATTTGCGCTAGAAATTAATTAGATTATTTTGATTGTGTTTTTAACTCAACAAGATGTCTATATTTGATCCAATGTTCTATGGTGAGGAAATTTAGTGGATGACTGTGGATTCTTATCAGTACTAATGAGATTTCAATTTGGCTGCAGCTGCTCATTCTGCCAGCAAATTATATTACTTTGGATGAATGAACTGGGTGTGCAATTGATGCTGGTGTTGTTTAGAGGGGCAAATCATTGAAAATGTTTCTATCATTTTATGCTTTGACTTGTGATATTGAGATGGGGGCTTAGTGTTCTAAACTCACAATGTGTTGCTGGAACTCACAATTCAAAGCATCAGTTCTTAAAGCTCCTGATGTTGGTGGGTAAAAGTAATTTCTGGCATCGGTTATTGTCTTCTCCAAGAAATATGGGTTTGATGGTTGTTAATTGTAATAATGTCTTGCTGCTGCAGAAAATGATGAGAAGAGTGAGGCTGACTGCTTGCCTGTATTCCATGAATTCACATTGGAGCAACATAAAAATACGACATCTGGTTTGTTAAACTAAACATAACATAATTTGTAATTTTATTTTATGTTTTGTTTAACATTGCCAAACTAAATTTATGTTATGTATTTGAGTTTATTAATGAGTATTGACTATTGAGTAATGTGTAATTGAATTCTTTATGTTTTTATTTCATATTTTGGATTCAGTATCTGCAAATAAGTAATTTAATATATTTTTCATTCAAAGAATACAACAATAATACCAAAATAAAAGAGAAAAATAGTATGAAATTATATATAAAATAATAAATATTTGAATTTAGGGACTTAAATGAAAAATTGAAGAATTTTAGGGGTTAACTTGAAAACTGGTTAATCGAACCAAATATTTGGTTCGGTTTACAACCGCTTTATAATCGAAACTGGTCCGATTTTTGGTTTGCATTTTCTCTAAACCGAATAACCGGTTCGGTTTTTGGTTTTCCTAATCCAGTTCGGTTAACCGGATTATCCCACCCCTAAGTGCAGTCCTCCATCTGTAATAAATAAGGTATGCTCCTCGTCGGGTGTATACATCGGGATCTGATTATACCCTTACTAGGCATCCATGAAGCTTAACAGCTCGTGCCCAAAAGTGGCATCAAGGAGTTGATCAATTTTGGGCAAAGGAAAACTATCCTTCGGACAAGCTTTGTTGAGATTTGCAAAGCCAACACAGGTTCGCCATTTGCCGCTGGGTTTCTTCACCAAAATAGGATTGGCGACCCAACTCGGGTAATGAGCCTCTCGAATGAACCTGGTTGAGAAGAGCTTATCCACCTCAACCTTAAGAGCAACATAACGCTCTAGGTCCATGGATCTTCTTTTTTGGCAAACTAGCTTGACCTCACCATTGATGTTAAGTGCATGACATATTACATTTGGGTTGATCCCGATCATGTCAGCATGAGTCCGATTCTGCCTGAGAAAGCTCGTTAGGTTGGTAGCGAGCTGAGTGCTGAGATTGCTTCCGATTCTCAATACACAAGTTGGCTTATTCTGGTCAACTGATACCTCAGATAGAGTCTCAACAGGCCCACTATGGGAATACTTGTCCTGAACATGAGGATCTATATTGTCTTCCACTAGATCCAACTGTGGTTCGATCTTGCTGATCGCCATAGCCTACTCAAGAATGCCCACTGGCTTCCTTTTCCCTTTGCATGCCATCTGCATTGCTCTTGCATAGCAGTTGTGAAATTCACGCTGAGACCTTTTGACCTCCTCACACCTCGTCGGAGTGGGAAATTTCATCTTCAGATGATAGATGGATATGACAGCTTTGAAGTTCCAGAGTAGAGGTTGTCCCAATTTGTCATTGAAAGCAGACGAATAGTTTACCACTAGAAATTATGTCCTCTTGGTCACTTCATGGGTCTCACCCAAAGTGACAGGAAGTGCAATCGTTCCTTTGGGAATCAGATGATCCCCTGTAAAGCCATAGAGAGGAATAGAGGCAAGCTTCAGATCTGCCTCTTCCAATTGCATTTCCTTGAATACTTGTTGAGGTAGGATGTTCATGACGCTCCCATTATCCACCAACATTTAGTGGACTTGTCACTGACCTATTTCAGTCGCGATGACAAGTGCATACTCATAAGGTGATACAATCGTACCGCATCTTGCTCTAAGAAGGTAATCTCCTCCTCCCTGAGCACCTTAGCAAGTCGTTGTACCATTTTTAACACACTCATGAGGTTATGGAAAGCTTCCTGAGCGTACTTCTCTTGAGCACATCGAGAATTCCCCATGAGGTGTAGTGACAAGCTATTCGCAAGTATACGAAATCGTGCAAGTAGTAAAACTCGAGTAACGAGTGTCGACTCCCCAGGGAACTACCTACCAAGTACCAAACTATTATATTCTATTGCTATTTGATTAAACTGAAGTTTAAGAATGAATTTAATGAGAAAGAAAATAAACTAAAAGCTAAGTGCTAAGTAAAGGCAGAATTTATAAACACGTTGAAGTAAAGACCAATATGACTAAACCTAGGGTATAGATTTCACACCAGTTTAATCCCATGCATTGACAATTATCACTAACCTAATTAAGTTTATTCTAAAGGCCAAATCCCCTAGTCTTCCACTAACTCTCTCTCTCGAGCAATTAGCAAATTAACCCTTAAGCAACAACCCAAGATATCTCTAAGTTGGATTTAGGAGGTAAGAGATCATTAAGCTCTATGGAATTTACCGGAGCCTCACAGATCGCGGTAACCTATCTCTAGTGTTCGCTCAATCTATGGTTTTATTACCTAATACAAATCAGGTTTCATCTCTCGATCTCAACCTAATCCATGATATCATTCAACTCTCAGGCCCTGAGAATTGAAAGCATTACACACGATAATAAAACCTAGAAATCATGCTCAATATAGAATCAAAATAATAATGTCAACACATGTTCATAAATTGGGCTACATCTTTAGCCTTAGAAAAGAAAGTTAGTTCATAATGAAAATAACAAAATCCATCATTCTCATCAATGACATCAATTCAAGAAAAAGATAAACTTCTCTAATCGGTGAACGAGAGCTTTCAGGATCCCGATCTCCAACTTGGCAGCCGTCCTCTTCTCTTTCCAAAAGTCCCCTTTTAATTTCTTAAAAACTCTCTTTTATATCCCTGGGGTTCTTGGTCGTGCTTAGAAAAAATATTAGAAACTTAGCCCACTCAGATTTGGATTAGGGTAGTGAATTAACACAAACCCGTGACCCATCACCGCGGCGATAAAAATGGACGCCGCGGTGATCGTTATTTATGTCCAAGGCATCCTTAATCTTCAGAATTTGAACAAGTCATCAACACAAACATTGTAGCTCTCTGAACAAGCTTTCCAACGCCACTAGAATTGTCAAATTCTGATTTCTAAAGCTCAAGTTATGACAAAAACATCGAGGCATACTCATGATGAAAGATTTCCAGATTTTCCGTAACATCTTCGAAGTGCCGCAACTTCTTCATTTCGACCCTGATTCTTGTGCCGTTTGTTCCTACGCGTTGTAAATCCTATCAACATCGTTCTTTTCCCTTCAAAAACCTGTTTGAGCCTGAAAACACTCAAAATGCACCCGTGATCCCATAAATGGTATTTATGAAAGAAATAATCCAAATTCCACACTTTAAGCACATTTTTCCATAAATAAACCAATTAAATCACTAACAAAATATGAACATTCAAGCTCTTATCATGTAGTCCTCCAAATATAATCCTTATGAAATGGTGACCTTTGCGACCACAAGGCTTCTTCCCATAATCCTCTTAATCGTTCTCCCAAATAGGAGTTAGACCATTAACATACTCCCTGAAGTGTCCCTTTTTAATGAGGTCTTTAATAGCCTGCTTAAGAGCTCAACATTCATTGGTATGGTACCTATTATCCTGATGATAATGACAATATTTCTTGCTATTTCTTATTGAAGGGGGATTTTTCATGGGCTTTGGCTCTCCGAGCAGATTAGCTTCTTTTGTTTTATCTAGAATAACTGATATCGATGCATTCAATGGAGTGTACTAATTCTTGTCGCGATTACGATGAGAAACTTTGGCAAAAAGATTTCTTGGGCTCGAATCGCTGTTTCTTTCCCTTTCTTTGATCGTCATTAGTCCATTTACAATTAAGCCTTCTACTACTCTCTCCCCAGTTTTCCTCCCTTTGATTGGGAGCACTGTTCGAAGAACTGGGGTCGTGGTGATTCAAAGCAGCCACTGAATTTTCAATTCTGAGATATTTCTTAGTGAGGTTGTAGAAACGGGTGAGGGAAATATCATCCTCGGATTGCAGTTTCTTCCACAAGTCAATTTACGGGTGAACTCCCACAATAATAAGAGTTCTAACTGAATCTTCAGGTGTATTAGCCACCTTGTTCAACTCCTTCTGGAACCTGTCGATATAGGACTTGAGGGATTCATTCCTCTCCTGTCGTATGTTGCTCAGATAGCTCAATGGCATTGAGAACTTCCTATTAGCATGAAAGTGTCTAAAAAATAACTAACTCATCTATTGCCATGAGTTGATAGATCCTGACGGAAGTGATCTAAACCAGCGCTTAGCATGGGTAGTTAGAGTCATTACTAAGCATTGACATTTCGCCAAGTTGGAAACTTGGTGAAGCTCTATGAGGTCATTAAACTCATAGAGATGATCCTACAGATCAGAATTCCCAACGAATGCTAGCATATCGAGCATTCTAAATCTTAACGGGAGATGAGTAGTCAAAACTGCTAGAGAAAATGGAGTTGCCTTAGTGATTTGCCCTCGCTCATTCTACTGAGCTCTAAGCTGATCCAAAGCTTGCTATAACTCTTTAATCTAAGGAAGCGGAGCCACCTGAGGATCACTTTCTGCAATATGGGTTCACTCCTTACGATTGCGATTGAGGAAAGACCACATATTGGACTCTTCCTTGCCTCAGTCAGAGCCTCCGGCATACCTTGACACATGTTGGCTAGAGCCATGTGAAGGCACTGAATGGCTAAGGGAGTTATCCTGACCTTCGGGGTGGTTAGAACTAACCCGCGTTTGGTGGTTATTTCCCTTGCAGTGATGGTCGAAACATCATTCCGACGGTAGTGGGAATTTCCATGTTGTACACTCTTGTGGGGTGCTTATGTGATGTGGCATGAGACAGCTCATGATATGATATACCGCCAAGTTGCAAAACCACAGGTATTCTACCTGCCTCACGACTGATATTCACTGGCCCCTTCGAGCCTTTTGGTTGATTGTTAGCCACCTGATTTCCCTTATTTTTACATACTATAGTGCGCGTGGTATGAGCTGTCACTTGATTCCACGCTTCAACGCGACCTGCAGGTGTTTTTAGAGTTGGTACTGCCTTGTCAAACTTGGGTGATATGACCTAATCCAAACGATCAAACCTTTGGTTAACCGTTTGGAGAGTATTATTGAACCTCTCTAGGTATCATAGCTGGATCGATCTGAGAGGTCGAGGGAATGTCTACCGCGGTACCTTGAGGAATTGGAGGCACTTCGAGACAAGTAACATCTTATACACAGGGGCTTTCCTCGTTGTTTGTGCTAGTTCATTCGGTTTCAAGACCACAAGCCATTTGTTCACAAGTAGAACTGATTGATCAGAGATTCTGAATGAAGAGCATATATAAAATCAGGCCCTCAATCTAGCGTCAAACTTGTTGATGTGCCATCCTCATGTAGTGGTGCCCATGGTTACGGTAGGATCGACTGTACCGCTCGCATGCGTGAATCTTTGGAGTCTTTACTATATTTACGACTCTGCTTGGGCCAGTGATCACTATGCCCTAGTTTACTCCGTTAGGATGTTCAACATTTCAAAGTATGGAAAGAGGGTCCACTACTCATTTATCGAACAAAGCTTCTTCTCATCACAATGGTTCAATCAAATTCCATCAAACCCGGCTTGTTGACAAAGTAAAGCAAGGCTTGGTGATCCATGAATAAGACGAATTTCATTCCCAAGCAAGAGAATGACTTCCCAACCATTGATGACCTATTGGATGCTAATCATAGAGTTCAATCTAGCGAAATGTTTTCCAAAGATCTATACTATGGCATTAGTTCGCTCTATCATTTGCTGCTTTACATAATTAACTGACTAGCTATTGGTCGACTTGCTAATAGGCTTGACCTCTTTTCGTGGGTAAATCCCTCTTTTTGGTCTATTCAGAGAGAATATCAAGTCAGTCTCTTTCTTATAGGTTATCTTTGCTCTGAAAATAAAGATTACAATCAGAATGAGGGTTCAATATCTGAATCCCAAAAATGAGAAGGGGACTCCTCTATTTATAGTAGAGTAATTCAAGGTAATTATTACAAATCTGTAACTGGGTAGGTGTTGTGCAAGTTCTTCCTTGCCTCTCATTGGCCGATAACTTAGGAAATGTCCTTAAATTATCTGGGCCTTGGACAGGTGTGTGGTACTCAGTCACTCATAGACAAAACCTAAATCTGCTAAGTTGGTGACAACCATATTCTTTCTATCATGGAGCAACGTGGTAGCTCCTGGATGGTGCAAAGCCTTCCTGAACTCTGATTGATGCTTGCTGACATAGGCTAACGTTAGCCCTGATTTTTTATGCATAATAGTAGCAATGATTCTTGCTTTTGTTACAAGCATATATGCAGTGTTAGCACCTTCTCCAGGGCTAGCCATTGCCACTTGTATGCTTTGTTTGAGTTTCTTCCTTTCATTGTATTACTTGTTCTACAAGATGGGAAAGACATTGCGAGAATTTAAGCCATAGTCCCGAAGAAGTTTCATACAATAAATTCTATACCTAACTTGTAATTACTTTTACACGGGGAATTCGAGTTACTGAAAGAAAGATTATGAGAACCAGATCCCTGGGTATGTAGCTAGCTTGTAAAACTGAAATGCTTCACTGCGGTTTAGTTAACTTGTGTGGTTTACTTTTTTAACTTGAGTTTAAACTTGTGTTATGGCTCACCATTGGGTCTTAGGAAAATATAATAAAAAAGACTTCTTGTTTACTTTGTATTGTGGGATGAGAAATTGGAGTAGGAAGAAAGCTATCACGATTGGAAGAAAAGAGCTAGCAAAAAGCTCTTTAACTCACACAATCTTCTTTTAGTTTCCAAAATAGTTGCTCTATTTGTGTTATGTTTTAGACAAATTTTTCAAGTTGTTTTCTTCAGATTTTGAGCTCGACTTCTTACTCGTTTTCCTGGAAATTTGTTGTGTAGTGTGTGTTGGTGGTTGAACTGAAAAAATCAGCCTGGCTAAAAAATTGGTATCAGAGCTTTGTTAAGAGTGAATAAAAGTGTTGAAAAGCTTCGATTTTGAAGCGAATTGATTGGCCAGCTCAAGTAACCCTGACCCTCAAATCTCACAACTTTCCATTTTGATGTTCGTTGGTGAAAGGTACGATTTGGTGTGTTAAAATGCAAACTCACTTTCGCTCACATGATTTGTAAATATAAGAACAGAGCTATTATTACAGAATTTACAAATCAGTAAGATATCATCGTCATAAATTGAACGGTATATGTATATTTGATGTGATGATGCCACACAGAAAATCAGGGAACTGCATATGTCAGTGTGTGAATGGAGGTAGAGAAGATAACATAAGCAGCCACACAATAGATAATTATGGTCTTCACCCATCCACATATGAATTTCACTAAGAGCTTCCAGTTCATGATCTGCAAACCCCAAAACCATCATAAATTTCCTAATTGATAAGGCAAGAAAACATAAATTTAGTTTAAGATGTAAGAAACCATACCCGAAAATCATCAGCTATCCCAACTCCTACAAGTGATCCAACAAAAGCATGAACACTTGAAATTGGGAGATTTATCTGAGTTACTACGAAGATTGCAGCAACAGTTGATAACTGTGAGGCTAATCCTCTAGAATTGCTCATGAATGTGAGCTTCCCACCAAGACATTGAGTTAGCCTCCATCCACACAGGAAGAATCCCATTGTAGCTGCAAATCCTCTAACACCTCTAAACCACCAGCTCACATGTACTGACCTCTGAAAGTTTCTTATTCATGTTAATTTATGTCAATGTAAATATTACAAGTTGGTGTGGTTAGAGTAGAAAGTTGAAAGCAAATTAACTCACCACATTGTTAGAACTCAAGCCCAAGGGAGAGCCCAACCAAAAAGACTGGCCTGCTAGGTAGGAGAGCCCCTAGGCTTAAGTACCACACTTGATAGGTGTGAGATCCTGATGTGGGATCCTAACATTGCACCTTCCTTCAAGAGTCAATGTCCACAATGACTTTCTGTAATACCCAAGATGTCAAAGGTATGTTCCTAACTCAAAATAGTCTTTTAGATGTTAATTTTATGTTAAAAATCATAAAATCTAACTAGGGGCAAAATAGTCAATTCATTTGGAACGGTATGAATCAATTATCCATAGAAAGATATTAGGGGTAAAATAGTCATTTTTCCTATGGTTAAGCATTGAAAAAGTCAAGGATGAGTAAGCTTAATTGCATTTAATGGCATTAATTAAGTAATAATTATGTTTAGTGTGAAATGACCAAAATGCCCTTATATGAAGAATTAAGGACTTATGAGTTATACAATTAAAATAATTGGGCCAATAGCATAATTTTGAAAAATTAATGAAATATTTTCCTATAAATGAGATGAAATTCGTTCAAGCCAAGGGAGAGAGCATTTCTTTCATTTTCTCTCAAATCTTCCATGAAACAAGCTTTCTTTCTCTAAGTTTTAAAGGAGTTTTGCATAATTTTTCAAGGAGAACAAGATAGAAGCCTTGGATCATCAAGTTGAAGGGTTTAAGGTAAGGATTAGTAATCCTAGTTTTGATGTGATTTGAAGATTTGAAGTAGATTTGAGGTATAATGTTATATATGTAGGATTAAGGTGTAAAAGAAGACAAAGGCAAAGGATTTGTTCGAGGAATTCTTTAAAAAGGTAAGGAAGAACCTCCCATGACTTTAGGGATTATGTAGGGTTTGTAGATTTTAATGAAACCTTAAATTAAGGCTTTAAGGTATAGAATTAGTTGATGGCAAGTGTAGTTGAACTCATTTATTCTATTTATTGCCTTGAATTCATTATACATGAAGTTATTGCTATTTATGTTTTATGAGTTGTTATGTTTGATTGAAGAAAATGAAGTGTGGATGTTGATTGTGTCAAAACTTGTAGTATTGGAGGCCACATGGTGTTGAATGGTTGCTATTAGAAGTGTTGATGTGTTGTTAATTTGCATTAGTTTACAATGTTATAACAATAATGGATGATTATGGGAATGAGATTTTACACTTCCTTTAAGATGTTAAAGACTATTAAAGGGAGGTTTATTTGATCCATAAGTTGACATATTGGTTAATTGTTAATAGGAATTGATGTGGCATAGTTTAATATGAAAAATTAGGATTTGGTAAGCTTAGGGGTTATGTTAAACATGCTTCATTATTTTGACCATAACTTGAGTTATAAAAATCTAAATGAGATGATTCTTAAAGCACTATAAATTTAAGACATGGCCCTACAACTTTTATGTTTAGGCCAAGAGCCAATTCGTTTAGAAAATGGATGGAAAATGGCCTAAAGTATAAGCTTCTAATTATTAAAGTTTAAGATTTAACATAATTAATTTTTATGATTATGAATTGATTATATATTGATGTGATTAAGCCATGTACTAATGTTTACCCATTGGTTAGATGATCTTTGAAAGATATACACGGTCATGATGTCAATGCATGATTAATGTTATGAAATGGCATGAAGATGCAATGTAATACATGTTTTAAGATGATGTATGTGAGCAAGAGGTAATGTAAATGGATCGATAATCCATAGATGATTTAAAAGTATTAAGCTCACCAAAATATGTATTTACATGCCATAAGATGTTAGAGATGCATATCGACATGATAGAGATGCATATAGACATGATGGAAAATGCGTAAGCATATCCTCGTATACCGGTTGAGGAAAGATGAATATATGTTTTAGATGCTAATTAACGTGTAAGCACGTCTCCCGATGATATGAGCTCTAGATGAATTTGAGGCTAGATGATATGAAGTGCTTAAAACGCTAAGAAAAGTCTGATCGGCTACATGTTAAATGCTTCATATGCATTTAGTTGCACTACATGAGTTATGACGTTATTTACATCATGAGATGATTTATACTTATGTTAGATGATATTTAAATGTTATATCATGACATGTAATGTG
The DNA here is from genome assembly GCF_008641045.1 of Pistacia vera. Lineage (NCBI taxonomy): Eukaryota > Viridiplantae > Streptophyta > Magnoliopsida > Sapindales > Anacardiaceae > Pistacia > Pistacia vera. Next base: position 267,257 of record NW_022195094.1, on the reverse strand, counting down.
TGTGTACTATGTTTACATACTTATTTGTATATAGCCATGGGATAAAATGATGAAAAACATATGAATTAGTAAGAGAAGGGAAGCATTCCTAGATGTAAAAGATAAGTAGTGTGTTAATAAATATGTTTAAATGAAGGTCAAATAGCACATTTAGAATGAAATGGATCATTCCTTACTGAGCGATTAGCGCTCACCATTTCATTGTTGATTGCTTTGCAGGTAGACCAGAAGCGAAGGATGCTAGAGACAACAGGGCTACACGTGAGGGGAGATGATTTATTGTCATCTTGATGTAAAAAATGTAAGTGATAAATGTTTGTGAAACATCTTTTGAAGCTTCCACCCTATAAATATGTTTTGATTGTGTAATTTCCGGATAAATTCTTAAAGTTTTTGAAATTATAAGTTTGGATCATGCGTGACATCGTATATGCATATTTTAGATATTATTATTATTATCCTTATACAGGTTTTTTTTTCTAAATACAACTCGTTCTCCAGACATGTATCTCCGGGATTCTCATTGAGGGATATTCAGAGGATACCTGACTGGAGAGGGATTTTACAGTTTCACTCTATCGACACTGACCCGACGGTAGCCATTTTCCTCTTTGGGCAGGTTCACTCATCTATCAGTCATTTGATGCACATTATACCTTAATCTAGCCTATAGGTAGCCCTTTCCGCAACCTAACACTCAACGAAAGCATCAATGTTAGAACTCAAGCCCAAGGGAGAGCTCAACCCAAAAGACCGGCCTGATAGATGGGAGAACCACTAGGCTTAAGTACCATACTTGGTGGGTGTGAGATCCCGATATGGGATCCTAACACACATCTTCGCCATTTCCAGAATATTTTTCTCTGTGTTTGAAAACATCAACAATGGCTCCATATGGACTTACAACAGCAGCTAGCTCACTAGCAGATTGAATGAGACTGCATATGAATGAATCACAGATATAAACAAACATAGTGATTGTATTGTTTTCATTAATTACAAAGAGTAAACTTACGCGAATATACATGAAGCTAGAAGCTGTGGAAAGCTGAAGAATTCCTCTATCTCATCATATTTTTCGGCTAAAGCAGCCCGAATGAGGGTATGTCTGTCGTACTCAATAACCTGCTTCATCACAGAACCAACTTTTTTTTTAACCATAATTTTTAACACTGCCTTTCATTTTCTTTATTGCTTATAAGACTCAGAGATTACTTACTGGAGACACAGTGGATTTCGTGAACTTTCTGATGAACTTGGAGGCAGTTTCAAATAGGCCTGTTTCCTCGATCTTCTGAAAGTTCTTGGTTTGAACCAACTGGTTTGCTCAAGCAATTGTTTAAATGGTGTGCACTGTTCAGTCACTGTCAAATTAATCTGGGATATAGATTGAGCCTGCTCAGGATCTTTGATTTTTTGGATTGCATCTGGCGAGGCCCAGCTTCGCTCTTCCTCTTCATAGACTGTGTCAAGTACTCTCATCTCCATAAACTCTTTTAATACTTCCTCAATATCATCTTCGCCTTTTGTATCATTGGTCTGAATCTGATCCTGACTTTCCACACATTGTTGCTTTTCAGCCATGTTTTTCTTGGCTGTCTTATATTTTCTTGTTGCATCAAGTTTTTTAATAGCCAAAGGAACCACCACAACCTATAGTAAAACCAGATTCAAGTATTGAACAAGAAGGAAAAGATAGAAACAAAACAATGAGAAATTAATGTTAAGAGTATTGAAGAAAAGTTTTTTTTTTTTTTTTTTCATATGTATACGGGATATAGTGACTCAATAAATACCCTTCTTAATAATTATTACTTTAAACTAATATTTTTTTAAAGAAATTATTATCAGGATTTAAAAAGACCTTTGGTTGGGCTTAAATAACTTCACCCACGGAAGAAATTGCTAAGCCCAAAACATCCACAAGTAAATACTAATGGCTGCGTTTGGATGAATATTTTCATCCATATTTTGAGTCAGATTTTGAGAATAGTGTTTGGTTAAATATTTAGACAATAGGATTTTTAAAATTCTATTCCAACACTTTTCTGACAGCTTGACCATTTGAATTTTTTTTTTTTTTTTTGCAGTCTTCCCCTTTTTCACGCATTCTCTTTTGACAGCTTATGACACGTTTGAATTTTTTTTTGTGGTTGTTAATAAAGTATACGTTTAAGAATGATTGTAAGGGTTGATAATTAGTACTTTTATCATATATGTATTAATATGATGTTTTTAAACAGTTGGATTAGTACTTGAAATTAATATGGGTTTTTGTTTTTTAATATCTACGGATGACAAAATTACCAATAAAATATTTAGTATTATTAAAATGTAACTTGATAAGTTATATATATAATAATACATTATTTTAACAAAATTCAACAAAATATTATATTAATAAATCATTTATAAAAAATATATATTAATCTAATATTCAACACAAATATCAAGGTCAAAATACTCAACCAAACACATATTCTGTAAATCCTATTCTCGTAATCATAACCCTATCCAACTATCTAATCCTATCTCCAAAATCCTATCCAAAATACTGAACCAAACGCACCCATTAATATCATATATAACTGGAAATTGACTCGACAGTTCATTCCCAGTCCCACTCAAACAATATCAACAATAACCCTAATTCAAGGAAAATTATCCTTGCCAATACACCGACAGAACTTTTAATCATCATTTCTAGAGTTATTCTCCCTTTTTCTTTCCCTTCTTCTCCGCCACTTATTTTGAGCGAACAAATGAACAATGCTCACCGAAATATCTTGATGAGTTTTCTTCAGTCCTCTCTTGTTTCACTTATTACACTCTACCCCCACAAAAGTTTCAAATTCTTGCACTTTACTCCAAAATTCACAAAATAAAATTTAATAAAATCCAAAAAATACAGGGTATTACAGAAGCCTCTATCAAACTCCAAACTTTTACCACACTTTCCAATGTATTCAGTTTCAGATGGCAGCAATTGCGAGATCGATCCTCGTTTGTACGAGGCCGCATTTAAGGGTAATATTGAACCCTTCAAGGAGACCAATCAACATCTTAACCGTTTAGTAACTCCAATGAAGAATACAATCGTTGATATTTATATCACGTCCCCAAGTCCAACCCCAAAATCAACAGATCGAGTTTGTGAACGAAATCCTTGAGATATGTCCATCATTATTCCTACAACATAATGCCCATGGATGTACGCCACTACATCTTGCTGCAAAATGTGGACATGTTGCTATGGTGGAAGTTCTAATTGAGCGTGCAAAATCTCAACGTCAAGAGCTAGAAAGTGGGCTTTTTAGTGCTTGATGAAATGTGCCATCTTGTAAATATTCTTCAGAACATGTAAAATAGATGAAAGTAAAGTAAAAGCGCACATCATTTTCCCTGACCCTACATCAGAAAATAAAGCATTAACGCTGCTGTTACTCAAGAAGGCTCCTCCAGGAACGTAGATTAAGCAAGCTACTATTAAAGCCTTTAAAAGGGTCAAAGCTTCTGACCCTACCGACGTTGAGAACTGCCATTCCACAATAAAACATTATCAAATGCCACAAATCATAGTTCTGCTAAAATAATGTAATATCTGCAGTTGATTTTCCTTTTCCTTAATTATCATTTAAGATGTTGGATTATGCTGCATATATGAAATGAAAAAGAAAGAAACAGACTGGAGCTGGAAGATTGTTGGCACCAGCTGAAAATGCCATTGCAACAGCAGCAAAAGCTCCAAGTATTGGCACCCCATGATAAGTCTCCTTCCACTATAAACTTTTAATACGAGTTAAAAACCTTGATTAAAAGCTTCCATATGAGATATTTATCTATATCAAATTTATTAAACTTTAATAGCTTTAATAATCTTGGTGCCATGATTTAACAATTAACTTATAAACTTTAGTGTTTCAAGATAACTAATGTACTAAACTTGAGTTTCCAAACAGCCCAAAGATTAAAATTATTCTAGTATCATCTTACTAGAAATTTCTAGCCAATATGGAAAAAGACAGTTTTCAAAAACTCAAGTTTCTTTCCAAGAGGCTAGATGATATTGATGACTAGAAATTAATAATTTGTCTATTTCATCATTTAGAATTGAAGAAAGAATTTCGAAAATCTAAATAAAAGGAAAAGAAGAATGAATCAATGAAATGTTGTTTGGTCTTCACTCAGAACTTGAGTAAGGAGTAGTTGTTTTGGGGGTTTTCTAGAATTTTAAAGGGAGAATAGACATTTAAGTCATGCAAGTAAAGTGATATATTTATGGATAAGAAAAATAAAAAAGGTGAACGGTGATTGGATTGATGATAAAATAAAATCTTGGTCGCAAACAGTGATTCGATTGATGGGATTTGGTATGATACTTATGAGATTGACAATATGGATGATATTAATATTCAAATCTTTTATCTAAGAATGTATTGATTTAACCCCATCAGCAGGAGCACCACCCCATAGTAGGTTGCCTCGGAACTAAATTTCTCGGAGCAAGCCCTAAGTAAGAATAGTCAATGGGAATATCCATGACTTGTTTCATTCTTATTGTTTAATTCCATCTTTCGTCCCTGAAAAAAAAAAAAAAAAAAAAAATCTAACCACAAAAAAATAATTGGTAAAAAGTGAATTTAAAACTCTTAAAAAAAAAAAAAAAAAAAAAAAGGAAAAAAAGAGAAAGGTTTAGGGTATTGAAGAAAAGATATATATATCTATAGTTAATGAATAAATATCCTTCTTAATAATTATTACTTTAAATTAATTTTTTTTTTTTTTTATATATATCAACAATAACCCTAATTCAAGGAAACTGATAGGTCCCAAATGCAGAGAATAAAATGATCAGATACTTTGTCTTCTCTGCGGGTGAGAAGTGTACCACAATTTGCATAGAAATAATTACTTCCCTCTCACTGATAAGTTTCGGTTGCTTAAATAAGCAAAGCCACTTACACTAAAACTGAAATAAAAAGGAAACTACAAGCTAATAACTGAACTACTAATAACTGAACTACACCCCTCGTAAAACAGAGCATGCAAGCAAGCTAATAACTGAACTACCCCACGTAAAACAGAGCATGCAAGCCACGTTCTTCATGTCCCAGCTCATCCCAACGTCGTGGCCTATCAATTCTCCCCCCAATCAAGTGGATCCTTGTCCTCAAGGTCCACAACTGGAAATATTTCCAGCTTTTTTGTCTAGCTATTTTCTGGTGGACTTGGACCCGTTTGAAGGTTGTTTGCTGCTAGTATGGGTGCAGCTTCAAAAGTACCATCTTGCCTTTTTCGAACGACACATCCCCCCTGAGTTGGTTGCTCTCCGGTGACATCTTCACAAATTATGTTGTCGCTGCCATCGTGTCCTTCCAACATAAGTATTCGTGGCCCTTGACACTGGTGACCTGCAGTAAAATGCTCATTACAATTAAAACATAGACCTTGAGCTCGCCTCCACTGCATTTCATCCCAAGTTAGTTGCCGAACAGGAGCTACATGTGCGGCTGGTGGAAGAGCTAACGTGGCTCTCACTGGTGGTGGAGGATGTACACACATCCCTTGTCTCGATAGTTGATCATTTTTCATTCGCGCTAAGATAATAGCCTCCTTTAATGTCTGAGGTTTAAACATTCGGATACCATCCGAAATGTCCATTTTTAAGCCACCCATAAATGTTCCCACAAGAGCTCTCTACGTCCAACCTCGTACGCGATTGCCCAAGCGCTCGAATTCCCGCTGATAATCACGCAATGACCCATCCTGACATATCCTTGAAAGGGCTTCATCAAAATTCTTGCACTCCGACAGCCCAAAGCGTGCCCAGAGCTCGTCTTCAAAATCTGCCCATGAGAGAGCGCGTCCTTCTTCTTGGAACGTCTTATGAATCCACTGTCACCATTGGTTGGCCTCTCCTTCCAAATGGTAAGAGGCTAAGGAAACTTTCTGGGTTTCGGGAGTATTCTGGAATTCAAAAAATTGGTTCACACGGTTGAACCACTCCGTCGGGTCATCTCCAGAGAATCTCGGAAATTCAAGTTTCGCTGTCTTGGAGGAGACAACAAGCCGTCCCCTATCGTGGCCTTCACGGTGTTGGTTGCCATGGTTTGGAGGCTCCTGGTTTGCAAGCAGTACATCAGAGAGACGGTTAAGAGTTTCTTCCAAATGCCGCAGCCTGTCCGCCATGCTGAGCTCCATCCGGTGTAGCCCATCTTGCACTTCACCGAGCCCAACCTCTAACTGTTCAATACGCTCTTTATTGGTTCCCATAATAACCTGCTCTGATACCAATGATAGGTCCCAAATGCAGAGAATAAAATGATCAGATACTTTGTCTTCTCTTCGGGTGAGAAGTGTGCCACAATTTGCATAGAAATAATTACTTCCCTCTCACTGATAAGTTTCGGCTGCTTAAATAAGCAAAGCCACTTACACTAAAACTGAAATAAAAAGGAAACCACAAGCTAATAACTAAACTACTAATAACTGAACTACACCCCACGTAAAACAGAGCATGCAAGCAAGCTAATAACTGAACTACCCCAGGTAAAATAGAGCATGCAAGCCACGTTCTTCATGTCCCAGCTCATCCCAACGTCGTAGCCTATCAGAAACTTATCCTTGCCAATACCCGACACAACTTTTAATCATCATTTCTAGAGTTTTTCTTCCGTTTTCTTTCTCTTCTTCTACACCACTTATTTTGAGCGGAACAATGGATAATGTTCACCAAAATATCTCGGCGAATTTGACTTCAGTCCCCTCTTGTTTCAGATATTTCTCTACCCCATAAAAGTTTCAAATTCTTACACTTTACTCCAAAAATCATAAAATAAAATTTAATGAAATCCAAAAAATACAGGGCATTGCAAAAGCCTCTATCAAACTCCAAACTTCTATCACGCTTTCCAATGGATTTAGTTTCAGATGGCAGCAATCGCGAGATTGATCCTCATCTGTGCGAGGCCGCATTTAAGGGTAATGTTGAACCCTTCAAGGAAACCAATCAACATCATCTTAACCGTTTAGTAACACCAATCAAAAATACAATCGTTGATATTTATATCACGTCCCCAAGTCCAACCCCAAAATCAAGGGAGTTTGTGAACGAAATCCTTGTGATATGTCCATCACTACTACCACAACGCAATGCCCATGGAGATACGCCACTACATCTTGCTGCAAGATGTGGACATGTTGCTATAGTGGAAGTTCTTATTGAGCTTGCAGAATCTCAAGGTGAAGAGCTAGAAAGTGGGGTAGGTGCCAAGCAGCAGATGCTGAGGATGAAGAATAATGAGGAAGACACAGCTTTGCACGAGGCCGTGCGGAATAACTATATCGGTGTGGTGGAAATATTAACCAAAGAAGACCCTGAATTTTCATATTCTACTAATAATTTCGGCGAAACTCCACTTTACATCGCTGCCGAGGGAAGATCTCTCGATGTAGTGACTAAAATACTAGAGACTTGTAAATCAGCCTCTNTGGTGATGTCTAATAGTTAATTTTCTAGCAAGAATCACATGAACTAACATGAAACTTGACCAAAAATAATTTTATTGAAACCAAAGTTTTACTGTTTTCATTGAAAGTTATAAGGCTCCATTTGGTTTACTTGTTTGCAGTTTTTAGAAAAGTTTTTTGAAAAAAGTTAAAAAAAGTTGAATTGAGCGGGTATTACGATGTAGGATTTGAAAATTAATAAAATGCCCCCTATGTTTATTTATTTACTAAAAACCCCTATAATAAAACTTTGAAAGTTAACAAAAACACCCCCAACCCACCCATTGAATAATCACAGCCGGCCACCACCGCCGGAGGGTGGCCGGACTCGCCGTATCCTTGTGAGTTTTACATGTTAATTACAGCTGGTTTTTGAAGACACAACTTTTTCTAAATTTAGTCAAGGTATAACTTAACTTTGTCTTGTTCAAACAAATTTCTAACAATGAATACTGAGCTTATTGAAAAAAAGAATGGGAAGGGGTAGGACTTTTCTCTTTCTGTCTCTATTGTGAATGTTAGTATTTTTTAAAATACGAACCTCGTCAAATTGTGTTGATGAACAGTTTACTCACATCATTTAATGTTAATCATGCAAGCAAGCTGCAACTCAACCAAACTCATGCAAGCTAAGGGTGACTTGAAGACAGGTTTTTAAGTCTTTTTACATCAGCCATATTAGTTAAAACAAGTTGAGTTTTGGCGCCATTTCTTCTACAGCACTTTTAGTGCTCTCTAACAAACTGCAAGTTGCAGCACAAGTGGCAATGCAAGTTGCAGATCGGATGGCCACCAAACGATAGCTGAAGCTTATGTTCAATGGAGGAGATTGTATGAACCTCCAAGTATCTTTGTGTATAAATTGTAGCCGTAGCCAAGATTTCTTGTACATTGAAAATTCTTGTGAAAAGAATAGAGAAACACAGCTTTTATACTCCTTTTTTTTTTTTGCTACTTTTATCTTTTCATGGTATCAGAGCTGTCAACAGACGTCAATGGCAGACCCTAAAGCATCCTCGTCTTCAGCTTCAGTTGCAGATGAAAAGATGACAATCTCGATTTCAACCCCACCTTTAAGCAACACACTCCCAACTATTTCGATAAAACTAGGAGAAAGAAACTATGCCTACTAGAAATCTCAAGTGCTTCTAGCCTTGAAAGCTTATGACCTAGAGGGCTTTGTTACAAGTGAAAAATCTTGTCCTACACCTTTTATTCTTGTTGATGAATCTAAGAGAGAAGTTAATTCTGAGCATGTAATGTGGAAGAAAGTTTATCAGTTTTTGTTTGGATGGTTAAATTCATCTATATCGGAAACAATGTTTCGGCATGTAGCAAACTATGAAACTGCATATGATATATGGCACACCTTAGAGAGGCACTTCCTTACTGATTCTAAGGCTAAAGTGTTGCATTTACGAAATCAGTTACAGACAACTAGGAAGGATAACTCAAGTATAAATGATTATGTCTTAAAGATGAAAGAAATAGCCGTTTCTTTAACCACTAGTGGCGTGACTGTTAGTGATGAGGAGTTATTGCTTTATATTCTTGATGGCCTTGGCTCTGAATATGATGCCATGGTTGCTACCTTAACATCAAGAAACAATAAGGTGTCCTTAAAGAAAACTCAATTTTTGTTGCATAAACACGAAATGAGGTAGAAAAGTAAAATTCGGCTTACTTAGGCTTTCATGAAGCTTCTGCATTTCTTGATCACAAGCAATCTCTTCCTCTGTCACAAAATGTGTCAATAAGTAGCAATTCATATCAACAAATGCCTCAAGATCCACAATCTCTGCCTCCACATCAAGATGAACACAAAAATGTCTATCACGACACTCAGCAATTTCAAACCTTTAATCTAGCTTTTGGTAGGGGCAGAGGTAGAGGTAGAAATTTTTACAAACCACGACTTATTTTTCAGTTATGTGGAAAGCCAGGTCATATGACCATTAAGTGTTATCACCGTTTTGACACTAATTTTCAAGGACATCAAAACCACATACCTCACTTTGGGATGCACTACAATAATCCACAACAATCTTCACAACATGTAGCTCTTGCACAAGCCTATTTTGCAAATACAACAAATTCATATGCTTCCTATGGTACACCACAGTCTTTTCCCATGTCTACACCCATGGTTCCTCATCCATTACAGTTCCAGAATACTTCACATATGAATCAATCATCTCTTCATAATTTGAATCAATCTACTGTAATAACTCATTCTGTTGGAAATCAGACAAGTCCAACTGCAACACCACTCATGGTGACTGATCTTGGTTTATTGACTGCGAAGGCACTCATCATATCACACCAGATCCCCAACATCTTCCTTATAAAAATTAGTATATTGGATCAGATTCTCTTTAGGTTGGCAGCGGTCAATGTCTTGACATCTCTCACCCAGGTTTGGCATTTATTTGTTCCCCTTGCGTAAATAAATCCTTGCATCTTAAAAATATACTTTGTGTTCCTCAAGTTACCAAGAATCTCCTTAGTAATTCCAAAATTACAAGAGATAATCATGTGGTAGTTTAATTCTTTACTGATGAATGTGTTGTTAAGGACAAGCTAACTCAAGAGGTTCTGCTTAGAGGGACTATGTGCAATGGTCTTTACCAGCTTACTATTCCTCTGGATTCTATTGAAAATAAACAAGCCACAAGTTCGGCTCTGGCTTCTGCTTAATTTCATGGCCTTGCCAATAAATGCGCAATGTTTTCTTCCCTAAATCAGTCTTTGCTTGAAGACTCTTCAACTTATGTTACTTCTGCTGGTCACTCTGGTGCTCTACCTTCTGATTCTGATGTTGCATATAATCCATCTAGTTGTTTAGTCTCTTGTACTACACCTAGAATAACTAAAAATAAATTTGTACAAACTAATCCTACAAATGAAGGAGATTTCTGGCATTGCAGACTTGGTCACCCTCATATGTTTGCATTTAGTTCACTTGTTTCACAATTGAATGTAAAGGATCACGCTACTAAAAAAATTCAGTTTTGTGCAGCATGTCAGTATGGTAAGCTTCATTAGAACTCTTTCCTTCCATCAGTCTCTCAAACAAGCAAACCTTTTGAACTTATTTTTCCCGATGTTTGGGGTCTTGCACCTGTTACTTCAGCCACTAGTTTCAAGTATTATTTGTTACTTGTTGATGATCACACACGTTACTCTTGGATTTATCCACTAAAACTAAAATCTAAAGTACATAATGTTGTTCAACAATTTGTTACATTGGTGGCCCAACAATTTGACAGCAAGATTAAGATCTTCCAGTCAGATTGGGGAGGAGAATTTTGTCCTCTTGCTGTATACTTTGCTCAATAGGGAATTCATTTTAGGCATCCCTGCCCTCATGCCCATCAACAAAATGGGAAGGTTTAGCGAAAACATCGACATGTGACAAAAGTAAGATTAACTTTGTTAGCTCAAGCCTCTATGCCTCTTAAGTATTGGTGGTTTGCCTTCCACACTGTCATTTATCTAATAAATCGATTGCCTTCTACAGTTCTATCCAACAACTCACATTTCAAATGCTTTTTCATAAAGTTCCAGACTATAAGGCTATTCGTATCTTTGGATGTCAGTGTTTTCCTTTCATTAGACCTTATCAACAACATAAGTTTTCTTTTCATATAAAGCAATGTGTTTTATTGGGTTACAATTCTCAATGAGCAGATTTTTCCTTTTGCCCATGGTTTTTCACTTACCACTGCTGATTCTTCTACTGATACTCAAGCTTGGACAATTCCTCATATACCTTCGAAACCTCAGAATTCACCTCAATTTCCATCATCTTCCTCCGCTATTAATTCATCTACACATGACTCTCATATTGTGTCTTCCATACCCTCACCTCTTGAACTATCATCTTCTTCCTTGCCATGTTTGGAAGTTGATCTTCGAGCTTACAAAATCTTGCCTCAGCCCTCACGCATTCTTGCAACCAATGTTCATCTTATGATCACTTGCAGGAAAGCAGTTGCCCTTATCAATACTTTTCTTCCTGAGCATCATGCAGCATATTCATCAGAACATCTTATCACTAGTCACACAGACACAGTTCCTGTTCTCTCTCTTCCATCTGAGACACATGAAGAACCTTCATCAGTCACTGCTACCTTACAAAATCAACTTTGGGTTCAAGCCATGTCTGCTGAGTTTGCTACCTTACACAATAATCATACTTGGACCTTAGTTCCTTACACTGATGATATGACTCTAGTTGGTCATAAATGGGTTTTCAAGGTCAAGTTAAATGTTGATGGCAGCCTCCAACGTTATAAAGCGCGTCTTGTGGCCAAAGGATTTCATCAAACCCCTGGTATTGATTTTTCAAAAACCTTCTCTCTGATTGTTAAGGCCTTTACCATTAGAGATATTTTATCCTTAGCTATGCACAATGGATGGGAGGTCCAACAAGTGGACATAAATAACGCCTTCCTCAATGGTGATCTTACTAAGGCTGTTTTCATGACACAACCTGAAGGATTTGTTGACTCTTCTAAATCTCACCATATCTGCAAATTGCACAAGGCTTTATATGGCCTCAAACAAGCCCTCAAGGGCTAGTTCAACAAGCTTAAAACTGTGTTACTGAGCAAAGGTTTCCAAAATTCCACTTCTGNTATATAATAATTGAGAAGTATTTTCAAAAAATAATTAATCCAATAATATAGTGGGATCAGCATACCGCACTTCAGTTTTAATACCATGTTAAGATTAAGAAACTCTGATACGAAAATTTGAATATTAATATTTAAATTCGATAAATTTATTTATATTAAAGTTTTATAACAGTAATGCATACTTCAACTGTCATATTTGGGGTGATAAACTTTTGAATTAATCTATTAATCTTTCCAGAGATATTGCAATCTTATCCTAGAGTTAAAAAATACAAAAAAAAAAAATACACTATTAATGATTCTCACTATGAATTTCTTTAATCATAAGCAGCTCTAACCAATGTCAGATGTTCTATATTATATAATCAATTGTTCCAGAGGATAAGCACTATGAAGTATGAAGTCGAGAATAACAAGGCTGAGAAAATGATTGATTTATAGAAATATACAAATATATATATATAATTATTCTCCGTCACGAAGTTTTATGTGTAATCAATTGTACATCTTTTGTCAATGAACAAGTTTTGCATTTCAATCCATTCGTGGTTCGGATGATCAAGGTGAATTTGAGATAATATGGATAGATATAAAGTCTCAGATTTAATTCTTTATCTAAGCAGCAATAATTTATGTGGAGAGTCGTGACAGTCACTCTTAATAATTAATTGAGGTACGCATAAATTATCTCGGATGCCTTGGTTAAATAAAGAATAAAGATTTATGCACCTGAATATATATATAAAATAATCCCACGTTAAACTAATTATATAAAAGAAATTTTCAAAAACTGCTAGTGCTGAGAACATAGAAAGTTGAAATGTAGAATTACATGGTACTTTCCTTGAGAGTGACAAGTGATTCTGAGAGAATAAATTAAAGTTTTAAGTATTCCAACCTTCCAATGTAGCTTTATCTACACAAAAATTAATTTAATAAAGTTGAACTTGATGGTTTTCAATTTAATTTAGTTTTACCTTCTATTCCTCTTGCTTTCTTATCTTCTTTCTTCTCTATAGATTCTCTCTCACTCCTGTTCATGTCACCAGAAACACCTACAACACAATCTCACCTTGTACTTGTTTATACTTCACTGGCTCAACGTTGATTTAATAAAATTATAATACAATTAATTAATATTTAAGTTGATATTCAATATTGATTATATATATGGATTGGACGAGAATTCCTCAAAAGTATTCTCAAATTTAATTACCAAAGTTGGGAAATATAGTACTTGTTTAATGGGAATAATCCCATGTCTCGCTATCTTATCAAAGACAATACGTTAACATAAACATGATTGTAAACAAATCGGAACCATACGCTCCTATTTGGTCAAATACCTAGCAACAAACTTCTATGTTCCTTTTATTACAATATTTTTGAACAAGATCCTGGATAACAAGCCTAAAGATTTTGATGTATACAAAAAAAAAATTGTAAAAGTTCGGGAAATGATCCTAATTTATTTATTTTTCTGCATAGCTTACGCTTGTGTGTGGTTTTATANGTTTCCGCTGCGTATACGGGACCGTTTACTAACACTCGGGCCCTCCTCCACTCCTAGGTCTGGGCCCAAGCCTTTATTTCACTTTTTCAAAATGGTCATAGACTCAGGCTCAAACCTTTATTTCACTTTTTCAAAATGACCTCTGGCAAATTACCAAAACTCCCTATTTTAAAGAAAAATCAAGACTTCTACTATAAATTGACTGTTAACCGTTGTAAGCTTGCTTGCTTTGTTTCTTTCTTTCCTGGTTTTATTATTTAGGATAATTTCGGGGGAGATTTTGTGTTGAAGCTAGCTGTTTTGGGTTTGAAGTGTGACAGTGGAGAAGGCAAGGTCAATAATGAGAGACCTCATAATACACTTAGGTTTCGAGTTTCTTTTAGATTCTTTTCAGTTTCTTGGAATTTTATTATATCTTACGTTGTGATTAGATTCAATGATATATTGGATGATTAGTGCAAATTAATAAGAATAATTTTCATTAGAAGGAAGTATCTAACTGGATAAAAGCATTAACATCATTGCATCTAAAGTTTAATGGGTTTCACTAACCCAACTTTGCATATCAAAGTTCTATTTTTTTTTTCTTCACCACGGGCATATACAACAATGGCTTTGCTTGCCTAATTGAGGATCATTCATGTATGGAAAACAACATATAATACAAAATTGATAAAACTTACCAATGCTTCCCAATTCTTAGCCACAAAGACATACTTGCTAGTATTGTCATGCTTTTTCGCAGACATGAAATCCCCTCACAAGTCAAAAAGTTAATACCGCATATTCAGGGAACAGAACTTGCATATTATAATGAATTCGCTCTCTGGGTAACTAAGGTTTACTCTTTATTTTAAGCAAATTTTGACCAAGGTTATACTTGCAAACTTATTGTGGGTGAAAGGTGTTACACTTAAGGAACAATACAAGGGACCATTGGCAAATAGAATATTAGAACTCCTAGTCTACATCTTTCTAGGATAGAGCTTATTCACAGAGTTGGGAATCATGGTGTTAGTGTTAGTGTATGCCCTAGGAACCAATCATGTCGTCGGTTCCAAGGTATTATGTTTTGTATATATATATGTTAATGTGTATATTTTGTATATACATTTTTATTTTATTAATAGAAGAAAATGTTCTTATTTCACATGTGGTTTATTGCTTCATTTATATATATGTATTACATGTGAAATGTCCGGGTGATACAAATCTTTAAAAGATCAAAATCATCAAAGTATTCCCTACATAGGTAATATTAATTGGGCAATAATATTACATAGTAGGCATGCTAAATGCCTCTGTTAAATATCATGTGATGGTATTAGTGTGGGTCATTATAAAAGTTATATCACTAGGGCATTAGCATGGATAAGCAGTTAGTGAACTGTTTATCGGCTAAAGCTTGAAGAATTTCCAACGGGCTGGCATATTCAGGCCTAATACATTGTTGTATTCCTGCGAATACTTCTCTTTCTAACCACACAATTAAGAGTACACCTATTGTGATTCCCAATACATGCGTGAAAATAGGAACAAGCATCCATATGATCCCATAGACCTCTTTTAAGGATTCCAATCTGGAAAAAGAATTGATATCTTGTACTTCTGTTGTATCAATTAGCATTTCAACGATCAACTTCTCCCATAATGATATCTATACTACCTAGTATCGTCATAATATAAGCCAATTTCATTCTTTTAACTAATTGCGGAAGAATTTGCAAATTGATAAAACCGGGTGGGCAATTTTTCCATCTCCAAGGAAAACCACTTTGATCTCCTATCAGAAAAATTCCCAATTCTCCTTTTGGGGCTTCGACTCTCACATAAATTTCTTGTTTCGGCAATTCAAAAGTATAATGAATAGATCTTCAAAATCAGTCCATTCTAGGTTGTTTTCTCTATCAAAGCATCAGTTTTCTAAATTCTCATAAGGGCCCCCCCGGAATTCCTTCCAAAGCTTGTTGAGTAATTTTTATGGATTCCCACATTTTACCCATTCGGACTAAATAACTGGCTAATGAATCCCCTTCTTTTTGCCACTGTACCTCCCAATCAAATTCGTCCTCACCCACAACTGGCCAAAAAGGGAAGGACCCTTCCATTTGGAGGTAGAAAAATCATGATCGGGATGGCGAACCCAAAGCTATAGAACTTGGGTGTGGGTCTTTTGTCGAAATGGAGTAGCCTTACTTTTTCTTTTCTTTTTTATTTATTCATGGTTTTTTTAACTACAGTATGCCCGTCCCAATTGACATATATATATATATTTTTTTTTTACGCCTCGTAACTCTTCCTCGACCAAGCTTGGGTAGAATAGCAGAGCAAATATTAGTAACATAGCAAAAATGTGTTCCTCGTCATTAATATGTTTGCTCGTAGTAATTGTGGCCTCTCGAAAGAATCGATGACTGCATCTTTGATGCACTTGCTAGTACTAGTACATCTAAGAATTCTTAATTGGCTAATTGTAAATAGCCCCAAGACTATGGAACAAAGGATTATCTCGGACCTACACCGAGGTATTGAAGGTGATTCTCAAATATCGCAGAATAGAATGTGATATGATGAGGTAGAATGCAATAGAAACAAAGACACAAGGAACGGGTTACCTACTTTTAACGATCAAAGCGAACCCTTTCATTCTGACATTTTGAATTCTTTAATTCGGAATGAATCAAATCTCCCCAAGTAGGATTCGAACCTACGACCAGTCAGTTAACAGCCGACCGCTCTACCACTAAGCTACTGAGGAACAACGGGAGATTCTATCTCATAGAGTTCAATTCTCATTCTCAACCCATGACCCATATGAACTCGAAGTTTCCTTCATACCTCCTGGAACTTTTCAGGTCGATGGATCTTCTCAATTGGAAGATCCCCTATATGGATAATACACATTCTAGTTGACTGAGACTAATTCAAATTCGTTTGTTCCAAAAGAAAGATATCCACCGGGCAACTTGCCCTATTTAGATATTCACAACCAAGAAGAAGAAGTACTGGATTCTCTTTTGGATAGGTCCTGAAAGGAGAAAGAAGGTTGGAATGCCAACATGTGTTATTATTGAATTCACTCGACTCGATAATACCAATTTTGGGAACGTCCAGTGCCAAAGTCACTGAACGGGTAAGTCGCCAATCCCTAAAACGGACTATGTAATGTACTTTATCGGCTAGGTTATAGGCGGTCATTTTACCAGAGGATTCTATTGTATCAGTCGACTCTTGTGTGATTCCTGTTGAAGCATATACTCGGGGAGTGCTTAATTTAAAAGGGGAATCGGGTTTCGTAGCTCAAGCCACTTCTTTGGAACTCGAGGCTGAAGACAGTCTATCTGTCAATAGGGGGAAGGAAAAAAGTACCTACTAGCTTCCTTTGACCGGGGGGGATCATAAAAAAGTTAACCCCAAAAAGCTAATAAAGTTGATACTGATTCTCTTTTAAATTGCCCAGAACAGGGAAAGGGAACTAAATCGCTTAAGATCCCAAAGTTGCATATTTATCATCTTCTTCCACATCCGTAACCCTTAAAGCTTTTACTTTACTATAACAAGAACGAGTGGAAGTTCTCGCTCCGTACCCTCTACTGTAACGAGTTTAGTTAAAGGTCCATTAATCCAGTCTTTAAGGTAAAAAGTAGATTGAATAAATTACCTGCTACTCTCAACAAATACGGAAGCTGTGGTTAAAAGAACTGGAGCTAGTATAGGAGGAGTCTTGTCCTACGAAGGAGTGCAGGACGGATGATTTCAAAGTGGACTCCCCATTCATTAGATAGAGAAGATCACCAAGATTTCGTGATCCACTGCCGAACTTATTCCAATTAAATAAGAGACCTCGGATCGAATCGGTATTCGATCCGAGGTCTCTCATTAAATTGCTTATTCAATGAGCATTCTCAATATTATGCCTTGAAGAGGACTCGAACCTCCACGCTTTTTAGCACTAGAGTTTGAGTCTCGCGTGTCTACCATTTCACCACCAAGGCATCTTGAAAGTGAATCGTATTCCATGAAAATGATATCTATCTAGTGTGTTGTATGGAATATATGACAAAGGTGGAGTGTTGGAGTATTTCTATTGATCGGCCATGTCATATAGGCCCCAATCGGACATCCAATTGCTTTGATTTGAATTATCGGAGGATGCCATATATATATTAATATTATATCAAAAAGATGGACAATCAAACCGATTTCTCGATTCAATAGAATCCCAAAAGGGTGAATAGGGTCCCAAATAACGAGAGATATGTAAAAAGCAGGTCCAATTACGCCTATTCCTAATCCTAACTGGAATGTAACGATGTAGGGAGTTTCAGGAATATCCCCATTCATAGGTCTGAGATCCACATCTATGAATTGAAAGGTTCGAATGATCAACTCTGCAATCCGTTGTTAGAATCAATAGGTCTTCAAATCGTTCATTTGAAAAAATTGAAACCTTCTTATTGGATGATCATAATACTTCCCAAAAATCGAAATTTTTGATCAATGGAGGAAGAATATCACCATTTTTGTTCAATAAGATACCAAAGTGGATGATTGACTCATTCCATACCAGAAATAATTGCAGGAAATCTTTTGATAACACGGATTCTTATTTCTCAATGATATCCCATGATCAAGACAATTGGTCGAATCCTGTGAAACCATTTCATAGAAGTTCATTGACATCTTCTCTTTATAAAGCAAATCGACTTTGATTCTTGAATAATCCATACCGTTTCCACTTCTATTGTAACAAGAGATTCCATTTTTATGTGGAAAAGGCCCAAATCAATCATTTTGATTTTACGTACAGACAATTCTTAATATCTTGTTCATTCGCAACAAAATATTTTCTTTGTGCAACGGTAAAAAAAAACATGCAGTTTTGGAGAGAGAAACTATTTCACCAATCGAGTCACAAGTATCTAACATATTCATACCTAACGATTTTCCAAAAAATGGTGACGAAAGGTATAACATGTACAAATCTTTCCATTTTCCAATTCAATCCGATCTATTAGTTCATAGAGCTATTTACTCGATCGCAGCCATTTCTAGAACACCTCTAACAGAGGGACAAATAGTCAATTTTGAAAGAACTTATTGTCAACCTCTTTCCGATATGAATCTATCTAATCCAGAAGAGAAGAGCTTGCATCAGTATCTCAATTTCAATTCAAACATGGGTTTGATTCACACTCCATGTTCTGAGAAATATTTACCATCCAAAAAGCGGAAAAAATGGAGTCTTTGTCTAAAGAAATGCGTTGAGAAATGTCAGATGTATAGAACCTTTCAAAGAGACAGTGCTTTTTCAACTCTCTCAAAATGGAATCTATTCCAAACATATATGCCATGGTTCCTTACTTCGACAGGGTAAAAATATCTAAATTTGATATTTTAGATACTTTTTCAGACCCATTGTCGATACTAAGTAGCAATCAAAAATTTAAATCCATTTTTCATGATATTATGCATGGATCAGATATATCATGGCGAATTCTTCAGAAAAAATTGTGTCTTCCACAATGGAATCTGATAAGTGAGATTTCGAGTAAGTGTTTACATAATCTTCTTCTGTCCAAAGAAATGATTCATCAAAATAATAAGTCACCATCGATATCGACACATCTGAGATTGCCAAATGTTCAGGAGTTCCTTTATTCAATCCTTTTCATTCTTATTGTTGGATATCTCATTCGTACATATCTTCTCTTTGTTTCCCAAGCCTATAGTGAGTTACAGACCGAGTTTGAAAAGGTCAAATCTTTGATGATTCCATCATACATGATTGCCATTTATGATGAATCATATGGACATTTAAAATGTAGTAAATAATGCATCATAAGATCGTATAGTGTATTATTAATCTGCAGACCTGAGATATCACGGCTGGATTTTGCATAAATGCATATGGTTCATATGGTTTATAAACACAAGGCTAATCATGTCATGTGTTAATAAGCCGATTTGGCCATGTGTTGTTTATGTGTGAAGACAAGTGATAGTCAAGATAGGATCCGTTGACTTGGTATAGATTGATATCAAATTCCTTGACAAATTTCAAGATACATTGGAAAAGGGAAATCTCCGGCCGGGGTATATAAAATGTTACTTGAAAGGTTGTTTCATGGTGACATGTTCCATATGTGTTGATTGTCAATTTGATATAAAATTAAGATAAGGATTTTGACATACCATGAATCCATTCTTAATTGGGATTAGACAACGGAAGGATTTGATTACACAACACATATGATTATAAAAGGGCTCGTTGGAGTATATCTTCATTGTGACTTAAGGGTTATAGAGCATTGCTAGATGCCTACCATAATCGGTGAGAGTTTTGTTCATAAAGAGTTATGACATAACATAACATAATAGACTATGATATTGGGCCCATGGCTAGGCCACAATGAACTTAAGAGGTCACACATAAAAACTAAGGAGAATGGAGAAATGGCCAAAGAGAGTTGATTATCCAAGGTTGGTTAGCACCTACCAAGGGAAATAAAGTTATTTATATTATTATCATTGAATTAGATTTCATGGAGGGTCATATTAGTTATTATGAATAATTTAAGAGTTAAATTGCTAATTGGAATTAAATGGAATTCCAATTCATAATTAATCATTTTCTTTATATTAAATTGAATTTAACAATGGGTTGTAATTGTAAACATATAAACAATTTAAGGATTAAATTGTTATGTAAACAATTTAAGAGTTAAATTATTAATTGTGATTAAATGTTAATCCAATGTTATTATTTAAAGAAGTTTAATAACTTCATAATAATTATGGAATTATTTACAACTCCAAAAATAATTATAGAATTGTTTAAGGAAGTCCAAAACAATTATTGAATTGTTTACAAGCTTACATATATAAAGAAAAAGATATATCAATTTTAGAGAAGAGATCAAAATTTTCCAAGAACCCTAAATGTCTCTCTTGACCTAATTCTTCTTTTACCTTAGTGTGGATACTCTTTTGTTTAATTTCTCTTAAAATTAAAAGTCTCCAAGGTTGCTAAGGACTTAAGGGAACAAGCCATACCTTACTTGTTTTCAATTTGATTGAAATTTTTTGTAAAATACTAATATACATATTATAGTATCACATGCATCATTCTCCATGCATTCCAACTTTCAGTCAGGTCAAAATTTGCTTCTAATAGCGAGTAAACCTCAGTGAGAGAAGACACCTTGAAATCTGGTCGTGCATCCAACTTGGCAAAATTAGTGATGTTATACCTCCCTGTTTCATCAAGCAAGCATGTGAATACTCCTGCTCTTTTCCCACAAACAATCTGCAAAAATCCAGGTAATAGAATCAGGTCTATGTTTAGCAAAACACTCAATTATTCATAACTCCCTTAGTAAGTCAGAAGCATCGTAAATTTGTTAATAGAAAAAAAAATACATTAATAAAACTGGATTTCGAAGACTTATCTTTTCTCCCTATTTAATACTACTATGGAAGGCAATTCGGACACACTATATGGGCCAAAAATTGTATTGGGTCTGACGATGTCCAATAATGAAATAAACATATTACAGTCCAGTGCCTTAACCTAATTCTGATTGGGCCTACTCTTAAGTCCACCTTGTGAACTGACCACTCTATGAGTTGGGCTATCCTACAAGTTAAGCTAAATCAGGGTCCAGCCCATTAGCCCACAGTAGTCCAGTATAGGAATCAGAATCCTATTTACGTTCCACTTCAGTTAAGATCCTGAATCCTACTTGAAGTGGTAAACTTGATCTGAAAAAGGCAAGTGATAATACTTCTTTCCTAGTTAAAGCTCATATACCAAATAAGACTCAGAGTCCTACTAGGACTCCAACCTTTTGGGTTCGCTATATAAACAGGGGCAAACCCTTTCATTATTCATGTAGAAATAACCCATAACTCTTAAAGCTCTCAAAGTTCTTGCTTCCAAGAACCATCATATCTTCCACCCAAAAAGCTTAGTTCCGACTAACTTAACCACCGTAAAGCCAGACTCCGGCCACTTTGTGTTAGTATAGCCCTAACCTCATTATTTCGGTAAACCCTTCTCGATCTTAGTTGTCACTAAAATACCTTCAACCTCACTGACTTCAGCATAGGAGTGTCTACGACAGACACCACACTGGTGTCACCCGAGCCTTCACTCTTCATTTCTCTCTTTGTGTAGGTCCATCAGATTGTCAGTGGTTTGCTTCTCATAAGATCCATCCCTTCCGAATCAATCGTAGACTTTACCATATACACCAACTCATCTAAATGCATGACACAAACCATTGATAATTTTAAAAAGACAAAAAACAATTGAAGGACATTTTACTTTGATCACCAATAAACAAATGAAGGATATTGTTGATTGATTGTCCACATGAGCTTGTAGTAACAATTCTTCCCCGAGAGTAGAAGTTGATAACATAAACATTTGCCTATCTCATTACATGCTTTGGCGATGGAGAAAAGATATAAAAAACCCACCCTTGGGCAGCTCACTTGGTAGGACAAGCGTTGGGATGTGTGGTTAAAATTAAAATTGAAACATGTGTCTAAAAATCTAAAAGAAGCATTCTCATCGTATTAGAATTTGCTCAAGCAAAGTTCAGGTTCAGACATAAGCAATTGAATCATATAAATTGATAAAATTGAGATGTGAAAAATGTTTAAGCTTTATGTTGCATCCTTTCCTCCAAAGAATATATCTTGGAATTATGGTAGCTCATTTTTTTTTAGCTTACTATCTTTCTAAGTATTATCTCATAATATGAGTCTATGTATTACCAATAAAGTTATAATAGCAATAGAATATGTTGATGCGACAAATCGCATCAACTAGAGATACTCAACCAGCTCGAAAGGGGTTGAGCAAGATGTGAGCATAGCCATGAATGACCAGCAAGGTTGCTAAAGCAACGTATTAAAGTAAAGAACGCAAGGAATTTTATAGTGGTTTAGCGGTTATGAGAACTAAACCTACATCCATTGTTCTATTATTATTGCAGGGGTGTTACAAGGTGCAGTGAATTTCAATGAGGTTATAGAGGAGGTGAGATCGCGAGCGTGAAATCAATCTACTCTTTAACTCTCTTTAGAAGATCAATTTATTTTCTCCTTGAGCTTTACTAATACTAGAAAAATCCGTTGAAACGGAGGCCAAGACTCCCTTTATACTCGTTCCATCTGATAGTGGGTGAGAGGGTATTACGAGGTTCCTTGCACGCATAATCCCCCTAATCAAAATCTGGATTAGTAATCCCATGCTTGTTGTAGGCCAGGCCAGGCCAGGCCATGCTAATGGCTACTTACAACGTACTTATGGTAGTAATCTCCTTATAAAAGAAGTTATACACCAAGAAGATGACATGTGGGAAGATCTTGGGCATTAGGCTACTATGTACTTTAGAGACACGTGGCATTAATTAGACCACTTAGGAATCAAGCATAAATTAACCCCCTAATTTTTGAAGGGCGTATCAGGTTTTAAAAACTCCTACTCTGATGACCGTATGCGTCAAATGGAGCACGGGTCTTCATGCTCGCCATTCTCACGAGCTATAATGCCTTGGTCCACTACTCTGTGTCCATGCAAAGAGTCACGTTTGGCGCCCTTTGTTTCCTTCCCGATGAGTCATATTAGTCATCCTTTTGTCTGATTTTCCATAATGCCATTAATGGTGGTGTGTTAGTCTCTTTTTTCCATATGTACGGGTGTGTTGGAAATAGCGGTAGCTAAGAGAAATGAAATGGTGCCCGTACTCCTTATCTAGTCATTGGGAAATGGCAATAATGATGGCAATGAATAGTTAGTCTTCGTATTCACCCATAAATACGATTGTTGTGGCAGAGTTTGCTACCATTGCCAATCGTGTTTTCTTCTTCTTCTTTGAAAAGAAAATTTCTGGTATGTCACTCTTATTTGGTTTTGCAACCACCATTTACGCTTCTTATGTTTTCCTAATTGTGGTTGCTTTCTTATGCATATGTCTTCTTTCAAAATTCTTTGCGCTCATGATGAGAGGAACAAGAGCAATCAAAAGGTGTATTTTCATCATGTTCCAAATTGTGGCATTGAGACTACAAAACTGTCGGGCCACCTTGGTCAGTCTAGCCCTCCAGTTGTGGCATTCAATTCGCAGGAGAAGCTACACTTTTAGAGCGGCTTCGGAGGGTAGAGTGCGAGTTGTTGCAGTCGAAGGACGTTGCTATTGTAGTGCACGCCAACCATCAAAGGGAAATGGATAGTTTGCATAGCGTTCTTCACAACACTCATCGGCGCATGAAGTTCCTTTGGGAGGAACTTATCGAGGTGCATGCGAAAAATGTGAGGCTGAGTCGGCTTGTCGCGACGCTTCGGGATGTAGAGTCTTGAGACTCTGTTTCTTCTCACGAGGATTAGTGTTCACCTAGAAAGCAGTTACTCGTACTTCCCCTTTAGACAAGGTTTAGTATCTACCTAGATGTTGTTTGGTATGTTCATGGCTATGAGAATTTGATCAATTGCTTGGCTGTAGTCCTCCTCAAACGGGAATTGATACGTTCCTTTTTGAGGAGGCTTTTCCGACGAGCTGGGTAGACATGGGGTTGTCTTTTTCCTTTCCTTTCCCTTCTTTTTTGCCTCCTTTCTTGTCTCTTTGGATCCTGGAAGAGTCTTGACAGGATCCTGCGTCTTATTCAGAACCTTGAGAGTTTTATGCAGCGTGTAGCTCCGTGGGAATGTCTTGTGGAGCCTCTGCCAAGCTACTCCCGCTCTTTCCTTTGGGTGTACTTCTAATAAGTTTCTTGGAGGGTAATGTGCTTACTTCGGCATCCTAGTGGGTCTAGCTGGTTGCTCTCTTCTTGGGAATTTTCGCAGGGGATCTCTCTTGTCGAGCTACAACACGTCCAAAGGCTTTGGGATATTCTCTTCGTCGAGCTGCAACGCACATGGAGGCCTTGGTGATTGTTGTAAATTTTGAGGGTGTGAGGGTGAATCTGTAGTTTGTAAATATTTTTGTAACTTGTTCTAATGCTTACATTCTTTTCTTTATGTTAACTATATTGTAAGCATTGGCCTAGTGGCCCCTATTTTTATACATATATGTGTATTTTATCGATCGCTTTTGTGCGACCTCCATATTTTCGCGTATCTTGTATGTGTTATTCTGAACATCATCTTTTATTCAAACTTGTTGATTGCTTCATTATCTTGCTAAATGTTCGCGTTTTTATCCTATCTAGGTTGCTTAATACCCGCATGCCATGACGTCCTATCCAAGTCGCTTAATACCCACATGCCAACATCGTCTTTTATTCGAACTTGTTGATCACTTCATTATCTTGCTAAATGTTTGCGTTTTTATCCTATCCAGGTCGCTTAATACCCACTTGCCATTACGTCTCATGATTATTAACCCCCAAGTTTTTGGAGGGTGTATCAGTCTTTGAAAACTTAGTCACTATAAATGGTGCAGTATTGATGACTAATGCATGATTTCACAAACATGCATAATTAGCAACTGTACTAGTCGCAAAAAGTAATAATATGATGAGCAGAGTATTGTTCCCACGAGGATTGAGTGCTAAGTACCGATTTTCCTAATTCTATAACTAATTGAAAACACAAAAATATTGGATTTGCAGGAGCTAACAAAAACTAAATTAAAACAAAATGGAATAGACAACTAAATTTAACACAACAAAAGCAATTCAACAACGAATTTCAATTCACTAAGAGAGGTTAGGGTTTTGATTTCACCAAGTTACTCCAATTCTATACATAGCTCCTATTATTCTCAAATTCACATGCAAGGATTACAATCGGACTCCCTAGGTTGTAAAATACACCTTCTCAGGCTATATTTCCCTACTTATCCCCATTAAACTTCTGTACCCAACAAAATGAAATTCAATAGTTCAAAGTCCCTTATGCAAGTGGAATCCTATCAAGATTTCATAGATCGCATTTATCTATCTCTAATTTTCGCTCAATCTATGGTGTTAATCTCAAGAAGCTAACACATGAATCACTTCTCAGTCTCATCATGCTCAACACTTATTTGAATAAAAAACCTAACATTCAAATGCATTAAGAACAAAGATAAACACTTAATCCAAGCAATAGAATCCAAAAACTACAAGATCTTATAGATTAAATCATTGTAAACTAAGATCCATCAAAACCCTAGCCCAAAAACGAGTTAGTTCATGTTCAAAATGAAAATAAATAGCAAATACATAAAGAAATCAGAGTTGAACATAATATCAAAGAAAAAGAAAGCAATCTTCTCTAATTTGGAGTACAAATCTTCAAAAACTCTTCTTCTTCTCTAAAATCCTTTACAAATGATGAACTCCTTCAAAAAATGACTAACTTTTCTTTAAATAGTAGCCAAGAACCCAAGGACGAACTACCCTAAGCTAAAACGCCCCATTTAATAAAAACAAAAAATTGTAGTTTTCGCCACGGCGAAGTTGAACAAAATTGTGACTTAAGGATTCCATGGAGTGCTTTGCCACGGTGAAGTAAAAACCTTGTCACGGCGAAGTTCTGTCTTTGAGGCCTGAATTTACGAAACTGCTATCCGCTTGTCTTTTCACTTTAATCTTCACTCTTCTTGGTTTCCTGTCAGATCAAGCTTCAAGGGTGCTTCTAATCAACCTCAGAACTTCTCCAATCTTCTCAACAATGATCAAAACTAGGTCAATGAGCTTAATTTTGCGCTGTTTCACTCCAAAACATGATTTAGGCCTAAAACATAAAATAAACCAAATTAGATAACAATTAGGCCAGAATCCAATGAGAAGTATTAAAAATCCTATTAAAATCATAAGAAAAACAATATAATTTTTAGAATTATCAATGACTGGTTCGACTGTTCATTGGGCATGAATTGTGAGTTGTCACATCATTACTATTTAACACCTTGTCAAATCAAGGGTTGCGTCGCTTGGAATTTGGGAGTTGACGGCGCCCTGGGTAGAGGTGTGTCGCCCTCATTTGAGTCATTATGGAGTGTTAGGAGTTAAATAGTTACCACGGCGAGTTGTCAACGAGTTGTTTCTATGTCGTGGGTGCGTATAAATATTGCCTATTGCATATACTTAGGTTATCTATAGTTTTTTCTTTCTTTTCATTTGTGTAGCATTGCCTTGAGAATTAGGGTTTTCGAACATTGTTTCGGGTGTAAATCATAGTAATAATAGCAAACCTGGGTGGCTGGAGCGAATACAGGAGTTTCAATGAACACTTGCTGATGAGAGCGGGCCTTTTCGACGTCCCGAAAGGAAGATGAAATCACCTCTACACCTAGGCCTTTTCGATGTCCTGGGTGGCTAGAGCGAATGCAAGAGTTTCAGCGAACACTTACTGATGAGACCGGGCCTTTTCGATGTCCCGGGAAGAAGATGAAATTACCTCTACACCCATGCAACGTGATGTTGAGCAAGATGCAGCAGCAGTGGGGGGCAATATAGGAAGTGGCAGTCACAAGATTTTGGCGCCATATGTTGATAGGTGAATGAGAAACAACAAGGAATGGATGCGCTCTGCTACGCTCGTGACCGGTGGCTTCGTCATCCATTCATGTTGTTGTGGGATCGAGTACCCTGAAGGAAGCAATGGCGTCCTTCCCAGAGAACCTACGTGAACAAATGAGAGCCTTGATGGATTGTTACACATTAGCAAAATGGGAGGCGAACAAGCTTCTTAGCAAGGCTAATTTGCTAAAAAAAGTAGCTACTAACTAGCGCGGGTATGCGGTGTTGTTTGTATTTGTATTTGTTTTTGCTATTGGCATCATTGTTTAACATTTCATTGATGCAATTATTTTCGTCGTTGATGCTACTGTTCCAAAAAGCATATGACAACTTTGTGAGGTTGAGTGAAAACTCAGAGAGTCTCTGATTGGCCGAGGTGAGGCTAGCTGAATTGAAAAGGTCGGCAAACATTGCCCATGTTGTGCAGGAGGAGGAGGTGGCACTATATTGTCGCCTCATCATGGACAAGGATTGGGTGGTGGCCAAGTTGCGGTTAGAGAGAGCAGTTCTTCAGGAGCAAGCGCGCAGGGATCGATAGACCATTGCTACCATTTGGTAGCAGTGAGATAGGGTGTGGCGGAAAGTTAAAGCATTTGGGGTGCGAAATCGCAGGGGTCATCGGTTCTGAGCGAGGGCTAGGGCCGTCTATACATGTTTTAATGGCGAAGAATCACCTTCTCTCTCTCTCTCTCTCTCTCTCTCTATATATATATATATATTGTTTTTTTTTTTTTTTACACAATGTACATGTTGATAAACTATCTAGAATAATAGTTGATTTTTTTTGCGATCTCTCTTTTGTTTTTCTGCTATTCCCTCCACTTTTCGTTTGGGCTAACCCGCCCTAGGTGGTTGTATGGCTTGGGAGGGAGTAGGGGTAGAAACGTATTTGTCTCGCTTGGGGATTTTAATTTGTATTGAATGCGTGTGTCAGTCGTACGGCAGTGTCATCTGATCAAGCAGTGTATGATGCTTAGTTTTTTTCTCTTTGGGAGTACACTAGCCTAACTGATGGAGTGCACGTGGCATAGAGGCAACGATCTGGACCTCTTCCCATTTATGGTGCATTCCTTATAAATACGCTCCAAAGCCTCGACTCCTCGCTTCTTTAAGAATTATCAAAGCGGCTATTACGCAACTTTTTAGGCGTTTATTTTGTCTCAGCATTTCTTCGTATATCGAAGGGTCATTGCACTTTTGTTGGTAAGTTTTGTCTACTTTTTCTTTGCATGTAGGTTTGTTCAAGGTTTTGTGTGGCTAGGGTTTATAGGATTTGTGCTATTTGCTTTGTTTTTGGGTTGGGTTGATAAGGTTGGTCAGCGTTTCATGTCGAGAAACTTTCAAGCACTTGCCCTAAGGGCAAGTGCAAGCGCATTAGCTCAGGCTGAACGTGGGTTGTGACACTTGTCCTCATGTGTTTCAGGTATCTGACAGCAGACCCGTGGAATGGCTGGCTATAGCAACTAACATGTGACTGTGTCTTCTGATGACTGAATAGATTTGTCCATGAGGAGTCATTTGAGTGTGGCTAGATTTGATCCTTTGAGGGTGCAAGATGTTGCTCAATCGAAGACGTTCCCCAGTTGGCAACAATGAGATCGAGGGGAAACCTCTCTATCGCTTTTCCCATAGATGAACTGAGACGGATTCATCGGGATTATGGTTTTGCTTGCACTATGTGCACGATGGGTACTCTTCGTCCTGAAAGTCCGCCAAAGGGCTATGTCACTATTTCAGAGAAACTTTTGAGGTGTGGGGTATCGATTCCTCAACATCGTTTTATTGAGATGGTGATGAAGTGGTTTCAGATTGCTCTATTGCAACTTACAACCAATTCATATTTACATATGATTGGCATGTATATCGCTTTTCGAAAGGCTGGGTTTGGCTAGCTATCTATTGATGAGCTTGTGTATATATATAGTTTACAGAAAATTAAGGAGGGTTGGTCGTATTACCTGTGTAAGACCAAATGTACTAGTGTAGGGTTGATTGGGATACCGAACAAGATCCTGGAATGGGATCCTGACTATTTTCTTTGCCCGATTGATGGGGACATGTCATTGGAGGATGGGGGTAAGATGCCTTCGAGAATTTTGGTTTTGAAAGAACTACCAGATTGCTAATGCATTACTGTTTTTGCTCACAACTGATCGTGATCAGAGGAGATTGTCGATAGAGTCGCAAACACGTCTTGTGCACTTTAGCTCATTGTTGGATAAGAACCAAGATGTTAGTAAATTGATTACTCTCAAAAATTTAGTAAAGTTTGGATTTTGTCTCACATTGGTGAGCTTTCTCACTATTTTTGTCAAAGTCCCTCGGAGAAGTAAGGCTTTTCAATTTGCTTGCTCGCTTCCCTTTTTTTTTTTCTTTTGTCCTTATTGATTATCCTTTGCGGTTGCATGAATGTGGGCCAAAAGACCTGAGACTAGTGTTGCATCTGCTCGTTCAGTTTTGAGACAAACATCTACAAGGCTTTAGTAGACAGCGCAGGAATCTCACCAGCTTGTGTCTAGGAAAGAGCGATGCGAGATCAATTCGAAGAAAGTAGCAGGGGGAAGCACCCCTAATGTCACTGCGTCGCACCAGAAAAGGGGTGCCAAAACGACCAACGAGATGGCCTGTTGGTTATCATCATAGAAAAGGCGAGGGTGGATGAAGATCCATCCATCTTCTAGGTCCAAGATGAGTCGCAGACCACTTCATCGCAAGGTAAGGAGCAAGAGGACATTGGGGGAGTGTAGGTCATAGCCTGCATTGCTCTTGGGACTATGGTCCTCCATCAGGCCATAATTGATGAGATATAAGAGGAAAAATGGAAGTTGTCCTCCAGTGATAAACTCATGGATGTTGTGCGTAACATCATAAGGGTATATAAGAGGTTTTACTTTGCCATTTTTTCTTTTGTGTTGTCCGGGCTACCCTAACTTATGTTTACTGGTGCAGGGTTCCAATACTTATGCAATGTTTCAGCAAGAAGCTAGCACGGGGCTTGGAGGTGCAGACAAAATCATGGCGGAGCTTGAGTGAGTTAAAAAAGCTGTGCGGGATTAGGCTCGCCAGATGGAAGAAGAGCTTAACATGGCCAAGGTCGAGACGGTCAAATAAAGGGAGGCCTTTGAAGCATTGTTTTCATCGTCGGACCATGAGATCAGGGAGCTTCGGGAAGTGTTGGCAAGTAAGGAAAGGATCAAACAGTGACAGGCTATTTGCCAGTGTATGAAGTCAGGCAAGTAGTAAAGCTTGAGTAAACGAGTGTTGAATCCCAAGAGAACTACCTACCAAGTACCAAACTAGTCTATTTTATTGCTATTTGATGAAACCGAATTTCAAGAATCAATTAATGAAAAAATAAAACAAACTAAAAAGTACACAAAAGCATAGTTGTATTAATACTTTGGTAAAAAGATCAATAAAACTAAACCTAGGGCACAGATTTCACACCAATTTAATCCTATGTATTAACAATTATTGCTAACCTAATTAAGCTTATCCTCCTATGTATTAACAATTATTACTAACCTAATTAAGCTTATCCTAAAGGCCAAACTCCCTAATATTTCACTAACTTTCTCTCGAACAATTAGCGAATTAACCCTTAGGCAACAACCCAAAATATCTCTAAAGTGGATTTAGAAGCCAAGAGATCATTAAGTTCTATGGAATTTACCAGAGCCTTACAGATCACAGTAACCTATCTCTAGCGTTAACTCAATCTATGGTTCTATTACCTTAGACTAATCAAGTTTCATCTCTCAATCTCAACCCAACCCATAAAATCATTCAACTCTTGGGCGCTTAAGAATTGAAAGCATTACGCACAATAATAAAACTTAGAATTAATGCTCAATTAAAATTAACAACAATAAAGTTAACACATATTCATAAATTGGGCTACATCTTTAGCCTTAGAAAAGAAATTTAGTTCATAATTGCAGTAATAAAAACAACCATTGTATTAACAAAGATGAGTTCAAGAAATAAAAATAAAAAAACTTCTCTAATTGGTGAGCAAAAACTACAAGAATTTTGATCTCCAAAATAGTAGCCACTCTTTCTCCTTCTCTAACCTCCCTAAAAACTAAATAAAGACCCTTGTTTATAGTGCTAGGGTTTGGAGGTTAATTAGGAAAGAATTAATGCCTTAAACCATTTAGATTCGGACTAGGAAAATACAATAACCCAAACAGGCCCGTGATCCATTGCCGCAGCGATAGAAACTATCGTTGTGGTGATCGTTCTTTCTGTCCCACGAGTTTAGAATATTCATCATCTGGCAAAGTCACACAAACTTTGTAGATATCTGAATAATCTTTCCAACACCACAAGAATCATCAAATTCTGATTTATACAGCTCAAGTTATAATAAAAACATCAAAGCATGCTCATCTTGACAAATTTCCAAGTTTTACGTCTCATCTTCAATGGGCTGTGAAAAAAAAAAACCGAAAACCGGTCTGAAAAATCGGTTTTCTAAAGTAACCGGTTCGGTTTCATTTCTTGAAATCGACTAAACCGAAAAACCAGTTTGGTTAACAGTTTTAGGGTAATTTCAAACCGGTTAACCAAAACCGGTTTTACCCTAAAAATCCTAAATCTAAAACCCTAAGTTTCGTATTTTCCATTCTCTCTTTTATTTGTTTCTTTTTCTTTTACTTTTCATATTCTGCTGATTGCAACCTAAAACCCAATCTATGGCAGAACATCACATTCTCCTCCTTTTCTTTTCCCTTCTTTTCTATTTCTATTTCTCTTTCTTCTTATCTTTTCTCTTTTCTCTTTCTTTCCTTCTTTTTCTTGTTTCTTCTCCCTTCTCTTTTTCTTTTCTCTTCTTTTCCATCTCCATGATGTGATGGCTATAGTCACCCCTTCAAATCCCTTCAAATCCCGATTAATAACTCATCCTTTCAGATCTCGGTTAATAACTCACCCTTTTAGATCCAGCCATAATTTACAAGTCAAAATTGTTGAAAAGATGAGTTGAGAAAGAAAGAAGGAAAAGAGAAAGGAAACAAAGAACAGAAAAAGATGAAAGGAGAAGAGAGAGGGAGGAGGGAAAAGAGAAGAAAAAAAAAAAAAAGATGGCAGCCTCTCTTTCTTGCTACAATTCTTTTCTTCTTTGGATTTGTGATTATAGATTTTCTATTTTTCTTTTGGATTTTCGGAAGATAGAGGATTTGACAAAAAAAATTTCAAAAACTATTTTGGCTTTGTTGGATGAAATTAATAAAGAAAAAAAATTAAAATTTGTTATTTAAAAACTGGTTAACCGGTAGCCGAATCGATAACCGATTCAAGAGATAATCTAGTTCGGTTTTGGTTTGGTTTTGGTTTGGATTATCCCTTGAACCGAAAAATTGGTTAGGTTCGAAAACTGGGTAATCTAGTTCGGTTAACTGAATTTCCACACCCTTATTCAACGCGTCACAACTTTCTCGTTTTAACTCCAATTCTTGCACGTTTGTTCCTACTTGTCACAAATTCCATCGACATCATTCTTCTTCATTCAAATATCATTTTTAACCTAAAAATACTCAAAATACACCTCGTGATCCCATAAAAGGTATTTATGAAATAATTAACTCAAATTTCACATTAAAAATACATTCTTCTACAAATAATCCAATTGAATCACTAACAAAATATGTATTTTCAAGCTCTTATCAAACAAGAAAGAGACTCGATGAAGCTTCAAGTGCTAGAATTACGGTCAACATTGTAGGCCCTTGAGTCTGGAAACAAGGTGTCCAAAGTTGGGGTCACCACCCTTGAGGAAGAGATAGCCTCTTGGAATAGGCCATTTCCCAGGAAAAGCATAAGGATGAAGTTAACGCTTGGAATACTTCGTTATATCGATTAAGGGAGACTTGGAAGCATGCTCCAGATATGAACTTCTCCTATCTTCCTGAACATTTTTGAGTGGAAGTGGGGAAGTTTAGGGTAGGAAATTTTTACCCAATTCTTGACGAGGAACCTAAATCTCTAGTCGATGCTACTGCCATTGGTGAGCTGGGAGATGAAGGTGTCAGTTCCGATGGCAAAGATTTGGCCGAAGATGTTCAGTGGATGACACTGCTCCACCCTCGGCTTCGGCTGCTTAAGTCGAAGATGTTCAGCGGATGACACAACTCCACCCTCGGCTCCGGCTACTTAAGCATTTTATTTTTCTCCCTCTATTGTTGCTTTTTTTTCTTTTTTTTTTTAGTAATTGTGGACAAGACGCCATCGATGATAATGTATTGTCACCTTTTTGTTTACATAACTTTGGGTGTTTATGTGGACTTAGCTTCTGCCTTCTGCTTGACCTTGTTGCGATGCAACTTAAGGGTTCATTTATTGAGCATGTCGCGATGCGAGTTGAGGGTTTGCAAATTCTAGGCGGTAGTTGAACAAAATTCCTCGCGACATACTTTGATTCATTTCAGGTTTCGCGATGCAAGTATGTTTCAAAAGCTTGTACAAAAACAATTATGAGAGGGCTATTGGAAATATTTCCTAAGATGCTCTGCATTCCATGCTTGGAGGATTCTTGCTACGTCCAGTGATTCTAAGTGGAAAGATCCTGGTCCAATCTTCTTGAATATTCGGTACAAACCTTCCCAGATCCTTTGAACATAGGATGGTTTTTCTGAGGACGAGGTTGCCAACATGGAAATCTCGACTTTTGACTTTCAAATCAAAATATTTCTTTGCTTGCTGTTGATACAAGGTTACTCGTAGCTGCAACTTGTCGTAATGTTCTTCGATTAGGTCTAGCCTTAGCTGTAGTAGCTCTTTGTTTACGTCCTTATCATATACCTCTCACTGGAACGAACTAACCCCTATTTCAACGAGGGCCATGGCTTCGTGCCCGTAGACCATTGAGAACAGAGTTTCCCCAGTGGAAGTTCTTGTAGTCGTCCTATATGACCAAAGTGTTTCTAGGAGCTCATGGCCTAACTTCCCTTTAATTCGTCAAGCTTGGTCTTTAAAGTGTGCTTGATAACTTTGTTGATGTCTTCAACTTGTCCATTCGCTTGGGGTTGATAAACTGCAGAGAAGCTTTTCTTAATTCTGAGCTCATCACAAAATGCTTTGAACTTTTCGTTATTGAACTATTTTCTGTTATCTGTAATGATGGTGTGTGGGATGCCGAATCAACAGATGATGATTTTATAGGTAATATCCTTAAGTCTTTTGGCGGTTATGGTTGTTAGTGGCTCCGCTTCTGCCCATTTGGTAAAGTAATTGATGCCACAATGGCGAATTTTACCTCTCATTTTCCTTGAGGTAGGGAGTCGATGAGGTCGATCCCCCATACGGCAAATGGCCATGGGCTAGAAAGCATGGTTAACTCCTATGGCAAGGCCAGTCGGGTGTTCGAGAATTGTTGGCATTTATCGCATTGTCGGGCGAGGTCGATGGCATCTTCATACACTGTTGGCCAATAGTATCCTCTACGGAGCACCTTGTATGCCAAGGATCGCCCTCCCGTGAGGTTCTCGTAGATTCTTCATGGATTTCCCTTAGGAAATATTCTGCTTATTCGCTATCTATGCATCCCAAGAGCGATGTATGATAGTCGCGCTTGTATAATTTTTTGCCAATCAGGGTATATCGAGTGGATTTTGCGCGAAGGGATCTAGCTTTTGCTTTGTTGGCGGGTACGATTCCTTCTTCTAAATAGGTTATGATGGGGTCCATCCACGTTGGTTGTTGGTCGATTGCCATCGATGTTGGCCCAACCTTGACAATGCTAGATTTGGACAAAAGTTTTACGAGGATGGAACCTAGGGCCTCGCTGCTCATGGCGGAAGCTAGGTGAGCCAATGCGTCGGTGATAGAATTTTGCTCTTGAGGGATCCTACGGATAACAAAAGACTAGAAGGATTCTAGTTTTGATTTTACCTTTTTCGAGTAAAGGGTCATTTTCTCTTCTGTTACCTAGTATTCGCCGGTGAGATAGTTAACACAAGCCGTGAGTCACTAAAGATGTTGATTGCTTCTATGCCAACTCTTTTGGCTAAGTGGATTCCGGCAAGCATAGCCTCATATTCTGCTTCATTGTTGGATACACTGAACCTGAAGCTTACTACGGCTCGAATTTGTTCTTCTTCTTGGTTTTCAAGCAATAGTTTGGCACCCACCCCCTTCTCGTTTGATGAGCCATCTACGTATACATTTCATGTCAACATTCTCATTAACTCCTAGTTGGGTCATCGTTGTTGTGATCACTAGCTTCTAATGGTGTTGATTTTTCTTCGAGCTGATATGAGAGTTCTAAAATGAAATCTACTCGGGCCTAACCTTTGATAGCTGGCTGTGAGACATAATGGAGAACAAATTGGCTAAGCTCCATCACCTATTGAATTTATTTGTCATGAAGCATCTGACTTCTACAGGATCTTGCCAAGAAGGTAATTTGTTAAAACATTAATGTGTGTACCTAAAAATACGATCGTAGCTTTCTTGATGTGGTAAGCAGGGCAAGAGCCAGTTTTTCCCTCTCAAGATACCGTGTTTCGGCGTCAAGCAGATGCTTGCCTATATGGTAAATCGACCATTGGACTTTCTCTTCCTCACGAAGTAAAGTTGCGCTAATCGCGTGAACTGACATGGATAAGAACAAGAGAAGGGTTTCTCCTACGATAAGCTTCGATAGTAAGGGAGGTTGGTTGAGAAGTCTCTTTAGTTCCTGAAAGGTGTGCTCGCATTTTAGGGTCCATTTGAACTTCTTGTTCTGCTTCAGGATTTCAAAGAAAGGTAGGCATATGTCTGTCGATTAAGAGACAAATCAGCTCAAGGTTGTTATTCGCCCAATCAGGCTCTACACTTGCTTAGGCTTCTTTGGGCTTTTCATACTTAGTAACGTCTGGATTTTCTCGGGGTTTGCTTCCACTCCTTATTGATTCACTACTTCCACTCCTCGTTGATTCACTAGCATGCCATCGACATATACCTCCATCATTTTCTCGATTAATTCCACGAACATTTTATTGACGAGGCACTGGTAGGTTGCTCTGGCGCTTTTTAGGCCGAATGGTATAACTTTATAGCAATAAATCCCCTGGTTGGTGATGAAGAAAGTGTTTTCCTCATTGGGTGTATGCATCAGGATCTGGTTGTATCTAGAATATGCATCCATAAAGCTAGGGTATTTTACTTCACGAATGAAACCGTTGCTGAGAAGTTTGTTTACCTCTTCCTTTAATGCTTTTGACCGTTCGGCATCCATCGGCCTTCTCTTTTGTCTTATTGGTTGCACTTCTGAGCTGATGTTTAGCTTGTGCCTTATGTCTTGGCACTGATGCCTATCATGTCGACGTGTACCCATGTGAAGATATCCAAATTTTTTTCTCAGAAATGCGATTAGTTGTTGCGATAACGCATCATCGAGGTTTTTTTCGATCTTGAGGACTCCGGTTGGGTCTTGCTCATTGACTGCAATCTCTCGTAAGTCTTCCATTGGACCAGTCGTCTGTTCTTCCTTGTGAATGCGGGGATCAGTCATATCCTCTAAGTCCTTTGGTGATAAAAAACTTTTGGTGATAGTCATCGTTGATGACTGTTTCTCCTTTCGTGCCACAGTGATCGTCTTGTTGTAGCATTCTCTTGAGTCGACCTGTGAACTTCTAATGATTTCGATCCTTACTACGATAGGGAATTTCATGGCTTGATAGGCGATGGAAGTGACAGATTTTAATTCTTTAAGTAGCGGCCTTCCCAATATGGCATTATATGTGGATGGCGCGTCAATTATTAATAAGTCAACCATTACCTACGTGGTGGGCTGCTCTTCGACCATGACAATGGGCAACGTTATTATTCCCCTTGGGATTATGTGATTGCCGATGAATCCGTAGAGCAGTGTTGATGAAGGCTTTAGGTCCCACTCCTTGAATCCTATCTGGTGGCAGGCTTCGAGATAGATGAGTTTGACAATGCTCCCACCATCAACCATCATTCGAAAGACATCGTTGTTGCCAATTTGTGCTTTGAGAACTAGCGCGTCACAATGGGGGTGTCTGACCATCATGGTTTCTTCCTCCGTGAAGCCGATTACCTGATCCCCTACCCTTAATCGCTTCAAAGGCTTGTTCTTGAGGCTTAGGACTCGCGGCACAGAGCTGGTTCATGCCTCATGAGTGTATGATAAGTGCTTGAAAATGCACTTATACTTAATGGTTTATTGGGAGTATTTGTGGGAAATTATGATTAATTTGCATGAATTAACTTAATTGTTTCATAAATGCACTTTTCAGGATCATGGGTATTTTTGTTGTGTTTTGCAGGAATAAAGCTTAAAAATAATATTTGGATGAGAGATGATGTTGGCAAGAGAATTTTTTATGACTGAAAACAAACGGATCGAGAATCGGAGTTGAATTGAAGAAGTTATGGCAATTTGAAGTTGAAGTAAAAATCCTGGAAAACGCTCCAATTTTTGAACATATGTCAGTGATTTGAAAATAACCTAAGCTGTAGATATCATATCGAGATGATTCTTGAACCGTTGGAAAGCTGATTTAAAGGGATACATTTCATATGTTCACCACTTTTCCCGATTCTATCATTATCATGCTCAAAAATTACCATCTCTGATGTGTTGAAGAATGATGCAAGGTTAGAAGAGGAATTGGACTATGCCGCAGCACACTTAGTACAGAATCAACCATGCCACAACACACTTAGTCTAGAATCAACCTTGCCGCAGCATAGTGCCACCGCACAATCACAATAGCTAGAAATCTTTCTTTTGTTTTTTACTAGGAAAATAGGGTTTAAGAGTCCTAAACTAAATAGAATTAAGGAAAACAAAACCCTAACCCTTTTTAGATATAAATAAAAGTCTTTTAGCATTATTTTTGGGTGGGATTCTTTAGAGGAGAATACAGAGAACAAAAATGCTCAATAATGTAGAGATTAAGAGAGATTGAAAGAGGCGTGAACATAAGAATTGGGGAAGACCATTATCAACTCCATTGTTCTACCCAAGATTTCCTAAGTTTTTCTTATCTTTTGTTGTTACTTTGTTATTCATTAATATGATTATGTTTTTATTCTTCTCCATGAGTAACTAATTCTTTTGTGATTGAGAATGATTTCAAAGCCCTAGACATATCTTGAAATTAATAAAATCTGCATCTAATTATCTTTTGACCCCTCTTGGTTATGTGATTATTTCTCTATGAATAGGTTTTAGATAGATTGTCCTAATTGTTTAAGTGTGCAATTAAATTGATAGGATTAATCTATTAATGCCAATTTAGGTTGTTTAGTACGGAATCGCTTTATTAACCTAAATAACTAGTGGTAAAGTGTATGTCTGCATACATGGGGGGTAACCACTCAAGATAACTAAACAGATCATTTAATAAATAGGAAATTGGGTTATAACCATGTCTAGTCCAACGACTCAGTAAGGGGAGATGGGACTTATCAACGTTTGGTATTTTCTGAGCTGATGTGATCAAGAGGGTAGAAAGTTAAAGAGTTTTTATTACATGTAACTCATGTCTAGTGGTGGCAAATAAACCTTCAATCTTGCTTCTCTTATTCATCTCCTTCGTGATTGTTTGCTTGTTTCACTTTGTTTAATTTTAGTTTGTTAGTTTTTGTTGACTTTTTATAATTCGTGACAAACCCCGTTAGAAGTAGCTAATTAATTAAGTTCACAAATCCTTTGCGGGAAAGACCCTTACTTGCTCTTTGCTATTACATGACTTTTCATTAGAATTTAGAGAGGTAAAATTAGGTGTTGCATTTACACACATCAGCGTATCGGGCTCGAGCTCGATTGGATTCTCCGGTAGGTTCCGATCTGCCATGAATACTTCGAACTTAAATAACAGTAAAGAGGTGAGGTGGTGACGATGGCTCGTACCACTTCTCGTGATCGTTTTTCTTCTCTTTGACATATTTATTTAGTTGGCCTCGCCTGATGAGTTCTTCCATGGCATCCTTTAGGGCTCGGCATTCGTTTGTGTCGTGGCCGACGCCTCGGTGGAATCGACAATACTAGTGAGCGTTCTTTCTCATTTTCAGATCTCCCTTCAGTCTCTCCAGCCTTAGTAGGCATCTTTCTTCATTGATACCGCATATATCTCTACGAGTGGAGCCACTAAGGGGTGTACCCGCTAAACCGAGTGCACTTTTCCCGCTCTCACCTATGCTCGGGGCGATGCTTCTTTGGGAAACCACACCCATCTCTACTTTCGCAGTCTCGCCTAAATCTCTTTTGGTCCCTCTGCTCTTCTCTACCTCACCGAGGAGATACTCAAGATGGCGCTTTGTAGTTCAAAGTGGCTATAGAGTTTTCTAGTCGCTGGTGCTTGGCGGCCATCTAGAAAGATTTGGCCAGGCTTACATTATCTTTGGCTTGCAAGTCTTTCCAGAGGTCAATTTGTGGTCGTATTACACCAATCATTAGCATTCAGATCGATTCCTCCAGCACGTCTATGTTAGGAATTGATCTACCCAACGCAGTGGAAAAACAAAAATTAAAAGGATGGATTGATTCCTTTTATGCCAAGATCCGAGTACAGATTACATAGTTAACATGTTAAATCAAAATTTTGCAGAAAATATAAACGATTCATTCAAGTACTAGAGACCTTACGCACGTTTGGAGGCTTTACTTTGTTTTTTATTTGGATTTGCTACCGATTCAAAGTAAAATCGAATGAACAATGATCCACACGAAGACAATTCGAGGAACCAAAGAGGCATTTGCTAGATTCTCTTTTGGCTTCAAGAATCAACTTGAATCAAAGAAAAACTTTTATTCAAGAGCAAGGCAAAACGTGCGAAAATGGAGAGAGGGCTGCCTCTTTTTCAATGAATGAGTTTTTAATAAAAGTTGAATTAATTTCTTCCAACACACATGCACTTATATAGTGCTTGTGCCAAAACGCTATTCCAATGAGGAATGGGCATGGGCTCTAACTCTTGTATCCAAACACCCTCTCTTTTGATATTTTATTTTAATTAATTATTATTGTAATTAAAATCAATTAATATATTTATAAAATATATTAACATTTAATTAACAATAATAATTCATTTAAATATATGTGTACATATATTTAAACATAATCTCAATAATTTAATTTTAACATTATATTAAATATAGGCAACAACCTCGGCAAATTTAATTGCATTATGAGATTACCAAAATACCATTTCATCCTAAAAGACAAAAATACCCCTTGCACAGACTGATTCTTAAATTATCTTCTATGTGTGTGACCTATAGGCTCCTCATCATATCGGCAGTGAGTAGTATCGTAATTAACACCAATTAATCGTCTCACTACACACATACCAAGATTGGCCCCTAGTAAGGCATCATAGTCGCCCGATAGATTCAGATTCAGCGAAATAGCTACCTGTCAACGATATGTTTACTGTGTAATCAAATCCTTTTATCATCTGTTATCTCATCGATACTAAGGTATATAAATAGTGTCAACCTCAGTTACTCTCGATATGTTTTTATTCAGTTACTAGATCAATGACCGGAATAATAAATTGGATTAAGCAATAACTCAATCCCACTGTGGCCATAGCTTTAGTGTCATTGTCATTTACTGAATTACGCAGTGAGATAACTTCTACTGTACTTGAGAGTGATGAATCCTCTGTCAATCCACCATAGTCTTGATACACTCCTCGATGTAGCCAATCACTACCGTATTGATAGCTCTAACTAGAACTGTGTTGAGCTAGTGTCAAACTACACCAATCGGTGCACAAGACACTCCGGTGATCTCAAGTCTAAGGATCACATGCCCCACCATTCGTTAGAGGATTTGTTTCATAGACATTGGGG
Organism: Pistacia vera; assembly: GCF_008641045.1. Taxonomy (NCBI): domain Eukaryota; kingdom Viridiplantae; phylum Streptophyta; class Magnoliopsida; order Sapindales; family Anacardiaceae; genus Pistacia; species Pistacia vera. The sequence continues at coordinate 226,264 of NW_022195094.1, read as the reverse complement.
TTACCATCTATATGGAATCCTCTGGTAGGTCAGTCTAGTGAACTTGCCTACAGAAGGCACCTATGTGTTGCACTAGGTTGTCGGCAAAAAACCTTGACAAGTGATGCCTTTCGACAGGGTTGTTCAACACTATGATAGCCTTACCGTATTATATGTGCCCTTGGTCAGAATAATACTAGGCCTACAGACATTTCTAGAATAGCCACCATATATGATCATAGGGTTCTCACTATAAAGATTTGAAATACTTGATACCCTCGTCACAGTTCTACCATCCTAAGTGTTAGTAAACGATCCAGTTACGCAGTGGAAAAAAAAATATTTAACAACAAGGATCGCTCCATAGAAGCAAGATCAGGGCACAAATTTACAGTTTATATCAAAATAAGAATCTACAGAAAATTAGTGTAGAGTTTAAGAAATCATACGCACGTTTGGAGGCTCCTCCAACTTTGTCTATGAACGTAATTTGCTACCGACCCAAGTGTAGGATCGAACCGATGTAGTCCACACGAAGATATTCGTGAGGAACTAAAGAGGGATTTGTCAGATCCTCTTTAGCCTTAAGAAACAAGAAAGAAAAATCAAAGAATACTTTGATTCTAAGCAAAAAGCAATCTAGCGTGGGAGAGTGTTTTGGGGCTGGAAAGTTTTCTTTCAATGAGTGAAATGAAAATAGCGAAAAATTATTTCTTCTCTCTCAATTAAACCTTTTCTTTTATAGTGCAAGTTTAATTGTTGTGGGTCTAGTTAGACTCTAGTCTGTAGAGACTTAATTCACACGATTGCAAAGTTTTCAAATTTTTTACCGATGAAAAAAACCCAAAAGGAATAAGGATAGGTCCCGCTACTTGAGACTTTCTCATATCTAATGAATTAAGAAGGGCAGACCTTGACCTAAAACATGAATATCAAAAAAAATTAATATCCATTTTATAAGTAAGGCATGACCTAACACTGCATATTTTTTAATAAAAGGTGAAAATGAAAATAGGGTGGACTTGTTTGATTGACGAACCATTCAAAAGAGAAAATTATGGAAACTTATCCTTGTGATAAACCTCGTTTTGGTTATTACGATATTATATTAGGATTTATTATTTTATTTTATTAAGTTCTTTACCATAAGATTTTGTTTTATTACATTACACAAACTACAATTTATGTATATCTATATTTTGAGAAATTATATTAAATGTTACCATTTTAGGGGTGGAGTTGAAAAGTAGTACTTTTTTGAAAGAAAAAAAATTCTCACAATGTAGCAAAATGACATTATACACTATTTTTACGAACGAAAATGCCCCTATTCACAAATTCTTAAACTTTAATCAGAACTCATCTTCAACCCTTAAAACCCATCTAACCATTCTCCATAATTACAATCCCTATCAAATCATAGGATATTTATATAGATATGTGGTTAATGTTGGTTGTTTGAGTTAATTTTTCAGAGAGGATGTTAATTAATTTTTCAGAGAGGATGTTAAAAATTGAAAATTTTGATTTTTTTTATGAAACCTATAGGACTGCTTATTGGAAGGCATTAGAGGGTATTGATGGTATTGGTCATTTTTTCAGTCCCAAGGTTGAAGATGATGAAAAGTGTCTGATAGGACTATAGGGGGTATATGTAATTTTCACATAGGGGTTTTTTGATACCCTCCAATGGCCTCCGCTAATTACAAATACCACCTATCTACATAAAATTAACATGTTTCTTACTCACATAATCGAACAAAAATCGGTGTATAGCTTTGGTTTTCAAATTCTTCAATGGAGGGAAGGATTAGTCTAACTTTGAAGAAGATGGGTGAACGGTTAGGGTTTATTTAAATATGAGGTTATTTTCATCCTTCATATTTGTGTAAAATATCGTTTTGCTATTTTGCGAGAGAGTTTTCAAAAAGTGCTACTTTTCAACTTTACCCCTAAAACATTGTCATTTAATATAATTTCTCATATATTCTTTTCTTACATCAAAATCTTTCTCTAAATTCTTCTCAAGTCTCATTATAGTATCTAGATTATGAAAAAACAAAATAAAGTCAATAGATCACATCATGATCTCTTTAGAATTCCAAAAAGAATTCTATTTTATATGTCCTTTCTTTCTCGTCACACTTGTTTTAAATTATTATCATTTTTTGTGTGTTTTTATATATAGTTAATTTTTAATGTCAACTAGAGAAATATAAATTTCAATACGTAATAAATTTAAGAAAATGCAATACTATAATGATTATAACTATTGAGATAACATTGCTTGAACTTAGGAAGTTGAATAAATCAATTAGTTTCTAGAATAATCAGGTCTGTTGAGATCTTTTAGGAGTAGTAATCTGTCAACTTTGTTATCTTCTGTTGAGTCCTTATAGGAAAACTGGTAAAATGTAATCCTATAAATTGGTGTTCATTCATTTCAATAATACATAACAAAAAGCAATTTTCTGTATTCACGTCTTCTCTATTTTATCTCTTTCGAATTTGTTACATGGTATCAAAGCCAGGTTTCAGCAGAGCGGAGTGAAGTTGAGACAGAAAGAAATTGGTGTCTTCATTGCAAACTCCAATTTGAAATGTCAATGTCTAGTGCAATTGTTCCAGAAATTCGCTTAGATAAGAACTATGAAAATTGGAAGGTTTGGCTTAAAAGTTACTTGCTGGGCCAAGGACTTTGGGACACTGTTGATGGGTCAGATGCTAACCTTGTTGGAGCTGGACTAAATGCATGCATGGAGAAAGAATAATGGGAAAGCTTTGCACGCAATTCAAATTTCATGTGGGTCAGACATGCTCACTCATATAAGGGAGATAGAATCAGCAAAAGATGCTTGGGACCGGCTTGCCTCAGTGCGTGCCCATGCAAGCGGAGCAAGAAAAGGATTCTTAAAGGCAGAACTACGAGCATGCAAACAAGGAACCTATACCATGTCTGAATATGCTCGTAAAGTGAAAGATGTTTGCGATCGATTGGAAGCCATAGGTGTTTGCAAAGACAACGACACTCGAGTTGCTATCATTTCAGAAAACTTAAGGCCTAAATTTGATGCAATGAGAGTGTTAGTTCAGAAGAATAAGCCAACAATGGAAGAAGCCGTTAGTCTTTTTCTTCAAGAGGAAGCATTGCTTGAACGACATAAGCTAGAATCAAACAATGAAGTGAAGGATATGTCAAATGAAGCCTTTTTCTCTACTGCTTGTGGGAGTTTTTGCAATAGAGGAAGGTCTCAAGGGAGAGGTTGATCACAGTATCAACAAAAGATCTTTCAACAAAGGCAATAGAAGGCCCACGTGTTACAATTGTGGAGGAATAGGTCATATATCCAAGGAGTGTTAGTATAATGAAAGCAACTATAATGTTGTAGATGATCATATTGACACAGTCTCAACGAAGGAACAAGATGATGGAGACAAGAAAGCAGACAACAATGAAGAGACCTTATGTGTTATAATGGATCAAGTGAACACTGCTAACAATCAATAGTTTATTGATTCGGCATGCTCAAATCATATGACCCCAAGGGAAGATATATTCATCTCTATAGAACCATTCACAGATGCATCTGGAGTCATTGCTGGAGCTAATACGCATCTAGAGATCAAAGGGAAGGGAGATATTGCATTACACAAATCTAATGAAGGCATTCAACATTTATCTAATATGTTGTATATCCCAAAATTGTGTAAAAATCTTATGTCTATAGGGCAACTAGTAGATCAAGGCTACAATGTTGTCTTCAATGAGAATGGTTGTGAGATTCTAAAAGAAGGAAATGGGACTCTTGTGGCAACAGGTAAGAAGGTTGGTCGACTATTTGCACTAACTATGTTGCACTTCTCTTCCACCAAGATGGATTCTAGTCCAAATGTTACTATACTGTGGCACAAAAGAATGGGACATTGCAATCTCCAGCGGTTGAAAGACATGTCCATGAAGAAGCTTGCAATTGGTATTCCAACCATTTGTTACACTGAAAAGCATATTTGTGATGCATGTGCTTTTGCCAAGGCATCTCAACACCCTTTCAGATCTTCTACAACAATAGCGCGCTGTCCTCTTGAAGTTATTCACGGCGACATATGGGGTCCTAGTCCAGTGGAATCACTTAATGGTTACAAGTACTATGTCACCTTTATTGATGAATACTCTTGATACACGTGGATTTATTTTCTCCATGCTAAGTCTGAAGTGTGTAAATTCTTTAAGGAATTTAAAATTTTTGTTGAGAATCAATTCAACAGAAAAATAAAGAATTTACGAACTGACAATGGGGGAGAATTTACATCACATGAATTTTGTTCTTTTCTAAAAGAGCATGGTATTCAAAGGCAGTTGACATGTGTAGGAAGGCCACAACAAAATGGCATTGCGGAGGGAAAGAACCGGCATATAGTTGAAATTGCACAAGCAATGTTAAATGACAAAGACATGCCTAAATGCTATTGGGTAGAAGCCATGAATACAACCGTCTACTTGATTAATCGAATGCCATTAATAGTAGAAATGAAGGTGCCATATTAGCTTTTGTATCAATATAAGCCTGACTTGACACATTTACGCATGTTTGGAAGCATTGCCTTTGTCAAACTTCCAACTAAACAGCAAGATAAACTTGACAAAAAGTTGTGAAGTGCATCTTTCTTGGATACTCTTCAGAACGAAAAGCCTATAGTTGCTATAATCCTCTTGAGCGTCACAACTATGAAAGTTAAGATGTTGCATTTGATTAAAATTCTCAATGGTATCCACAATTTGAGGAACATAACAAGCAGATAGAATCATTCACACCACACAATGAAAGAAATGAAGAAGTTCCAGAGACACAAATTCCGCTTCATGAAGAAAATGAAGAATCTAAATTGGAGGCTTTAGAGTCAAAACAAAATGAAGATGTAGTAACATCACCAGTTTCCATCACACGTCGATATTCTGAATGTCAAAGGTATCCCTCCAAACAACTTACAGATTATTATGTTTCAAACATACACTATGTGTACATGATGCAGGTCATCAACTCCCATGAACCAAAAAGTTTCAAAGAAGCAGTAAAAGATCCAAGGTGGCAAAGTGCAATGGAAGAAGAGATGGGAGCATTGATTAAGAATGCAACATGGCAGCTAGTGCCACTTCCAAAAGGAAAAAGAGCCATCACTTGTAAATGGATTTACAAGATAAAACAGAAATCCAACGGTGAAATTGAAAGATACAAAGCGAGATTGGTGGCAAGAGATTCTAAAAGAAGGAAATGGGACTCTTGTGGAAAGGGGTAAGAAGGTTGGTCAACTATTTGCACTAACTATGTTGCACTTCTCTTTCACCAAGATGGGTTCTCTCAAACCTATGGTGAAGATTATGATGAGACATTCAGTCCTGTAGCAAAAATTTCTAGCATTCGTGTCATCATCTCCATTGCAGCATCAAAAGGATGGAAACTCCACCAAATGGACGTGAAAAATGCATTCCTACATGGAGAGATTGATAAAGAAGTATACATGGAGCAAGTTGAAGGATTTGAAGATGCAGAAAAGCCAAGCTACGTATGCAAACTCAAGAGGGCGTTGTATGGACTAAAACAAGCTCCTAGAGCTTGGTTTAGTAAGGTCAGAGAATTTTTCTATTCACATCAGTTTGCTTCCACCCCTTCTGATTCGTGCATCTTTGTTAAAATCTCCCCTAAATCAACAACTATATGTGCAATATATGTTGATGATCTAATAATCATGGGAAGTAACTCTGATGATGTTGATAGTTTGAAGAAATCCTTGTTCCAACAATTTGACATGATAGATTTGGGAAAACTTCAGTTCTTTCTAGGAATTGAAGTTTTAAGGACAAATGAAGGCATACTAATTGTTCAGAAGAAGCTTGCTTTAGATCTTCTTGCGAAATTTGGTTTTCTAAATGCAAAATCAATCACAACTCCATTAGAAGTCAACCACAAATTGTCATCAGAAGGAGCGCACATTGATGATCCGCAACTATATCGAGAGATTGTTGGTAGTCTTATTTATTTAACAATCACTCGTCCTGATTTGGCTTATTCAGTAGGCATTGTAAGTCAATTCATGCAAAGTCCAAGGAAGCCACATCTAGATGCAGTCAAGCGGATTCTGAAATATTTGAAAGGAACAATTGATGAAGGAGTTTTTTACAATCAAGGTATACCAATCAAGCTATCAGGATACTGTGATGCAGATTGGGCAGGAGACCCATCTACTCGTAGATCAATTTCTGGATTTTGTTTTAATCTTGGCTCTGGAAGTGTCTCATAGGCAAGCAAGAAACAACCAACTGTTGCACTGTCTTCAACCAAAACGGAATATAGGGCTGCTATGTTAGCTACTTGCGCGAGTATTTGGTTGACTCACCTAATTAAAGATTTGGGAGAAAAGGTTGATTACAAAGTTCCCATCAAAAGTGACAGCATTAGTTTTATAATGTTAGCATCTAATCCAACATTTCACGCTCGTACGAAACACATTGAAGTTAACTATCACTTCATTCGCGATAAAGATTATTGGCAAAGAGATTGATTTGCTCTACATTTCAACAAAGGATGAAGTTGTTGACATTTTCACCAAAGCTTTATGTTCAGATTAGTTCAACGGATTCAAGGAAAGCTTAGGGATGAAGAATGTTGAGGAACTAAGCAATGAGAGGGGGTGTTGAGATAACATTGCTTGAACTTAGGAAGTTGAATAAATCAATTAGTTTCCAGAATAACTAAGTCTGTTGAGATCCTTTAGGAGTACTAATCTGTCAACTTTTTTATCTTCTGTTGAGTCCTTATAGGAAAACTGGTAAAATGTAATCCTATAAATTGGTGTTCATTCATTTTAGTAATACATAACAAAAAGCAATTTTCTGTATTCTCTTCTTCTCTATTTTATCTCTTTCGAATTTGTTACAATAACTACAAGCCTTGAGAGCCTCCTTTGTTGTATTGTATTGTATTTGTGTAATTAATTACGGGCATCTCTTGCCAGACACTTTATTATCCAAAAATGCCAGTAGGGATATGTTTGATTCTTGGATTCACTGTTTTCAAAATAATTATAATAGAGTTTCAAGTGTAAGTCAAATTTTGTAATTTAAAAAAAAAAAAATTAAACATTTATAAATAACCTTAATTTTACATAAAAAAAAAAAATACAAATATATATTTTAAAGAATTTTAGGGATAAGTTGGTAAAGCTAAAAATAAATCTTTGTGTATATACGTAATCATAGTGATCAGTTACAATCAACTAACCATTTTGACAGCAAGAAGTGACAATAATGGGTAAAAAAACTAAAAATGGTGGTTTATCAAAGAGTAAACAACTTTTTCCACCCAAGGTTTGCCTTAATGACACTTTCCCACCCAAAGTTAATATTTTGTTACTACCTAAAGCCGATTTTAGCTAATTCTGGTGGCGAAAATTCTCTCTGTCACCACCATTTGAACCTTCGGTCTCCTTTTTGCAAAACCCCTCTCACTCTAATTCTTAATTGATTTCCGACTGATTCCAGCAGCAAATATTCAATCGATCACCACCATTCGATCCACTGGCCTCCACTCTAGAAAACCCTATTACCCTGGCTCCAAGTAACTCGACGAACGCCGGTTGAGAAAGTGAAGTGTATTTTGGGTATTAACAGGATATAAACTTTAGGTGAAAAAGTGGTATTTTAAAACTTTTTGGATGAGAAAGTATCATTAAAGAACACCTTGTGTGGGAATAAGTTGTTTACACTTTTTCAAACTGGGTAATGATTTAGAAAGTTCTTCAGAGGATCTAAATGTCATCAACCATTTGTCTGTACATTCTCTAGCTTTAACAAAATGCAATATCAAAATTAACACACATTATATTCAATTTAACAACATGCAATATCACAATTAACACACATTATATTCAATTTAACAACATGCAATATCACAATTAACAAATATTCGTTGCTATATATGTATATGCACATATGTACAATATCATGCCGGCTCGGGGTGGCCATATCCACGCCAAGTTTCAGAGTAACTCCTTAATTAATATGGTATTCCGAGTTTTGTTTTTAATATTATATTACATTACATTAAATAAAATTTTTATATCTGGCACCTTTACATTTATGTTAGCATATGACAGGAAATTTTAAATTCCTGGAATGTGCACATATTATGGAAATATTTTATTCATTAAAAGTATCACCAAAACATATGATGTTACTTTCATAATTAACTACTCAGTTTTAAAAGCAAGAAGTCGATCGGCCTAAGATCATAAATGAGACGCGAGCTACTCGAGCTCAGCTCATCGTAAGCTCGAGTTCGACTCGAAACCAGTCGAGTCGAGCTTGAGCCCAAGCAACTCGTGAATAGTAATGAGCCGAGTTTGATCCGAGCTGAGCTCGGCTCGTCGAGCTTGCGAGCTTAATCGAGCTTTGGGGGTCAATTTGTAAGATTTTAAAAGTTTTATTTTTAAGTTGTTAAAATTACAGACAACACCCATGACCCATTCACAGACAAAAACGATAAATCCATTTCAAAGCTCAAACAAAAACTCAAAACCCATTTGGGATTTTTTCTTTCGGCTTCAAAAATCCAACTTCATTAATCTTCTCTTTCACCTTCATTCATCCTCGGTTCCATTTGAGCTTAGAATGCGAAAGAAAAATAATGAAGGAGAAAATCTGAAGGAGCAGAAGAAGAAAGAGAAGAGGAGGTGAGAATAGAGAAGAGAATATGGAAGAAGTAAAGAAGAAAGAGAAGAGGATGAGAAGAAAGAAAAAAAAAAAGACGAAGGAGAAGGAGCAGATCTGAAGAAGTAAAAACAAGAGAAGAGAATAAGGGAGAAAGAGGATGACGGGGAGAAAGAGAGAAAAAAAAAAGATGAGGTGACAAGAGGTGATAGGTGAAAAGAAGAAAGAGAAAATACAATAATTTAGTACTGAGCTCGATTAGGCTCGAGCTCGTTTGAGCTCGTTTAAGCGAGCTCGAGTGCAACTTTATACTTGCGAGCTCGAGCTCGCAACTGTTCATCACGAGTCGAGCTCAAGTATCGAGATACTCGACTCGGCTCGGCTCGTATACATCCCTAATCATAATATCCAAGTGTTGTATCGGTAGTGATAGTCTTTTGGGCAATGTTTTAATACTCGACCCGAGGTGTCACCCGACAACGTGAAATACAGTCCGCAAGAGAAGATTGATTTTATATATAACTCTCAACATCTTTGTGAAATACACTCCGCAAGAGAAGACTGATCTTATATATTAATTCTTAACTGTAATCGGATAAGGCACACTAATTCTATTAGAATTCCACTTGTTTTCCTAATTCAAGACTTATTTCTAATTATACGGAAAAGTAATCTAAACCCCCAAACAATAATTCCGGAAATAGGTCACGACCACATCCTAGGTCAGGTTATATAAATCCGGTAACCATTTAAACACCTTTTTGCCCCTAATAAAAAAAATTATAAATACAATAAAATATAATAAATTAAAAGAACCCCATTCTTTGTTTTCCCTACATCTTATTTTTTAAATTGAGTATTTTAATTTTTTTTTACTTATTTTAGGAGAGATTTAGTTGTTCAATTTCAATCATCAATGTATTCATACCGCAATTACCTCTTTAGCCTTAACCTTTTTGACTTGCCGGAAAAGTCATGTCTTTCCATAGGGTTAAAATTCACTATAGTTGGAGGGTTTTAGAGTAATTTTACTCTTATATATATTCCTATTTCTGATGGGAGAAGGCTATTAGAATGCCGCAATATAAATAGTTCTATTTCAACTCCACCTAAAGTCGTTCCAAGTCATTTATTAATAGTCATACTCGAATTTTTATTTAATGATTTTGGATTTGGATTTGGACCGAATTGTTTAATTTGAACTTTGAATTAAGTTAACATATTTCAAAAATATTGAAGAAATATATTTATATTTGGAATTATTAATTTGAATATCTGTAACTTTGTAGTGTGCGTTTTCCACAAAATTTTGCCTTTCATTTTATCGATAAAACAGTCCTATTTTGTTTGTGGCTATTGATGAGAGGAAATTTCATTTTGCATATTTGTTACTTGTTTTGTAAGAAAACAATAACTAAATTACCTGATCCACATTTGAAAACAAATCAATGCTACAAATTACACCCAACATTTGATCTTGCAGCAAGTTTCTGCGTTGTGATTTTTTTCTGGTTCCAGGAAAGAAATGCAAAATGTTCATTACTGACCCCTTATATATCTTACATACCCAATTTTGCATTACTTCTGCTCATCTACTTCAATTCTTTGAATACTTCTGATATTCATTTGCTTTTCTCATCGATCTGTTTCACAAGTGCAAAACTCTTGGAGACACTTTTGCTGACACCACGGGCTGCCGCTGCCGCTGCCGCCTTTTTGTTACAGCTCATAATTCTGAAACTCTGCCTCAGAATATCAATTTCCCGTTCCCTTTTGTGTACTTCACGTTCGGCTGAAGCTAATTGAGCTTTTAGAGCTTCCGTGTTCTCTTGCTTCTCTTTCAGCTCCCTCCTTAGCTCTTTGATCATGTCTTCTTCCTCTGCTCTCCAATATAGCCCATCTCCTACAAAACCAATTGCAGCCAGCCCATGTTACTCATACAATTAATCATGGTTTTGCACGTTTTAAGAAGATGTGAAGAAAAGAAATGTAATAAAAAAGGAAAAGTGAATTTATGTTTGTCTCAAACTCGACGCCAAAACACCAACTTGGCGTAGCAATTAATTCCTCCAACGAATCTACCTGCGTCGAAATAACATTACCCTGACACCGCCGAACGTCAGATATTGAATTCATACGTAGACGACGCCCGGGTCATGGTGTCGGGGTGTTTTTCCGGATATGATTATGCGACAATAAAGAGAAAAACATAGAGAAGAGAGAAGAAATTAAGCACCATGTGTTCGTTGAACGAGATCATCAAGCTCAGTTTTGATAGTGAGATATAGTTGTTTCCATTTCTCCACAGCTTCATCTCTTCTTGCTCTTTCCTCTCTCATTTGCTCAAGGAAGAAGCTTGTCCCCAACAATTCCCATTCTTTTTCACTGCTATTCTTCTCTTTCTCTCCCACCACCACCACCACTCCATCTTCTTCCATTACTCTAATCTTCTCTTCTTTTTCTTCCAAACACTTCTTCAACCTCTTCACCTCCTCTCTCAGTCTCTTCCTCTCTTGCTTCCACTCACCTTCTTTCAATGCAAACAACATTACCTCTCTCTCGTAAGCTCTACTCTCTTTCTCCCTCTCGTTCATCATCTCTTTGATTTCTTCCCTCAAATGCCTTATCTTCTCTGTCAAACGCCCCACATAGTGATCTTGTTCACGTAAATACTCGCTCTTTTTCTTGCTTGGAAAACTACCCATGTGATGAATGATGGAATGATTAGGCTCCCTTATTTGGTTCTTCTTTTTTGGTTTGATAGAGAAAGAGGAAGAGAGAGATGATAAATGGTGGGACTTAAACAGGTAAGTGTGTGAATGACGTAAATTCTTTGCAGTTGCGGTTTCAGAAGCTCCATCTCATCTATGAAGAGCCGCCCATTTATTAGTACAATGTGAGTAATCATCTAGGCCATATCTATTGGGACCTTAATTATTGATGGAACCATTTTACATTCCCGTGAAGAGCTCTACCCTATTCATGATTTTACATAAAGATTAACATAGTAAATACGTGGTTTATTAGACATCACTTATAAAACCCAATAACCAAATATTTTTGTCGGTAATTACTCATATTTTTCTGCTGAGTAAAGGAGACATTGTTTTGTTAATTCCAATTGAAGGGTCGGTCTATTTCTGACATCATATCGATAACTAGTGCATTGTCCATAGTAAACTCCCTACTCCATACCAAAGGTCACAATGGATATTGTCACTAGCATCAATATCATCAACTCGGTATCTCAACTTTGTATCTTCAATTATTATATAAGTTAAGATCTCGATTTTATATTTTAACCTTCATCATTATTTAATTAAAAAGATGTTATCAAATAATTGTGGTATAAGTTAGTTATACAAAATCTAAATTTTTGTATTGCTAGTATTTTTTTAAAAGGTCAAAAATCGGAAGGATTGAACTAAGTCGACGTTGTTTCCGGATGAGTACTAACATTGAAGGGACGGTGGAGATGTAAAAATGAAAGTATAAGATGGGAGACGTGTGGTGATGAAGTGAGATTCAGGGAAGTATTGGAAGATGGATCCACATTCCACAATCTAATAATAGCAAACATGAAGACATAGTTAAATGGTCCTACGTTCTGTGCAGCATATTAAAATGGGGCTATAACAGAGCATATTTTCAATTTTTGATGTTGCAGATAGGCATCAGAAAGGGAAGAACTCAATTGACAGTTGGATTTTGTTTGGTAGGATTCAGTCACGTTAAACTCAAGGCTCTTTCCCGGTCCGTATTAGATATTGTCTTATCACACTTTTTCTTTTTCACAATTATTTTGCTTACTTTTTCATTTTAAATAATTCGATTCAAAGATGTGGGGCAGTGTATCAATTACAATGATTATTAGTTAAAAAAAAAAACGTTAATAATAGTATCATCACACATGTTAAAATTGGCACTAGTCAATTACTTATTAAATCCACATAGGATTCGTTTAACAACCAAGAATGTATACGCTTTTTATTAATTTTCTAGATTCAAACCATCTTAGGATCAGTTATCATAATTTATGACTTATCTTGAAGTATTAGGTTTATAAGATGTTCAATAGATCTAAAAAATTAGACCTTATGAATTAATTGAGATGTGTGCAAACTGATTCGGATATTCCGATAAAAAATAAAAATTAAAAAAAAAACTACTTATCAATAACTTCAACCATTTTTTAATTAAATTAATTAATAATGAATAATACTATGCTGACAAACCATTTTTATTAACTTTCTCTCACAAAAGCAACCTGATAACTCGCAATGGGTCTTGTTTGACCAATTCCAAACTATCACGTTAAATTTATGAGAGAAAGTTAATGAGAAAAGTTTGTCAGTCTATCTTTATGAATTAATAATTCATTGTTACATAAGTAAAATAGAGGAGGATTTTATTGAATTGATTAGTACATGTGATTTATGACTTCTACGTAGTGGGGTAGGACTTGTAAATGTAACTTCATTAAAATTTATATTATATGCCAAAAACATCAATTCACATGGACCAACATGTGCTCTTGTCGGTCCACTCCAATTTACATTGGGAAATTAACAAAGCTCAGAAGATAAATATGTTACTCTCAAAATTACCAAACCCTTTCCACTTTATCCTCAATTATTAACTTTAATTTTGGGGTTTAATTAAATTCACATGATATATGTGCATAAATCTTTGACGCCCATACGCTTAATTAAACATAAATGTACACATATCAATACATTTTGTACTGTTCTACCTAAACGCAACCCATCAAAATGAATTTGCCCATTTCGATGTGGCCTCTAACAAATTTTTTTTATGGCCAAAACAATTAATCAACAAATTGCATATAAGAACAAAATTCATTTATGAATTCGATTTTGGATTCCCTGGCAGAAAAGGACTTGTATTAATAACACCTATAAGAAGAACGTGCTACACAACACCAGAATGACTTACATTTTTGCAGCACAAGATAGGCTCATTTAATTTTGCTATTGCTTTATCTGTGTTCAATATTGGGTAAAGATTGAGCTTTAAATGGTTGGTATCAATTGCTTTCTCTAGTTTTATGAAACTTCACCATGGTGGGTTTAGTTTTCTGTTTTTAGAGAATGTTTTCTTGTTTTCAAAGTTTAGAAATTATAGAAAACACCTTCTACTTATTCTTTTAAATGCATATTTTGTTACTATGGGTTTGTCTATTTCATTTATTTTATGAATTCCTTTTCTTTTTTCTTTTATATCTAAAACTTAACAAACATTTTGGTCGGCCCGTCGTTGCGGCGAGGAAGCTTCTGTCACCACGGCGAAACTGTCCAGCAGCTTCCCGTGGCTTCAACACCTCTTCGCCCCGGCGAAGCCTGGAACACTGAACTTCTTCTATTTCAACCAATTTCAAGGCAAGTATTCAACACACCACTCAATCAAAGGTCAACCAAACAATAATACTAATAAACCAACTCAAATAAAAGCAAAAGAAGAAACGTTAGCTACGTACCTCAAGTGGGGCATTACACCCAAATGTCGTTTCGATTTCGAGAAATCCAAACGCCGATTCACGTGCTATAAAAACCCCAAATCGTTCTAAGGCAATGTCACCAAAGCCTTTTTCACAAAGAACAAAAGACTTTCGTAGGCCAGGAACCTTTGTCTTCCAAACCTGCATTTTTTCAGCATTTGAAGCAGAAACAGTCGTCATACTCCGTGAGGTAAGAGCTTTCCTACCATTATTTCATTTCTTCCATGAGTTAATGGCATCGGTCTTCTGGTAACTCATCGGAGACTAGACGTTTGCGCCGGGTTCGAGCCATGAACGACAGCTAAATCATGCTGCTAGGGTTTTCTTTAGGATTTAGGGAGTTTATTTTCTCCCACGTCATCATACGAAATAGCGTACGGAGACCAAATAACCCTTCTGCTTGTCGCTTTTGCAGACTGGCAACATGGACCCCTCAGCCACCAGATCCGAGCAGGGAACTAGCTCGTCCCCGCAGGGTGCTTCTAGCATCCCTCTCAAGGTTTTTTTGATACTTATCGAGGAAGAACTCGAGAGGGTAGTAAGCCAATACGGCATCGAGGTGGACGTTTTCCACGACCTGACGCATTCGTCGCGATACCCAACAAGCGGCCTGGCTGCGATCTCCGAGGAGATTATCAGGGGTGGAGGACTTATCCCCCTGCACCCTTTCATCAGGTCATTTTTGGACCACTTTGGGGTTGCGCCGATGTAGCTAACTCCGAACGCGTACGTCATTGCAGTTGCAATGTACATCGCGTGTCAGGAAAACGAACTGGGCGAGCTGACTGCCTTGGAGCTTGGCTGCTCATATTTTCTAAAAAAGATCAAGGACAAGGATTCGTATTACTTGTCCAGGTGACCAACTATTGCCGACAGGATACACAGTTGTCCCAGCAACGTGGGGGCCTATGAAACAAAATTTTTCTTCTTTCGTTACGATGGCCATTACCGCTTCCAAGAACCGAGTAGGCCTCTTTCTCTTTGCTTGTATTTCTGCTTTGGCTTGGCGAACTCATTGCGTTTGAAGCGTGTTTGCACTAACGACCTGGTTTTTTTTTTCTTTTTGATAGTTAACAGGACGACCGAATTGGGGCTGCTCCATGGTAAGAGAAGAATCGTGCACTTCGGCTCCCTTCCTGAGGACAAGCGCGACGCGAAAAAACTTGTGACGACTGCGAACTTGTGGAAGTACGGTTTCTCTAACGAAAGCACGTCGTTAGAGCCTCCACCACCGGGTAAGTTCTGCTAACTAATTCTTGTCCTGGTCGTGGAATAGAATGCTTTCATTAATTTTGCCTTGCACGCAGTAACCATGCCACCGAAGGAGCTAAAGCAGCCTCGACAAAGGCCTATCAATTTTCCTTGGTCAAGGAAAGCTAAGGTGGCCAAAGCTACTCAAACAATCTCCCCGACTGAGGGTACGACTGTAACAACTACTGTAAGCTAATACAATGCATGCATAATAACAATAGAAAATTGGGCCCAAAAACTTTCTTTTCATTATAAGTCATATGTCTTTTATACACAAAGAGTATTGTTTACAAAAAATCATTTTAAAAGACAAAACAGGGGAAACAGTGTAGCTATTGCTTCTCGCTTGCCGACGCCCCTCTGACTGCATCAACACCTAGATCCTGCATCCACAAAGGAAAAATAACGGGGTGAGCACAAAATAATGCTCAGTAAGTAAAACCCTCTATCTGTCTGTCCCCATATGTATTACTCTTAATTCTTTCCTTACACTGTTTCTGTTTCTATTTTTGTTTCTATTAAACGTCATGGCCTCATCTTACTGGAGGCACGACCAGATGGCGTTCACACAGCACCATCTCACTCTCCATGACTATCGGGTGGAATTCACACAGTACCAACCCGTTCTTAGTGACTACCGAGTGGGGATCACGAAGCACCTACTCAGTTTTTCGTAACTATCGGGTGGAGACCACCTAACACCTACCCGTTCCTCATGACTTTCGGGTAACAATCACCAAGCATTAACCCGTCTCTAATCACTGCCGGTGATGATCACAAAGCATCAACCCACCTCTAATAAATGTCGGATGATGATCACAAAGCATCAACCTCTTCTCTAAAAACTAACCGGGTGGTGGTCATTTCTAATACTTATCGGGTGGTGATCACAAAGCATCAACCCATTTCTAATAGCTATTCGGGTGGTGATCACAAAGCATCAACCCGATTCTCATAACTGTCGGGTGATGATCACAAAGCATCAACCTATTTCTACTACTCTTCTCGTTCACTCTACTCTAGCACTTCTCATTCTCTCTACCCTTATAGTAGTTGCATCCACCAAGTTCTCTACTCATAGAGTAAGTGAATACACAAAGTTTCCTACTCTTTCTTAGGTCACTTCTCAATGCACAATTAGTGCCTATGGATGGTTCATCTCCACTAATGCACTTATGAAATGCCAACATGCAATGTTGCAAGAATTAAGGTTCACTACTCATACTCAAACCTCTATTAGGCATTTCATCAAACAACTCAAGTGCATAACAAAACTCTACTATAACAATAATTCTATGTCTTTCTCTAACCATCCAAAATGGGAGAAAACTCCCTCACATAGCCATAATTCCTGCCATAGAATAGCACTTCCAAAAAGGATTTCTCAATATCCTTCAATTCCATCTCAAACTACATTTCCAACCCACATCTCACTTCTCACAATTGAAGTGTATGAACAACCACAAGCAATAATAATCTCCATTTAAAACTCAATAACATAGCATATAACATGTATATAACATACATACATAATTGCTATCAAAACCCTAATCAAGAAAATTCTCAAATCTCAACTTGGGTTGGGATTTACTTACCTTGTTATGGAGAGATTTCACTAACTCTTCCTTTCACTTGGTTTGCTTGACTTTTTCTCTACTCTTAAACAAAAGGAACAAAACCCTCAATATTCAATATATACAAAAACTCACAAAGCTTCACAACCAAAGCAAGAATCCTTACCTTAGGATGCCTTAGGTTGATTTTCTACCCCAAATCACTCCAAAAGCCCTTTAGAACTCCTTGATCAAAAGAAAGAGAAATTGAGAGGAAACAAGAGAGGAGAGTGGCGTTGGAGAAGAAGAATGAAGGGTTTGCAATGTCTTAATTCCTTTTAATGAAATTTATACACAAGCATTCCCATTTTGCCCTTACTCTTCTTTGGGAATTCTATCTATATCCTTTGATTCATTACAAACACACCCCCATATCAACATATTCTCCATGAAAATTCCTTACATTTTACTCCCCACTTTTCCTGGTAATTAGGGGTAGAATGGTCAAATTGCCTTTAGGGAAGAAAATATCTAAAACTTAACAAACATTTTGGTCGGCCTGTCGCCGCGGCGAGGAAGCTTCTGTCGCCGTGGCAAAACTGTCCAGAATGTTTCCCCATGGCTTCAACACCTCTTCGCCGCGGCGAAGATTCTTCTTCGCCCCGGCAAAGCTTGGCACACTGAACTCCTTCTATTTTCAACCAATTTCAGGGCAAGTATTCAACACAACACTCAATCAAAGGTCAACCAAACAATATTACCAAGAAACCAACTCAAATAAGAGCAAAAGAAGAAACAATAACTACGTACCTCAAGTGGGGCGTTACAACGACCCCGGGCCAACCGGCGCGACCTTCCAGAACTTCTCAGCCGCAGCCGACAGAAGATGCACCAGCGCAAACCATGAAGGTCTCTCAGCCGTCGCCTACTCACCCAAGGATGAAAACGATGGCTCAGTGAAAGAAGAGGAAGCAGATTTAGGCCGAGGAATCAGAGACCAAATCTGAGGGCGAGCAGCTAGAGAGGCCGCAGAAGGACGTCGGGAGAAGGTTGGGAAAGGAACCGATGGTCAACACGACCACTACTAAAGGTGCAAAGACAGGTACCCCAGTGTTGGACTCATTGGGGAACTTACCGGAGTTTCTGCAGTCGGTGGTCCATACTTTACTGGAATGTGGACTCTCAGAGTCATTCGAGCAGTTCGTAAATTTCGGTGACGTCGACCTGATGTCCATGTCGATCCAGTACATAAGCAAGGTGAGTGAACTGTCCTCGGCGAGGACTATCCGTAGCTTCTTTTGATTAGCTAACTTTATCTTTCTTTGTTCGCAGGCCCTTCTTTCCATGCGAATATCTCTAGAGAAGGCTTAACTGGGGGCCGCAAAGGGGGAGGTCACGCTAAAGGGAGAGAACGCGACGCTCAAGTGAAGCTTAGAGGCCGCTGAAACGAAGAGAAACTTATCTTCTGAATTGGCGAACCGGTTCTAGATCGAAAAGGACGTGGCTCTTCGCACAGTTGACTTCCAGAAGATGCAGCTCGAGAAGCAGGGGGAAGAGATAAAGGAGCTATAAAGGACCATAGCCAGACTCTTCAAGTAGGCTGGGGAGAAGGACCAGGAACTGAAAGTGACCCCCCAATAGGTCGCGCGAGCAGAGCAAGAGAGAGAGGCTTCTGAGAAGCTAAGGCAAGCTCTTGAAATTGAACTTCAGGAAAGTCAAAGGAAAGTTGCTTCCTTGACAGAGGAGATGCAGAAGCAGGCTGCGAAGGTTGAGGAGACGGTTGCTGAATGGGCGATCGAGTCTATCTACGCCTTGAGGCCGAGGAACCCGCGACTTGACATGTCTGACCTCCCGGAGGACTGGCGCAAAACACTTATGACAATGGCGCGGGAGGATGACGAAGTAGCGACCTCCCAAACAGGTGGTTCGGGACATGCTTCGGACAAACCTCCAACCGACAGCCTTAAGACGTCGAGGTCACCTTTTTAGGGGTCAATTTAGGGTTCTCAGCCATATCTTTTGCCTGCTGTACTCCTAAATATTAAAATTCACATTTTGGACTTATGCAATTTCTGTTCGTTTCATTATACATGAGTATTTTCTGGTTTCTTACATTCATTGAATCAAACATAACTCATTTACAGGAAAAGGATCACACATAAAGATTGTTACAAACGCCCAAGATAAAATTTTACAAAGAAATGACTTACAAAAATTAGAAATTAATTTACAAGGAAAGCTGAGTTCGGAATTACTTATAGTATGGCTGAAGGTGCTCAGCATTCCAGGCTCGGGGTACCTTGAAACCATTTAGCCGTTTGAGATGATAAGTCTCTGGTCTGATTACTTTATCGATGCAGTACGGACCTTCCCAGTTCGGCCCTAAAACTCCTGCACTTGGTTCCCTGGTTCCGAGAAGAACTTCCTTTAAGCCAAGGTCGCCTACCTAGAAGTCTCTTCGCCTGACCTTTGAATCAAAGAACTTTTTCGTGCGTTGCTGATAGGCTGCTATCCTTAGCAAAGCCTTGTTGTGATGTTCTTCAATAAGGTCTAGACTCGCCCTTATGAGTGCTTCGTTGTTGGCCTTATTGTACAAGTCTCTTCGAAGTGAACCAGTTCCCACCTCAATGGGAATCATTGCTTCGTACCCATATGCCAGCAAGAAGGGGGTTTCCGAGGTGGAGGTTCTTGAAGTAGTTCAGTACGCCCATAGGACTTCGGGGAGGTCGTCCGCCCAATTTCCCTTGGCTGCGCCAAGTTTGGCCTTCAGAGTATGCTTGATGGTTTTGTTGACAGCTTCAACTTGGCCATTTGCTTGCGGTCTTGCGACAGAGGCGAATTTCTTATAAATGCCCAGCTCGTCGCAAAACTGCTTGAATTCCTTGTTGTCGAATTGTTTTCCATTATCTGAAATGAGAGTGTGAGGAATTCCAAAGTGGCACACAATATTCTTGAAAACGAGGTCTTTGAGTTTTCTGGTCGTGATCGAGGCTAGCGACTCGACTTTTACCAATTTGGTGAAGTAATCTACCGCAACCATGACATATTTGACCCCTCCTTTCCCGACTGGCATGGGATCGATAAGATCGATCCCTCACATGGAAAAAGGCCAGGGGCTAGTCATGGTTATCAGGTCGTGGGAGGGAGCTCGCGGTATGGTCGCGAACCGCTGACACTTATCGCACCTTTTGACAAATTTGTAAGCGTCATCTTGAACTCAGGGCCAATAGTACCCTTGACGAACAACCTTGTTTGCCAAAGATCGTGCAGCTATGTGATTACCACAGATCCCTTCATGAATTTCCCTCATGATGTAGTCTACCTCTTTGCTAGTTACACATCGAAGAAGAGGGGTACTAAATCCTCTCCTGTACAGCTGGTCCCTGATGAAGGTGCAGCGAGCAGATCTTGTTCGTAGGACCTCTGCCTCGACCTTGTCGTCGGGCAAGATCCCATGCTTGAGGTACTGGATAATGGGAGTCATCCAGGAATCAGTACGCGTCACATTCACGGCCTGTTCGATCGGGCTGATACTTGGGGCTTTGACGAGCCGAACAGGAATGCTATTTCGTGCCTCTGAGTCCAACGACGAGGCTATCCTTGCTAGGGCGTCTGCTGATGCGTGTTTCCTACAACATGCAATATGTAGCAAGTATACTAGTCGCACAAGTAATAAAATGATGGGTAGAGTATCGTTCCCACGAGGATTGTTAGCTAAGCACTAAGTTTTCTACCGTTTTCAAGTTGGAGTAATCGAAATCTTTGGATTGATGGGAGCTAATTCTAATTAAACTTAACAATAAATTTTAAACTAAAATTTAACTAATAATGCAATATGAAAACACAGATAATCAATTCAAGTAAAACGGGTAGGGTTTTGACTTCATTCGGATTTTATGGGTTAAACCTAAAAATTACACTACATTCACATTCATACGCAATGGTTGTAAATCAAACTCACTAAAGTGTTAAACATACCCTCTTGGGCTATGTTTTCCTATTCATCCTTATTAACCTTCCGCACCCAACAATTTGAAGGTTAACAATTCCAAACTCATTAAGTAAAAGAATCCTACAATGATTTCATTG
This sequence comes from Pistacia vera, assembly GCF_008641045.1. Lineage (NCBI taxonomy): Eukaryota > Viridiplantae > Streptophyta > Magnoliopsida > Sapindales > Anacardiaceae > Pistacia > Pistacia vera. Next base: position 205,170 of record NW_022195094.1, on the reverse strand, counting down.
ATTCTTGAATCTATCTCTAGTATCCAATACTATAATGGTGATTACCAAAAAAGCCTAACATGATTCATTTCTCAATCTCATCATGTTCATCACATAAAGCATTAAAACTCAGAGTAAACACACGACCAAAGCATACTCATATGAATATAAAACAATCAAACACTTAACCCATTAAAAATCCAAACTACAATCAAAACCCTAACCCAAAATGGGTTAGTTCATGGCTAAATCAACAATACAAAAACGAAAAACGAAATCAATCAAGTTCAACATAATGAAAATGAGATAAAAGATAAGAAATCTCCCCAAAAGATGAATCCCTTAGTTAGAATCAAATCTTTACCTTTGTTACAATCAAAATCGCTCAAAACTCAGCCAAAGAAAATGTAAAAACTGATTAACCTAAAAACGAAGACTCCTTGGGTAAAAGGCTAATTGTTTCTTTTATACCTCGCCCTAATTACCCAGCCAAAACACGCACAAAGTAAAACTGTGCATTTAACAAAACTGAAAATAATGACCGTCACTGCGGCGAAGAGTGAAGCAAACATGCTCATCTCTGGCCTACTTCGCCACGCGACGTACAAATCTTCGCCGGGGCGAAGCTTCTTGAAAAGTTCTTAAATTACAGAACTGCCACTCTGCTTGCTTCTTCGCTTGATTCTTCGATTCTCGGTGCTCTCTCTTTGGAACAAGCCTCATCGTGCTCTATCCTGCTTTATAACTCTCCTAACTTCTAAGATCCGCTACCTTCTTAGTCAAAAACTCCCAATCTTCCCTTATTTGCTCAAAATATCCATTTTAACCTGAAACACAAAATGTCAAGAATTAAGCAACAATTCAGGTAAAAATGCACTAGAAAGTACCTGAAATCTGATTAAAAAGTCTAATGGAAACTGTATAATCCACAGATTATCAAATACCCCCAAACTAAAGATATGCTTGTCCCCGAGCATACGATACAAAACTAACAGAAACAAAAACAACAAACAATGAACAAAAACACAAAACACACATAACAACATTGGAAAATGAACAAAACCAACAGAAATCAACTCTACAAATGAATTGCCCAGAAATTGCACAAGTCTCAAAAGTTGTTGAAAAATTATTATCAGGAAATGTTCAACACTCCAAGAAGTTATAAGCAACATCGACTGTCTCCCTCAATCGGTCCACCAAGTAGGTGATCCCCACTTCAATCCACATTCCAACTTCCCAGATTATTTTATGTAACAAAATGTAAAGTTTATCAAACGGTGACGGACTCCATAAGCCTACATATCGAACTACTCTCCACTAATGAGGACTAAACACAGATGAGAATCAAAAGGTCTTTTAAAAGGTTGTAACGTGGCTCGGGTAGTGGGTTCCAAGAAAGGGATAGGAAAAACAAAGTAAGAGAACTCGGTTTTCCTCATGCAAACACACAAGTCAAATTGAACTCCACTTCTTTTCAACCAACAATCAACGTGTCCACTATTTACCACCCTCAAACTCGTATCCTTCTTATTTTTGAAACCCAAAAAAAAAAAAAAATGCAGGTTTAAGGTATACGTGGCGTTGTTAAACCTGAAGTCGCCAAGTACTGCTAGGTAGTTTTTTAGGCGGTTACTGGTTTCTAGCCGGTATACCCATAAACCCTGCAACGGAATCATAGTTTTTTTTTTTTTTTTTTTTTTTAGCATAACATGCAATTGAATTGAGGTGAACACCTCTTTTATTATTATTTTTTTCTGCCTTTCACAACCCCCAAACTATCATTTGGCTTACTCTGACATTCTTTCCGTTCTTTGTGTTTGCACTAAGGCTGAATTCCTAAGGGTACGACAAAGTGTTTAGGGTAAAAGGTTGGACAATTTTGTGTTTTCCAAGAAAAATAAAGCAATAATTCCTATGGCTCAAGGTGACTAGGGATAATTTCATTCATGGGTTGGCTAGAAAGGCTCGAACGTTCCGAAAAATGCCTAAATCATCTCCTCAACCTGTCTAATCCTAAAATTTCGCCTAAGCACTTCTCAACTAGGTTCTAGAGTCCACCAACATTATCAAGACTTAACAACCACGTAAAATGAATCTAAGCTGCTGAAAAAAATGAAAATGGTGGTTGAACCACAAAACAAACTCAATCAAAATCCAGCAATAAACATAAACTTGAAGCAATGCTTAACATTTCTAAACAATAAAATTGCAACAACCATATCCATCATTGATTTATACAATATTCAGGCAAAAACAATCAAACAAAAGACGACAAATAAATAAAATAAATTTTTTTTTCTTCAGTTTAAGGTGTACGTGGCATTGTTATACCAGAAGTTGCCAAGTGCTACTTTTAGGCGGGCACTGGGTTCCAGCCAATATACACTTACAATTAAATTTTTTTTTTTTTTAGTTTAAGGGTACATGGCGTTGTATCCAGAAGTTGCCAGTGCTGCTAGGCAGTTTTTAAGGCGGGCACTAGTTTCCAGCCAATATACACTTAAACTAGGTTTAAGGTGTGACGTGCGTTGTTATACCAGAAGTTGCCAAGGTTGTTAGGCATTTTAAGGTGGGGACTAGTTTCCAGCCAATAACCCTTAAACTAGGTGTAAATTCTATTCCTACCCCCAAAAAACAGACATTGTCCCCAATGTTCCATTATGCATAAATCAGGATAGAGAAAAAAAAAAACAATAAAGGTAGGAGAATGCTCCCTGGTTAATCCATGAAGTGTCGTTCCACAATGAACACCCGGTCTCGGACTTTTCATCACCCATAATCTGTCAAAACAATTGAAACTGTGGTTCTCTTATGTTAGCACCAAATTCACAACTAACTTGAAAATATTACAACCTAATCTCATCCTTTCAACAACTACAAATTAAAAGCAACAACTAAACAACTAACAACTAAACAAAATCCAAAACCAAATAAAAACTGAGTTTAATGTTCGAAAGGACACAAAATTAAATGAAAACAAATAACAAAAACAAAAAACAAACAGGTGCCTTGGCTCAATCTTCTTCTCCTCTTCTTCATTTCTCTCTCTTCTTCTTCTCGGAGTCCATCCACTCATCCGAGTTCCATCGGCCCATTGGATACTGAAAGTGTCAACATGACCTCTTAAAGCTATTCGTCAACAGCTCATGCATCACCTGAGTCTACTCCACCATCCAATCTGACATCTTTCAATATTTCATTAAGCCCATCTCCTGCAATCTCTTTTTGTGTAATGTGGAGCTGGATGATGTGGCAAGGCTTGTTCTCTGCTTTTCGGCCCTGCTCTTGGTGCACGGATTCGAACGGTCAAGGTACTTCTTGTAATAATCTAAAACTAGGACTGGGGTAGCGTGAATACGATGCTCGTCATCTGAACCTTGACTCTAGTTTTTAGGCATAGGCCGTGATGAGATGTGGGAAATAGTAACTTGTCTCCTTGGTTTGGATGCTAGCTTGATGTTGTTCAAAATAATGTCTCCCACATCAATACTTTCCTGTGGCCATAGTAAAGCAATACGCCTTCTCGTGAGTCACTGTGCTGTATGTGCGATTCCGGCATTAATTTGGCACAGACAAATATTGCCATAGCCGAACCATCTGGTGTCAACTGCGTTCCTTGAGCGTCTTCTTCTGTTTCTTTGACACTTCCCACTCTGCACCCGGTTTTGCAATGACCGGAAGGATGACACTATCTTCAAACTGTGATATCTTTAAAATGCACATATTCATCCATGAGAATTTCACCAAGTTATAAAACTCATTGATCTCCTTTGCCGTAAATTTCACATCTCCCTCTTACAAACACAGTATCTTCATGACAGTCGGAACGTTGCATAGAACTCTCTTACCAATGGTTCTATAGCTGGACGTTCAGGAGCAGCAAACATCTCCCACGTCTCCCTCTACTCCAATCCAAGGCTTGACTTACAGTCAAACCACCTCTGGGATATACCCTTGTCCTTTCTCTGAATTGCCCTCTCATATCTTTTACGGGTGTCATCATTCACAAACGGTTGTCAACACTCTTCCCTTTATCTTACTCTTGCCCTGTATGGCTGCTTAATTTTTGGAGCCATTTTCACAATCAAATTTTCAATCCTAAATTATAACCCAATAATTCAGACCTAGTTGCTCTACACAGCCACTTCAATCCTGCAAAAAACAACCCACACTTCCAAAATTCGCAATTCAACCCCCCAACTTCAAATTTTCAATTCAACACAAACACTCAAAAATCAAAACCCACACTCCTAACAATCAGTTAATGCACAAACAACTCTTCCTCAAGCAATATCAATACTCAAAATCACCCCAAAATTCCAAGTCAATCGCAATAAAATTTTCAGATCATGATTAGAAAACTTGAAATTTTTCGATAAAAAGCTTTGGGTATTGAGATCTTACCAAAATGAAGGAGTATTCGCCACCAATTGAACGGAAACAACCTAGATTGAAAAGCCCAAAGTTTTTATCCAAAATTTTCGTGAAATTTTCGCGAAAATTGTTGTTGAAATGGTGGTTTGGTGTTTAGGAATGTATGGAGTAAGAAATTTGGTTGGAAACGCACTAGGGAAGCAAAATATTGAATTTTGAAAATTTCTCTCAATTGGAAGTGAAGGGTCGCGGTGAAGAATGAAATAGAAAAGTTTGTATTTATAGAAAACTGTCGTCGCCGCGGCGAAGAAAGAATTCTTCGCGGGGCGAAAATCTCCAAGGATACAAGGCTCACTTCGCCCCGGGAGAAGATATTCTTCACCGCGGCGAAATGCCTTAGCCAAATTTTACAAAATTAATCCTCCTTTATTCGCCGCAGCGAAGGAACTTCCTTCGCCGAGGAAATCCTACAGGGGCAATTCTCTTTTTTTTTTTTTCTTAGCTTTCTTCGCCTCGGCGAAGAACAATCTTCGCCGCGGCAAAGCCTAGAGCATTGGATTCCTTTCTTTGCTGAAAACGTCACCTGAAACACCCAAAAACAAATACATAAAAATTCATAAAAACTCATAATGAAATTAAACGAAATCAACAACAAATTGAAAAGCAAAAAGTTAAAAACACTTGGGTTGCCTCAAGAAGCGCTTGTTTATAGTCGAAAGCTCGACTCTCTCGATCCTTTAAGTTGGGATGTCTAGCGGATTGGGATTGAATTGATCAACTCCCCCATCAATGTATGGCTTCAATCTTGTCCATTAACTGTGAAAGTGCCTTATCTTCATGTGAACCTCCACTGCTCCGATGCGTAAATCCTCATAATAGTAAATGGTCCGGACCATCTAGACTTAAGTTTCCAGGGAAAAGCCTAGTCTAGAATTGAACAACAACACCTTCTATCCAACTTCAAAAACCTTCCTCCGGATGTGCTTGGCATGCACCTTTTTGTCTCCTTTTTTATAATCGGGCATTTTCATATGCTTCGAGATGAAACTCATCAAGTCGTTCAAAGTCAGCATCCTCTCCTCTCCAGCGGCTTTCAAGTCCATGTTCAGCTGCTTGACGGCCCAGTATGCTTTATGTTCAAGTTCTACCGGCAAGTGGCATGCTTTCCCATAAACCATCTAAATGGGGACATACCAATCGGAGTCTTAAATGCAGTTCGGATGCCCACAGTGCATCATCCAACTTTCGTGACCAATCTTTCCTAGATGCATTAACTGTCTTTTCCAAATTCCCTTGAGTTCTCTATTCGACAGGCCACTTGCCGCTCGTTTGTGGATGGTACGGTGTTGCAACTCTATGTGTCACTCATACTTACTCAACAGTGCATCCATTTGCCTATTGCAAAAATGAGACCTCCATCAATATGATTGCTGTGGTACCCCAAACCTTGAGAAAAATATTCTTCTCACAAACTTAATCATTACCCTAGCATCATTAGTTGACAATGCAACATGCCTCAACCCACTTCGACACATAATCCACCGCTACCAAGTATACAGTGTTCCCAAAAGAACTGAAAAGGGACCCATGAAATCAATCCCCCAACATCAAAAATTTCAACCACAGGATGTTGTTCAACGGCATCTTTTTCTTTTGAAATTATACCCATCCGTTGACATTGGTCACACTCTGAACATTCGGAAAGAATCCTTAAAGAGGTTTGGCCAAAAACCCCGATTGTAAAACCTTGGCTGCTGTTCTAGCTCCCCCAAAATGGCCACCTACTTCCTTTCATGACAATGCCTTAAATGCTCTCTATTTCTTCCTCCGGAACACATCTCCGTATCATTTGATCAGTACAGTGTTGTATAGAAACGGTTTTCCCAAAAGTAGTAACTTTAAATCTGAGAAAATTTTTCTGTTTTGTTGGTACGTCATACCACTTGGGAGCACCCTTGATGACAAATAGTTTGTAAAATCCGCATACCATGGTGCTTCTTCCACTCTCATCAACTTCTCATCCGGAAATGTTTCTCAATTGGTATTCCTCCTCATTTCCCTTGATTGGTCTCTCAAATTCTTGACAAGTGATCAGCCACCACATTTTTCGACCCCTTCTTGTCTCGAATTTCCAACTCGAACTCTTGAAGTAGTAAAATCCATCTTATCAGCCGAGGTTTTGCTTCTGCTTTGCCAATAGGTGACTGAGTGTTGAATGGTCCGTGTATACGATCACCTTACACCTAACAACTAAGAAGAAAATTGTCAAAAGCAAAAAACTATAGCCAATAATTCTTTTTCAGTGGTGGTGTAATTCAAATATGCATCAACGAGGTGTTTGGTAACATACTGAATTACTGCACCACTTATTTTCTCTGTCCTAATATACCCTAAAGCAAATCACTAGCATCACCATCAATTCGAAAGGTAGTCCCCAATCGGGAAATGCAATAAATAGGTGCAGATACTAATAATTTTTTCAAAGTTAGAAAGGCATGCATGCAACGTCATTAAAGTCAAAAACAACATCTTATTCATAGATTGCAAAGGGGTTTGAAATCTTAGAAAAATCCTTGATGAAGCGTCTGTAAAATCACATGCCCCAGAAAGTTCAGACGCCTTGACATTTGATGGTGGTGGTAGCTTCTCAATCACTTCTGTCTTTGCTCGATCAAATTCAATCCCATCCTTGGAATCCTATGCCCGAGCACTATTCCCTCTTGGACCATGAAGTGACATTTCTCCCATTCAGCACCAAGTTGTCTCCTTACATTGCTGCAAAACAAGAGAAAGATTAGTTAGACAGTTATCAAATGATAAACCAAAAACTGAGAAGTCATCCATGAAGACTTCTATAAAACGTTCCACCATGTCTCCAAAGATCGACATCATGCATCTTTGAAATGTTGCGGTGCATGCATAACCCAAAAGGCATCCTTCGGTAGGCAAAGGTGCTGTAAGGGCAAGTGAAGTTCGTCTTCTCTTGATCCTCAGGAGCGATGGCAATCTGGGATATCCTGAATACCCATCCAGGAAACAGTAATAAGCATGTCCTGCCAACCTCTCAACATCTGATCAATGAAAGCAATGGAAGATGATCCTTCCTTGTTGCCTCATTCAATTTTGCTAATCAATGCACACTCTCCAGCCCGTCATCGTCCTCATTGGTATCAACTCATTACTTTCATTCATTACCACCGTTATCCCTCCTTTCTTCGGAACCACTTGTACCGGGCTCACCCATGGGCTATCGGAAATAAGATAAATAATCCCCGCATCTAAGAGTTTCACCACCTCCTTTCTCACCATTTCCTTCATCGGAGGATTCAATCTCCATTGTGGTTGCACCCTAGGCTTAATATCATCCTCCATGAGTATCTTATGCATGCAAAATGATGGCGAGATACCTCTAATGTCTGAAATGGTCCATCCAATTGCTAGTCTATATTCCCTCAACACCCTAATCAACCTCTCTTCCTCTACTATACTCAATCCTGAACTAATGATCACCAAGTAGGTTTCTGAGTCTCCAAGATAAACATATTTGAGGTGGGAAGGTAAAGGTTTCAATTCAAGCATTGGAGGTTCTTCATTTTTTTCCTTCTCCTTTTCTTTGTCAAAATCAAACTCCTCAGATTCTATATCTTGATTCTCATCTATCGGTTGAAGTGCTTCTAACATCCTAACACATTCATTACAAGCTGACTCATCTACCTCCAACATTTTAGATTTGGCTATACATGCTTCTAGAGGTAATTGTGGGGTGTTTTCTTCAATAGCATCCACAACCAGTTTATCCACCACATCAACACTAAAACATGAATCCGATTCAAACGAAAACTTCATTGCATCAAAAACATTGAAAGTTACTATTTCATCTTGAACCCTCAACAGTAACTTCCCGTCCTGCACATCAATCAGTGCTCTCCCCATGGCCAAGAATGGTCAGCCCAAAATGAGAGGAATTTCCTTATCCTCTTCCATGTCCAACACCACAAAATCTGCTAGAAAAATTATCTTCCCCACCTTCACCAATACATCCTCCACTATCCCCCTCGGGTGCTTTATTGACCTATCCGGTATTTGCAACGACATGGTCGTTGGCTTCACTTCACCAATTCCCAATCTCCTGAAAACAGAAAAGGGCATCAAATTAATACTAGCTCCTAGATCACATAAAACATGATCAAAAGTAATATCCCCTATAATACAAGGAATAGTAAAACTCCCTAGATTCTTAAGCTTCGGGGGTAAATTTTCTGGAGGATGGCACTGCACTCTTCTGTGAGCATCACCGTTTCCTCATCATCTAACTTCCTTTTGTTGGACAAGATTTCCTTCAGGAACTTTGCATAACTCGGCATCTGCTGCAATGCATCTACAAAAGGAATGTTAATATGCAATTTTTTAAAAATTTCAATAAACTTTGAAAATTGCTTATCCTGGTTCTTTTTCTTCAATCTCTAAGGAAAAGGCACGGGTGGGGTGTGATGTGCCAACTCTGGTGGTATCTCAGGGAATGGCAATTTTTTCTTCTTCTTTTGCCTTTCTTCATTTTTCTTTTTCTCTTGGTCCAAACCACTTGGTTTCTCTTCAGCAACTATCTCTTCATCAACTTCCTCATCAGAAGCTTCCTTTCCGGTTTGCTCAACTTCCTTGGTAGCTTGCTCTACCTCTTCCAAAACTGTCCCACTTCTCAACATTATGGCATTTGGTTGCTCATGTGGGTTAGTTACTGTATTGCTTGGTAAGGAACCCTGTGGTCTCTCATTAAGCTTCTTGGCCAATTGGCCCATCTGTACCTCAAGATTCCGAATGGACGCCCCTTGATTTCTAAAATTTGTCCTCGTCTCATTCATAAAACCTATGGTCTCCTGCATGAATTTACCAAACATATCCTCCAACTTTGTCACTCTTTGATCTCCTGGTTGATTCGTCACCCCTGGTTGGTTATTTGGAACTGGCCTCTGGTTCCATTGGTTATTTTGCTGGTTCTGATTTCCCCAAGCCAGATTTGGATGATTTCTCCACCCCGGGTTGTATGTGTTGGAGTACGAGTTGTTTGGTTGTCTCTAATTTCCTGCCAAGTAATTCACTTGCTCCGTTGATGAAGATGACAAAGCAAAGGTGTTCCCAACTTGACACTCGCTGCTCACATGGTTCCCTGCACAAAACTCACAAGTTAATTGAGGTGCTTGTATAGAGTTTACCTGCATAGTTCCCGACTATTTTTGAAGTGCAGTGAGTTGGGCTGAGATGGCTGTGAAGGCATCAACTTCATGAAGACCCGAAGATTTCCTTGTTGTTGCTCTCTCATTTGGTCTTTGATAGTTGTTGCTTGCCAAAACCTCAAGCAACTCATATGCCTCCTCTGGTGTCTTATTTTGCAAGGCCCCTCCTGAAGTTGCATCCACCATCGTTTGCACATTACCCATTAAACCATTGTAAAATGTTTGGACTTGAAGCCAAACTGGCAAACCATGGTGTGGACACTTTCTCATCAACTCCTTGTATCTCTCCAAGCTTCATACAATGACTCGGAATCATCTTGTAGAAATGATGTGATATCATTTCTCAATTTTGCTGATTTAGCTGGAGGAAAGAACTTGGTAAGGAATTTCTGTGCTAGATCATTCCAAGTTGTTATAATACACAGTGATAATGCCATTAACCACCCCTTGGCTTTATCTCCCAATGAGAATGGGAATAACCGCAGCCTAATAGCATCATCTGATACTCCATTTGACTTGAAGGTGTCACAAATTTCTAAGAAATTTGCAATATGTTGATTCGGATCTTCCTTCAAATCACCATTAAATCTGACCGACTGCTGGATCATCTAGATGATTGCCGGCTTGATCTCGAAGTTGTTGGCTTGTACCGTAGGTCTAGTGATACTCGACCCACTACCATTCACTATGGGAACTGAAAATTCCCTCAGTGTCTTATTTTCTAGTTCAGCCATTTCAACAACTACTTTGTCTGCTTCTACAACAAGATCCTCTCTTTCTCTTCTCTCTCTGTTATGTCTTCTAATGGTTCTCTCAAGCTCAAGGTCAACAGGAACCACTGGTTGACGTCTCGCTCTTCACATAAACTGCATGAACAGAAGTGAAGGAAAGTGAGATCAAACTCAACTGAAAATTAAAAACAAAAATAAAAACTCCAACTAGCTAACTATAGAAAGACTCAATGTTAACTTAAAATAATCCCTGGCAACAGCGCCAAAAACTTGATGCGTGTTTCCTACAACATACAATATGTAGCAAGTATACTAGTCGCACAAGTAATGAGTAGAGTATCGTTCCCACTAGGATTGTTAGCTAAGCACTAAGTTTTCTACCGTTTTCAAGTTGGAGTAACCGAAATCTTTGGATTGATGGGAGCTAATTCTAATTAAACTTAACAATAAATTTTAAACTAAAATTTAACTAATAATGCAATATGAAAACACGGATAATCAATTCAAGTAAAACGGGTAGGGTTTTGACTTCATTCAGATTTTATGGGTTAAACCTAAAAATTACACTACATTCACATTCATACGCAATGGTTGTAAATCGAACTCACTAAAGTGTTAAACATACCCTCTCGGGCTATGTTTTCCTATTCATCCTTATTAACCTTCCGCACCCAACAATTTGAAGGTTAACAATTCCAAACTCATTAAGCAAAAGAATCCTACAATGATTTCATTGATTCTTGAATCTATCTCTAGCATCCAATACTATAATGGTGATTACCCAAGAAGCCTAACATGATTCATTTCTCAATCTCATCATGTTCATCACATAAAGCATTAAAACTCAGAGTAAACACACAACCAAAGCATACTCATATGAATATAAAACAATCAAACACTTAACCCATTAAAAATCCAAACTACAATCAAAACCCTAACCCAAAATGGGTTAGTTCATAGCTAAATCAACAATACAAAAACGAAAAACGAAATCAATCAAGTTCAACATAATGAAAATGAGATAAAAGATAAGAAATCTCCCCAAAAGATGAATCCCTTAGTTAGAATCGAATCTTCACCCTTGTTACAATCAAAATCGCTTAAAACTCAGCCAAAGAAAATGTAAAAACTGCTTAACCTAAAAACGAAGACTCCTTGGGTAAAACGCTAAGTGTTTCTTTTACACCTCACCCTAATTACCCAGCCAAAACACGCACAAAGCAAAACTGTGCGTTTAACAAAACTGAAAATATTGACCGTCGCCGTGGCGAAGAATTCTTCTTCCCCGTGGTGGAAAGTGAAGCAGACATGCTCGTCTCTGGCCTACTTCACTGCGGTGACGTACAAATCTTAGCCGCGGCAAAGCTTCTTGAAAAGTTCTGAAATTACAGAACTGCCACTCTGCTTGCTTCTTCGCTTGATTCTTCGATTCTCGGTGCTCTCTCTTTTGAACAAGCCTCATCGTGCTCTATCCTGCTTTAGAACTCTCCTAACTTCTGAGATCCGCTAACTTCTGAGTCAAAAACTCCCAATTTTTTCCTTATTTGCTCAAAATGTCCATTTTAACCTGAAACACAAAATGTCAAGAATTAAGCAACAATTCAGGTAAAAATGCACTAGAAAGTACCTGAAATCCAATTAAAATGTCTAATGAAAACTGTATAATCCACGGATTATCATTCACCACAGAGTTGCTGTCTTTGGGAATCTGAGTAATTTCGAAATGCTTGAACGGCTCGAGTGCGGCCTTAGCTTCTTTCAGATAACGGACCATGTTTTCTTCCTTGGCTTAATATTCCCCTAAAATTTGGTTGACGACCAGCATGAAGTCGATGTAGACACTGATCGTGGTTGCACCCATTTCTCTGGCCAACTGCAACCCAGTAAGCCGAGCTTCATACTCGGCCTCATTGTTGGTTGCTTTAAATCCAAACCGAAGAATGCCATGAACGCAAGCCCCTTCGGGGCTCACAAAGAGAAGACCTGCACCGGCCCTTTTCCTGTTTGATGACCTGTCGACGTAAAGGCTCTAGGTTGACAGGTTCTGAATATTTTCCTGAATGGTTTCGCCAGGCTGTTGCTCACTTGACAGATAGGAAAATTCTAAGATGAAGTCAACAACTACCTGCCTCTTGATAGTCGATCTTGGCTTGTACTTAAGATCGAACTGGCTCAATTCCATGGCCCATTTGAGTAATTTACCCAATGCCTCTGGTTTCTGAAGGACTTGCCTGAGTGGGTAATTAGTCATCACATGGATAATATGGGCGTGGAAGTAAGGTCGCAGCTTTCTGGAGGCTATCAGCAGGGCATAGGCTAATCGCTCCATCTCTGGATACCGCATTTCGACATCCGTCAAACGCTTGCTTGCATAATACACAGGCCATTGTGCCTTTTCCTCTTCTCGAATCAGAGTTTCACTGACTACAAACTAAGAGACGGACAGGTACAGGAGCAGGATTTCTTGTGGAAAAGGCTTGGACAGGAGAGGTGGTTTCCCGAGGTGTTCTTTTATGCTTTGGAACACCTGTTCGCACTCGGGTGTCCACTCAAACTTCTTGTTGGCCTTTAGGACATTGAAGAACAGCAAGTAGCGATCTGTTAACCTCGATATGAAGCGACTAAGTGCCGCTATTCGCCTATTAAGACACATGGCCTGTTTTTTGCTAGATCGAGTAAAGCTTGAATCTTCTCGGGGTTTATTTATATCCCTCGCTGGTTAACCATGTACCCCAGGAATGTTCCTGACGATACTCCGAATGAACACTTGAGAGGATTCAATTTCATTCTATATAGCCTGAGGATGTCAAACATCTCTGCTAGATGCGCAATGTGCTTTGAGGAAACCTGGGATTTGACCAGCATGTCATCCACATAAACCTCCATTGTTTTTCTGATCTAGTCAGAGAACATTCGATTAACCAACCGCTGGTAGGTCGCGCCAGCGTTCTTGAGGCCGAAAGGCATAACTTTGTAACAATACAGCCCTCGGTCTGTAATGAGGAACGTATGCTCCTCGTCCGACCCATACATCAAAATTTGATTGTATCCTGAGTATGTGTCCATGAAACTTAGCAGCTCGTACCCCAAGGTGGCATCCACGAGCTGGTCAATCCTTGGCAGAGGGAAGCTGTCTTTAGGGCAAGCCTTGTTGAGGTCGCTGAAGTCGACGCAGGTTCGCCACCTGCCATTTGGCTGTTTTAACAGAACCGGGTTGGCAACCCAGGTGGGGTAGAGTGCCTCTCAGATGGACCTATTTTGGATGAGGTTGTCCACTTCTAATTTCAAGGCGGCATACCTTTCCGGATCCATTGCTCTTCTTTTCTGGCAAACTGGCTTGGCTTCGCTGTCGATGTTTAACGCATGGCAGATGATGTTTGGGCTGATCCCGACCATATCTACTTGCGACCAGGCAAACACATCGATGTTTTCTATTAGGAAACTTACCAATTTGGACGCGAGCTGGGGGTTGAGATTGCTCCCAATCCTCAACACTCGGCTCGGCTCTTTTGGGTCAATCGATACCTTAGACAAATCCCCAACCGGGCCGCTTGGAGGGGTTTCCTGAATTCGAGGATCTATATTATCCTCTGCTGGGCCAGGCTGTGGCTCGATCTGGCTGATCGCCATAGCATGTCAAGGCACACATCGCGAAATGCCCTTTCCTTTACACGCCATCTACACCGCTTTTATATAGCAGTCGCGAGATGCACTTTGCGATCTGTTCACTTCCCCTATCCCCGTTGGGGTGGGGAACTTCATCTTGAGATGGTATATGGAAATGACTGCCTTGAAGCTCCTCAATAGAGGTCGCCCCAGGATTCCATTGAATGCCGATGGGCAATCCACGACCAAGAATTCAGTTACCTTAGTCACCTTGTCGTAGTCACCCAGCGTGACTGGGAGCTGGATCGTTCCTTTGGGGATTAGATGGTCCCCTGTAAAGCCGTAAAGAGAGATCGAGGCGGGCTTCAGGTCGGCCTTGTCCAAGTTCATTCTTTCGAAAGCGGTCTGGAACAGAATGTTCACAGCGCTTCCGTTGTCCACGAGCATTCTGCGGACATTATGGTGCCCTATGAGGGGCGTGATCACAAGGGCATCGTCGTGAGGATGATGCAAACGAGCTGCCTCTTTCTCGTAAAAGGAGATCGGCTCCTCCTTTCGGGCCTTTTGTGGTCGCTGTGATGTGTTCATCACCCTGATCGGGTCGTGATGAGCTTCGCGAGCATACCTCTCCTACGTAGTCTGCGTGTTTCCCGTGAGGTGCGATCCTCCAAAGATTATGTTAACGCTACTATACCCTCTGCGATCACGACGCGTTCTCCCTTTCCCCTCTTGGCTCTTCTCTTTTGCGGGAGCGGAGTCATCAATATACTCCTTGAAGTGCCCTTTCTTGATGAGCTCTTCGATTGCTTGTTTTAGAGCTCGGCACTCATCGGTATGATGCCCGTTGTCCCGATGGAAGCGACAGTATTTTTTGCTATTTCTGGCTGTCCCATGAGTTTTCATGGGTTCTGGCTCATCGAGAAGACTGGCCTCCTCGGATTTATCGAGAATGGCCGATACGGACACATTCAGTGGAGTATATTGAACTCTGTCGCGGTCGCGACGAGGAACAGGAGCATAGGATTTTTTGTGCTCGTAGCGGGGTTTCTTCCCTTTTCACTGATCGTCAGCATCCCCTCTGCGATCAGCTCTCCTACTTTCCCCCCAACTAGAAATACTGCTCGATGCGCTGGGGTTACGACGGCAGAGTGCCGCCAACGAATTTTCTATTCGGAGGTATTTCTCTGCAAGGTTGTAAAATCCTGTGAGGGAGACATCATCCTCAACGTGTAACTCTTTCCATAGGTCGGTTTGTGGGCGAACTCCGGCTATGATGAGAGTCCAAACAGACTCTTCGGGAGTATGAGCCACCTTGTTGAGCTCTCTGTGGAAACGGTCAATGTAAGACTGGAGGGATTCATCCCTTTCTTGCCTTATATTGCTAAGCTAGCTCAAAGGCATCGAAAACTTCCGATTTGCTTGAAAATGCCTTAGGAACTGTCGTGCTTATCTGAGGCCACGAACTGATCGACCCCGCTGGGAGTGACCTTAACCATCGTTTGGCATGGGAGGTCAGCGTCACAGCCAAACAGCTGCATTTTGCCAAATCTGAGACCTGGTGAAGCTCCATCAGGTCATTAAATTCATATAGATGATCCTGCGGATCAGAATGTTCATCAAACGCCTGCATGTCGGGCATCCTGAATCCTAGCGGGAGTGGAGCGGCTAACACTTCGAGAGAGAAGGAGGACGCAGATGCGACCTGCCCCTACTCATTTTGCTGAGCTCTTAGCCTGTTAAGAGCTCGCTGCAGCTCCTCAATCTGCGACAATGTAGCTGCTTGGGGGTTACTTTCACCCATGCGAGTTTGATTCTCGCGGTTACAGTTGAGGAACGTCCAGAGGTCGGGTTCCCCTTTGCCTCAGCTGGCGGTTCTAGCCACTCTTGACACACGCTGACTAGAGGCGTGTGATGGCGATGAAAGGTGCGGGGTACTTTCACAACCTTTGCGGTGGTAAGAACTGCCCCACGAAGTGTGGGACCCTCTCGCACGGTGATGATCAGGATTACTTTGCTGGCGGTGATAAGAATCGCCCCGTCCAGCACTTTTATGGGTATGCACCTGCAACGTGGCATGGGACAGCTTGGGCTACGTCTTTCCACCAAGCCTCAATGAGACTAGTATTCTGCTTGGGACGTGGTCAGTGTTGGCTGGCCCTTTGGAGCCAGTGGGCTTGCTTTTTGCCACTTGCTTACCCTTTCGACTACGCGCTACAGTGCTCGCGGCACGGGCTATCTCCCTTTGCCGTGCTTTCGCATGACCTGCAGGCGTTTTTGGAGGTTGCACCACTGTAGCTGACTTAGATGGTGCGCCTTGGTCCAAACGGTCCAACCTTTGGTTGACCATCTGGAGAGTATTGTCAAACCTCTCCAGGTAGCTTCTTATAGCAGGGTCAAGCTGTGAACTTGACGGGATATCTCCCACAGCATTTTGCGAGGCTGAAGGCTTTTTGGAAGAAGCATCCCCTTGAACTTGAGGGGGACCTTCTATGTCCTGGTTGGTTTGCTCATACTCTGGTTGGCGGGCCATTTGTTGCTGTAGGACTGGTAAGTTAGAGATTCTCCTGATGAAGGATGAACACTAAATCAGGCCCTCCTTCTAGCGCCAAATTGTTGATGCGCGTTTTGGACCAACGAAATGCAAGTGTGAAATGTTGTACGGACCCAAAAGACACACGTGAATGTTACGGACAAAGAGATAGTAAATGCAATGGGGACAGTTTTTAAAGTGGTTCGGATGCTAAGGTAGCAAGTCCTACGTTCACTGATGCTTATATAAATGATAGAGGTCAGGTCGCTTTTAGCTGACTGACTTTACAATAATGTTACAAGGTATCTAATGCTGAGAATTCTAGGAAAGAGAGAGTAATTAATCAAGCGTAAAATATGCCAATCCCCTTTAATGAGAGAGGAGCTCCCATTTTATAGTGGGACGCCTTGAGGTAATGATCACTAAATCTGTAAGTTGGTGGGATTATCTGTGCAAATCCTTCTTTATGTCACATTGCCCACCTTCTAAAGTGATTTGCGAGATTTAGAGCAAGGATTGGACACGTGGGAGCACCTCAGCTCTTGACTAGCCTAATGCGCACCCACTATCCTGACGGATGCATGCGGCGGTTGTTCCAATGATCTGACTTTTGTGGGCTAGATGAACCTGATGTCAGCCCTTGTAATTTTTTAGGCATAACAAAAGGTGTGCCTGGTTGCTAACATTACAAACCTCTTAATCAAAGACAAAGATTTAATGCTCAGTCCAAACATTAAAAATTTCAAAATGTTCACACCTAAGAATTTTCTTGTATTAGTTAATCTCCAATGCGGACCAAAGGTGTACCTTTACAAAATACAAAATCAAAAACCAACAACGGACCGGTCACCTTTGGCTCACGATATGATTTTCTACCCCAAATCACTCCAAAAGCCCTTTAAAACTCCTTGAACAAAAGAAAGAAAATTAAGAGGAGTAAGAGAGGAGATGGGTGAGAAGAGGATAAAGGGTTTGCAATGACTTAATTCCTTTTATGAAATTTATACACAAGCATTCCCATTTTGCCCTTACTCTTCCTTGGGAATTCCATCTATCCTTTGATTCATACAAACCACCCCCTAACAACATATTCTCCATGAACATTCCTTACATTTTACTCCCCACTTTTCCTGCTAATTAGGGGTAAATGGTCAAATTGCCTAGGGAAGAAAATACTAAAACTTAACAAACATTTTGGTTGGCCCGTCGCCGCACAGGAAGCTTCTGTCGCCGCGGTGAAACTGTCCAACAGCTTCCCGTGGCTTCACACCCTCTTCGCCGCGGTGAAGATTCTTCTTCGCCCGGCGAAGCCTGGAACTGAACTTCTTATTTCAACCAATTTCAGCAAGTATTCATACACCACTAATCAAAGGTCAACCAAACAATAATACTAATAAACCAACTCAATAAGAGCAAAGAAGAAAGTTAGCTACGTACCTCAAGGGGGCGCACACCCAAATGTCGTTTTGATTTCGAGAAATCCAAACGCCGATTCACGCGCTATAAAAACCCCAAATCATTCTCAGGCAATGCACCAAAGCCTTTTTCACAGAGCACAAAGACTTTCGTAGGCCAGGAACCTTTGTCTTCCAAACCTGCATTTTTTCGGCATTTGAAGCGAAACAGTCGTCATACCCTGTAGGTAAGAGCTTTCCTACCATTATTTCATTTCTTCCATGAGTTAATGGCGTCGGTCTTCCGTACTCATCGAGGACTAGACTTTGCGCCAGGTTCGAGCCACGAACGACAGCTCAACATGCTGCTAGTGTTTCTTTAGGATTTAGGGAGTTTATTTTCTCCCACGTCATCATACGAAATAGCGTACGAATACCAAATAACCCTTCTGCTTGTCGCTTTTGCAAACTGGCAACATAGACCCCTCAGCCACCAGATCCGAGCAGGGAACTAGCTCGTCCCTGCAGGGTGCTTCTAGTACCCTCTTGAGGTTTTTTCGGTACTTATCGAGGAAAACTCGAGAGGGTAGTAAGCCAATACGGCATCGAGGTGGACTTTTCCACGACCTGACGCATTCGTCGCGATACCCAGCAAGCGGCCTAGCTGCGATCTCCGAGGAGATTATCAGGGTGGAGGACTTATCCCCCTACACCCTTTCATCAGGTCGTTTTTGGACCACTTTAGGGTGCACCGATGCAGCTGACTCTGAACGCGTACGTCATTGCAGTTGCAATGTACATCGCGTGTCAGGAAAACGAGCTGCGAGCTGACCGCCTTGGAGCTTGGCTGCTCATATTTTCTGAAAGAGAGCAAGGACAAGGATTCGTATTACTTCCAGGCGACCAACTATTGCCGACGGGATACACAGTTATCCCAGCAACCATGGAGGCCTACGACAAAGTTTTTCTTCTTTCGTTATGATGGCCATTGCTGCTTCCAAGAACCGAGTAGGCCTCTTTTTCTTTGCTTGTATTCTGCTTTGGTTCGGCGAACTCATTGCGTTTTGAAGCGTGTTTGTGCTAACGACCTGGTTTTTTTTTTCTTTTTAATAGTTAACAAGACCCGAGTGGGGCTGCTCCACGATAAGAGAAGAATCGTGCACTTCGGCTCCCTTCCTGAGGACAAGCGCGACGCGAAAAAAACTTGTGACGACTGCGAACTTGTGGAAGTACGGTTTCTTTAACGAAAGCGCGTCGTTAGAGCCTCCACCTGGTAAGTTTCGCTAATCAATTCTTGTCCTGGTCATGGAATAGAATGCTTTCATTAATTTTGCCTTGCACGCAGTAACCATGCCACCGAAGGAGCCAGAGCAGCCTCGAAGAGCCTATCAATTTTCCTCAGTCAAAGAAAGCTAAGGCGGCCAAAGCTACTCAAACACTCCCCGACTGAGGGTGCGACCCCGGGCCAACCGACGCGACCTTCCAGAACTTCTCAGCCACAGTTGACAGAAGATGCACCAGCGCGAACCACGAAGGCTCTCAGCCGTCGCCTACTAACCCAAGGATGAAAACGATGGCTTAGTGAAAGAAAGGAAGCAATTTGGTCGAGGAATCAGAGACCAAATCTGAGGGCGAGCAGCTAGAGGCCACAGAAGGACGTCGGGAGAAGGTCGGGAAAGGAACCGTGCGCCACGACCACTACTGAAGGTGCAAAATAGGTACCCCAGTGTTGGACTCGTTGGGAACCTACCGGAGTTCTTGCAGTCGGTGGTCTACACTTTACTGGAATGTGGACTCTTAGAGTCATTCGAGCAGTTCGCAAATTTCAGCAACGTCGACCTGATGTCCACGTCGATCCAGCACATAAACAAGGTGAGCGAACTGTCCTCGGCGAGGACTATCCTTAGCTTCTTTTGATTGGCTACTTTATCTTTCTTTGTTCGAGGCCCTTCTTTCTGCGAATGTCTCTGGAGAAGGCTTTACTGGGGCCGCAAAGGGGGAGGTCGGGCTGAAGGGAGAGAACGCGACGCTCAAGTGAAGCTTGGAGGCCGCCGAAACAGAGAGAAACTTATCTTCTAAATTGGCGAACCGTTCAGATCGAAAAGGAAGCGGCTCTTTGCACAGTTGACTTCTAGAAGACGCAGCTTGAGAAGCAAGGGGAAGAGATAAAGGAGCTGTAAAGGACCATAGCCAGACTCTTCAAGTAGGCCGGGGAGAAGGACCAGAACTGAAAGTGACCTCCCAATAGGTCGTGCGAGCAGAGCAAGGGAGGGAGGCTTCTGAGAACTAAGCAAGCTCTTGAAGTTGAACTTCAGGAAGATCAAGGGAAAGTTGCTTCCTTGACAGAGAAGATACAGAAGCAGGCTGCGAAGGTTGAGGAGAGGGTTGCCGAATGGGCAATCGAGTCTATCTACGCCTTGAGGCCGAGGAACCCGCACTTGACTGTCTGACCTCCCGGAGGACTGGCGCGAAACCTTATGACAATGGCGCGGGAGGATGATGAAGCAGTGACCTCCCAAACAGGTGGTTCGGACCATGCTTCGGACAAACCTCCAACCGACCAGCCTTAAGCGTCGAGGTCACCTTTTAGGAGTCAATTTAGGGTTCTCAGCCATATCTTTGCCTGCTGTACTCCTTATATAAAAATTCACATTTGGACTTATGCAATTTCTATTCGTTTCATTATACATGAGTATTTTCTGGTTTCTTACATTCATTGAATCAAACATAACTCATTTACAGGAAAATGATCACACTAAAGATTGTTACAAACGCCCAAGATAAAATTTACAAAGAAATGACTTACAAAATCAGAAATTAATTTACAAGGAAAGTTGAGTTCGGAATTACTGATATTGTGGCCAAGGTGCTCCATCTCTAGGCTCGGGGTACCTTGAAACCGATTAGCCGTTTGAGATGATAAGTCCCCGTCTGATTACTTTATCGATGCAGTACGGACCTTCTCAGTTCGGCCCTAAAACTCCCGCACTTGGTTCCCTGTTCCGAGAAGAACTTCCTTTAAGACAAGGTCGCCGACCTGGAAGTCTCTTCGCCTGACCTTTGAATCAAAGAACTTCTTCGTGCGTTGCTGATAGGCTGCATCCTTAGCAAAGCCTTGCTTGATGTTCTTCAACAAGGTCTAGACTCGCCCTTATGAGTGCTTCGTTGTTGGCCTTATTGTACAAGTCTCTCTGAAGTGAACCAGTTCCCACCTCAATGGGAATCATTGCTTCGTACCCATATGCCAGCAAGAAGGGGGTTTCCGAGGTGGAGGTTCTTGAAGTAGTTCAGTACGCCCATAGGACTTTGGAAGGTCGTCGGCCCATTTCCCTTGGCTGCGCCAAGTTTGGCCTTCAGAGTAGCTTGATGGTTTTGTTGACAGCTTCAAATTGGCCATTTGCTTACGGTCTTGCGATAGAGGCAAATTTCTATGGATGCCCAGCTCGTCGCAAAATTGCTTGATTCCTCATTGTCGAATTGTTTTCCATTATCTGAAATGAGAGTGTGAGGATATCCAAAGCGGCACACAATATTCTTGAAAACGAGGTCTTTGAGTTTTCTGGTCGTGATCGGGGCTAGCGACTCGACTTCTACCCATTTGGTGAAGTATCTACCGCGACCATGACATATTTGACCCCCCTTTCCGACTGGCATGGGATCGATAAGATCGATCCCCCACATGGAAAAAGGCCAGGGGCTAGTCATGGTTTCACTCGTGGGAGGGAGCTCGCGGTATGCTTGCGAACCGCTGACATTTATCGCACTTCTTGACAAATTTGTAAGCGTCATCTGAACTCGGGGCCAATAGTACCCTTGACGAACAACCTTGTTTGCCAGAGATCGTTGCGACTGTGTGATTACCACAGATCCCTTCATGAATTTCCCTCATGATGTAGTCTACCTCTTCGCTGGTTACACATCGAAGAAGAAGGTACTAATCCTCTCCTGTACAGCTGGTCCTGATGAGGGTGTAGCGAGCAGATCTTGTTCGTAGACCCTGCCTCGACCTTGTCATCGGGAAGAATCCCATCCTTGAGGTACTGAATAATGGGAGTCATCCAAGAATCAGTATGGCTCCATTCACGGCCTGTTCGATCGGGCTGATACTTGGGGCTTGACGAGCCGAACGGAATGCTATTTGGTGCCTTTGAGTCCAACGACGAGCTTCCTTGCCGGCGTCCGCTGATGCGTGTTTCCTACAACATGCAATAGTAGCAAGTATACTAGTTGCACAAGTAATAAAATGATGAGTAGAGTATCGTTCCCACGAGGATTGTTAGCTAAGCAATAAGTTTTCTACCGTTTTCAAGTTGGAGTAACCGAAATCTTTGGATTGATGGGAGCTAATCTAATAAACTTAACAATAAATTTTAAACTAAAATTTAACTAAGAATGCTATGAAAACACGGATAATCAATTCAAGTAAACGGGTAGGGTTTTGACTTCATTAGGATTTTATGGGTTAAACCTAAAAATTACACTACATTCACATTCATACCAATGGTTGAAATCGACTCAAAGTGTTAAACATACCCCTCGGGCTATGTTTTCCTATCATCCTTATTAACCTTCCGCACCCAACAATTTGAAGGTTAACAATTCCAAACTCATTAAGCAAAAGAATCCTAACATGATTTCATTGATTCTTGAATCTATCTCTAGCATCCAATACTATAATGGTGATTACCCAAGAAGCCTAACATGATTCATTTCTCATATCTCATCATGTCATCACACAAAGCATAAAACTTAGAGTAAACACACGACCAAAGCATACTCATATGATATAAAACAATCAACACTTAACCCATTAAAATGCAAACTACAATCAAAACCCTAACCCAAAATGGGTTAGTTCATGGCTAATCAACAATACAAAACGAAAAATGAAATCAATCAAGTTCAACATAATGAAAATGAGATAAAAGATAAGAAATCTCCCAAATGATAATCCGTTAGTTAATCGAATCTTTACCCTTTTACTACAATCAAAATGTGCTCAAACTCAGCCAAAGAAAATGTAAAACTGCTTAAACTAAAAACGAAGACCCTGGGTAAAAGGCTAAGTGTTTCTTTTATACCTCGCCTAATTACCCAGCCAAAACACGCACAAAGTAAAACTGTGCTTAACAAAACTGAAAATAATGACCGTCGCCGCGGCGAAGAGTGAAGCAGACATCTCGTCTCGGCCTACTTCGCCACAGCGACGTACAAATCTTCGCCGTGGCGAAGCTTCTTGAAAAGTTCTGAATTATAGAACTGCTGCTACTCTCTGCTTCTTCACTTGATTCTCGATCTCGGTGCTCTCTCTTTGGAACAAGCCTCATCGTGCTCTATCCTACTTATAACTCCCTAACTTCTGAGATCCCTACCTTCTTAGTCAAAAACTCCCATTTTGCCCTTATTTGCTCAAAATCCATTTTAACCTGAAACACAAAATGTCAGAATTAAGCAACAATTCAGGTAAAAATGCACTAGAAAGTACCTGAAATCCGATTAAAAGTCTAATGAACTGTATAATCCACGGATTATCAAATACCCCCAAACTAAAGATATGCTTGTCCCCGACATATGATACAAAACTAACAGAAACAAAAACAACAAACACAACAAAACACAAAACACACATAACAACACTGGAAAATGAACAAAACCAACAGAAATCAACTCTACAAATGAATTGCCCAGAATTGCACAAGTCTCAAAGTTGTTGAAAAATTTTATTAGAAATGTTCAACACTCCAAGAAGTTTAAGCAACATCGACTTCTCCCTCAATCGTCCACCAAGTAGGTGATCCCACTTCAATCCCATTCCAACTTCCCGGATTATTTTATGTAAAAAATGTAAAGTTTATCAAACGGTGACAGACTCCATAAGCTACATATCGAACTACTCTCCACTAATGAGGACTAAACACAGATGAGAATCAAAAGGTCTTTTAAAAGGTGTAACGTGGCTCGGGTAGTGGGTTCCAGAAAGGGATAGGAAAAACAAGTAAGAGAACTCGGTTTTCCTCATGCAAACACACAAGTCAAATTGAACTCCACTTCTTTTCAACCAACAATCAACGTGTCCACTATTTACCACCCTCAAACTCGTATCCTTCTTATTTTTGAAACCAAAAAAAAAAAAAAAAACACAGTTTTAAGGTATATGTGGCGTTGTTAAACCTGAAGTCGTCAGTACTGCTAGGTAGTTTTTTAGGCGGTTACTGGTTTCCAGCCGGTATACCCATAAACCCTGCAACGGAATCATAGTTTTTTTTTTTTTTTTTTTTTTTTTTTTTTTTTTTTTTGAGCATAACATGTCAATTGAATGAGGTGAACTACCTCTTTATTTATTATTTTTTTCTGCCCTTTTCACAACCCCCAAACTATTCATTTGGCTTACTCGTACTTCTTTTTCCATTCTTTGTGTTTGCACTAAGGCTGAATTCTCCTAAGGGTACGACAAAGTGTTTAGGGTAAAAGGATTGGACAATTGTTGTTTTCCAAGAAAAATAAAGCAATAAAATTCTACCGGCTCAAATGGGTGACTAGGGATAATTTCATTCATGGGTTGGCTAGAAGGCTCGAATGTTCTGAAAAATGCCTAAATAATCTCCTCAATCATGTCTAATCTTAAAATTTGGCCTCAACTTCTCAACTAGGTTCTAGAGTCCACCAACATTACAAGACTTTACCTAACCACATAAAATGAATCTAAGCATGCCGAAAAAAATGAAAATGGTGTTGAACCACTCACAAACCTCAATCAAAATCCAGTCAATAACATAAACTTGAAGCAATGCTTAACATTTCTCAACAATAAAATTGCAACAACCTATTCTCATCATGATTTATACAATTCATTATCGGCAAAAAACAATCAAACAAAAGACACATAATTAAAAATAAATTTTTTTTTTCTTCAGTTTAAAGTGTAGTGGCGTTGTTATACCAGAAGTTGCCAAGTGCTGCTAGGCAGTTTTTAGGGCGGCACTGGTTTCCAGCAATATACACTTAAAATTAATTTTTTTTTTTTTTCAGTTTAAGGTGTACTGGCGTTGTTTATACCAGAAGTTGCCAAGTGCTGCTAGGCAGTTTTTAAGGCGGGCACTGCTTTCCAGCCAATATACCCTTACTAGGTTTAAGGTGTACGTGGCGTTGTTATACCAAAAGTTGCCAAGGTTGTTGAGGCAGTTTTTAGGCGGGCACTGGTTTCCAGCCAATATACCCTTAAACTAGGTTTAAATTCTATTTCCTACCCCAACAAAACTGACATTGTCCCCAATGTTCCATCATGCATAAATCAGGAATAGAGAAAAATAAAAAACAATAAAGGTACGAGAATGCTCCGGTTAATCATGAAGTGTCGCTCCACAATGAACACCGGTCTCGAACTTTTCATCACCCATAATCTGTCAAAACAATTGAAACTGTCGTGTCTCTTATGTTACACAAATTCACAACTAACTTGAAAATATTACAACCTAATCTCGTCCTTTCAACACTACAAATTAAAAGCAACAACTAAACACTAACTACAAAATCCAAAACCAATAACTGAGTTAATGTTTCGAAAGGACACAAATTAAATGAAAACAAATAAACAAAACAAAAACACAAACAGGTGCTCTGGCTCAATCTTCTTCTTCCTTCTTCATCTTCTTCCTCATCTTCCTCTGCTTCCTCGGAGTCCATCCCCTCATCCGAGTTCCAATCGGCCCATTGGTAGCTGAAGTGTCAACATTGAGCTCCTTAAAGCTATCCGTCAGCAGCTCATGTATCACTGAGTCTGCTCCACCATCCAACCTGACGTCTCTTCATATTTCATTAACCCCATCATCTGCTCGTCATCTCTTTTTGTGTACCTGTGGAGCTGGATGATGTGGCAAGGCTTGTTCTCTGCCTTTTCGCCCCTGCTCTTGGTTGCACGATTCTGAACGGTCAAGGGTGCTTTTTGTAATAATCTAAACTAGGATTGGGTAGCATGAATACGATGCTCGTCATCCTGAACCTTCACTCCACTTTTAGGCATAAGGTGTGATGAGATGTGGGAAACGTAACTTGTTCTCCCTGGTTTGGATGCTAGCTTGATGCTGTTCAAATAATGTCTCCCACATCAATACTCTTCCCTGTGGCAATAGAGAAAGCAATACCGCCTTCTCGTGAGTCCTGTGCTATAGTGCGATTCCGGCATTAATTTGGCACAGACAATATTGCCATAGCCGAGCCATCGGTGTCAACTGCGTTCCTTGAGCGCTTCTTCTGTTTCTTGACACTTCCCACTCGCACCCGTTTCAATGATCGCGAAGACAGTCGACTACTGTTGCACTCACTCTAAACTGTGATCTCTTAAAATGCACATATCATCTGTGAGAATTTCTGGCAAGTTATAAAACTCATTGATCTCCTTTGCCGTAAATTTCACATCCTCCCCTCTACAAACACAGTATCTTCATGACAGTCCGGGCATTGCATAGAACTCTCTTACAATGGTTCTATAGTCGGACTTTCAGGAGCACGCATAAACATCTCCCAACGTCTCCCTCTACTCCATCCAAGGCTTGACTTACAATCAAACCGCCGCCTCGGGATAATACCCTTGTCCTTTCTCTGAATTGCCCTCTCATATCTTTTATGGGCGTCATCATTCACAAAACCGGTTGTCAACCTTCTTCCCTTATTCTTACTCTTGCCCTTGTATGGCTGTTTAATTTTCGGAGCCATTTTCACAATCTAATTTAATCCTAAATTATACCCAATAATTCAGACCTAGTTGCTCTACACAGCCACTTCAATCCTGCAAAAACAACCCACACTTCCAAAATTCGCAATTCAACCCCCAACTTCAAATTTTCAATTCAACACACTAACACCTCCAAAAATCAAAACCCACACTCCTAACAATCGTTAATGCACAACAACTCTTCCTCAAGCAATACAATACTCAAATCACCCAAAATCCAAGTCAATCGCAATAAAATTTTCAGATCTTGATTAGAACTTAAATTTTTCGATAAAAAGCTTTGGGTTATTGAGATCTTACCAAATGAAGGAGTATTCGCCACCATTGAACCGAAACAACCAGATTGAAAAGCCCAAATTTTTGATCCAAAATTTTCGTGAAATTTCGCGAAATTGTTATTGAAATTGGTTGTTTGGTTGTTAGGAATGTTATGAGTAAGAAATTTGGTTGGAAAGCACTAGGGAAGCAAAATATTGAATTTTGAAAAATTTTCTCTCAATTGGAAGTGAAGGGTCGCGTGAAGAATAAAGAGAAAAGTTTGTATTTATAGAAAACTGTCGTCGCCGCGGCGAAGAAAGAGCTCGCCACGGCGACGTTCCTTTATGAACCTAACATTTCCCAGTTTTGCCGGGCGAAACCTCCAGGATACAAGTCTCACTCACTTCGGCCCGCGAAGATATTTCTTCGCCCGGCGAAATGCCTTAGCCAATTTTACAAATTTAATCCTCCTTTATTCGCCGCGGCGAAGGAACTTCCTTTGCCGGGGCGAAATCCTACAGGGGCAATTCTCTTTTTTTTTTCTTAGCTTTCTTCGCCTCGGCGAAGAACAATCTTCGCACGGCGAAGCCTGGAGCATTTGGATTCCTTTCTTTTGTGTGAAAACGTCACCTGAAACACCCAAAAACAAATACATAAAATAAAAACTCATAATGAAATTAAACGAAATCAACAACCAAATTGAAAAGCAAAAAGTTAAAAACACTTGGGTTGCCTCCCAAGAAGCGCTTGTTTATAGTCGAAGCTCGACTCTCCGATCCTTTAAGTTGGGATGTCCAGCCGGATTGAGGATTGACAACTCATCACCCCATCAATGTATGGTTCAATCTTGTCCATAACTGTGAAAGTGCCTTTATCTTCATGTGTAACCTCCACGTCTCCGATGCGTAAATCCTTGTATAGTAAATGGTCCGACCATCTAGACTTAAGTTTTCCAGGGAAAAGCCTAAGTCTAAGATTGAACAACAACACCTTTTATCCAACTTCAAAAACCTTCCTCCGGATGTGCTTGTCATGCCACCTTTTTGTCTTCTCTTTATAAATCCGGGCATTTTCATATGCTTCGAGATGAAACTCATCGATTTGTTCAAAGTCAGCATCCTCCTCTCCAGCGGCTTTCAGTCCTTTCTCGCTGCTTGACGGCCCTATGCTTATGTTCAAGTTCTACCGGCAAGTGCATGCTTTCCCATAAACCATCCTAAATGGAGACATAACAATCGGAGTCTTAAATGGGTTCGGTATGCCCACAGCGCCATCCAACTTTGTGACCAATCTTTCCTAGATGCATTAACTGTCTTTTCCAAAATCCCCTTGAGTTCTCTATTCGACAGTTCCACTTGCCCGCTCGTTTGTGGATGGTACGGTGTTGCAACTCTATGTGTCATCCATACTTACTCAACAGTGCATCCATTTGCCTATTGCAAAAATGAGATCCTCCATCACTATGATTGCTCTGGTCCACCCAAACCTTGAGAAAAATTCTTCCTCACAAACTTAATCACTACCCTTGCTCATTAGTTGGCAATGCAACTGCCTCAACCCACTTCGCACATAATCCACCGCTACCAAGATATACGTGTTCCCAAAGAACTTGAAAGGGACCCAGAAATCAATCCCCACACATCAAAAATTTCAACCACCAGGATGTTGTTCAACGGCATCTCATCTCTTTTTGAAATATTACCCATCCGTTGACATTGGTCACACTCTTGAATCATCCGGAAAGAATCCTTAAAGAGGTTTGCCAATAAAACCCCGATTGTAAAAACCTTGGCTGCTGTTCTAGCTCCCCCAAAATGGCCACCTACTTCTTCTCATGACAATGCCTTAAAATGCTCTCTATTTCTTCCTCCGAACACATCTCCGTATCATTTGATCAGTACAGTGTCTGTATAGAAACGGTTCTTCCCAAAAGTAGTACTTTAAATCTGAGAAAATTTTCTCTTTTGTTGGTACGTCATACCACTTGGGACCCCTTGACAAATAGTTTGCAAAATCCCATACCATGGTGCTTCTTCCACTCTCACAACTTCTCATCCGGAAATGTTTCTCCAATGGTATTTCCTCCTCATTTCCCTTGATTGGTCTCTCAATTCTGACAAGTGATCAGCCACCACATTTTTCGACCCCTTCTTGTCTCGAATTTCCAACTCGAACTCTTGAAGTAGTAAAATCCATCTTATCAACCGAGGTTTTGCTTCTGCTTTGCCAATAGGTGCTGAGTGTGAATGGTCCTTGTATACGATCCCTTTGCACCTAACAACTAAGAACGAAACTTGTCAAAAGAAAAAACTATAGCCAATAATTCTTTTTCAGTGGTGGTGTAATTCAATTGTGCATCAACGAGTGTTTTGCTAGCATACTGAATTACATGCAACACTTTATTTTTCCTCTGTCCTAATACTACCCCTAAAGCAAAATCACTAGCATCACACTCATTCGAAAGGTAGTCCCCAATCGGAACTGCAATAAATGTGCAGATACTAATAATTTTTTCAGAGTTAGAAAGGCATGCATGCAATCATCATTAAAGTCAAAAACAATCTTTATTCAATAGATTGCAAAGGGGTTTAGAAATCTTAGAAAATCCTTGATGAAGCGTTTGTAAAACCCCGCATGCCCCAAGAAACTTCGAACTGCCTTGACATTTGATGGTGGTGGTAGCTTCTCAATCACTTCTGTCTTTCTCGATCAACTTCAATCCCATCCTGGAAATCCTATGCTCGAGCACTATTCCCTCTTGACCATGAAGTGACATTTCTCCCAATTCAGCACCAGTTTGTCTCCTTACATTGCTGCAAAACAAGAGAGATTAGTTAGACATTATCAAATGATAACCAAAAACTGAGAAGTCATCCATGAAGACTTCTATAAACCGTTCCACCATGTCTCCAAAGATCGACATCATGCATCTTTGAAATGTGCTGGTGCATTGCATACCCAAAAGGCATCCTTCGGTAGGCAAAGGTGCCGTAAGGGCAAGTGAAGGTCGTCTTCTCTTGATCCTCAGGAGCGATGGCAATCTGGTTATATCCTGAATACCCATCCAGGAAAACAGTAATAAGCATTTTCTGCCAACCTTTCCAACATCTGATCAATGAAAGGCAATGGAGATGATCCTCCTTGTTGCCTCATTCAATTTCGGTAATCAATGCACACTCTCCAGCCCGTCATCGTCCTCATTGGTATCAACTCATTACTTCATTCATTACCACCGTTATCCCTCCTTTCTTCGGAACCACTTGGTACCGGGCTCACCCATGGGCTATCGAAAATAAGATAAATAATCCCCGCATCTAAGAGTTTCACCACCTCCTTTCTCACCTTCTTCATCGAAGGATTCAATCTCTATGTGGTTGCCACCTAGGCTTAATATCATCCTCCATGAGTATCTATGCATGCAAAATGATGGCGAGATACCTCTAATGTCGAAATGGTCCATCCAATTGTAGTCTATGTTCCCTCAACACTCTACACTCTCTCTCTTCCTCTACTGTACTCAATCCTAACTAATGATCACCAAGTAGGTTTCTGAGTCTCCAAGATACATATTTGAGGTGGGAAGGTAAAGGTTTCAATTCAAGCTTTGGAGGTTCTTTCTTTTTTCCTTCTCCTTTCTTTGTCAAAATCAAACTCCTCAAATTCTATATCTTGATTCTCATCTATCGGTTAAGTGCTTCTAACATCCTAACACATTCATTACAAGCTGACTCATCTACCTACAACATTTTAGATTTGGCTATACATGCTTCTAGAGGTAATTATGGGGTGTTTCTTCAATAGCGTCCACAACCAGTTTATCACCACATCAACACTAAACATGAATCCGATTCAAACGAAAACTTCATTGCATCAAAAACATTGAAAGTTACTATTTCATCTTGAACCCTCAACAGTAACTTCCCACCTGCACATCAATCAGTGCTCTCCCCGTGGCCAAGAATGGTCAGCCCAAAATGAGAGAATTTCCTTATCCTCTTCCATGTCCAACACCACAAAATCTGCTGGAAAAATTATCTTCCCCACCTTCACCAATACATCCTCCACTATCCCCCTCGGGTGCTTTATTGACCTATCCAGTAGTTGCAACGACATGGTCGTTGGCTTCACTTCACCAATTCCCAATCTCCTGAAAACAGAAAAGGGCATCAAATTAATACTAGCTCCTAGATCACATAAAACACATCAAAAGTAATATCCCTATAATACAAGGAATAGTAAAACTCCCTGATCCTTAAGCTTCGGGGTAACTTTTTCGGAGGATGGCACTGCACCTTTCGTGAGCATCACCGTTTCCTCATCATCTAACTTCCTTTTGTTGGAAAATTTCCTTCAGGAACTTGCATAACTCGGCATCCTACAATGCATCTACAAAGGAATGTTAATAGCAATTTTTAAAAATCAATAAACTTTGAAAATGCTTACCTGTCTTTTTTCTTCAATCTCTAAGGAAAAGGCACGGGTAGTGTGATGTGCCAACTCTGGTGGTATCTCGGGGAATGGCAATTTTTTCTTCTTCTTTTGCCTTTCTTCATTTTCTTTTTCTCTGGTCCAAACCACTTGGTTTCTCTTCAGCACTATCTCTTCTCAACTTCCTTATCAGAAGTCTCCTTTCCGTTTGCTCAACTTCCTTGGTAGCTTGCTCTACCTCTTCCAAAATGTCCCATTCTCAACTTATGGCATTTGCTTGCTCATGGTTAGTTACTGTATTGCTTGGTAAGGAACCCTGTGGTCTCTCTAAGCTCTTGGCCAATTGGCCCATCTGTACCTCAAGATTCCGAATGGACGCCCTTGATTTCTAAAATTTGTCCTCATCTCATTCATGAACCTGTGGTCTCCTGCATGAATTTACCAACATATCCTCCAACTTTGTCACTCTTTGATCTCCGGTTGATTTGTCACCCCTGGTTGGTTATTTGGAACTGGCCTCTGGTTCCATTATTTTGCTGGTTCGATTTCCCCAAGCCAGATTGGATGATTTCTCCACCCCGGGTTGTATGGTTGGAGTACAGGTTGTTTGGTTGTCTCTATTTCCTGCCAAGTAATTCACTTCTCTCGTTTGAAGATGACAAAGCAAAGGTGTTCCAACTTGACACTCACTGCTCACATGGTTCCCTGCACAAAACTCACAAGTTAATTGAGGTGCTTGTATAGAGTTTACCGCATAGTTCCCGACTGTTTGAAGTCCAGTGGTTGGCATGATGGCTGTGAAGGCATCAACTTCATGAAGACCCGAAGATCCTGTTGTTGCTCTCTCTTTTTGGTTTGGTTTTGTGTTGCTTGCCAAAACCTCAAGCAACTCATAGCCTCCTCTGTGTCTTATTTTGCAAGGCCCCTCCTGAAGTTGCATCCACCATGGTTTGCACATTACCCATAAACCATTGTAAATGTTTGGACTTGAAGCCAAACTGGCAAACCATGGTGTGGACCTTCCCATCAACTCTTGTATCTCTCCCAAGCTTCATACAATGACTCGGAATCATCTTGTAGAAATGATGTGATATCATTTCTCATTTTGCTGATTTACTGGAAAAGAACTTGGTAAGGAATTTCTGTGCTAGATCATTCCACGTTGTTATAGTTCCTGGTGTAATGCCATTAACCACCCCTTGGCTTATCTCCCAATGAATGGGAATAACCCCAGCCTAATGCATCATCTGATACTCCATTTGACTTGAAGGTGTCACAAATTTCTAAGAAATTGCAATATGTTGATTCGGATCTTCCTTCAAATCACCATTAATCTGACCGACTGCTGGATCATCGATGTTGCCGGCTTATCTCGAAGTTGTTGGCTTGTACCGTAGGTCTAGTGATACTCGACCCACTACCATTCACTGTGGGAACTGAAAATTCCCTCAGTGTCTATTTTCTAGTTCAGCCATTTCAACAACTACTTTGTCCTTCTACAACAAGATCCTCTCTTTCTCTTCTCTCTCTGTTATTTCTTCTAATGGTTCTCTCAAGCTCAAGGTCAACAGGAACCACTGGTTGACGTCTTGCCTTCCATAAACTGCAGAAACGGAAGTGAAGGAAAGTGAGATCAACTCAACTGAAATTAAAACAAAAATAAAAACTCCAACTAGCTAACTATAGAAAGACTCAATGTTACTTAAAATAATCCCGCAACACGCCAAAAACTGATGCGGGTTTCCTACAACATCAATATGTAGCAAGTATACTAGTCGCACAAGTAATGAGTAAGTATCGTTCCCACAGGATTGTTGCTAAGCATAAGTTTTCTACGTTTTCAAGTTGGAGTAACCGAAATCTTTGGATTGATGGGAGCTAATTCTAATTAAACTTCAAAAATTTTAAACTAAAATTTAACTAAATGCAATATGAAAACACGGTAATCAATTCAAGTAAACGGGTAGGGTTTTGACTTCATTCGATTTTATGGGTAACCTAAAAATTACACTACATTCACATCATACGCAATGGTGTAAATCACTCACTAAAGTGTTAACATACCCTCTCGGGCTGTTTTCCTATTCATCCTTATTAACCTTCCGCACCCAACATTTGAGTTAACATTCCAACTCATTAAGTAAAGAATCCTACAATGATTTCATGATTCTTGAATCTATCTCTAGTATCCATACTATATGGTGATTACCAAAAAGCCTAACATTTCTCAATCTCATCATGTTCATCACATAAAGCATTAAAACTCAGAGTAAACACACGACCAAGCATACTCATATGAATAAAACAATCAAACACTTAACCCATTAAAAATCCAAACTACAATCAAAACCCTACCCAAAATGGGTTGTTCATGGCTAAATCAACAATACAAAAACGAAAAACGAAATCAATCAAGTTCAACATAGGAAAATGAGATAAGATAAGAAATCTCCCCAAAAGATGAATCCCTAGTTAGATCGAATCTTCACCCTTGTTACAATCAAAATCGCTAAAACTCAGCCAAAGAAAATGTAAAACTGCTTAACCTAAAAACGAAGACTCCTTGGGTAAAGCTAAGTGTTTCTTTTCACCTCCCTAATTACCAGCCAAACAGCACAAGAAAACTGTCGTTTAACAAAACTGAAAAATTACCGTCACCGTGGCAAGAATTCTTCTTCGCCGCAGCAAGATTCTTCTTCGCCGCTGAAATAAAGCAGACATGCTCGTCTCTGGCCTACTTCACGCGGTACGTACAAATCTAGCCGCGGCAAGCTTCTTGAAAAGTTCTGAAATATAGAACTGCCACTCTGCTTGCTTCTTCGCTTGATTCTTCGATTCTCGGTGCTCTCCTCTTTGGAACAAGCCTCATCGGCTCTATCCTGCTTAGAACTCTCCTACTTCGAGATCCGCTAACTTCTAGGTCAAAAACTCCCAATTTTTTCCTTATTTCTCAAAATGTCATTTTAACCTGAAACACAAAATGTCAAGAATTAAGCAACAATTCAGGTAAAAATGCACTAGAAGTACCTGAAATCCAATTAAAAGTCTAATGAAAACTGTATAATCCCCGGATTATCTTCACAGAGTTGCTGTCTTTGGGAATCTGAGTATTTTCGAAATGCTTAACGGCTCGAGTGCGGCCTTAGCTTCTTTCAGATAACGGACCATGTTTTCTCCTTGGCTTGATATTCTCCTAAAATTTGGTTGACGACGCATGCATGTCGATGTAGACACTGATCGTGGTTGCACCCATTTCTCTGGCCAACTGCAACCCGAACAAGCCGATCATACTCGGCCTCATTGTTGGTTGCTTTAAATCCAAACTGAGAATGCCTGCGCAAGCCCCTTCGGGGCTCACAAGAGAAGACCTGCACCGGCCCTTTTCCGTTTTGATGACCCATCGATTAAAGGCTCAGGTCGACAGGTTCTGAATATTTTCCTGAATGGCTTCGCAGGTGTTGCTCACTTGAAGAAGGAAAATTCTAAGATGAAGTCACAAACTACCTGCCCCTTGATAGTCGATCTGGCTTGTACTTAAGATCGAACGGCTCAATTCCGTGGCCCATTTGAGTAATTTACCCGACCCTCTGGTTTCTGAAGGACTTGCCTGAGTGGGTATTTAGTCATCACATGGATAATATGGGCTGGAAGTAAGGTCGCAGCTTTCTGGAGGCTATCAGCAGGGCATAGGCTAATCGCTCCATCTCTGGATACCGCATCGCATCCGTCAAACGCTTGCTTGCATATACAGGCCATTGTCCTTTTCCTCTTCTCAAATCAGAGTTGCACTGCTAAACTGAGAGACGGACAGGTAACAGGAGCAGGATTTCTTATGGAAAGGCTTGGACAGGAGAGTGTGTTTCCCGAGGTGTTTTTTTATGCTTTGGAACGCTGTTCGCACTCGGGTGCCACTCAACTTCTTGTTGGCCTTAGGACATTGAAGAACAACAAGCAGCGATCTGTTAACCTCGATATGAAGCGACTAAGTGCCGCTATTCGCCATTAAGACCAATGCCTGTTTTTTGCTAATCGAGTAAGCTTGAATCTTCTCGGGTTTATTTATATCCCTCGCTGGTTGGCGTGCTGTCGTAGGCACCCAGAATTAAAACCTAAAAATACACGTAGTAGTGTAAGTCAGGGTCGATCCCACGAAGAGTGTCTAGCTGATTGCTGTTATGTGAACAAGGCTGGGGGGTTCTGTGTAAACAGGAAACGTTCTTAGCAAAAACCAAAACAAAAACAGTTCAATTCGAAATCAATTAATCGAAACTTGGTCTCCGTCAACATCCACCATCGGAATCTCACATGATCATTGATGCAAAGACAATCATTCATATTGAATATTCACCGTTGAAAATAATTTCCTATCTCTCCATAATTATAATTAATCAGGAAACAAGCGATCCTAATAATCTTACCCCTAAACAACCCTAGACAAGAGCTCAAGATTTATCTAGTGGCAGCCTTAAGAATTAGAGAGATCGCGAAGCTAAACAACACAACACAAGCGGTTGTATTTAATTTAGTTGATTTCTTCTTAAGATTATTATTCCTAACAGGCAAATTAACCCTAATTGCTTCAACAGTTAGAGGGATCAAACAATTACGGATTTGATATCAAACTTGCAGTAGATTTCAACAAAAAAACCACTAGTATGGCCTCCTAGTTAAATGCCTCAATCATGAAAATATGCACAAAACAGAATAACTCACTCAAACTGATTTAACACTAAAAACGAAAGATCTCACAGTTTATTTGATTCCGAGGTTTCGTTTCCTTCGACCAAGTTACAAAAGTTCTAGCTGCCCTCAGGCCATCACAAAACACTCCAGGAAAGAAAATTTCAGAGAGAGAAAGAGAGAGGTGTGGTCCCCCAAAACCTAATCTGATCCCCCTTTTAAATCTCATTTAAGAATTCAATCCCACTCAATCTCCTAAAAGAAATATTCTCCTATCCTAAATAACATTAATCCTAATTTAATTCTAATTGGAAATAAAATAAAATAGAGTCCTAATACATAGGAAGGTGGGTTTCCAGCTGTAATTTCGTGCAGCATGTTGTCTTTAAAACGTGCAATAATAGACTGACTTGCATACACAGTCAGACGCTCCAGGACGTCGGTAATCCAGGTGCGTCAACTTCAAGCCGATACAACCTTGATTCAGTCAGTATCTCTAAAACTCAAAACATGAAAGTGTAGATCTCTTTTAGCGTTCCACAGCATTTTTCAAACATCTAAATCGGACTCGGATGAGATAATTATGCCCAGAATACGAAGCAGTGGCGACGTCGAATCTCCCTAATTAATTCCATTTTTCAATTACACCTCCATTTGCTTCCTAACCAAAATAAGTAATAATGAGTACAATTAGGAAACAAATACATATAAAGACTAACATTAAGGGCTTAAATTGACATTTTGCATTCCATCCAATTCCCCACACTTATCTTTTGCACGTCCTCCGGCAAACTATTCAAACAACCCTACACTCAAGTCATATCAGGAACACCATCTCTCAATCCTCAAGAACATCAGCATGATGCATAGGCACAACATTTAATCCATGCATATTCATACCTAACTTAGGAAGCAACAAATAAAATAAAACAGAGTATATGACATTCATCTCTCTTATCATCTTCCACAATTACTCTAATCAGTCTGCAAACAAGGGCACTAATACAAGACATTCTAACACTCCCCTCCAACTTTTCTTTTACTGTTTCTCTTTACTACTACAAACTGGGTAGCAAACTAAGGATACAATTTTTTTCTCTTTTTTTTTTTTTTTTTTTTTGTCTGTTTGAAAAGAATGAGTGCATTTTATGCTCCATCTCATTTCATGGTTTGTGTTTTATGAGTGAGTGTGTTTTACCTCCATCCGCCGACTCACCACATACCTTTCTTTTCTTTTTCCTATTTGCTTAAACCCAATTTAGGACTAGCTTAAAGAGAAACAATTTTTTTTTTTCTTTTTCTTTAAGGGTTGTTATACACTCCTCAATCATGCTTCGTCACCAGTCTACACAACTTCTCAGACACATATGTTTCAAGACTACAAAGATTCAAATTGATTGACCTATTTATGAAGATTGCTAACCCTCCAAGTCAAGGAATATCTCAACACAAGTTTAGGTATAACGTGGCGTTGTTATAACCAGAGGTTAAACTATGGCAGAATTTTGTTTTTTTTTTTGTTTTTTTTTTTTTTTTTTTTTTTGTTATAACATAAATTAAAACAACCTAACAAAACCTAAATCCCTCTCCCCCATACTTAAAACTGACATTGTCCCCAATGGAAGATGAATGCAAAGAAAGGGCAATGAACCAAATTAAAATGCAAGAAAAGAAAACAAACTCCCCTTGGGTTGCCTCCCAAGCAGCGCCTTGTTAATGTCGTTGGCTCGACTCAAAGCTGTCGTCTTCAATCTAAATAATTCGGATCCTCAAGGTCCAATCCTGCCACATTTTCTTCTGGAGACCTTCATAGAAATCTTAATCTATGGCCATTCACCTTGAACACTTTCGAGTCTCCTAAACTTTGAATTTCAACTCACCATGAGGAAAAATATTAGTAACAACAAAATGCCAATCCAACGAGAACGCAACTTACCTGGAAACAAACGAAGTCGTGAATTGTATAGAGGTTTTTGACCAACTTTAAACTCTTTCCTAGAGACTATCCTGTCATGAAAGCCTTCGTCTTTTCCTGTAAATCCTTGCATTCTCATAGGCTCATTGCGAATATTCCTCTAACTCTTGCACTTGCAACTTCCTATTTTCTCCCATTCATCCATCTTCATGTTTAAACTCTTGATCGCACCATAAGCCTTGTGTTTCAACTCAACTGGAAGATGGCATCTTTCCCAAACCACCAACGAAAAGGGACATACCAATGGGCATCTTATATGCAGTCTTATATGCCCACAAGGCATTCCCATCATCGGGTTACCATGTACCCCAGCATGTTTCTTGACGATACTCTGAATGAACACTTGAGAGGATTCATTTCATTCTATATAGCCTGAGGATGTCAAACATCTCTGCAGATGCGCAATGTGCTTGCTGACAACCTGGGATTTGACCAGCATGTCATCCACATAAAGACCTCCATTGTTTTTTCGATCTAGTCAGAGAACATTCGTAACCAACATGCTGTAGGTCGCGCCAGCGTTCTTGAGGCCGAAAGGCATAACTTTGTAACAATACAAGCCCTCGGTCTATAATGAGAACGTATGCTCCTCATCCGGACCCATACATTAGAATTTGATTGTATCCTGAGTATGCGTCCATGAAACTTAGCAGCTCGTGCCCCGAGGAGGCATCCCGAGCTGGTCAATCCTTGGCAGAGGGAAGCTGTCTTTAGGGCAAGCCTTGTTGAGGTCGCTGAAGTCGACGCAGGTTCGCCACCTCCATTTGGCTTTTTTACCAGAGCCGGGTTGGCAACCCAGGCGGGTAGAGTGCCTCTCGGATGGACCCATTTTGGAGGAGGTTGTCCACTTCTAATTTCAAGGCGGCATACCTTTCCGGATCCATTGCTCTTCTTTTCTAGCAAACTGGCTTAGCTTCGCTGTTGATTTTTAACGCATGGCAGATATGTTTGGGCTAATCCCGACCATATTACGTGCGCTAGGCAAACATATCGATGTTTTCTATCAGGAAACTTACCATTTGGACGCCCTGGGGTTAGATTTCTCCAATCCTCAACACTGGCGCTCGGCTCTTTCGGGTCGATCGTACCTTAGACAAATCCCCAACCGGGCCGCTTGGAGGGGTTTCCTAATTCGGATCTATTATCCTCTGCCTAGGCTGTGGCTCGATCGACTGATCGCCATAGCATGTCAAGGCACACACTCGCGAATGCCCTTTCCTTTACACAGCCTCTACACCGCTTTATTAGCAGTCGCGAGATGCGCTTGTGCGATCTGTTCCTTCCCTATCCCCGGTGGGTGGGGAACTTCTCTTGAGATGGTATATGGAAGTGACTGCCTGAAACTCCTCAATAGAGGTCGCCCCAGGATTCCTTGAATGCCGATGGCAATCCACGACCAAGAATTCAGTTACCTTAGTCACCTCATCGTAGTCACCCTGCTTGACTGGGATGGATCGTTCCTTTGGGTCAGATGTCCCCTGTTAAAGCCATAGAGATCGAGGCGCTTCAGGTCGGTCCTTGTCCAAGTTCATTCTTTCGAAAGCGGTCTGGAACAGAATGTTCACAGCGCTTCCGTTGTCCACGAGCATTCTGCGGACATTATGGTGCCCTATAGGGGGATGAT
This sequence comes from Pistacia vera, assembly GCF_008641045.1. Taxonomy (NCBI): domain Eukaryota; kingdom Viridiplantae; phylum Streptophyta; class Magnoliopsida; order Sapindales; family Anacardiaceae; genus Pistacia; species Pistacia vera. The sequence goes on along the minus strand of NW_022195094.1, from coordinate 165,626 downwards.
CACAAGGGCATCGTCGTGAGGATGATGCAAACGCTGCTCCTTCTCGTAGAAGGAGATCGCTCCTCTCTTTTGGGCCTTTTGTGTCACTGCGATGTGTTCATCACCCTGATGCGGTCGTGATGAGCTTCGCGAGTGTACCTTTCCTAGCAGTATCTACGTGCTTCCCTGAGGTGCGGATCCTTCAAGATTATGTTACCCTACATCACCCCTCCGATCACACGTTCTCCCAGCTTCTCCCTTTGCCTCTTCTCTCTTTTGCGGGAGCAGGAGTCATCAATATACTCCTTGAAGTGCCTTCTTGATGAGCTCTTCGATTGTTTGTCTTAGAGCGTCGGCACTCATCGGTATGATGCCCGTTGTCCCGATGGAAGCGACAGTATTTTTTTGCTATTTCTGGCTGTCCCAGGAGTTTTCATGGGTTCTGCTCACCGAGAAGACTGCCATCCATCGGAGTTTAGTCATTTTAGCTGACTGACTTTACAATAATGTTACAAGGTATCTAATGCTGAGAATTCTAGGAAAGAGAGAGTAATTAATCAAGCGTAAAATATGCCAATCCCCTTTAATGAGAGAGGAGCTCCCATTTTATAGTGGGACGCCTTGAGGTAATGATCACTAAATCTGTAAGTTGGTGGGATTATCCGTGCAAATCCTTCTTTATGTCACATTGCCCACCTTCCAGAGTGATTTGCGCTATTTAGAGCAGGGATTGGACACGTGGGAGCACCTCAGCTCTTGACTAGCCTGATGCGCACGCATTATCCTGACGGACGCATGCGGCGGTTGTTCCAATGATCTGACTTTTGTGGGCTAGATGAACTTGACGTCAACCTTTGTATTTTTTAGGCATAACAGAAGTCCCCTAGTTTTTAAGGTTTGAGGATTGAACCTTAGAAACTACAAGTCATGCCGCAACGGGATGATTTCTGGAAATTTTAGTCTGTTTGAAAGTAGGTCGGAGTGGCATTTTTATAAGCGTGACCTCGCATGCTCGAGCAACCTGATTTCATTCTGATGTCACCTGTCTGTTCTGGTGATAGGAAGGCATTTAATGAAGCAATCCCTGCGTTGACAGGTGTGTCCCTTGCGTGGTAAATGCCAGCCAATCACATTTAATGCCTTGCATGCTGAAACGATGCGCTTTACCAGGACATTAAATGCATTATACGTTGGGACGACGCGCCTTATCAGAGCATTAAATGAAGATTTGAAACGCAATTAATGCTCTGAGAGAGTATGGTCATCGTTTGAGGTTTTCAACTGGAAAGATGAAAGTTTGTCTTTATGCAGTCGTTTCGTTCACCCTCCCCCGCTGATGAGTGACACGTGGCCAAGATCAACAGTAAGAAGCCTTTGCCGCCCAATGTAACAACTGCTGTAAACTAGTACAATGCATGCATAATAACAATAGAAAATGGGCCCAAATCTTTTCTTTTTATTATAAGTAATACGTCTTTTATACACAAAGAGAATCATTTACAAAAAAGCCATTTTTAAAAGACAAAAACAGGGGAAATAGTGTAGCTATTGCTCCTCGCTTGCCGACGCCCCTCCGACTGCATCATCACCTAGATCCTGCATCCACAAAGGAAAGTAACGGGGTGAGCACAGAATAATGCTCAGTAAGTAAACCCTCTATCAGTTTATCCCCGTATGTAATTCTCTTAATTCGTTCCTCACACTTTCTGTTATTTTCTACTAAACGTCATGTCCTCATCTTACCGGAGGTACGGCCGGATGACGTTCACACAGCACCATCTCACTCTTCATGACTGTCGGGTGGAGTTCACATAGCACCAACCCGTTCTTAGTGACTACCGAGTAGGGATCATGAAGCACCTACCCGGTTTTTGTGACTATCGGGTGGAGACCACAAAGCACCTACCCAGTCCTCATGACTTTCGGGTGACGATCACAAAGCATCAACCCATTTCTAATAAATATCGGGTGATGATCACAAAGCATCAACCCCTTTCTAATAACTAACCGGGTGATGATCACAAAGCATCAACCCACTTCTAATAAATATCGGGTGATGATCACAAAGCATCAACCCCTTTCTAATAACTAACCGGGTGATGATCACAAAGCATCAACCCATTTCTAATAACTATTCGGGTGATGGTCACGAAGCATCGACCCGATTCTCATAACTGTCGGGTGATGATCACAAAGCATCAACCCATTTCTAATACTCTTCTCATTCACTCTACTCTAGCACTTCTCATTCTCTCTACCCTTAGAGTAGTTGCATCCACAAAGTTCTCTACTCATAGAGCAAGTGCATACACAAAGTTTCCTACTCTTTCTTAGGTCACTTCTCAATGCACAATTAATGCCTATGGATGGTTCATCTCCACTAATGCACTTATGAAATGCCAACATGCAATGTTGCAAGAATTAAGGTTCACTACTCATACTCAAACCTCTATTAGGCATTTCATCAAACAACTCAAGTGCATAATAAAACTCTACTATAACAATAATTCTATGTCTTTCTCTAACCATCCAAAATGGGGAGAAACTCCCTCACATAGCCATAATTCCTGCCAAAGAAAGACACTTCCAAAAAGGATTTCTCAATATCCTTCAATTCCATCTCAAACTACCTTTCCAACCCACATCTCACTTCTTATACTTGAAATGTATGAACAATCACAAAGCACTAACAATCTCCATTTAAGACTCAATAACATGGCATATAACATGTATATAACATACATACATAATTGCTATCAAAAACCCTAATCAAGAAAATTCTCAAATCTCAACTTGGGTTGGGATTTACTTACCTTGTTATGGAGAGATTTCACTAGCTCTTCCTTTCTCTTGGTTTGCTTGACTTTTTCTCTACTCTTTAACAAATGAACAAAAACCCTCAATAATCAAATATACTCAAAAACTCACAAAGCTTCACAACCAAAGCAAGAATCCTTACCTTAGGATGCCTTAGATTGATTTTCTACCCCAAATCACTCCAAAAGCCCTTTAAAACTCCTTGAACAAAAGAAAGAGAAATTAAGAGGAAGTAAGAGAGGAGAGTGGCGATGGAGAAGAGGAATAAAGGGTTTGCAATGACTTAATTCCTTTTAATGAAATTTATACACAAGCATTCCCATTTTGCCCTTACTCTTCCTTGGGAATTCCATCTATATCCTTTGATTCATTACAAACACACCCCCATAACAACATATTCTCCATGAACATTCCTTACATTTTACTCCCCACTTTTCCTGCTAATTAGGGGTAGAATGGTCAAATTGCCCTTAGGGAAGAAAATATCTAAAACTTAACAAACATTTTGGTTGGCCCGTCGCCGCAGCAAGGAAGCTTCTGTCGCCGCGGTGAAACTGTCCAACAGCTTCCCGTGGCTTCAACACCTCTTCGCCGCGGTGAAGATTCTTCTTCGCCCCGGCGAAGCCTGGAACACTGAACTTCTTCTATTTCAACCAATTTCAGGGCAAGTATTCAATACACCACTAATCAAAGGTCAACCAAACAATAATACTAATAAACCAACTCAAATAAGAGCAAAAGAAGAAACGTTAGCTACGTACCTCAAGTGGGGCGCTACACCCAAATGTCGTTTTGATTTCGAGAAATCCAAACGCCGATTCACGCGCTATAAAAACCCCAAATCATTCTCAGGCAATGTCACCAAAGCCTTTTTCACAGAGAACAAAAGACTTTCGTAGGCCAGGAACCTTTGTCTTCCAAACCTGCATTTTTTCGGCATTTGAAGCAGAAACAGTCGTCATACTCCGTGAGGTAAGAGCTTTCCTACCATTATTTCATTTCTTCCATGAGTTAATGGCGTCGGTCTTCCGGTAACTCATCGAAGACTAGACATTTGCGCCAGGTTCGAGCCACGAACGACAGCTCAAATCATGCTGCTATGGTTTTCTTTAGGATTTAGGGAGTTTATTTTCTCCCACGTCATCATACGAAATAGCGTACGGAATACCAAATAACCCTTCTGCTTGTCGCTTTTGCAAACTGGCAACATAGACCCCTCAGCCACCAGATCCGAGCAGGGAACTAGCTCGTCCCTGCAGGGTGCTTCTAGTATCCCTCTTGAGGTTTTTTCGGTACTTATCGAGGAAGAACTCGAGAGGGTAGTAAGCCAATACGGCATCGAGGTGGACGTTTTCCACGACCTGACGCATTCGTCGCGATACCCAGCAAGCGGCCTAGCTGCGATCTCCGAGGAGATTATCAGGGGTGGAGGACTTATCCCCCTACACCCTTTCATCAGGTCGTTTTTGGACCACTTTAGGGTTGCACCGATGCAGCTGACTCTGAACGCGTACGTCATTGCAGTTGCAATGTACATCGCGTGTCAGGAAAACGAGCTGGGCGAGCTGACCGCCTTGGAGCTTGGCTGCTCATATTTTCTGAAAGAGAGCAAGGACAAGGATTCGTATTACTTGTCCAGGCGACCAACTATTGCCGACGGGATACACAGTTATCCCAGCAACATGGAGGCCTACGAAACAAAGTTTTTCTTCTTTCGTTATGATGGCCATTGCTGCTTCCAAGAACCGAGTAGGCCTCTTTTTCTTTGCTTGTATTTCTGCTTTGGTTCGGCGAACTCATTGCGTTTGAAGCGTGTTTGTGCTAACGACCTGGTTTTTTTTTTCTTTTTAATAGTTAACAAGACGACCGAAGTGGGGCTGCTCCACGATAAGAGAAGAATCGTGCACTTCGGCTCCCTTCCTGAGGACAAGCGCGACGCGAAAAAACTTGTGACGACTGCGAACTTGTGGAAGTACGGTTTCTTTAACGAAAGCGCGTCGTTAGAGCCTCCACCACTGGGTAAGTTCTGCTAACTAATTCTTGTCCTGGTCATGGAATAGAATGCTTTCATTAATTTTGCCTTGCACGCAGTAACCATGCCACCGAAGGAGCCAGAGCAGCCTCGACGAAGGCCTATCAATTTTCCTCAGTCAAAGAAAGCTAAGGCGGCCAAAGCTACTCAAACAATCTCCCCGACTGAGGGTGCGACCCCGGGCCAACCGACGCGACCTTCCAGAACTTCTCAGCCACAGTTGACAGAAGATGCACCAGCGCGAACCACGAAGGTCTCTCAGCCGTCGCCTACTAACCCAAGGATGAAAACGATGGCTTAGTGAAAGAAGAGGAAGCAGATTTAGGTCGAGGAATCAGAGACCAAATCTGAGGGCGAGCAGCTAAAGAGGCCACAGAAGGACGTCGGGAGAAGGTCGGGAAAGGAACCGATGGTCGACACGACCACTACTGAAGGTGCAAAGATAGGTACCCCAGTGTTGGACTCGTTGGGGAACCTACCGGAGTTTCTGCAGTCGGTGGTCTACACTTTACTGGAATGTGGACTCTTAGAGTCATTCGAGCAGTTCGCAAATTTCAGCAACGTCGACCTGATGTCCACGTCGATCCAGCACATAAACAAGGTGAGCGAACTGTCCTCGGCGAGGACTATCCTTAGCTTCTTTTGATTGGCTAACTTTATCTTTCTTTGTTCGCAGGCCCTTCTTTCTATGCGAATGTCTCTGGAGAAGGCTTTACTGGGGGCCGCAAAGGGGGAGGTCGGGCTGAAGGGAGAGAACGCGACGCTCAAGTGAAGCTTGGAGGCCGCCGAAACAGAGAGAAACTTATCTTCTAAATTGGCGAACCGGTTCCAGATCGAAAAGGAAGCGGCTCTTTGCACAGTTGACTTCTAGAAGACGCAGCTTGAGAAGCAAGGGGAAGAGATAAAGGAGCTGTAAAGGACCATAGCCAGACTCTTCAAGTAGGCCGGGGAGAAGGACCAGGAACTGAAAGTGACCTCCCAATAGGTCGTGCGAGCAAGAGCAAGGGAGGGAGGCTTCTGAGAAGCTAAGGCAAGCTCTTGAAGTTGAACTTCAGGAAAGTCAAGGGAAAGTTGCTTCCTTGACAGAGAAGATACAGAAGCAGGCTGCGAAGGTTGAGGAGAGGGTTGCCGAATGGGCAATCGAGTCTATCTACGCCTTGAGGCCGAGGAACCCGCAACTTGACATGTCTGACCTCCCGGAGGACTGGCGCGAAACACTTATGACAATGGCGCGGGAGGATGATGAAGCAGTGACCTCCCAAACAGGTGGTTCGAGACATGCTTCGGACAAACCTCCAACCGACCAGCCTTAAGACGTCGAGGTCACCTTTTTAGGAGTCAATTTAGGGTTCTCAGCCATATCTTTTGCCTGCTGTACTCCTTAATAATAAAATTCACATTTTGGACTTATGCAATTTCTATTCGTTTCATTATACATGAGTATTTTCTGGTTTCTTACATTCATTGAATCAAACATAACTCATTTACAGGAAAATGATCACACATAAAGATTGTTACAAACGCCCAAGATAAAATTTTACAAAGAAATGACTTACAAAAATCAGAAATTAATTTACAAGGAAAGTTGAGTTCGGAATTACTGATAGTATGGCCGAAGGTGCTCAGCATTCTAGGCTCGGGGTACCTTGAAACCGATTAGCCGTTTGAGATGATAAGTCCCCGGTCTGATTACTTTATCGATGCAGTACGGACCTTCTCAGTTCGGCCCTAAAACTCCCGCACTTGGTTCCCTGGTTCCGAGAAGAACTTCCTTTAAGACAAGGTCGCCGACCTGGAAGTCTCTTCGCCTGACCTTTGAATCAAAGAACTTCTTCGTGCGTTGCTGATAGGCTGCTATCCTTAGCAAAGCCTTGCTGTGATGTTCTTCAACAAGGTCTAGACTCGCCCTTATGAGTGCTTCGTTGTTGGCCTTATTGTACAAGTCTCTCTGAAGTGAACCAGTTCCCACCTCAATGGGAATCATTGCTTCGTACCCATATGCCAGCAAGAAGGGGGTTTCCGAGGTGGAGGTTCTTGAAGTAGTTCAGTACGCCCATAGGACTTTGGGAAGGTCGTCGGCCCAATTTCCCTTGGCTGCGCCAAGTTTGGCCTTCAGAGTATGCTTGATGGTTTTGTTGACAGCTTCAAATTGGCCATTTGCTTACGGTCTTGCGATAGAGGCAAATTTCTTATGGATGCCCAGCTCGTCGCAAAATTGCTTGAATTCCTCATTGTCGAATTGTTTTCCATTATCTGAAATGAGAGTGTGAGGAATTCCAAAGCGGCACACAATATTCTTGAAAACGAGGTCTTTGAGTTTTCTGGTCGTGATCGGGGCTAGCGACTCGACTTCTACCCATTTGGTGAAGTAATCTACCGCGACCATGACATATTTGACCCCCCTTTCCCGACTGGCATGGGATCGATAAGATCGATCCCCCACATGGAAAAAGGCCAGGGGCTAGTCATGGTTATCAGCTCGTGGGAGGGAGCTCGCGGTATGCTTGCGAACCGCTGACATTTATCGCACTTCTTGACAAATTTGTAAGCGTCATCTTGAACTCGGGGCCAATAGTACCCTTGACGAACAACCTTGTTTGCCAGAGATCGTGCGACTGTGTGATTACCACAGATCCCTTCATGAATTTCCCTCATGATGTAGTCTACCTCTTCGCTGGTTACACATCGAAGAAGAAGGGTACTAAATCCTCTCCTGTACAGCTGGTCCTTGATGAGGGTGTAGCGAGCAGATCTTGTTCGTAGGACCCTTGCCTCGACCTTGTCATCGGGAAAGATCCCATCCTTGAGGTACTGAATAATGGGAGTCATCCAAGAATCAGTATGCGTCACATTCACGGCCTGTTCGATCGGGCTGATACTTGGGGCTTTGACGAGCCGAACAGGAATGCTATTTGGTGCCTTTGAGTCCAACGACGAGGCTATCCTTGCCAGGGCGTCCGCTGATGCGTGTTTCCTACAACATGCAATATGTAGCAAGTATACTAGTTGCACAAGTAATAAAATGATGAGTAGAGTATCGTTCCCACGAGGATTGTTAGCTAAGCAATAAGTTTTCTACCGTTTTCAAGTTGGAGTAACCGAAATCTTTGGATTGATGGGAGCTAATTCTAATTAAACTTAACAATAAATTTTAAACTAAAATTTAACTAAGAATGCAATATGAAAACACGGATAATCAATTCAAGTAAAACGGGTAGGGTTTTAACTTCATTAGGATTTTATGGGTAAAACCTAAAAATTACACTACATTCACATTCATAAGCAATGGTTGTAAATCAAACTCACTAAAGTGTTAAACATACCCTCTTGGGCTATGTTTTCCTATTCATCCTTATTAACCTTCCGCACCCAACAATTTGAAGGTTAACAATTCCAAACTCATTAAGCAAAAGAATCCTACAATGATTTCATTGATTCTTGAATCTATCTCTAGCATCCAATACTATAATGGTGATTACCCAAGAAGCCTAACATGATTCATTTCTCAATCTCATCATGTTCATCACACAAAGCATTAAAACTTAGAGTAAACACACGACCAAAGCATACTCATATGAATATAAAACAATCAAACACTTAACCCATTAAAAATGCAAACTACAATCAAAACCCTAACCCAAAATGGGTTAGTTCATGGCTAAATCAACAATACAAAAACGAAAAATGAAATCAATCAAGTTCAACATAATGAAAATGAGATAAAAGATAAGAAATCTCCCCAAATGATGAATCCGTTAGTTAGAATCGAATCTTTACCCTTGTTACAATCAAAATTGCTCAAAACTCAGCCAAAGAAAATGTAAAAACTGCTTAAACTAAAAACGAAGACTCCTTGGGTAAAAGGCTAAGTGTTTCTTTTATACCTCGCCCTAATTACCCAGCCAAAACACGCACAAAGTAAAACTGTGCATTTAACAAAACTGAAAATAATGACCGTCGCCGCGGCGAAGAGTGAAGCAGACATGCTCGTCTCTGGCCTACTTCGCCACAGCGACGTACAAATCTTCGCCGTGGCGAAGCTTCTTGAAAAGTTCTGAAATTATAGAACTGCTACTCTGCTTGCTTCTTCACTTGATTCTTCGATTCTCGGTGCTCTCTCTTTGGAACAAGCCTCATCGTGCTCTATCCTACTTTATAACTCTCCTAACTTCTGAGATCCGCTACCTTCTTAGTCAAAAACTCCCAATTTTGCCCTTATTTGCTCAAAATATCCATTTTAACCTGAAACACAAAATGTCAAGAATTAAGCAACAATTCAGGTAAAAATGCACTAGAAAGTACCTGAAATCCAATTAAAAAGTCTAATGAAAACTGTATAATCCACGGATTATCATTCGCCACAGAGTTGCTGTCTCTGGGAATCTGAGTAATTTCGAAATGCTTGAACGGCTCGAGTGCGGCCTTAGCTTCTTTCAGATAACGGACCATGTTTTCTTCCTTGGCTTGATATTCTCCTAAAATTTGGTTGACGACCAGCATGAAGTCGATGTAGACACTGATCGTGGTTGCACCCATTTCTCTGGCCAACTGCAACCCGACAAGCCGAGCTTCATACTCGGCCTCATTGTTGGTTGCTTTAAATCCAAACTGAAGAATGCCATGAACGCAAGCCCCTTCGGGGCTCACAAGGAGAAGACCTGCACCGGCCCTTTTCCTGTTTGATGACCCATCGATGTAAAGGCTCCAGGTCGACAGGTTCTGAATATTTTCCTGAATGGCTTCGCCAGGTTGTTGCTCACTTGGAAGATAGGAAAATTCTAAGATGAAGTCAGCAACTACCTGCCCCTTGATAGTCGATCTTGGCTTGTACTTAAGATCGAACTGGCTCAATTCCGTGGCCCATTTGAGTAATTTACCCGATGCCTCTGGTTTCTGAAGGACTTGCCTGAGTGGGTAATTAGTCATCACATGGATAATATGGGCATGGAAGTAAGGTCGCAGCTTTCTGGAGGCGATCAGCAGGGCATAGGCTAATCGCTCCATCTCTGGATACCGCATTTCGGCATCCGTCAAACGCTTGCTTGCATAATACACAGGCCATTGTGCCTTTTCCTCTTCTCAAATCAGAGTTGCACTGACTGCAAACTGAGAGACGGACAGGTACAGGAGCAGGATTTCTTATGGAAAAGGCTTGGACAGGAGAGGTGGTTTCCCGAGGTGTTTTTTTATGCTTTGGAACGCCTGTTCGCACTCGGGTGTCCACTCAAACTTCTTGTTGGCCTTTAGGACATTGAAGAACAACAAGCAGCGATCTGTTAACCTCGATATGAAGCGACTAAGTGCCGCTATTCGCCCATTAAGACACATGACCTGTTTTTTGCTAGATCGAGTAAAGCTTGAATCTTCTCGGGGTTTATTTATATCCCTCGCTGGTTGGCGTGCTGTCGTAGGCACCCAGAATTAAAACCTAAAAATACACGTAGTAGTGTAAGTCAGGGTCGATCCCACGAAGAGTGTCTAGCTGAATTTGCTGTTATGTGAACAAGGCTGGGGGGTTCTGTGTAAAACAGGAAACGTTCTTAGCAAAAACCAAAAACAAAAACAGTTCAATTCGAAATCAATTAATATAACGAAACTTGGTCTCCGTCAACATCCACCATCGGAATCTCACAACTGATCATTGATGCAAAGAAAATCAATTCATACATTGAATATTCACCGTTGGAACTATTTTCCTATCTCTCCTTAATTTTAATTAATTAGGAAACAAGCGCTCTTAATTAATCTTACCACTAAACAACCCTAGACAAGCGCTCAAGATTTAATCTAGTGGCAGCCTTAAGAATTAGAGAGATCGATGAAGCTAAACAACACAAACACAAGCGGTTGTATTTAATTTAGTTGAATGTTCTTCGTAAGGTTACTAATTCCTGACGCAGCAAATTACTAACCCTAATTGCTTCACAAGTTGGAGGGATCAAACAATTACGGATTTGATATCAAACTTAGCAGTAGATTTCAACAAATAATACACTAGTAGGCCTCCTAGTAATTAAATGCATCAATCATGAAAATATGCACAGAATAACATTCAATACTCAAACATGAATTTAACACTAAAAACAGAAAGATCTCACAGTTTATTTGATTCCGAGGTTTCCGTTTCCTTCGACCAAGTTACAAAAGTTCTAGCCGCTCATGGCCATCACAAAAACTCAAGAGAAAGAAAATTCCAGAGAGGAAAAGAGAGAGAGGCGTGGTCCCTTAAAACCTAATCTGATCTCCCTTTTAAAATCCAATTTTAGAATTCGAATCCCACTCAATCTCCTAAAAGAAATATTCTCCTATCCTAAAATAACATTAATCCTAATTTAATTCTAATTGGAAATAAAATAAAATAGAGTCCTAATAAAATAGGAAGGTGGTGTTTCCAGCTGTAATTTTCGTGCAGCATGTATGTCTTCAAAACGTGCAATAATAGACTGACTTGCATAACAAGTCAGAACGCTCCAGGACGTCGGCAATGCAGGTGCGTCAACTTCAAGCTCGATTACAACCTTTATTCAGTCAGTATCTCTAAAAACTCAAAACATGAAAGTTGTAGATCTCTTTCTTAGCGTTCCACAGCATTTTGAATCATCTCAATCGGAGCTCGGATGAGAGAATTATGCCCAGAATACGAAGCAGTGGCGAAACTGTCCGAATTCCCCTAATTAATTCCGTTTTTCAATTAACACCTCCATTTGCTTCCTAAACCAAAATAAAGTAATAATGAGTACAATTAGGAAACAAATACATATAAAAGACTAAACATTAAGGGGGTTAAATATGACATTTTGCATTCCCATCAAATTCCCCCACACTTAGCTTTTGCACGTCCTCGGGCAAACTAATTCAAACAAACCCTACACTCAAGTCATATCAGGAACACCATCATCTCAAGTCATCTCAAGAACATCAGCATGATGCATAAGCAACAATATTTAATCCATGCATATTCATACCTAACTTAGGAAGCAGCAAAATAAAATAAAACAGAGTTAATGACATTCATCTCTCTTTATCATCTTCCACAATTACTCTTAATCAGTCAATGCAAACAAGGGAACTAATCACAACCAATTCATGTACAACTCCCCTCTCAACTTTTCTTTTACTGTTTCTCTTTACTACTACAAACTGGGTAGCAAACTAAGGATACAAATTTTTTTTTTTTTTTTTTTTTTTTTTTTCTGTTTTGAAAAAGAATGAGTGCATTTTATGCTCCATCTCATTTCATGGTTGTGTTTATGAGTGAGTGCGTTTTACGCTCCATCTCGACTCACCACATACCTTTCTTTTCTTTTTCCTATTTGCTTAAACCCAAATTTAGGACTAGCTTAAGAGAAACAATATTTTTTTTTTTCTTTTAAGGGTTGTTATACACTCCTCAATCATGCTTCGTCACCAAGTCTACACAACTTCTCAAGACATATTATTTCAAACTACAAAGATTCAAATATGATTGACTCTATTTTATGAAAGATTGCTAACATCCTAAGTCAAGGAATATGCTCAATAACAAAGTCAAGTTACTATTTCATGCATCACTAGACGTTCAAAGACATGACTTAAAGCATAAACCTTCCTAAAAACAAATGCGGATTTCGTTTAAGGTGTACGTGGCGTTGTTATACCCGAGGTTGCCAAGTACTGCTAGGCAGTTTTTAAGGCGGGTTCTGGTTTCCAGCCGATATACCCTTAAACTAGGCAGATTTATTTTTTTTTTTTTTTTTTTAACACTAAAAACAGAACCTAAACAAAACCTAAATCCCCTCCCCCACACTTAAAACTGACATTGTCCCCAATGTAAGATGAAATGCAAAGAAAAGGCAACAATAACCAAAATTTAAAATGCTAGAAAAGAAAACAAACTCCCCTTGGGTTGCCTCCCAAGCAGCGCCTTTGTTTATTGTCGTTGGCTCGACTCAAAGCTGTCGTCTTCAATCTGAATAAGTCGGATCCTCAAGGTCCAATCCTGCCACATTTTCTTCTTGGAGACCTTCATAGAAAGTCTTAAGTCTATGGCCATTCACCTTGAACACTTTCGAAGTTCCTAAACTTTGAATTTCAACTGCACCATGAGGAAAAATATTAGTAACAACAAAAGGTCCAATCCAACGAGAACGCAACTTACCTGGAAACAAACGAAGTCGTGAATTGTATAGAAGGACTTTTTGACCAACTTTAAACTCTTTCCTAGAGACTATCCTGTCATGAAAAGCCTTCGTCTTTTCCTTGTAAATCCTTGCATTCTCATAGGCCTCATTGCGAATTTCCTCTAACTCTTGCACTTGCAACTTCCTATGTTCTCCACTTTCATCCATCTTCATGTTAAAACTCTTGATCGCCCAATAAGCCTTGTGTTCTAACTCAACTGGAAGATGGCATGCTTTCCCAAACACCAAACGAAAAGGTGACATACCAATGGGCGTCTTATATGCAGTCTTATATGCCCACAAGGCATTCCCATCACTGGTTAACCATGTACCCCAGGAATGTTCTTGACGATACTCTGAATGAACACTTGAGAGGATTCAATTTCATTCTATATAGCCTGAGGATGTCAAACATCTCTGCTAGATGCGCAATGTGCTCTGAGGCAACCTGGGATTTGACCAGCATGTCATCCACATAGACCTCCATTGTTTTTTCGATCTAGTCAGAGAACATTCGGTTAACCAACTGCTGGTAGGTCGCGCCAGCGTTCTTGAGGCCGAAAGGCATAACTTTGTAACAATACAGCCCTCGGTCTATAATGAAGAACGTATGCTCCTCATCCGGCCCATACATTAGAATTTGATTGTATCCTGAGTATGCGTCCATGAAACTTAGCAGCTCGTGCCCCGAGGAGGCATCCACGAGCTGGTCAATCCTTGGCAGAGGGAAGCTGTCTTTAGGGCAAGCCTTGTTGAGGTCGCTGAAGTCGACGCAGGTTCGCCACCTGCCATTTGGCTTTTTTACCAGAGCCGGGTTGGCAACCCAGGTCGGGTAGAGTGCCTCTCGGATGGACCCATTTTGGAGGAGGTTGTCCACTTCTAATTTCAAGGCGGCATACCTTTCCGGATCCATTGCTCTTCTTTTCTAGCAAACTGGCTTAGCTTCGCTGTTGATGTTTAACGCATGGCAGATAATGTTTGGGCTAATCCCGACCATATTTACGTGCGACTAGGCAAACATATCGATGTTTTCTATCAGGAAACTTACCAGTTTGGACGCGAGCTGGGGGTTGAGATTTCTCCCAATCCTCAACACTCGGCTCGGCTCTTTCGGGTCGATCGATACCTTAGACAAATCCCCAACCGGGCCGCTTGGAGGGGTTTCCTAAATTCGAGGATCTATATTATCCTCTGCTAGGCTGTGGCTCGATCCGACTGATCGCCATAGCATGTCAAGGCACACATCGCGAAATGCCCTTTCCTTTACACGCCATCTACACCGCTTTTATGTAGCAGTCGCGAGATGCGCTTTGCGATCTGTTCACTTCCCTTATCCCCGTTGGGGTGGGGAACTTCATCTTGAGATGGTATATGGAAGTGACTGCCTTGAAACTCCTCAATAGAGGTCGCCCCAGGATTCCATTGAATGCCGATGGGCAATCCACGACCAAGAATTCAGTTACCTTAGTCACCTCATCGTAGTCACCCTGCGTGACTGGGAGCTGGATCGTTCCTTTGGGATCAGATGGTCCCCTGTAAAGCCATAAAGAGAGATCGAGGCGGGCTTCAGGTCGGCCTTGTCCAAGTTCATTCTTTCGAAAGCGGTCTGGAACAGAATGTTCACAGCGCTTCCGTTGTCCACGAGCATTCTGCGGACATTATGGTGCCCTATGAGGGGAGTGATCACAAGGGCATCGTCGTGAGGATGATGCAAACGAGCTGCCTCCTTCTCGTAGAAGGAGATCGGCTCCTCTTTTTGGGCCTTTTGTGGTCACTGCGATGTGTTCATCACCCTGATCGGGTCGTGATGAGCTTCGCGAGTGTACCTTTCCTACGCAGTCTACGTGCTTCCCGTGAGGTGCGGTCCTTCAAAGATTATGTTAACCCTACTATCCCCTCTACGATCACGACGCTTTCTCCCTTTCCCCTCTTGGCTCTTCTCTTTTGCGGGAGCAGAGTCATCAATATACTCCTTGAAGTGCCCTTTCTTGATGAGCTCTTCGATTGTTTGTCTTAGAGCTCGGCACTCATCGGTATGATGCCCGTTGTCCCGATGGAAGCGACAGTATTTTTTGCTATTTCTGGCTGTCCCATGAGTTTTCATGGGTTCTGGCTCACCGAGAAGACTGGCCTCCTCGGATTTATCAAGAATGGCCGATACGGACACATTCAGTGGAGTATATTGAACTCTGTCGCAGTCGCGACGAGGAACAGGAGCATAGGATTTTTTGTGCTCGTAGCGGGGTTTCTTCCCTTTTCGTTGATCATCGTCAGCATCCCCTCTGCGATCAGCTCTCTTACTTTCCCCCCGACCAGAAATACTGCTCGATGCGCTGGGGTCACGACGACAGAGTGCCGCCAACGAATTTTCTATTTAGAGGTATTTCTCTACAAGGTTGTAAAATCCTGTGAGGGAGACATCGTCCTCAGCGTGTAACTCTTTCCACAGGTCAGTTTGTGGGCGAACTCCGGCTATGATGAGAGTCCGAACAGACTCTTCGGGAGTATGAGCCACCTTGTTGAGCTCTCTGTGGAAACGGTCAATGTAAGACTGGAAGGATTCGTCCCTTTCTTGCCTTATATTGCTAAGCTAGCTCAAAGGCATCGAAAACTTTCGATTCGCTAGAAAATGCCTTAGGAACTGTCGTGCTCATCTGAGGCCACGAACTGATCGACCCCGCTGGGAGCGACCTTAACCATCGTTTGGCATGGGAGGTCAGCGTCACTGCCAAACAGTTGTATTTTGCCAAATTGAGACCTGGTAAAGCTCCATCAAGTCGTTAAATTCATATAGATGATCCTGCGGATCGGAATTTCCATCAAACGCCCGCATGTCAGGCATCCTGAATCCTGGCGGGAGTGGAGCGGCTAACACTTCGGGAGAGAATGGGGACGCAGATTCGACCTGCCCCTGCTCATTTTGCTGAGCTCTTAGCCTGTCAAGAGCTCCCTGCAGCTCCTCAATCTGTGACAATGTAGCTGCTTGGGGGTTACTTTCACCCATGCGAGTTTGATTCTCGCGGTTACAGTTGAGGAACGTCCGGAGGTCGGGTTCCCCTTTGCCTCAGCTGGCGGTTCCAGCCACTCTCGACACACGCTGACTAGAGGCGTGTGATGGCGATGAAAGGTGCGGGGTACTTTCACGACCTTCACGGTGGTAAGAACTGCCCCGCGAAGTGTGGGACCCTCTCGCACAGTGACGATCAGGATTGCTTTACTGGCGGTGATAAGAATCGCCCCATCTAGCACATTTATGGGTATGCACCTGCAACGTGGCATGGGACAGCTCGGGCTGCGTCTTTCCACCAAGCCTCAACGAGACTAGTATTCTGCTTGGGACGTGGTCAGTGTTGGCTGGCCCTTTGGAGCCAGTGGGCTTGCTTTTTGCCACTTGCTTACCCTTTCGTCTACGCGCTACAGTGCTCGCGGCATGGGCTATCTCCCTTTGACGTGCTTTCGCATGACCTGCAGGCGTTTTTGGAGGTTGTACCGCCGCAGCTGACTTAGATGGTGTGCCTTGGTCCAAACAGTCCAACCTTTGGTTGACCGTCTGGAGAGTATTTTCAAACCTCTCCAGGTAGCTTCTTATAGCAGGGTCAAGCTGTGAACTTGACGGGATATCTCCCACAGCATTTTACGGGGCTGAAGGCTTTTTGGAAGAAGCATCCCCTTGAACTTGAAGGGGACCTTCTATGTCCTGGTTGGTTTGCTCATACTCTGGTTGGCGGGCCATTTGTTGCTGTAAGACCGGTAAGTTGGAGATTCTCCTGATGAAGGATGAACACTAAATCAGGCCCTTCTTCTAGCGCCAAATTGTTGATGCGCGTTTTTGCACCAACGAAATGCAAGTGTGAAACGCTGTGCGGACCCAGAAGACACACGTGAATGTTATGGACAAAGAGATAGTAAATGCAATGGGGATAGTTTTTAAAGTGGTTCGGATGCTAAGGTAGCAAGTCCTACGTCCATTGATGCTTATATAAATGATAGAGGTCAAGTCGCTTTTAGCTGACTGACTTTACAATAATGTTACAAGGTATCTAATGCTGAGAATTCTAGGAAAGAGAGAGTAATTAATCAAGCGTAAAATATGCCAATCCCCTTTAATGAGAGAGGAGCTCCCATTTTATAGTGGGACGCCTTGAGGTAATGATCACTAAATCTGTAAGTTGGTGGGATTATCCGTGCAAATCCTTCTTTATGTCACATTGCCCACCTTCTAGAGTGATTTGCGCGATTTAGAGCAGGGATTGGACACGTGGGAGCACCTTAGCTCTTGACTAGCCTGACGCGCACCCACTATCCTGACGGACGCATGCGGCGGTTGTTTCAATGATCTGACTTTTGTGGGCTAGATGAACCTGACGTCAGCCCTTGTATTTTTTAGGCATAACAAAAGGTATGCCTGATTGCTAACATTACAAACCTCTTAATCAAAGACAAAGATTTAATGCTCAGTCCAAACATTAAAAATTTCAAAATGTTCACACCTAAGAATTTTCTTGTATTAGTTAATCTCCAATGCGGACCAAAGGTGTACCTTTACAAAATACAAAATCAAAAACCAACAACGGACCGGTCACCTTTGGCTCACATATTAAAAAGATTTTAAGATGTCTGCACCCAGGGCGAATCTATGTTTCTTGTTTGACTTTTAAGTTCTAATTAATTAGTAATTATTATCCTTTGTCAAAGGAGAACAAGGAGAGGATCCAAACAAAAGGCTGCCGACCTTTAATCATAGACCGAGAGAAATGAATTTATTTAAGAGTCAGGTGGGAAGTTTATGGAAAGTTCAAGGAAGTTGCTTAGCTGATTATTATACTTTTACTACTTTGAGTCTTTTGGATATTGTTAATGCGCGATTTTTGTACCAACGAAATGCATGTGTAAAATATTATGGTGGCCCAGAAGACACACATGAATATAATGGATCAAGGGATAATAAATGCAATGAGAATAGTTTTTAAAGTGGTTCGGATGCTAAGGTAACAAATCCTACGTCCACTGATACTTATATTGATGACAAGGGTCAGGTCGCTTTTAGCGGTCTGACTTTATAATAATATTACAAGATATTGAATACTAAGAATTCTAGGGAAGAGAGGATAGTTAATTGAGCGTAAAATGTGCCAAAATTCCCGCTTAATGAGAGATGAGCTTCCAATTTATAGTGAGATGTGGTGAGGCAATGATCACTAAATCTTTAAGTTGGTGGGATTATCTGTGCAAATCCTTCTTTATGTCACATTGCCCACCTTCCAGAGAGATTTGCGTGATTTAGAGCAGGCCTTGGACACGTGGGAGCACCACAGCTCCTGGTTAGCCTGACGCGCACCCACTATCCTGACGGGAACAGACGGTGGTTGTCCCAATGGTCTGACCTTTGTGGGCTGAGTGGACCTGACGCCACCCCTCGTATTTTTTGGGCATAATAGAAGTCCCCTAGTTTTTAAGGTTTGAGGATTGAACCTTAGAAACTATAGGTCATGCCACAACGGGATGATTTCTGGAAATTCTAGTCTGTATGAAAATAGATTGGAGTGACATTTCTGTGAACGCGACCTCACATATTCATCGTTTGCAGAGGGGGAGCGACCTGGACTCGTCTGACGTCACGCATTGTTTTGATGAGAGGAATACATTTAATGAAACAATCCCTGCGCTGACAGGTGTGTCTTGTGCATGATAAATGCCAACCAATCGCATTTAATGCGTTGCATGCTGGAACAACGCACTTTACCAGAGCATTGAATGCGTTGTACATTGGAACGATGCCCCCTATCAGAGCATTAAATGAAGATTTGAAACGCAATTAATGCTCTGGAAGAGGGATGGCCGTCGTTTGAGCTTTTCAACTGGAATGGTGAAAGTTTGACTTTATCCAGTCGTTTCGTTCACCCTCCTTTGCTGATGAATGACACGTGGTTGAGATCAATGGCAAGAAATCTTTGCCGCCCAGACGTCATTTCGATTCCGGGAAATACAAACGCCGATTCACACGCTATAAAAACCTCAAATCATTCTCAGGCAATGTCACCAGAGCCTTTTTCATAGAGAACAAAAGACTTTTAGAAACCAAGAACCTTTGTCTTCCAAACTTGCGTTTTTTCGGCATTTGAGGCAGAAATAGTCGTCATACTCCGAGAGGTAAGAACTTTTTTGTTACTATTTCGTTATCCCCACGAGTTTGTGGCATCAGTCTTTTGATAACCCATCGGAGACTAGGTGTTCGCGCCGGGTTCGAGCCATGAATGGCGGCTTGAACCATGCTGTTAGGGTTTTCTTTAGGATTTTGGGGGTTTATTTCCTCCCACGTCATCGTACGAAATAGCGTACAGAAGCCAAATAAGCCTTCTGCTTGTCGCTTTTACAGACTGGCAAAATGGACCCCTCAGCGACCAGATCCAAGTAGGGAACCAGCTCATCCCCGCAAGGTGCCCCTAGCATCCCTCTTGAGGTTTTCTCGGTACTTACCGAGGAAGAGCTCGAGAGAGTAATAAACCAATACGGTATCGAGGTGGACGTTTTCCACGACCTGACGCATTCGTCGTGATACCCTTCAAGCGGCCTGGCCGCGATCTCCGAGGAGATTATCAAGGGTGGAGGACTTATGCCCTTGCACCCTTTCATCAGGTCGCTCCTGGACCACTTCAGGGTTACGCCGATGCAGCTGACCCCAAACGCGTACGTCATTGCTGTCGCAATGTACATCGCGTGCCAGGAAGACGGGTTGGGCGAGCTGACAGCCTTGGAGCTTGGCTGCTCATATTTTCTGAAGAAGAGCAAGGACAAGGACTCGTATTACTTGTCCAGGCGACCAACCATTGCCGACGGGATACACAGTTATCCCAGCAACGCGGGGGCCTACGAAACGAAGTTTTTCTTCTTTCGTTACAATGGCCATTGCCGCTTCCAGGAACCGAGTATGCTTCTTCCTCTTTGATTGCATTTTTGCTTTATTTTGGCGGACTCATTGCATTTGAAGTTTGTTCGTTCTAACGACCTGATTTTTTCTTTTTGTCAGTTAACAAGACGACCGAAATAGGGCTACTCCACGAAGAGAAAAATCTTGCACTTCGGTTCCCTACCCGAGGACAAGCACGACGCGAAGAAACTTGTGACGACTGAGAACTTGCGAAAATACGGTTTCTTCAATGCACGTGCTTCGTTAGAGCCTTCACCGAGTAAGCTCTGCTAACTGACTCTTTCCCTGGTCCCGGAATAGAATGCTTTCACTAACGTTTTCTTGTATGTAGTAACCATGCCACCGAAGGAGTCAGAGCAGCCCCGACGAAGGCCTCTTAATTTTCCTCGGACAAAGAAAGCTAAGGCCGCCGAAGCTGCTCAAACTGCCCCTTCGACCAAGGGCGCGACCTTAGGCCAACCAGCGCGACCTCCCGGAGCTCCTCAGTAGCCACCTACGAAAGGTACGCCAACGCAAACCGCGAAGGCCTCCCAGCCGTCGCTTGCTCGCCCGAGGATGAAAACGATGGCACAACGAAAGAAGAGGAGGCAGATTCAGGTCGAGGAGTTAGAGACCGAATCTGAGGGCGAGCAGCCAAAGAGGTAGAAAAAAGATGTTGGAAGGAGGTCGGCCAAGGAACCGATGGTCGACGCAGCCGCTGTTGAAGGCGCGAAGAAGGGTACCCCAGTGCTGGACTTGCTAGGGAACCTTCCGAAGTACCTGCAATCAGTGGTTTATACCTTACTGGAATGTGGACTTTCGGAATCATTCGAGCAGTTCACAAATTTCAATGACGTCGACCTGATGTCCACATCGGTCCAGCATTTAAGCAAGGTGAGCGAACAGTCCTCGATGAGGACTATCATTAGCTCCTTTCGATTGACTAACTCTATTTTTCTTTGTTCGCAGGCCCTTCTCTCCATGCAAATGTCTCTGGAGAAGGCCCAACTGGGGGCTGCAAAGGGGGAGATTGCGTTGAAGGAAGAGAACACAACACTCCGCATAGTTGTGTTCTCTTCCTTCAACGCAATCTTTCGAATCAGCGAACAGGCTCCAGAACGAAAGAGACGCAGCTCTTCGCATAGTTGACTTCCAGAAGATGTAGCTTAAGAAGCAGGGAGAAGAGGTGAAGGAGCTGCAAAGGGCTATAGCCAGACTCTCCAAGCAGGCCGGGGAGAAGGACCAGGAACTAAAAGCGGCCTCCCTGCAGGTCGTGCGGGCGCAGCAGGAGAGAGAGGCCTCTGAGAAGTTAAGGCAAGTTCTTGAACCTGAACTTCAGGAAAGTTGAGGGAAAGTTGCTTCCTTGACAGAGGAGATGTAGAAGCAGGCTGCAGAGGTCGAGGAAAAGGCTACCGAATGGGCAATCGAGTCCATCTACGCCCTGCGACCGAAGAATCCGTTACTTGATATGTCTGACTTCCCGGAGGACTGGCACGAAACACTTATGACAATGGCACGGGAGGATGATGAGGCAGTGACCTCCCAAGCAGGTGATTCAGAACATGTTTCGGGCAAACCCCCAGCCGACCAGCCTTTGGGTGTCAAGGTCGCTTCTTTAGGAATCAACTTAGAGTTCTCAACCATGTCTTTTTTCCTGCTGTACTCCTTATTAATAAAATTCACATGTTTATACAATTTTTGTTCGCTTCATTATACATGAGTACATTCGAACTGCTTACATTCATTGAATTAATGACAACATAACTCATTCGCACGAACAGGATTTCATACAAAGATTGTTACAAATGCCTAAGATAATTTTTTTTACAAAGAAATGGCTTACAAAATTTAGAAATTAATTTACAAGGAAAGCTGAGTTCGGAATTATTGATAATATGGCCGAAGGTGCTTAGCATTCCAGGCTCGGGGTACCTTGGAACCGTTTAGTCTTTTGAGATGATAAGTCTCCGGTTTGATCATCTTATCAATGCGGTACGGACCTTCCCAGTTTGGCCCTAAAACTCTCGCACTTGGTTCTTTGGTTCCGAGAAGAACTTCCTTTAATACCAGGTCGCCGACCTGGAAGTCTCTTCGCTTGACCTTTGAATCGAAGAATTTCTTCGTGCGCTGCTGATAGGCTGCTACCCTTACCGAAGCCTTGCTGTGATGTTCTTCAACAAGGTCTAGGCTTGCTCTTATAAGTGCTTCATTGTCGGTTTCATTGTACAAGTCTCTCCGAAGTGAACCGGTTCCTACCTCAACGGGGATCATTGCTTCGCACCCGTATGCCAGCAAAAAGGGGGTTTCCGAGGTAGAGGTTCTCGGAGTTGTTATGTATGCCCATAGGACTTCTGGGAGGTCGTCGGCCCAATTTCCTTTGGCTGCGCTAAGTTTGGCCTTCAGAGTGTGCTTGATGGTTTTGTTGACAGCTTCAATTTAGCCATTTGCTTATGGTCTGGTGACAGAGGCGAATTTCTTATGGATGCCAAGCTCGTCGCAAAACTGTTTGAATTCCTCGTTGTCAAATTGCTTTCCATTATCCGATATGAGGGTGTGAGGAATTCCAAAGCGGCAAACAATGTTCTTGAAAACAAAGTCTTTGAGTTTTCTGGTCGTGATTGTGGCTAGCGGTTCGGCCTTTACCCATTTGGTGAAGTAATCTATCATGACCACGGCATATTTGACTCCCCCTTTTCCAACTAGCATGGGACCGATGAGATCGATCCCCCACATAGAAAAAGACCAGGGACTAGTCATAGTAATCAGTTCGTGGGAAGGGGCTCGCGGTATGTTGGCGAACCGTTGGCACTTGTCGCACCTCTTAACAAAGTTGTAAGCGTCATCTTGAACTCGGGGCCAATAGTACCCTTGACGAACAACCTTGTTCGTGAGAGATCGAGCGGCTGTGTGATTACCGCAGATCCCTTCATGAATTTCCCTCATGATGTAGTCTGTTTCTTCGCTGGTTACACATCGGAGGAGAGGGGCACTGAATCCTCTCCTATACAGCTAGTCCCTGATGAATGTGTAATAAGCGGATCTTGTTCACAGGACCCTTGCCTCGACCTTGTTGTCTGGCAAGATCCCATCCTTGAGGTACTGGAAAATGGGAGTCATCCAGGAATCTGATTATGTCACATTCACGGCCTGTTCGGTTGAACTGATAGTTGGAGCATCGTCGAACCGAACAGGAATGCTATCTAGAGCTTCTGAATCCAACGATGAGGCTATCCTTGCCAGGGTGTCTGCTACAGAATTACTATCTCTGGGAATCTGAGTGATTTCAAAGTGTTTGAACGGCTCGAGTGCGGCCTTAGCTTCTTTCAGATAGCGGACCATGTTTTCTTCCTTGGCTTGATATTCCCCCAAAATTTGGTTGACGACCAGCATGGAGTCGCTGCAGACACTGATCGCGGTTGCACCCATTTCTTTGGTCAGTTGCAACTCGGCAAGCAGAGCTTCGTACTCAGCCTCATTGTTGGTTGCTTTAAATCCGAACCGGAGAATGCCATGAATTCCAGCCCCTTCGGGGCTTACAAGGAGAAGACCTGCACCGGCCCTTTTTCTGTTTGACGACCCATCGACGTAGAGGCTCCAGGTCGATAGGTTCTGAATACTTTCCTAGATGGCTTCGCCGGGCTGTTGCTTGCTTGGAAGATAGGAAAATTCTGAGATGAAGTCAGCAACTGCCTGCCCTTTGATAGTCGATCTTGGCTTGCACTTCAGGTCGAACTGACTCAATTCTATTGCCCATTTAAGTAATTTACCCAATGCTTCTGGCTTCTGAAGGACTTGCTTAAGTGGGTAATTGGTCATCACATGTACGGTATGGGCATGGAAGTAAGGTCGCAGCTTTCTGGAAGCAATCAGTAGGGCATAGGCTAATCGCTCCATTTCTAGATACCATATCTCGGATCCGGTAGACGCTTGCTCGCATAGTACACTGGCCATTGCGCCTTTTCCTCTTCCCGTACTAGAGCTGCACTAACCGTGAACTGAGAGACGGACAGGTACAGGAGTAGGATTTCTTGTGGAAAAGGCTTGGACAGGAGAGGTGGTTTCCCGAGGTGCTCTTTTATGCTTTGGAACGCCTGTTCGCACTCGGGTGTCCACTTGAACTTCTTATTGGCCTTTAGTACATTGAAGAATGGTAAGCAGCGATCTGTTAGCCTTGATATGAAGCGACTAAGTGTTGCTATTCGTCCATTTAGACACATGACTTGTTTTTTACTAGTCGGGCTCTCCATATCGAGCAGAGCTTGAATCTTCTCGGGGTTTATTTCTATCCCTCGCTGGTTAACCATGTACCCCAGGAATTTTCCTGACGATACCCCGAATGAACACTTGAGAGGATTCAGCTTCATTTTGTACAGTCGGAGGATGTCAAACATCTCAACGAGATGCACAATGTGCTCTGAGGCGACTTGGGATTTGACCAGCATGTCATCCACATAGACCTCCATTGTTTTTTCGATCTGGTCGGAGAACATTCAGTTAACCAGTCGCTGGTAGGTTGCGCCAGCATTCTTGAGGCCGAAAGGCATGACTTTGTAACAATACAGCTCCCGTTCTATAATGAAGGACATATGCTCCTCGTCTGGCCCATACATCAGAATTTGATTGTATCCCGAGTATGCATCCATGAAACTTAGCAGCTCGTGCCCCGAGGTGGCATCCACGAGCTGGTCGATTCTTGGCAGAGGGAAGCTGTCTTTAGGGCAAGCCTTGTTGAGGTCGCTGAAATCGACGCAGGTTCGTCACTTGCCATTTGGCTTCTTTACCAGGACCGGATTGGCAACCCAGGTCGGGTAGAGTGTCTCTCAAATGGACCTATTTCAAAGGAGGTTTTCCACTTCCACTTTTAATGCGGCATACCACTCTGGGTCCATTGCTCTTTTTTTCTGGTGAACTGGCTTGGCTTCGCCGTCAATGTTTAACGCATGGCAAATGATGTCCAGGCCGATCCCGACCATATCTGCATGTGACTAGGCAAACACATCGATGTTTTCTCTTAAGAAGCTTATCAGTTCGGACGCGAGCTGAGGGTTGAGGCTGCCCCCAATTCTTAACATTAGGCTTAGCTCTTTCAGGTCGACTAATACTTCGGACAAATCCCCAACTAGGCCGCTGAAAGGGATTTCCTGTATTCGAGGATCCATATTATCCTCTGTTGGGCCAGGTTGCGGTTTGATCCTGTTGATCGCCATAGCCTGTCGGGGCGTACTTCGCGAAACGCCCTTTCCTTTGCATGGTATCTGCACCGCTTTTATGTAGCAGTCGTGAGATGCGCTTTGCGATCCGCTCACTTCCCCTATCCCTATTGGGGTGGGGAACTTCATCTTGAGATGGTATATAGAAGTGACTGCCTTGAAGCTTCTTAGGAGAGGTCGCCCCAGGATTCCATTGAAGGCAGAGGGGCAATCCACGACCAAGAATTCAGTTACCTTAGTCACCTCGTCATAGTCGCCCAGTGTTACCGGGAGTTGGATCGTTCCTTTGGGGATCAGGTGGTCCCTTGTAAAGCCATATAGAGGGATCGAGGTAGGCTTCAGGTCAGCCTCCTCCAGGTTCATTCTTTCGAAAGCGGTCTGGAACAGAATGTTCACAGCGCTTCCATTGTCCACGAGCATTCTGCGGACGTTATGGTGCCCTATGAGGGGTGTGATTACAAGGGCGTCGTCGTGGGGATGATATAGGCGAGCTGCTTCCTTTTTGCAGAAGGTGATAGGCTCCTCCTTTCGAGCCTTTTGTGGTCGGTACAAGGTGTTCATCACCCTGATTGGGTCATGATGAGCTTCGCGAGCGTACCTTTCCTGTGCACCTTGCATGTTTCCCGCGAGGTGCAGTCCTCCAAAGATAATGTTGATGCTACTGTATCCTCTGCGATCATGACGCTTTTTCCTTTGTTCCTCTTGGTTCTTTTCTTTTGCGGGAGCGGAGTCATCAATATACTCTTTGAAGTGCCCTTTCTAGTGAGCTCTTCGATTGCTTGTTTTAGAGCTCGACATTCATCTGTGTGGTGCCCATTGTCCTGATGAAAGCGACAGTATTTTTTGCTGTTTCTGGCCGTCGCAGGAGTTTTCATGGGTTCTGGCCCACCGAGCAGGCTGGCCTCTTGGATTTGTCAAGAATGGCAGATATGGACACATTCAGCGGAGTATGTTGGATTCTGTCGCGATCGCGACGAGGAACAGGGGCATAGGACTTTTTGTGCTCGTAGCAGGGTTTCTTCCCTTTTCGCTGATCGTCAACGTCTCCTCTGCGATCAGCTCTCCTACTTTCTCCCCGACCAGACATACTGCTCGAAGTGTCGAGATCGCGACGACAAAGTGCCACCAATGAATTCTCTATTCGGAGATATTTTTCTGCAAGGTTGTAGAACCCTATGAGGGAAACATCATCCTCAGCTTGTAACTCTTTTCACAGGTCGGTTTGTGGGCGAACCCGGCTATGATAAGGGTTCGAACAGACTCCTTGGGAGTATAAGCCACCTTATTGAGTTCTCTATGGAAACAGTCAATGTAAGACTACAGGGATTCATCCCTTTCTTGCCTTATGTTGCTGAGGTAGCTCAAAGGCATAGAAAATTTATGATTCGCTTGAAAATGCCTTAGGAATGTCGCGCTTATCTGAGGCCATAAAATGATTGATCCTGCTGGGAGTGACCTGAACCATTGCTTGGCGTGGGAGGTCAATGTCACTGCCAGACAGCGGCATTTTGCCAAGTTTGAGACCTGGTGAAGCTCTATCAGGTCGTTGAACTCGTATAGATGATCCTGCAGATCAGAGTTTCCATCAAACGCCTACATGTCGGGCATTCTAAATCCCGGCGAGAGTGGTGCAGCTAACACTTTGGGAAAGAAAGGGGACGCGGATGCAACCTACCCCTGCTCATTTTGCTAAGCCCTGAGCCTGTCTAGAGCTCGCTGTAGCTCCTCAATTTACGATAATGGAGCCGCTTGGGGGTTGTTTTCACCCATGCGGGTTCGATTCTCGCGGTTATGATTGAGGAATGTCCGGAGGTCGGGTTCCTCTTCGCCTCGGCCGGCAGTTCCAACCACTCTTGACACACGCTGATTGGAGGCGTGTGATGGTGATGAAATGTGCGGGGTATTCTCACGACCTTCGCAGTGGTAAGAACCGCGCTACGAAGTGTGGGACCCTCTGGCACGGTGACGACCAGGATTGCTTTGCTGATGGTGATAAGAATCGCCCCGTCTAGCACTTTTATGGGTGTGCGCCTGCGACGTGGCATGGGACAGCTCGGGCTGTATCTTTTCACCGAGTCTCAACGAGACTGGTATTTTGTTTGGGACGCGGTCGGTGTTTGCTGGCCCTTTGGAGCCCGTGGGCTTGTTTTTTGTCACTTGCTTACCCTTACGTCTACGTGCTGCAGTGCTCGCAGCACGGGCTATCTCCCTTTGCCGCGCTTTCGCGCGACCTACAGGCATTTTTGGTGGTTGTACTGCCACAGCTGACCTAGATGGCGTGCCCTGGTCCAAATGGTCCAACCTTTGGTTGACCGTCTGGAGAGTATTGTCAAACCTCTCCAGGTAGCCTCTTATAGCGGGGTCAAGCTGCGAGCTTGACGGGATATCTCCCACAGTATTTTGCGGGGCTGAAGGTTTTTTGGAAGAAGTATCTCCTTGAACTTGGGGGAGCCCCTCAACGCCTTGGCTGGTTTGCTCATGTTCTGGTTGGCGAGCCATTGTTGCTGTAGGACTGGTAAGTTGGAGATTCTCCTGATGAAGGATGAACACTAAATCAGCCCTCCTTCTAGCGCCAAACTGTTAATGCACGATTTTTGTACCAACGAAACGCACGTGTGAAATGCTGTGGTGGCCCAGAAGACACACGTGAATGTAATGGATCAAGGGATAGTAAATGCAATGAGAACAATTTTTAAAGTGGTTCGGATGCTAAGGTAGCAAATCCTACGTCCACTGATACTTATATTGATGACAAGGGTCAGGTCGCTTTTAGCGGTCTGACTTTACAATAATATTACAAGATATTGAAAACTAAGAATTCTAGGGAAGAGAGGATAGTTAATTGAGCGTAAAATGTGCCAAAAATCCCCCTTAATGAGAGATGAGCTTCCAATTTATAGTGAGATGTGGTGAGGCAATGATTACTAAATCTTTAAGTTGGTGGGATTATCTGTGCAAATCCTTCTTTATGTCACATTACCCACCTTCCAGAGAGATTTGTGTGATTTAGAGCAGGCCTTGGACACGTGGGAGCACCACAGCTCTTGGCTAGCCTGACGCACACCCGCTATCCTGACGGGAACAGACGGTGGTTGTCCCAATGGTCTGACCTTTGTGGGCTGAGTGGACCTGACGCCACCCCTCGTATTTTTTGGGCATAACAAATATGGTTTCTTGAAATGGTGTTTTGATTTGATTTTGTTGAGATGGCTTCATCTTCTTCTTCTGCTACTTCTCAAGTATCTAAGAAGTACGATGTTTTCATCAGTTTTAGAGGTGAGGAAACTCGAACCACAATCACTGACATTTTACACGGCCGTTTGCGCTGGGAATACAATATTAATGTTTTCATGGATGACCAACTTCACAAAGGAGATGAAATTTCTCCATCTCTTATGAATACAATTGAAGATTCAAAAATTTCGGTTATAATCTTCTCAGAAAGTTATGCTTCATCTCGATGGTGTCTTGAAGAACTTGTGAAGATCATGGAATACAAGAAAGCTTACAGACAGATCGTAATACGAGTCTTCTTTTGTGTAGATCCATCACATGTAAGGAATCAAACTGATACTTTCGGGGATGGATTTGCTAGGCTTGTCGAAATTTGTAATAAAGAGAAGTTAGAGAAGCTACAAATGACAGAAGAACAATTTCAAGAAAAGGTGCAAGCGTGGAGGAATGCCGTGACAAAAGCAGCCAATCTGTGTGGCTATACTGCAACTCCCACCACGTAATTTCTACACTTTTCAATACCTGGTGTTTCAAGGT
Source organism: Pistacia vera (assembly GCF_008641045.1). Taxonomy (NCBI): domain Eukaryota; kingdom Viridiplantae; phylum Streptophyta; class Magnoliopsida; order Sapindales; family Anacardiaceae; genus Pistacia; species Pistacia vera. The sequence goes on along the minus strand of NW_022195094.1, from coordinate 136,751 downwards.
TCTTTTTTTTTTTTTTCTTTTCTTGTCACGTTCTATTATATATCATTGAATGGATGAGAAAATAGGGCAAAATATGTATTTTTGCCACTTTTAAATCCATAAACCCAACCACCCAATTACGCAGTCATGGCTGCCCGCCCGTGGCGATGCCTCCAATAGCCTCATGGCAGTTGTTGGAGGCTGTTGGAGGCCTTGTGACAGCCGTGAAAAGGCCTGGAGGCCACGAGTCGGTGCCTATTGAGGCCATCATCTGGCCTCTTGGCACTACTCAAGACCCTACCTGGGCCTTTTCAATGCCATAAAGTCAAATCTAGCCTTGGCTGGCATCAAGAGGCTAGATCCGACCTTACAAAGCTGGTACCAAATCCGGCCCCTCGGTGACATAGAGGCCAGATTGGACCATCTCAAAGCCAGAAGAGGTCACATACGACTTCTATGCAACCTATATTAATATGATCTAGCCTCAAGGCAGTCTCTGGAGGCATTAACCGACGGTGAGGATGGAGGAAGAATAGGGGGAGAGAGAGAAAAGAAAAAAGAACAGGGAAAGGGAAGAAGGAAAAAGAAGAGGGGAAAAAGAGAAAGAAGAATAATTGTACTCTTTTAGTTTACTTTTATATTAAGTTTTACGTTAGAGTCTGGTCACTACCTAGTTGAAAAATGTTGAGTTTCACAAAAATTTTCCTAAATTTCACTAATAACTAAAAGTAGTAGTGTAGTACTATACATAAAGTTTTCTCACAAAGAAATGAATATAAAATGAGGTGATGTTACCCTTTAAATTACATATCAATTAATGAGTTACTCTACCTTTTATATATTATTTTATCTCTTTGTGTTTTATGTATGTTTATTAGTATTTGTGTTTCATATTGTCAGGTCTTTGTATGGTATTACAAAGAAAATTGTTGGTGATATTTTGGAGATGTTGAATTACTTGTCTTCCGAAGTTGATAACAATAACTTGATTGCAATTGAGCCAAGCATTGGCTACATAATTAAATATTTACTAGGTCTTGATAATTATCAATTGATGGCCAGATATGATAATCATAGGATAGGTATTTGGGGAATGGGTGGTGTCGGCAAGACGACTATAGCTGAAGCTGTATACAACAAAATTTGGCCTATGTTTGAAGCTTCTTACTTTGCTTTAAATGTTAGGGAGAAATCCAGCAATCAGAATACATTAACTCTCTTGCGACAAGAACTTCTTTCGACACTAATAAATGACTGGCATTCAAATATGACTTTCACTTACCATGCAAAAAGGAGGCTTGGCAGTCAAAAAGTTCTCATAATTTTTGATGATGTTACATGTTTTAGTCAAATAGAATTTTTGATTGGGGATCTTAATTGTTTGGGTCGAGGAAGTTATATTATTATTACAAAAAGAAATAAACAAGTGCTTAGAAACTATGGAGTGCATGAACGTTATATATACAAGATTGAGGGATTATCTCATTGTGGAGCTCTTCAACTTTTTAGTAGGCATGCATTTGGACAAAATCATCCCCAAAAGGGCTATGGTGCGTTGTCAGATAGGGTGGTTGAGTATGCTAAAGGCATTCCATTAGCTCTTAAAGTTTTGGGCTGCTTTTTACTTGACAAATCAAAAGAAGTTTGGGTAAGTGCAATAAGTAAACTAGAAATAATTCCTCATGAGGATATTCAGAAAGTGTTAAAAGTAAGTTATGATAGACTAGACGATACAGAGAAGAACATATTTTTAGATATTGTATGTTTCTTGAAATGGGAAAACAAAGATTTTGCAACAGAATTCCTGGACGCTTGTGGCTTCTATGCAAAACTTGGGATAAGTGTTCTCATTGACATATGTCTTGTAACCATATCAAATGATAACAAGATAATGATACATGATTTACTTCAAGAAATGGGTTGGGAAATAGTCCGACAAGAATCTACGAAAGATCCCGATGAACGTAGTCGTTTATGGTATCACGAAGATATCAATAGTGTACTAGAAGAAAATACTGTAAAAGGCATTATTTAGGCATTATTTAACTTTTGACTTCTGATTTATGCATATGAGATCTAAGAAAACATCAGCATTGAGAATTATGTTTCCAGTTATCCCATGTGTTAGCTTGGGCGATGGATGGTTGGACAAAATATATTATCAATCTGAGCTAGGCTTTAGCCATCACTACTGAGATATGCTCTTAAATATCTGCGACTAATTATATATTATCTTTTTGTTTGATCATCAGGGGACTAAAGCTATTGAAGGCATATGTTTAGACATGTCTAAACAAAAAGAGATCATATACTTACAACCAGGTGCCTTATCATTGATGCGCAAGCTGAGATTCTTTAAACTACATAACCCACAATACGAAGAGAATAATATTAATAAAGTGCATGTTTCCGAAGACCTTAATTCTATTTCCACTGAGTTACGATACCTCTGTTGGCAAGGATGTCCGTTGAAATCATTACAATCAAATTTTCGTCCAAGGAACCTTATCGCACTTGACATGCCTCATAGCAATATTGAACAACTATTACCTGGACACCAGGTAAATATATATGTACATTGATATGCAAGCTAATTATTCTGTTTTGATTTCTCACCATCAAAAACACTAATTTGTGTTAGTAATTTTTTATTTCTTGTTTACAGCTCCATAAGTTGAAACATATTGACCTCAGTTACTCCAAGAACCTAAGAATTCAAGATCTTTCGTTGGCTCCAAATCTTGAGAGTTTGATTCTAAAAGGTTGTACGAATTTGTTTAAGATTTCCTCATCTATTCACTTGGAGTCTCTTAAAAAAGCTATCCTTTCTTGTTGCTCAAAGTTCAAGATGTTTGATCCAGAGATCTCATCTAACATAGAAGAGTTATTTTTAGATGAAACTGCAATAGAGGAGTTGCCTACATCAATAGAGAATCTATCGAAACTAGTTAGGTTGAATCTTAAAAATTGCACAATGCTTGAGAATCTCCCAAGTAATATCTATAAATTGAAATCTCTTGAACATCTTATTCTGTCAGGGTGTTCAAAACTTGATGGATTGCCTGATAACATAGGAAATTTAGAAGCTTTAAAGGTGCTTCAAGCAGAGAGAATTGGAAAAATGTTAGTGCCATCATCCATTGTACATTTGAGATGTTTGATGGAACTAAATTTGACCAACTGTTGTATCAAGGAATTACCCAATGATCTTGGTCAATTATCCTCACTAGAAACTTTACTTCTTGGCAGAAACTTTTTCGAGAGCATTCCAACAAGCATAGTAAACCTTTCTAAGTTATCTTATCTTGACTTAAGCTTTTGTGAGTGTTGATGCGAGATTCTAACACCAACTAATCGACACGTGCGCAACGCTGATTGGTCAAGAAACACACGTGATTATGGATAGAGAATACAAAATAAATGCAATGAGAGCGTTTAAAGTGGTTCGGATGCTAAGGTAGCAAGTCCTATGTCCACTTATTTGTATTAATATGGCGGGTCAGGTCGCAAAAGCGGACTGACTTACAAATGATTGGGAAAAGTAAATAAAAAGTTCTTAGAGAGAGAGAGTTCAAGTGTAGAATAGCCGAATCCCCTTAATGAAGGGGTCTTCCTCTTTTTATATCAAGTTGAATACGTGTAATCATCATTAAATCCTTGGGTTGGTGTGAATGTCAGGACATAATCCGGCTTTACGTCCCATTGCCCACTTCCCAAGCTGATTTCACACGATTTGGAGCAGGGAAATGGACACGTGGGAGCTCCATGGCGCTTGGCAGGCCTGTCGTGCACTTATCATTTTGACGGGAGCAGGTCACGCTTCATCACGTGACTTTTCACGTCAGCTCTTGTTTTCCCAGGCATAACAGAAGTTCCCTAGTTTTTAAGGTTTGAGGATCAAACCTTGGAAACTAAGTCATGTCGCGATTGAAGGTTCTAGCAATTTCGACCTGCATGGAAGAAGCTCGGGATAGGGCCTTTTGCGAACACGACCTTGCACAATTTTTGCCTAAACGACCTGACAATCATCATCCTAGCGACCTGGAGTGGTCGGACGTTCCTTTCCGTGCCTTAGGGTTGGAGATTCAATGAACCTGCTTTTGCACTGTCAGGCGCTCTGCACATGCTGCAGCGTCTGGCAGGCGCATTAAATGCGTTGTGTGCTGACCCGGCGTTGTTTTGACAGCATTAATTGCACAACGCATTTGAAACGACGACCCTCATCATGGCATTTAATGTGACATGGGGCGCATTTAATGAGGAGAGAGAGAGAAGGCTGTCGTTTCAGTTCCAAGAGGTGGTAACCGTCGATTCGCAGTCCATATAACAGCTCACATTTTTCAGATGATGCCACCAAAATCCTTTTGCCTTGAGTGATAAGCCTTTGCAAACCAGAAGTTCTTCTTTTCCGATTGGCGCCTCTTAGATATCTGAAACAAGATTCGGCCTTGGTCACGCGTCCCAGAAGGTAAGATCCTTTTTTTTTTTTTTTTTTTTTTTTTTTTTTGCTTGGTTGGTGGGCAATGGCATTGGGTCTCCTGGTGTTTCACCAGAGACACGACGCCACCGTTAGATTCGAGCCGTGGGTGGCAGCTCGAGTTACTATTAGGGTTTAAGGAATTTGTCCCATGCCGCCGCACGGGACAACATGCGAAGGCTAAAATGACGGTGTCTATCGGTGTTGCAGACTCTGGAATGGAGCCATCGACGTCCAGACCCGAGGAAGGAACCGGCTCATCCTCGTGGGACGTTCCCGCGGACGCATCCCTTGACGTCTTCTCGGTTCTCACCCGAGAAGAGTTTGATAGGATTAAAAAGCAGTACAACGTCCACGCAGAGGTGTTCCTCGACAACACCCGGTCGTCACGGCATCCTTCAGATGGCCTTGCTGCGATCTCCAAAGAGATCTTCAAGGGTGGAGGGATGATTCCCTTCCATCCTTTCATCAGGTCGGTCCTGGATCACTTCGGGATCGTACCGATGTAGCTGACGCCAAGCGCGTATATCATCACCGTCGCGATGTACATCGCGTGCTGCGAGAGTGGCTTGGGCGAGCCAACGGTGGTGGAACTCGGTATCGCCTACTATCTTAAAAAGAGTAGGGACAAGGATTCGTATTACTTGTCCCGGCGACCTACCATTGCCGATAGGATACATAGCTATTCCAGCAACGTGGGGGCCTACGAGACAAAATTCTTTTTTTCTGCCATGACGGCTACTGCCGCTTTCAGAAACCAAGTAGGTTCTTCTTCGCTAGGTTCATTGTCTGTTCGCATGCTTTATCATAACGACCTTCCTTCTTTTGCAGTTAATAGAACAACCAGCCAAGACCTGCTCGACGACCCAGACAGGCTCGTGTCTTTTGGAGTCCTTCCCAAGGGAAGCCAGGATACGAGGAAGCTCGTGACAACCGTGAACTTGCGGAAGTACGATTTTATCAGTAACAACGCCTCTTTAGAGCCCCTAGAAGGTAAGTTACACTAATTCCCTTCTGGTCGCAGAATAATCTTGTTTACTAATGTACTTGCATGCAGCAACTATGCCTCCGAAAGAGTCCGAGTAGCCTCTCCAAGCACCGTTTGTCTTCCCTCGATCGAGAAGAGAGAGAGCGGCCGAAGCTACTCGTCCCATTGCGGCACAACCAGTGCGAACAGCTGCTCCTTCCCAGCCCCGTCCTGTACAAGAAGCGACCAGGACAGAACAGGTCGCTCAAGCACCACCTGCTCGCCCAAGGCGGAAGGCTCCGGCCCAAAGGTCGAAGAAGAGGAAGCAGATTCAGGTCGATGAGTCAGAGACCGAATCTGAGGAAGAACCCTTGAGGTCACGACAGGACTCAAGGAGATCGGGTAAGGAACCCGTGAGCGAGGCGATCGCTGTTGACAAGGCAAAGGACGCACCAGTGTTGGACTCATTGGGGAGCCTACCCGAATACCTGCAGCGATAGTCTATTCTCTGCTCGAGATCGGAGTCGTATGATGAGTTCGCTGATACGGGCAATGACCTGATAACCACGTTGTTCCACCATCTAAGCAAGGTAAACGAGTTGTACTTAAAGTTTCGTTCTAATTCATTTCTTGCTCACAGGCTTTGCTTGCGATGAGGATGTCTATGGAGAAGACTCGACTGGGGGCCGCGAAGGGGGCAAGCGACCTAAAGGAGGAGGTCGCGAAGCTCAAACAGAGCCTGGAGTCCATCGAAGCGGAAAGAACGCAAGCATTCGAAGTGGCAAACAGGTATCTAAACCAAAAGGATGCTGCTTCACGAACAGTGGACTTCCAAAAGGTGGAGCTTGAGCGACGTGCAGAGGAAGTGAAGGAACTTCAAAGGACAATCGCTAGGCTCTCTAAGGAGGTCGGAGAAAAGGACCAGGAGATCCAGACGACCTCCATATGGGCTCAACAAGCTGAACAGGAAAGGGAGGCCTCCGAAAAGGATAGGCAAGCTCTCGAGGCCGAACTCCAAGAGAGTCGGGAAAAAATCGCTTCACTGACTAAAGAAATGCGGATCCATTCAGAGGAGATCGAGGATAAGGCCGCAGACTGGGCAATCGGGTCTATTTATTCCCTGCGATCAAAGAACCTAGATCTGGATATTTTTGACCTCCCGGAGGGGTGGCAAGAGACCTTGCGGATTCTAGCAGAGGAAGATGATCAAGCAGTAACGGCCACTCGACGATCCGACCAGGCAAAGGGTTTTGGTCTTGCCTCGAAGGATCCCCCCAACCAGCCATAATGTAACGAGTCTGACTCCATTGAGATTGGGTCTTAATTTTTGTTTGTACATAAATGAAAATACATTTTGCTTTCAATTGCTGTTCGCTTTTTCATACATAAGTACAGTTTACAATTCAGTTTTACATAGGCAATATTACATACGAATTCTTACACGCGAACAAAATACATGCGAACTGTTTCCAGCGAACAAAATAATACTTTACATTAAAGAGGAAACTAACAAAAACTAATTTGAGAGCTGAGTTCGGGATTACTGATAGTATGGCCAGAGGTGCTCGGCATTCCAAGCTCGGGGTACTTTGGAACCGTTCAATCTTTTGAGATGGTAAGTCCCCGGTCTGATCACCTTGTCGACCCGGTACGGTCCTTCCCAGTTAGGTCCTAGTACCCCCGCACTTGGCTCTTTGGTCCCAAGGAGAACTTCCTTTAGCACAAGGTCTCCGACCTGGAAGTCTCTTCGCTTGACCTTTGAATCGAAAAACCTCTTTGCTCGCTGCTGGTAGGCTGCTATCCTTAGCAAAGCCTTGCTGCGGTGCTCTTCAATGAGATCCAAACTTGCCCTCATAAGTGCTTTGTTTTCAGCCTCGTCGTACAAGTCTCTCCGAAGAGAATCAGTTCCCACCTCTACAGGAATCATTGCTTCGCAGCCATAGGCTAGCGAAAAAGGGGTTTCTGAGGTGGAAGTTCTTGGAGTTGTCCTGTACGCCCATAAGACTTCAGGGAGATCATCAACCCAATTTCCTTTGGCTGCCCCAAGTTTGGCCTTTAAAGTGTGCTTGATGGTCTTGTTGACAGCTTCAACTTGGCCATTTGCTTGCGGTCTGGCGACTGAGGCGAATTTTTTATGGATGCCCAGCTCGTCACAGAACTGCTTGAACTCCTCGTTATCGAATTGCTTTCCATTATCCGAGATAAGGGTGTGAGGAATTCCGTAGCGGCACACTATGTTCTTGAAAAAGAAGTCTTTTAGCTTTTTGGTCGTGATCGCGGCCAACGGTTCGGCTTCCACCAATTTTGTGAAATAATCTACCACGACCACGGCATACTTGACCCCTCCCTTTCCAACTGGCATGGGACCGATAAGGTCGATCCCCCACATGGAAAATGGCCAGGGGCTAGACATCGTTATCAGCTTGTGTGAGGGGGCTCGCGGAATGTTCACGAACCGCTGGCACTTGTCACATTTCTTGACAAAATTGTGCGTATCTTCTTGGATCCGGGGCCAATAATATCCCTGACGAACAACCTTGTTCGCAAGAGATCGAGAAGCTGTGTGATTACCGCAAATCCCTTCGTGAATTTCCCTCATGATGTAGTCTGCTTCTTCACCGGTTACATATCGGAGGAGAGGGGCACTGAATCCTCTCCTGTATAGCTGGTCCCCGATGAGTGTGTAACGAGCAGATCTTGCTCGCACGACCCTTGCCTCGACCTTGTCATCTGGCAAGGTCTCATCCTTGAGGTATTGAAAAATGGGAGTCATCCAAGAATCTGGTTGAGTCACATTTACGGCCTGTTCGGCTGAATTGATAGTTAGAGCATGCACGAAACGAATAGGAATGTTGTCTGGAGCCTCTGAGTCCAACGACGAGGCTATCTTTGCTAAGGCGTCCGCTATAGAATTGCTATCTCTGGGGATCTGAGTGATTTCAAAGTGCTTAAACGACCCCACAGCAGTCTTAGCCTCTTTCAGGTAGCAGACCATGTTCTCTTCCTTGGCTTGGTATTCCCCTAGAATTTGGTTGACGACCAGCATAGAGTCGCTGTAAATGCTGATCGCTGTTGCACCCATTTCTTTGGCAAGTCACAACCCGGCGAGCAAGGCTTCATACTCTGCCTCATTGTTGGTCGCCTTAAACCCAAACCAGAGAATACCATGAATTCGAGCCCCTTAGGGGCTTACAAGGAAAAGACCCGCACCGGCTCTTTTCCTGTTTGATGACCCGTCGACGTAGAGGTTCCAGGTCGACAGGTTCTGAATACTTTCTTGCACGACTTTGCTAGGCTGTTGCTCGTTTGGGAGATAGGAAAATTCTGAGATGAAGTCTGCAATAGCTTGCCCTTTAATGGTCGATCTGGGCTTGTACTTCAGTCGAACTGGCTCAATTCCATGGCCCATTTGAGCAGTTTACCCAAGGCTTCTGGTTTTTGGAGGACCTGCCTGAGGGGGTAATTAGTCATTACGTTGATTGTATGGGCATGGAAGTAAGGTCGCAGCTTTCTGGATGCGATCAGTAGAGCAAAGGCTAGTCGCTCCATTTCTGGATATCGCATCTCGGCATCCGATAGACGCTTGCTTGCATAATACACTGGGCACTGCGCCTTTTCCTCTTCCTGTACTAAAGCTGCACTGACCGCGAACTGGGAGACGGACAGGTAGATGAGCAGGATTTCCTGTGGAAGAGGCTTAGAGAGGAGAGGTGGCTTCCCTAGGTGTTCTTTTATACTCTGGAATGCCTGTTCGCATTTGGGAGTCCATTCGAATTTCTTGTTTGCCTTCAGAACATTGAAGAATGGTAAGTAGCGGTCTGTTAGCCTTGATATGAAGCGACTAAGTGCCGCTATCCGCCCATTTAGACTTATGACCTGCTTTTTGCTGGTCGGGCTCTCCATATCGAGCAGAGCTTGAATCTTCTCGGGATTTATTTCTATGCCCCGCTGATTAACCATGTACCCCAGGAACTTTCCTGATGACACCCCAAACGAACACTTGAGAGGGTTTAGCTTCATTCTGTACAGTCGGAGAATGTCAAACATCTCAGCGAGATGTGCAATGTGTTCTAAGGCGACCTGGGATTTGACCAGCATATCGTCCACATAGACCTCCATTGTCCTCCCGATCTGGTCGGAGAACATTCAGTTGACCAACCTCTGATAGGTCGCGCCCGCATTCTTGAGGCTGAAAGGCATGACTTTGTAACAGTATAGCCTCTGGTCCGTAATGAAGGACGTATGCTCCTCGTCTGGCCCATACATCAGGATTTGATTGTATCCCGAGTATGCATCCATGAAGCTTAGCAGCTCGTGCCCTGAGGTGACATCAACGAGCTAGTCGATCCTCGGCAGAGGGAATCTGTCTTTTGGGCAAGCCTTGTTGAGGTCGTTGAAATCAACACAGGTCGGCCTCGTCTAGGTTCATTCTATCGAAAGCGGTCTTGAACAGGATGTTCACAGCGCTTCCGTTGTCCACAAGCATTCTGCAGACATTATGGCACCCTATCAGGGGCGTGATCAACAGGGCGTCCTCGTGAGGATGGTGCAAGCGAGCTGCTTCCCTTTCGCAGAAGGTGATCGACTCCTCCTTTCGAGCCTTTTGTGGTCACTGCGAAGTGTTCATTACTCTGATCGGGTCATGATACGCTTCACGAGCATACCTTTCCTGCGCTCCTCGCGTGTTTCCCACGAGGTGCGGGCCTCCAAAAATTATATTAACGCTACTGTATCTGCTGCGATCACGACGTTTTTTCTTCTGTTCTCCTTGGCTCTCTTTTGGAGAGTCATCAATATACTCCTTGAAGTGCCCTTTTTCAATGAGCTCTTTGATTGCCTGCTTTAGGGCTCGACATTCATCAGTGTGATGCCCGTTATCCCGATGGTAACGGCAGTATTTTTTGCTGTTTCTGGCCATGGCAGGAGTTTTCATTGGTTCCAGCTCTCGAAGTAGGCTGGCCTCCTCGAATTTGTCAAGGATTGCAGATATGGACACGTTCAGCAGAGTGTATTGAGCTCTGTCCCGGTCGCGACGAGGAACAGGAGCATAGGACTTGTTGTGCTCGTAGCGGGGTTTTTTCCCTTTTCGCTGATCATCAATGTCTCCTTTGCGATCAGCTCTCCTATTTTCTCCCCGGCCAGACATACTGCTCAAAGTGTCGTGATTGCGACGATAGAGTGCCGCCAATGAATTCTCTATTCAAAGATATTTTTCTGCAAGGTTGTAAAATCTGGTGAGGGAAACATTGTCCTCAGCCTGCAGTTCTTTCCACAGGTCAGTTTGCGGGCGAACTCCAGCTATTATAAGTGTTCGGATGGACTCTTCTGGAGCATGAGCCACCTTGTTGAGTTCCCTGTGGAAACGATCGATGTAAGATTGCAGGGATTCGTCTCTTTCTTGCCTTATGTCGTTGAGGTAGCTCAAAGGCATCGAAAACTTTCGATTTGCTTGGAAATGCCGTAGGAACGTCGTGCTCATCTGAGGCCACGAATTGATCGATCCCGCTGGGAGCGACCTTAACCACCTCTTGACGTAAGAAGTGAGCGTCACGGCCAAACATCAGCATTTTGCAAGATCCGAAACCTGGTGGAGCTCCATCAGGTCATTGAACTGCGGGTCATGGTTCCCATAAACGGTCGCATGTCGGGCATTCTGAACCCCGGTGGGAGTGGAGCAGCTAGCACTTCGGGAGAGAAAGGGGATGCAGAGGCGACCTGGGCCTGTTCGCTTTGCTGCTCCCTTAACCTGTCCAGAGCTCACTGTAGCTCCTCAATTTGTGGTAACGGAGCCAATTGGGGGTTGCTTTCACCCATGCGAGTCTGGCCTTCGCGATTACGGTTCAGGAAAGTCCGGAGGTCGGATTCCTCTTCGCCTCGGTTGGCATTTCTGGCCGCACTCGACACACGTTGGCTAGAGGTGTGTGAAGGCGATGGATTGCGCAGGGCATTTTCACGACCCTCGTGGTGATACGAACCGCCCCGCGAGGTGTGGGGGCCACCCGCATGATAACAATCGGGATCGTTCTACTAGCGGTGATAGGAATCATCGCGCCCGGTATTTTTGCTTGGGTTCGCCTGCGACGTGGCTTGGGACAGCTTGGGATTCACTTTTTTGCCGAGTCTCAGCTTTGTCGGCACCTTGCTCGGGGCACGATTTGTGCTCGCTGGTCCTTGGGAGCCCGTAGGCTTACCTTTTGCCACTTACTTACCCTTACGTCTACGCGCTGCAGTGCTCGCGGCACGGCTATTGCCCTTTGCCGCGTTTTCGCGTGACCTGCAGGGGTCTTTGGCGGTTGCACCGCCCAAGCTGTTGTAGATGACATGCCTTGGTCCAAACGGTCCAACCTTTAGTTGACCGTTTGGAGAGTATTGTCGAACCTCTCCAGGTAGCTTCTGATGGCGGGGTCGAGCTGCGAAGCTGCCGGGATATCCCCCGCAGCATTTTGTGAAACTGGAAGTACCCTGGAGGGGGTATCCCCTTGGGTCAACGGGACTCCTTCAGCGCGCTGATTAGCTTGCTCAAGTTCAGATTGGCGGGCCATTTGTTGCTGTAGGACCAGTAGGTTGAAGATTCTCCTGATGAAGGGTAAACACTAAATCAGGCCCCTCCTTCTAGCGCCAAACTGTTGATGCGAGATTCTAACACCAACTAATCGACACGTGTGCAATGCTGATTGGTCAAGAAACACACGTGATTGTGGATAGAGAATACGAAACAAATGCAATGAGAGCGTTTAAAGTGGTTCGAATGCTAAGGTAGCAAGTCCTACGTCCATTGATTTGTATTAATATGGTGGGTCAGGTCGCAAAAACGGACTGACTTACAAATGATTGGGAAAAGTAAATACAAAGTTCTTAGAGAGAGAGAGTTCAAGTGTAGAATAGCTGAATCCCCTTAATGAAGGGGTCTTCCTCTTTTTATATCGAGTTGAATGCGTGTAATCATCATTAAATCCTTGGGTTGGTGTGAATGTCAGGACATAATCCGGCTTTACGTCCCATTGCCCATTTCCCAAGCTGATTTCACGCGATTTGGAGCAGGGAAATGGACACGTGGGAGCTCTATGGCGCTTGGCAGGTCTGTCGTGCGCTTACCGTTCTGACGGGAGCAGGTCACGCTTCATCACGTGACTTTCCACGTCAGCTCTTGTTTTCCCAGGCATAACAGTGAGAGACTTAAATCCTTACCAAAACTTCCTCAAGAATTAGAAATTATTGATGCACACAATTGTACATCATTGGAAGAATTATCAAATTTACCTCCACTTTTATGCAATTTACAATGCTTGGATGCACACGGTTGGACAGCACGGGAAGCATCATCAAGTTTATCAACAAGATACGGTAAAACTATCTTGGGAAAGGTGAGAGTTAACTTTAGCAATTGCTACAGAATGGATCAAAATGTACTCAAAGAAACTGTGGAAGATGCTATGCGGGAAATCCGGCGTTGCAGAATGCCAGAGTGGATCCGCTCTGAGGGCTTACTCTTTCTTGCTCATTCATGTGATGTAAATTTCTTTAAATAAAAGGAAGTGTTATGTTAAAGTTAAAAGAAATGTTAGAAATACTTCTTTTTTTTTTTTTTCTTTTTCAGTTTTATTCTCAGTCTTTCAAAGTTTTAACAAAATTACAAGTAATATCTTTTTTATATAATTTTTTTTTTTTTTTTTTTTTTGGATACAGAAATTTCTTCCACAACCGAGTGCTTGCTTCTGTTTTCCTAGAATTGAAATTCCCAATTCGTTCAACTTTCAAAGTGAGGGATCTTCTATAACTCTCTTGGAGCCCTACAGAAATCAAGTCCTTGGTTTTGGTATGTGCGTTATTGTGGAGTTTCGAAACTATCATAATGAGGGGCAAGGTTTGGTGGTTGGCTATGACTACAGCTACAAATTCAAAGACGACCGTAATAATTGGACTGAAGTACTGCACCGTGGCACTTTAAGGGGTTGGGACTATGGCACCGGACCTGAATTTGTGGACTCGCATCACGTTTTCCTGGGTTTTGATTTTCGTCTACTGTTAAAAAAAAAATATCTAACCTCAGCCCTTTAGAAACTACCATCCAATTTTATGTTGAGGATTTAAATGGCGAACGCATAGGTCGTTGCAACGTGAAAAAGTGTGGGGCATATTATATTTATGAACGGGTATGGAGTCCAATTAAAGTGACATCACCTTTTGATAAGCAGGCCGATAAAAAGAAAGAGAGAGGGAAGGAGAAAGAGAAGGAGAAGGAGAAAGAGGAAGAGAAAGAGAAGGCAGATAAAAAGAGGAAACATACAGCAAGAGATTGAAAATTAGGAATTCCTTTAAAGGCTAATCCAGCTCAAGGTAAGAAATAAAACGCCTCATATTATGGTATCTTATATATTATCTCCCTATATGTTTAGTTAATTTTTATGACTTAAATTTTAGTTTTTATATCGGTCAGTTCATTGTCTCGACCTAGTACATCATTTTGTTATTTAAGTCTTAAGCTTATGATTGATTCTATATGTGTTTCTTTTGGGTCTCTGTACATCATGCGTGCGTTTGTGGTCAGCTTACTACTTGGTTGGGCTTGCAATTTGGTCCAAAAATAGTTTTCGAAAAGAATAATACTACACATACATCATTCCCATACAATATTTCTCATACAACATTATGTGACAAGATGTGATTAGGTGAAAGTTTAATTTTAACTTTAAATTAGCCAATCATATCTTGGCACATAATGTTGTATGGGAAATGTTGTATGAAAATGATGTATGTATAATATTACTCTTTGGAAAATAAATTTAACTTTTATCATACTACCGGAATTCAATGCACATTTACTTTCTTATTGTTGAAATACATCTTTTATAGTCTGTGATGATGAGGAATGTCTTAAGGCAAAATTTCATCTATAGTGGTGGATACATAAATTACGTGTATTCATAATTTTTAGTTAAATAAACCATGTTTGTTACCAACAGTTACTCAAAGCAATGAAGATGCAAAAATTAGTTGAAAAGTAGTTAACGGCTATATAAATGGAAACAGGAACTGGAGCTGTTAAAAGTCGGTTGTTCCTAACGGAATTGTTCGTTGCCGTTAGTTTGTCTTAACAAAACTCTGCGTTTTGATCAAGAAAATAAGCACAGATTGCAGCAAAAGACCGGATTGTTAGATAATGAAAATCAGTTTGATTTCAGCTGAATTTCTTCATCAAGTCTCTCTATTTTACAACAAAAATTTCACTTTTCTGCAACCGTGTCTACCTTGTCCAACAATTTTAAAAACCATAAGGGGGCGTTTGATTCAAGAATGTTAGATTACTGAGAATGTTGGATTACTGGAAAGATAGATTATCTTGGAAGAATACTGGGAATCTTTAGGAAAATATGTTTGGTTAGTTGGTGGGTATGTTATATTAATATGTTTGGTTATGGGAAATAAATTGATGGGTATGTTATTTAAATTACTAAATTGTCCCATTTTCAAATATTAATATAATATTATTTTTATTATTAATTTTTGAATAATTTCTTTTAACCCCCAATATTTCAGATTTAGTTAAAACACCCCCGCTTATATAGAACTTTAATTTATTACGAAATCACCCTTACCTCCTGTTGTCTCCTACTGCCACCATAGACCACCGCCGGAAGTCTCCGAAAGTCTCCATCAGCAGCTCACCGTGACCAAGAGGCTCAACCATGGCCGTTTCTGGCCATATTGATGGCTGAAAACGGTCATATCAGGCCAGATCTGGCTGTTAACAACTAGATCCCTGGCCATTATCGACCAGATCTGGGCGAGATCTAATCGTTAACGGCCACGGACCTGGCCGTTAACGGCCAGATCTTGCCCAAATCTGGACGATAATGGCTAGAGATCTGATCATTAACGGCCATATCGAAGCCTTCCGCAGTCTCCCACCGAAACTCGTTCTTTTTTAGAGACTCTGGCGACTTTTCGGCGGCGGTTTGTGGTGGTTGGCCGCTGTCGGCGGTGGTGACTGGGTGGTAGTGGTGGTAGTGGCTGAGTGGCAATGGTAGTCTGTAAATTGTTTTAAATATAAGGACATTATTGTCCAAAATTTTAGTTAAACAAGGGTAAAATTGAAATAGGATATTAATGTAAATTTATTTTAAAATGAGGGCATTATTGTCCAAAACTTTTATTAATAAAGGATAAAATTGTAACAAAAAAAGATAACCCTGGTAATCTCAGAATACCTAAGAAAATAGAGGTAATCAGATTACCTCCAATATTACCAATAGTAACTACTATTGGTATTTGAAGTTTACCAGAATCTTATAGTACTTAAGAACCAAAAGTGGTAATCAAGTAATATAAGATGACATTACTCCAATAATTTGACATTACCGCCAACCAAAGGCCCCTAAAAGTTATCCAAATACACAAAATCTAAGGGTGCGTTTGGTTTAGTATTTTGGATAGGATTTTAGGGATAGTATTGGGTTATTGGATATGGGAGTATTACGAGGTAAATTTTAAAAATTTATAAAAAAGCCCTTAGGTTTACTAATTTAACTAAAGACCCTAACATGTAAAATGACAAAAACACCCCCACCACCTGCACTGTCAGATTCCGGCCACCACCGCCGGAATCTGGCCGGNGGCCGATAATTCACAAATCTGGCCTTTTTCGGCCAGATCCACAGTGGATCTGGTCGGAAAAGGCCTACCTGGTCGTTTGTGACGACCAAATAAATGGCCGTTATTGACCAACAATGACGGCCATATTTTTGGCCGTCGGACTTTTGCGGCCGTTGACGGCCACATCTGGCCTTAAATTTGGTCTTTTCCGTCAAATCTGACAGGTATGTGTCGTAATGCAATTTTTCGGTCAGATTTCGTCGGTGGTGGCCAGAATCTGGCACTGCGGGTGGTGGGGGTGTTTTTGTCATTTCACAAAATTTTTATATATTGGGGTGTTTAGTTAAATTAGCAAACTTTTGGGGTTTTTTTGAAAATTTTACCTCGTAATACTCAACTATTCAACTACCCAATATTATTCTCAAAATCCTATCCAAAATAATAAACCAAACAGACCCTAAAATATTTATCCAATTTCAACTCAAATCAATAAACAAGAGTAACCTCATCAATGAAAAGTAAATAAATAACCCAAATGGATGTGAGTTTGTGGTTGAAAAATCTCTAATCTGGTTGCATTCGTAGTCACTTCACCAATTTCTCCTCCTCTTTTCATCATGTCGTGACTCAAGTCAAAAAGAGTTTGGGAAAGTGCAATAAAGAAACTAGGAGTGATAATGATGAGACCTCCACAATGCTTGTCTACGGTAGGAAAAACAAAGGAGTGAGTAGAGGATTTGGGCAGGGTTTGTGAGCACAGGACAGTCCCGAATTGCATGTTATTGCGTGTGAGGCATTTGATAGATGGCAACTAAAGATTGGGTTCTGTGGAAACTCTGTTAGAGTGAGAGGTTGGCAACCTAAAAAGGTGAACAGAGAATGTTCCGGGTATCAAAAAAGTAAAAAGGGGAATTTTGGTTGGGGAGGTGCTGGTGCTGGCCCTCCAAGTCAAGTTGGGTTATCTCATTTTTTTTCTTTTTGTTTACTGTTCTGTTCTGGTTTTTGTTCTTGTTTGCTGTTTAATTTTGTTGATCGAATTACCAGTTGTATTGGGTGTTTGCTATCAATATATATAACGAAGTATTTTGTTGAATCGATCGCTGTTTCTTGTCTGTGAACTGGTGTTTGTGGTGTTGTGGAATTCTAGAGATTTGCTGTTACTGGTTTTCTAGGCAGCTTGTGTTTGAAGGTGGTCTTTAACAACTTCAAAGAGAAATTTTTTATTGACATAAAAATTGAGTTGTTGAATGATAGAACTGCTTCCAATGATGAGAATGTCATCTACATAGACTAACAAATAGATTTGAATCAGTCTCTATTGGCAATAAACAAGTTGACAAAGCCCCAAGTCAGTAGAACATGCTTCAGCTTATCAAACCAGACTCTAGAGCCTACTTGAGACCATAAAGAGTCTTTTGTAACTTGCAAACATGTGTAGGATATGTGGAGTCCACAAAATCTTCCAGTTGGTGGATAAAGACCAATTCTTGCAATCCCCATTCAAAAAGGCATTGTTGATGTCTATTTGTTGAATATCCCATGCCTTAGAAACTGCTACAGTAAGAAAACACTCTAATAGTGTAAGCCTTGACCATAGGACTGAAAGTACCAAAGAAATTCAAACCATGAGTCTATTGAAACCTCTTTGCTACCAAACGAGATTTATGCTTTTGTAAAGATCCATCAACATAATATTTTTATTTTAAAAACCCAGTTGTTATCAACTACATTCATGTGATCTTTATAAGGAACCAATGTCTAGGTATCGTTCCTCTGTAATGCTTCATTTTTTACTACATTGCTTGGAACCAGTGTGGATCTTGTAAGGCTTGAGACACTGAAGTAGGTTCAGTAAAAATTAAGATACTTGTTTGAGCTGTCAGTGCTTGAGTTCTTTGCTTAGCTTGCAGTCTGGTTACCACTGGATGAGTTCTAACAGGAACAGGAGCTGAAGGTAGCACAACTAATGGTGCAAAGAAAGGTAACCCCACATAGAGATCAATACCAGGTGAAGAAGGAGTAGAAGAACCAGATATAGATGGCAGTTGACCAAAATTAGAGACATTATTCTCTTGAGCAGCTAATAAAGAAGAATCGAATGTTGATATAGAAGAGACAGGTGTTTTAGAGATATAAGGAACTGATGTGACTGATTTGTTTTGTAGATGTACGGGAGCAAAAGTAAATTGAGGCTCAGAAGAAATGTTACTTGTATGTGGTACACTGGCATGTGCAAAGGGAAATTCTTGTTCATTAACACTGCACCCTTAGCTATAAAAACTCTTCTAAAGAGATGCAAACACAAATATCCATTGTAACAAGAGCTATAGCCACTAAATGTGCACTTATTATGAAAATTGAACTTATGTTTGTTATATGTTTGTTATAGGGTCTCAAATAAGGGAAACAAGTGCAGTTAAAAACCTTTAACATATCAAGATTGGGAGCAGTGTGATATAATGCTTCATAAGGAGATAAGTAATTAAGAAGAGGAGTAAATAACCTGTTAATAAGGTGAACTGCAGTGTGAAATGCATTCCACCAGTATTGGAGTGGCATGGATGCTTGGGACAGAAGTGTAAGACCTATTTCAACAATGTACTTGTGCTTCCTTTCAGCAGAACCATTTTGAGTATGTGTGTAGAGGAAAAAATATTTGGTAGCAATGCCTTTCTGCTCTAAATAAGGCAAAAGAGCTTTATTTTCCTCTCCATTATCAAATTGTAAGATTTTCACAGAAGTTTAAAACTGATTTTTAATCAAATTAACAAACTTGGGAAACACAACCTTCACATCACATTTATTATGAAGAGGATATATCCAAGTGTATTTGGTAAAAGCATCCATAAAAGTAACATAATACTTGTATACTATCCATCAATAGAAGCCACGGGAGAACGTCCCCGAACATCAAAATATACAATTTGAAAAGGTGCAGAAGTTTTATTCAATGAACTTGGAAATGAAACTTGGCAAAGTTTTCCAAATTGACAATTATCACAGAAGTTTAACTTGGAAACAACTTCATTATTACAATCATCAACATTTTTCAAAGTTTTAACAAGAACTTGATGACTAGGATGCTCAAGTCATTGGTGCCACAAAGTAGCTCTAGCTTTAATAGCTTCAATAATAACTGAGAAAGCTGTAGGATGAGAATTTTGAGACTTGACAGGAGATGCAGAAGAAACTTGGAGTTGATATAAGCCTCATTTGAGATGTTCCTTGCATTTGAACTTTCTGTGTGTCCTTGTCCTTAATCAAACAAGAGGTATCAAAAAATTCTACGACCACATGTTCTCGTTAGTAAATTTTGAGACACTTACTAAATTTTTTGTAATTGAGGGCACATGCAAAGCTTTACTAAGATGCAAAGTTCTACTAGTAATAGGTGAAACAAACTTAGATGAGCCAATATGCATTATATCAAGTGAATTGCCATTACCTACTGTGAGGCTTTGATTACCTTGATAAGTTGTCGGGAAAGGTCAGATCTTGAAGATTTACAGTTACATGATCGGTTGCTCCACTGTTAAAGTACCAAGACAAATCAGGTCCAATAGAAGAACTCGTTACAAAAGCTTGTGGGTTATTATTAGCTTTGGAAGAGGACTGAAAAACACTAGAAACTGCACTATTTTGCTGAGAGAGCTGCTGCTGAGCAGTTGGATTTTGAGAAACATCAGCAAACTGAGTGCATAACAGGAGTTGAACACCATGATTTTTTGAAGTTAAGGCAGAGGTCAATTGAACTTGTAGTTGTACAAATCTAGCAAAGTGACCAGAACTAGATCCACCACCAAGTTGTTGAGGGTTGAAATTTCCACCATGAGAAACTCCAATATTTTGACTTACACTTGGAACAAATTGTTGAGGTGTATGTGAACCTGAGTTTGCTGAGCAGTATTGACATTCTGATAAGAGCCACCTTGAGTATTTTATTGAAAATTGACATTGAACCTGTGATAGCAATTGAAAACTATATGGCCTGCCTTATTGCAAACTTGACACACAGGTTTGCCTTTGCCATAACTTTTACCTCTACCCCTTCCTTGACCATTGTAGTTATTTTTAGCATTGACTTGTGCAACAAGAGCTTCGAAAACAGACAATAGCAGAGAGAAATTTGCAAAATTGGAGTTTTGAGGATAAGATCCTAGTTGAGTTATATCACCAGTATTAATCAAATTTGCCAGTGGCAGAGTGCCAGTATGAAGGTCAATATTAGGTATGCTATTGGCTTTCTCAACTCGTGACTATTGGCTTTGTAGCAAGATTTGAGTTTCTTGTAAGGTCACTGTATCAATTCTAGATTCCAGATTGACTAAAACAAGATCAAAATCAGAACTAAGGCCTTATAAAATCAATAAAATCAATTCTCCATTAGTAACAATATGTCCAGCCAAAGCTAATGAATCTGCTGTCCTTCATCTTCATTATTCAATAACTTAATTTCAAAGTTCCTTTTTCAGTAGTGTGCAACTTGTTTCGCAAATGCAAAATTTGGGATGTGGGCTTAGCTATTATATGTTGTTCTAGGGTTGACCAAATTTCAGGAGCAATCGAACAACGAATTACATCTCTAAAAACAGCTTCAGTCAAAGAAGACAATAGCCAATTAACAAGTAATTGATCAATTTTCTGCCATTGATGATACTAAGGGTTTTCACTAACAATTACCTTCTTAGAGTTGTCAGTAGACACTTGCTCAGCAAATTACAAAAGACAAGTAATCATTCCAACAAGCTGCTTCCCAAGTACACAAGTGCAAGCCTAGAAAGAGCCAGTGACCGCCGGAAGGGGTAATTAGATCGACTAAATTTTACAGCTATCGGTTGAAGAATGTTGAATTTGATGAATTTTGAGTAGAAGTAACGGAGAAAACTTTACTAAAGTCACCTATCTTATCAAAATTCTCATCATACTTTTATGTTTTGGGAGTGTTTGGCAAGTGAGAAAATACCCAAAAATTTTCCATCACCAGAGTTTGTGGGCAATTTGTATCTAATCTTAATTAATCTTTCGAGACTTTAAAATTATTGATCGATAAAAGCATGGATAACTATCTAATCTATTAAAGTCCGCGGCGTGATTTTAATGATCTTGTCCCGACTTTTAATTATTAAGTTCATTGGCGCTCCTCAAGCGGACTCAATGAATGAACTTAACCTTCGTTAAGTATTTTGGTTTCAAAAACTAGTATCACTATCACCATACCTTCTTACCCTAAGAATATCAAATTAAACAATTATATTCGTATTTTTTTTAATAATCTTAAACATATGAAAAAATCTTACAAAAATTTATATACAAAGTGATGTGATAGAAAATGAATACAAAAAAAAAATTTTTTTTTTTTTTTTTCAGTGTCAATTTGAAAGTCTTCATTTAAAAATATTTTGTTGCTTTCTGAATTGTAATTTTATTTATGAATAGATTAGTGAAAAAAATATTAGAAACGGACCAAAGAATGTTTGGGCTGCAAATATAAAGTTCTAGCCCATTAACATGACTAGCTATGCCTGTAACATGAACGAACTACGTATTTGTTGTTGATGTGAAAAATTGATTTGGGAAGTCGTATCGCCTGAGAAATGAGAATTCTTGCCGACAAGAGATTTGCTAACACTATAGGATGTGGTACCTTTGATAGTGGCTGGTGGTCACATAATGTTAGACAAATTAATCTCCTAAAATATAGGTAGTGAAAGTTAATTTGAAGTGAAAGATAGGTTGTTAGAGATTTTATCTCCCCACGTGTCACAACTCACATGTACAGCCAGCTCCCCTTTAATATAAATAGGTTTTGAATCTCCTTTCCTTTAGGTAGACTTCTCGTGTTTGGGTCATAGGCAGCCCAAGCCGTCAACTTCCCCAATATTTTATATAGCATTCATTTTGGACCATGACTTATCTTAAGCCCATTTATTATTGATTTTTGTATTGGGCAAAATTATTTTACCCCCAACATCTAGTAAGTTATAATTTATAATATTTTAGGTTTAGTTATGATAATAAAATTATTTTTAAGAATCATTTTATTATTTATTATATTTATAAGTACAAGTTAAAATATTTTTATATTTGTTTTAGATTAAGTAGTTATTCTTTTATTTTTATTTATTTATTTATGTCGGACGTATGAGGATATGCCAAAGGGCATAGGTGTCTAAAGAAATGGGTCATGCGTGTCATTTTATGCCTTCAGTAAAGAGCAATAAGAAAAGTGTTCTTTAGACCCCATTTCTTTGTTCGTTAGCACTTAAAGGATAAAATTATAATAAAAATATTAAATAAAATAAAAGTGTTGCAACTCTTAGTTTACCAACAAATTCAACCCACCGTCTCTTTCTTGAAACAAGAAGTTTACCTGTTTAGGCCCGAAACTAAATTCCACGAACTTGACAGAATGGAGCTTTTATTTAAGTCATAAACACGACAACCGAATTGTGAATTTAGTGGTATCCTTGAGGCTTTTGCAAATTCTTCTTATCAAACCAAATTCTTCTTACCCAACAAGCAACAAGATGACATTTTCTAAAACAAATAATAGCTGCTGGATTATTTTTTATCCTAAATATCAGTCTTCACTTCCACAAAGGTAGTGTTTGAATTAAGGAATTTTTTAGTATTGAAAAGATATGATTACCTTAAAGATTAATAGATGAGTGTTATAATAATATATTTAATTTGATTTGTATGTATAAATAATTAATATGTTTGGTTGGGAATAATAAAATATTATAAGAGAGGTTTTTATTGAATTGTCATTCCCTGTTAATATTATTATTATTTAGAAAATTCTTTTAACCTTCTACATTTGAGATTTTAGGTAAAACACCATAACAATAAAAGTTTAAAATTTAACAAAGTACACCCAAACTCCCAAGACAATTGCCAGCCACCATTGCCGGCAGTTTTCAGAATGGCACATTATCAGGCGGATCTGGCCGGACGTGCGCCGATCGGGTTATTTTCGGTCAGATCCTTTATGGCCATTAACGGCCGTGGATATAGCCAAAAAGACTAGATCTATGGTCGTTTATAGTCATGGATCTGGTCGAAAATGGCTAGAATGGATCTTGTTGTGTCCGGCCAGATCCATGGCCATCAGGTCATTTCTAGCCTTTGATCTGGCTGGAAAGGACCAGATCGGTGCACAGCCAGCCAGATCCGACTGGTCATGCTTCATTCTAGAGACAGTCGGCGATGGTTGGTAGTCATCTTGGGTGGTTGGGGATATTTTGGGTATTATTTATGTGAATAGTGAGGGCACTTTTGTCCAAAAAAATAATATATGAGGTTATAGAAGTGCGCCGATCAGGCTGTTTCTGGCCAGATCCTTTATGGCCATTAAAGGTCGTGGATTTGGCCAAAACGACCAGATCTATGGCTGTTTACAACCATGGATCTGGTCGAAAATGGCCGGAATAGATTTGGTTGTTTCCAGCCAGCTCCACGGCTATCTAGCCATTTCCAACCTTTGATCTAATTGGAAATGACCAGATCGGTGCATGGCCAACTAGATCCAATCGGTTGTATACTATTCCCGCAATTGAGGGTATTTTGGGTATTATTCATGTAAATAATGAGGGCACTTTTGTCCGAAAAATTAATATATGAGGTTATAGAAGTCATTTCACACATTTGAGCTAATTGTTATTTAGTAGAAATATGATAATGTTTGTGTCCAATATGTTTATTAATTAAGGTAAAATTGGTATGAATAGTACATTAATCCGATGATAAGAAAATGACACTCTCCCAGACAGTAATTGAATTACAGTTGTTTTTACCTATAATAATCACTATTGATAATGTACTATTCAATAGTGATTATTATAGGTAAAAACAACTGTAATTCAATTACTGTCTGAGAGAGTGTTATTTTCTTATCATCGGATTAATGTACTATTCATACCAATTTTACCTTAATTAATAATCACTATTGATAATTACAGTTATTTCACACATTTGNTCTTATTAATTTGACGTTTCTTTGTGTATTAATTAAGGTAGTGTGAAATTATTTATCATAATTAATAGGCTTATGCGTAGTATAGAATTAATTGAGAGAGTTGATCCACTCCACATGCTGCGTAGTGATGGCAATGGGCCGGGCTGGGATCGGGTACCCCTTGGCCCAGGCCCAAGCTCGACCTCATGACACAGGCCCAAGCTTGGCCCGAGCCCGTTACGGGTATGATAGGCAAAGCCCAAGCCTGGTCCGATAGGTTTTTTATAACCGCAGGCCCGGCCCGAGCCCGTTATGGGTATGATAGGCAAAGCCCAAGCCTAGCCCGACGGGTTTTTTATAACCGCAGGCCCGGCCCAAGCCCGCTTTTTTTAATAATGTTTATTTTTAAATATTAATAAATTTCAAAAAAAATTTATATTTTTAATTTTAGAAATAGTTTTCAAATATTAATTGAAGCTATTTCTGCAAATAATTTAAGCAATAAGTGAGCAATTAAAACTCCATAATATTTGATTATACTAACTTTTCAGTTATGCATAATATGTTATGGTGAAATCCACTTTTATAAGTTGAACCAAACTCATTTAACTTATTTAAAGGCAATTTTAACATGTTAAACTTTCAATATGGGATGAAAATTGAGGTTAGGGTTTGGAAAAAATGGATATATATATATGTAGGATAATATTATAATTAAATATATAGTATAAGGGTAAATTAGTTAAATTAATACTAAAATTTTTAGGGACTGGCCGAGCCGGGCCTAAAGATATACCCATACCCGGCATGTACCCGAGTTCCGGCCTTAAAATCAAGCCCAGGTCCAACCCCAAGCCCACCAACCTCAGATAAAGCCAAACATTTTCGGGCTGGACTAGACCGGATATCCAAAAATATCGGACCAATTGTCATCTCTAAATTGCTGTGTCAGATTATGTCAACCACAAAACGTAAGTTTTTTTTATTGTTTAATGAAATAAAATAAAATAAATGGACCAAAAGATCTCGTCTGTCCTATAGCGAATCAACCAGCTCCACGTTCAATAGCCACCCAACACCGACCATGACCAACAAAATATTTCACAACCGTAGTTTCTGTCAAAGTTGATTGTATTGGGCTCCACACGCCCCGCAAATTCACCAATGAATGCTCCTTTATCCTTCGTTTTTAAGCATTCAATAAACTCCTTGCTCTTTCATTCTTTGCTTATTCCAATTACATTTTTACAACTTCTTTGTTTTTCAGCAATGGCCAAAGTTATTGCCAGCTCAAAGGCCGTGATGATGGCGTTGGTTTTTGCAGCTTTTGCAATGGCTGCAGCCACTGTCTCAGCTCAAAGTAGCGAGTTGGCTCCGGCACCGCCTCCATCTTTGGACAC
Source organism: Pistacia vera (assembly GCF_008641045.1). Lineage (NCBI taxonomy): Eukaryota > Viridiplantae > Streptophyta > Magnoliopsida > Sapindales > Anacardiaceae > Pistacia > Pistacia vera. The sequence continues at coordinate 111,378 of NW_022195094.1, read as the reverse complement.
CGGAGCCGCTTTCTCTCTCCCTGTTCCCGGTTCCATTATTGGATTCTCTCTTGTTCTATCTCTTCTTGCTCTCTTGAAGCACTGAAGAAATTTGCATGTGTACACATATTTTGTATTATTGAGGGGTTGGGATTGTTCATTGTATTGTATTGGAAGTTGGGTGAATTTTAAATGTATTCTTTTTGTATTTATTATTTATATTGTCAATGAAATAATAAATAATATCAATGTAATGTCTCAGTGAATTTACTTTATTTAAACTATGTTTTAGAGTTAAAAAGATTGCAAGTCTAAAATCATATTTTGCTATGTTAATTCTAAAATCGATTGCTCTAATTAAATTTTATGATACTATTTAATTAAAAATAAATAAATTTTTTTTTCAAAGTTTTTTATATAAAATAAAGTAACATATAATGTATTGATGAATTAGTATAAAAAGTTAATTTAATAAATATATATAAATGAAGCGGGTATTGTAATTCACTTTGGAACGGAATAAAACATATATTTTTTTAACTAAAGGGAATTAAAGATTTGAAATTATTTTATTCAAATAAACCTAGTAAGAATGTCAGGTTAGTTAGATATGTAGATGCTAGGTACCTTTTTTACCCTTATAAAGTATACTCATAGACTGGATATGTTTTATTTGCAATGAAACAGTTGTATATATCATGAAGCTCCACAAAACAAACTTTGGTTACAACATCTTCAATCATCTAAAAACTTTTGCACTACATAAAGCCAACTGAAAATGTATATGGTTACAATATGTCACTCATCATATTTGGGGAACCCATGAACTTTTTTCCATTGCAGATACTCCTTCTGTAATATATAAAGATAATGCAGCATGCTTTTGTTCAACTTAGGAGATGTGTACATTAAAAGGAATAGAACCAAGCATATATTGCCAAAATTCTTTTACACACATGAACTTCAGAATTATTTACTAAAATGTTGCCTACATCAACTTTTAAGCAAATGGTGTATGGTATTGGCAATATGATAGCTCAAAAAGCAACGGGTGCGTTTGGTTTAGTATTTTGGATAGGATTTTAAGGGTAGTATTGGGTTATTGGATATGGGAGTATTACGAGGTAAATTTTAAAAATTTATAAAAAAGCCCTTAGGTTTACTAATTTAACTAAAGACCCTAACATGTAAAATGACAAAAACACCCCCACCACCTGCACTGTCAGATTCCGGCCACCACCGCCGGAATCTGGCCGGAAAATTTCGTTACGGCACAGACTTGTCGGATCTGTGCCGTAACACGTCGTTATGGCCTTTTCCGGCTAGATCCATGGTGGATCTGGCCGGAAAAGGCCAGATCTACGGTTTGTTATGGCCGTCGTTTGCCGGAAAAGGCCAAACGACGGCCATCTTTGGCCGTCAGGGACGGCCAAAGATGTGGCCGTCGTTTTCGGTCAACGACGGCCAAGATTTGGCCGTCGTTGACCGTCAACGACGGCCATTTCTTTGGCCGTCGCTGACGGCCAGATCTGGCCTTTTCCGGCCAGATCCGTGGTGGATCTGGCCGGAAAAGGCCACAGCGGTGAACTTCCGGCCATTTCTGGTCGGAAGTTTGGCCGTTGTACAGATTCCGGCTATCACCGACGGTGGTTGCCGGAATCTGACAAGTTGGGTTAATGGGGGTGTTTTTGTTAATTTTTAAACTTTTTTTTCAGGGGGTATTTAGTGAAATTAATAAACTTATAGGGTTAAAATGTAATTAAAAAAAATAGGGTAATATTTTGAGAATATTGTACCAAACGCTATTTGAAAAATAGGATCCAGAATAGGGATAAAAATATTAAACCAAACGCATACAACAAAATTATTTCCAAGGTGGGGTTTGGTCGTAGAAGGCATTTGAATATCTCGTTGTCTCGTGTGGCTAGAATTCACTGATTCCACCAGATTCTTGTAGATCAGTGCCAAGTTGTCGTTTTGAGCCTAGTTGTAACTGTTCCTGACGCACAATGTAACTTAAGAATTAAGGTACAACAATTTTAAAGACATTGAAAATCATTGAGAATGTCAATAAAGACAATTACAAAAAGAAGATGATGTAGTTTATTAATTGGACGATATTAAATAATAACTGACTCATAACTTACTAATGAAATTTCTAAAACAAAAGGGATAAAGCATGTAAAAAAGGTTGATTGTGATATTTCAGTTTAACATAATGCCCTTTAGTATCTCAACTTTGTATCTTTAACATTATTATAATTAATTTTGTTAGGATCATATTTAAACTAGTTGAAAGTCCCGCGCATTGCATGCGCAGGTTGCTTCTGATATTGGTTTTGACACCATGTTTGTTTGAATAATTGGATGTTTCAATTGGTTGATATCTACTATTGAGGTACATACATTGTATAGGTCTATCAAATTAAAGATTTTAATTATATATAGTTTTACTTTATAATTTTATTGTGTGGTATCGTTTTTTAGCGTCAAAATATCTAACGTTTTAAAATGATGTCAATTCATACATTGTTTTAAATAACTTGTCATTTCTTTTAAGTGTAGTTCGACCATAATTAGAAGGGTTTATAGTTATTCAAATTCATCGTATAATATATCAAATTAAAGCCTTGCTTGTTTAGTTTCCAAAGATTCAAACCACTCATCAATTGGATTTTTATTGAGCAAGTTATAGCCTATTTATTACTGACTACTCAATGGAAACCAAGAAACAGGGGAAACCAAAATGTGTGTGATGATAAAATGAATGGTTTGGCAGCGGGTCTATAATTATACAAATTCAACATATAATAAATGAAATTAAAGCTCTGTCTATCTAGTTTTCATATTCAAATCTCTTATTAATTGGATTTTTATTGAGCAAGTTATGACCCATTTACTACTGATAGTTTAGTGGGAACTGAAAAATAAGGGAAACCAAAATGTGTGTGATGATAAAATTAATGGTTTGGCAGGTGTCTAATTTTATCCAAATTCATTGTATAATATATCAAATTAAAGTCCTGACTATCTAATTTCCAAATATTCAAACCGTTCATCAATTGGTTTTTATTGAGCAAGTTATGACCAATTTACTACTGACTATTCAGTAGAAACCAAGAAAGGGGGGGAAACAAAAATATGTGTGATGATAAAATGAATTGTTCGATAATGGGTCTACAGTTATCCAAATTTAGCGTATATTATATCAAATTAAGACTCTATCTGTTTAGTTTCTAAATATTCAAACTGCTCATCAATGAGATTTTTATTGAGCAAATTATGGCCAATTTACTACTTACTGTTTAGTGGAAACTGAAATGTGTGTGATGATAAAATTAATTGTTCAGCTGTGGGTCTATAGTTATTCAAATTCAGTGAATAATATACCAAATTAAAGCCCTATTGGTCTAGTTTCCAAATATTCAAACCGTTTATTGATTGGAGATTTATTGAGTAAGTTATGGTCAATTTACTATTGACTATTTAGTGGAAACCAAGAGATGGGGGAAACCAAAATGTGTGTGATGATGAAATAAATGGTTCGGCTATAGGCCTACAGTTATCTAAATTTAGCATATAATAGATTAAATTAAAGCCTTGTCTATCTAGTTTCCAAATATTCAAACCGTTTGTCAATTGCGTTTTTATTGAGCAAGTTATAGTCAATTTACTACTAACTGTTTAGTGAAAACCAAGAAATTGGGGAAACTAAAATGTGTGCGATGCTAAAATGAATGGTTCGGCAATGTCTCTACAGTTATCCAAATTTAGCATATAATATATTAAATTAAAGCTTTATTGTCTAATTTTCAAATACTCAATCTATTTATTAATTGGATATTTATTGAGCAAGTTATAGCAGATTTACTACTGACTATTCAGTGGAGACCGAGAAACAGGGAAAACCGAAATGTGTGTGATGATAAAATGAATGTTTGACAATAGGTCTACAGTTATCCAAATTAAGCATATAATATATCAAATTAAATCTCTGGTTGTCTAGTTTCCAAATATTTGAACTATTTGTCAATTGGATTTTTATTGAGCAAGCTATGGTTAATTTACTATTGATTATTCAGTAGAAATCAAGAAACGGGGGAAACCGAAATGTGTGTGATGATAAAATGAATGGTTTGGCAGTAGGTCTACAGTTATTTAAATTTAGTGTATAATAAATCAAATTAGAGCCTTGTCTCTCTAGTTTCCAAGTATTCAAACCGTTCGTCAATTGGGTTTTTATTGAGTAAGTTATGGTCAATTAACTATTGACTATTCAATTGAAACTAAGAAACGTGGAAAACCGAAATATGTATGATGATAAAATGAATAGTTCGATAGTGTGTCTACAGCTATCAAAATTTAGTGTATAATATATCAAATTTAAGCCCTATTTGTCTAGTTTCTAAATATTTAAACCGTTCGTCAATTGGATTTTTATTGAGCAAGTTATGGTCAATTTACAACTAACTATTCAGTGGAAATCAAGAAACAGGGGAAACCATGAAATAGGGAAAACCAAAATGTGTGTGATTATCAAATGAATGGTTCCGCTGTGAGTCTACAGTTATCCAAATTTGCCATATAATATATAAATTAAAGCCCTAGCTCTCTAGTTTCCAAATATTCAAACCGTTTGTCAATTGGATTTTTACTGAGCAAGTTATAATTAATTTACTACTGGCTGTTCAGTGGAAACCGAGAAATGGGGAAACCATAATGTGTGTGATGATAAAATGAATGATTTGGTGTGGGTCTACCATATCTGTCTAGTTTCCAAATATTTAAACTATTTATCGATTGGAGTTTTATTGAGTAAGTTATGATTAATTTACTACTGACTATTAAGTGGAAACTGAGAAACTGGGGAAACCAAAATGTGTGTGATGATAAGATGAATGGTTTGGTTGTGGGTCTACCGTTATCCAATTCAGCATATAATATATCAAATTAAAGCCATGTTTATCTAGTTTTCAAATATTCAAACCGTTCGTCAATTAAGTTTTTATTGAGCAAGTCATGGTCAATTTGCTATTGACTGTTGAGTGGAAACCGAGAAATGGGGGAAACCAAAATGTGTATGATGATAAAATGAATGATTTGGCAGTTACATTTATCTAAATTTAGCATATAATAAATCAAATTAAAGCCCTGACTATCTAGTTTTCAAATATTCAAACCGTTCGTCAATTGCATTTTTATTAAGTAAGTTATGACTAGTTTACTACTCACTGTTAAGTGGAAAGCGAGAAATGGGGGAAACCGAAATGTGTGTGATGATAAAATGAATGGTTTGCCAGTGGGTCTACAGTTATCAAAATTCAGCATATAATATATCAAATTGAAGTCCTGTATGTCTAGTTTCCAAATATTCAAACTGTTTGTCAATTAGGTTTTTATTGAGCAAGTTATGGTCAATTTACTCATGACTGTTTAGTGGAAACCGAGAAACAGGGAAAACTAAAATGTGTGTGATGATAAAATGAATGGTTCGACAAGGTGTCTATAGTTATCGAAATTTAGCGTATAGTATATCAAATTAAAACCCTATCTGATTAGTTTCTAAAGATTCAAACTGTTCATCAATTGGATTTTTATTAAGTTATGGTTAATTTACGACTGACTGTTTAGTGAAAACTAAGAAACGGAGGAAACCAAAATGTGTGTGACAATGAGATGAATGGTTTGGCTGTGGATCTACCATTATCCAAATTCAGCATATAATATATTAAATTAAAGCCTTGGTTGTGTAGTTTCAAAATATTCAAACCGTTTGTCAATTGGAGTTTTATTGAACATGCTATGACCAATTTACTACTGACTATTCAATGGAAAGCCAGAAAAGGTGGAAACCAAATGTGTGTGATGATAAAATGAATGGTTCAGCAGTAGGTCCACAGTTATCCAAATATAGTGCATAATATATCAATTTGAAGCCCTATCTGTCTGGTTTCCAAATATTCAAACCGTTCATCAATTGGATTTTGATTGAGCAAGTTATGTTCCATTTACTACTGATTGTTTAGTGGAAAAAAATGTGTGTGATGATAAAACAGGGGAAACCAAAATGTGTGTGATGATAAAATGAATTGTTCAGGAGTGTGTCTATAGTTATCCAAATTTGGCGTATAATATATCAAATTAAAGTCTTGTCTGTCTAGTTTTCAATCATTCAAACCGTTCGTCAATTAGATTTTTATTAAGCAAGTTATAGTATATTTACTATCGATTGTTAAGTGAAAACCGAAAAATGGGGGAAATCGAAATATATGTGATGATAAAATGAATTGTTTGGAAATCAGTCTACAGTTATCCAAAGTTAGCGTATAATATATCAAATTAAATATTTATCTATCTAGTATCAAAATATTTAAACCATTTGTCAATTGGATCTTTATTGACCAAGTTATTGCCAATTTACTACTGACTGTTCAGTAGAAACCAAGGAACGGAGGAAACCAAAATGTGTGTAATGATAAAATGAATGTTTTGGTAGTAGGTCTACAGTTATCTAAATTTAGCATATATTATATCAAATTAAAGCATTGTCTGTCTAGTTTCCAAAGATTCAAACTGCTTGTCAATTGATTTTTTATTGAACAAGTTATGACCAATTTACTATTGATTATTCAGTAGAAACCGAGAAACAGGGGAAACCGAAATGTGTGTAATGATAAAATGAATGGTTCGACAGTAGGTCTACAGTTGTTAATGAATAATGGTTTGACATCTGGTCTCTTGTAATTCTACAGTACAATCCAAAAGATTTGCATCTTTCTTCTTACAATTAAACAAATGATTCGGCTACTTGCTACAATTCTATAGGACAATGAATAATTGTTCGGCAACTAGACTCTTGCAACATGTAAATAGAGTTACATCTTCCCTCTTACACTAAAACAATATAGTTTGGCTTCTGCCTCAAAATGGTTCCAATGAATAAAAATGGTTCGGCAGCTGACTACAATAACATATTAGTCAATAAATTGCATCAACGCTTGAAAATTTTTCATTTCTAACAAAACATATATAGCAATAATAAACCGCATTTATAGAGGCATAGGTAACTAAATACATTACTTTCAGTAGCACGTAATTCACAACGGCAACAACAAATATTATGATTTGACTAAAAGTATATACTTACATTAAAATAAAATAAAAAGTTTAACAATACACTAGCCAAACCAAAAGAAAACATTTACAAATAACAATTAAAAGTTCAATACCTCTCTTTATTCACGTAAATCATGTAACAGTCTATATATATAATTCAAAGAAACTCATCCTTTAAGTGCTACAACGTATCTCTTCAAATTTAAGAAAATCAACAATACACCTTATCAATTCAGTAATGTTCACATTTATTCATGCTTATTAATTATAATCAATATTAACTATACATTCACCCTTTCAAATTTTGTGCCCTTTCACATTACGGTACCCCTCAACATTCAATTAGAGAGAAACAATGAAAGCCAATGTATAATCATAAATAATTTATCATGAATGTAAATGTAAAATCATAAATCATTTATCATGAATGTGAAGAGTTTCTATTGATCTATTTAATCTAATAATAATAAAACATTTAACATCCACAAAACATTAAATATATCTATTATTAATAGTAATAAGAGTAATACTACACCAATAACCCTTTTTCACAACTCTAATGTGACAGCTCACAATTGATCAGCTTATAATTAATTAGTGAGACTCGTGCGACACCCATTGCGAACTACAAAATTTATAAGTAACAAAACAAACCACAACCCCAGTACTCCTGTCTTGGTGTGACATTAATTTGAGTATATTGGGCACCATAAGCCGCGCAAAAACACCTATAAAATATAATACTCCATCAACCTTCCCTCTGTGGCATTAATTGAACAAACCCATTACTCATTCTTCACCAACTAATTTAACTACAATAGTTGTTAATCTGTTTTGTTCAGCAATGGAGAAAATTAGCAGTTCAAAGGCCGTGATGATGGTGTTGGTTTTGGCAGTGGCTGCAGCTATTGTCTCAGCTCAAAGTAACGGGATGGCGCCGGCACCATCTCCTTCTATGGACACTGGAGCCGCCTTCTCTCTCCCGGTTTCTGGTGCCATTGTTGGGTCCTCTCTTGTTCTATCCCTTTTTGCTCTATTCAGGCACTGAACAACTTTGTTTATTTAACACAGACAATGTTGTGTTATTGAGGACTGGGATTATGTTGGATGAATCTTTCTGTTTTTAATATTGTTGAGTATAAATTAAGAGTATTCAACCCCCACTCAAACTCCTTGTAAACTCCAAAATTGAATAAAAAAAATTTATTTAAAAAAATTTTAATTTATTCCAAAATTAACTTTTTAACCTACTTCTCTTCCCAATTATGGTGAGAAACAAGAAAATAAATATCGGGATTTCGTAAAAATTAAGTTAAAAAATTAAAAATGGGCTCAAATAGAGTTTGGGTGGGGTTTAATTAACAAAACTCCAAACTAAAATGCCTAAAGCCCAATCAAAAGAGTCCTCAAGTAAGACCGAGTTAAGTGGGAGTGGGCTTGAAATTTGAATTAATAGTATCAAATTACGGATTGATGATCTAATAATGTGGTTCAAATCCAAGAGGCAAATTGATCAAGTCAACTTATATTCTAATAACAACGTCCCATAACTTCTAGAACATAGATTGTTAACTGCCCAGAGGCCAGAGTCAAGGCTCTTATGTATGGTCAATGTCTTGTACAAACTCACCAAAATTCAATATCAGTTACCTTGAAACTTTCTATCAACTTCCAATATTGACTTAAGCATAAGGGAGAGAGAGACCATACTGGCAACCCCAACGGCTTCATTTTTTACATAATGTTTAGCTTTTTGTGACAAATCTCAGACTCAGGTTAATGGAAAATTGGCTGATCAAGAAGGGCAGCTCACAATCTCAGACAAATGAACCGAGCCTATACAAACAATCTCTAAACCCACAAAAACAGAAGCTGCAGCAGCTCAAAAAAACCATCAACATGACATAAGCAGCAGAAAAACACATAACATCATCCAAAGGTTGATAAATAGATCACTACCTTAAATAACTGAGACTCATTAATGGATTGCATACTCTTATATTTAATAAAATATATGTATTAAAAAGCAAAACTAGGGAAATTTTTAGATAACTAATTAAAAAGATGATATTTCCATCTTGAATGCAGCTATTGTGGGTGTTCAAAGGGTGAATCTTGACCGGCTGAGTATCATATCTATTGACAAGGATATAATATATGAAAAATGAGTAAATTGACAGCAACTGATTAAAAGAGAGATATACATTGTTTTTTCTTCTGGCAGACAACAAGTGAGTAAACTTTGTTTTCAATTAGTGTTGGTGTACTGAATCTTATTGTTTTTTCTTTTACAGATTTGAATTACAAAAAGGTGCTACCGGGACTTCGTGTTGAGGAGAAGAGCCGAACCATTCTCGCACTCCCAGAAGAGGAGAGAAATTATCCTAGAGTGCTAGATGAGGCAAACTTTAAGAGGAGTCACTTGTGGGGGCATGTCTCTAGAGTGCAACAAGGTACCTTGCTTCCGCTTGAGAACCTATTGCTGTACGTCATGTTGGTCTGATATAGCAACCTTGTTGCTTTTGGTAGGTCTACTCATCATCCACTAACATGGGAAGAGTTGTACCTTACAGAGGAGAGGATGGCAAGCGAGTTTAAAGTGTCGACTGTGAAGGAGATCAGAGAGAGACGTTGAGCTGAGTTGGCTAGGAAGAGGAGAAGAACAGAGCAAGGTGGACCTTTCTCTATTGCTATTGATGCGAGTCCGAGCCATACGTCTCTACCCACTCAAAAGGTGGCACTGACTCTAATGGTTGTGGTGTCGGATGATGATAGTGTGAAGATCGTCATCCCATCCCATGCCTCGGCCTATTCTAACATTTCTTTTTTCGAAGTCGTACTAGAGTCCTTCTTGCTCCCAGAGGACGAATGTCAACTTGGGAGGATCGGCGTGGCACAAGTGGCCGAGTGGATCACAACTCGCCTTTTCCAAGTATTTGAGAGTTTGCCTTTCAAGCATTTGATCAATAAGAGGTAAATGGAGGTGGTCCTTGCGGGTTACAACATTTAATTTTCTATAATCTATACAAACCCGCCACCCATTTTGAACACGGGTAGGAACTAACTCATCATTCTGATTTTTCACAACAATTATTCCAGTCTTTTTAGGAACCACTTGAACCGGCCTAACCCAATTACTATCTGAAATAGGATAAATCACTCCAACTTCAAGAAGTTTGAGGATCTCCTTTTTCACTACATCCATCATGGGCAGGTTCAATCTTGTAACTCCCACACCGAGGTACGTAGCTTTACTTATGCTCTTGTACCCTTAGTTGAATTTTGTTAAAGTTATTCTTGAAAAAGTGTGAAGAAAATCCCTTAAATTGTAATTAGGGGTAAAATGGTCTTTTCACTCATAATTAGTTGAAAAAGTGGGGAGTGAAAATGGGTAGAATAACATGGAGAATGCAATAAAAATGAGGGCATAGATAGAATTTCATAGAAAGTGCAACGGTAAAATGGGAAACTATAAATAATATTATGTTATATCAAGAGTTGAAGAATGAAACCCTAGACATTCATCCCCAAATTCTCTCAGTTTCTTCAATTCTTTTTCAAGGGAAATTTATAGATTTTGGGTTATTTTTAGTGTAATTTCAATTCCAAGCATCCTTAGGAAAGATCTTTACACTAAGAAGTGAGTTTTAATTTTTTAAAGTGTTGAATTTTGATGATTTGTGTTCATATGATTTAAGAGAAAGAGAGTTGGATCAAAGAAGGTTATTAAAGTGTTGGATTACTCACATCTAAGGTAAGTGAATCCTACCCTGGTTATGATTGAAGCAATATTGTGTAGAGAATTTCTTTTAAGCATATATGTGTTTTTATATGAAGAATTGTTGATGGATTTGATGTTGAATGATGGTTAGAACTTATCCATGAGAAGTAGTGTTTGTGTATTTGATGTTTGATGAGAGTTTGGATGAATTATGGAAGAATTGGAGTAGAAATTATAGAGTGTACATCTTGGACAGGTTTGACGTTAATCTTAGAGGATTTTGTTCCAAATTTTGGCGGCTTAGAAAAGAAGTAGAAGTATAGCCAATTTAGAGTTTGGATGTGCACATAAATTGTTTGATGAAATGTCAAAGAGAAGTGCATGTATGAGTATGATTATGTGTTATATTAAGATGAGTTAGTAGATGGTAGAGAATGATATGTTTGCATTCCATATTGCATTATTGCATCTAAACATGTGAATTTAGAAAGAATTATAAGCATAAACCCATCTACATGCATACATACTCATAAGAGCATGAAAAAACATTAAAGAACATTGAAGAGTAAATAGAAAGAAACGAGAATATTAAAGAAATTCAAATCTAAATTTTCTTATTTAAAGAAGTGTAAAAAGATAAAAGAAGAGAAGGTTGTTGCGATGGGAAACCCATGAGTGACATAGCCCCGCATGCACGCCGCTTTTAGTGAGCAACCTCAGAATTCAGAAAGAAGAATTGTACAGTCTGCTAGAAGTGCATGTGGATGAGGACTGTACTCAGAATTAGAGAATACACTCACACGGCCAGGGTTCCAAATTCATGCCTCAACCAAGTTCGATCGGCAAGAAAGAAAGAATAGAAAAGAAAGAAAGAAAGAAAGAAAGAATAGAAAGAAAAGAAAAGAATAGAAAGAAAAGAAAAGAAAAGAAAGAATAGAAAAGAAAAGAAAGAAAGAATAGAAAGAAAGAAAGACAAAAATACAGAAAAAGAAACAGAAAACAGAATAAGAAAAATAGAAAAGAAAATGCACATTCTATACATTTGTGCATTTGCATCATACCTATGCATAATACCATGCCTATTATCATGAGTAGTGAGAAATTAGAAATTGAGAAAGAACAGAGAAAAAATAGAGAAAGAATAAAGAAAGAACAGAAAAGAATAGATAAGTGTGATGTAAGGAAAGAAATTCAGAATTTAAGCAATGGAGAAAGAAGGGTAGCATAGCGGATTTACTTACTGAGAAATTAGTGCTCACCCCATTGTTTTCAATGCTTTTGTAGGTAGTAGATGAGATTGCGGTCGCTTGGAATGTCAAGAAGCGGAAGGGTTTGGCGACACTGTCGATTTACTATTTTGTGACTTTATTATATTATGCACAGATTTGTAAATAAAGAAAAAATTAGTTATGGGCCCATTATTTTATCCTCACCTATATGTATATTTTCTTATATATATTTAGTGAGTTTTATTGTTATTTTCCGAGTATACTAGCTAGAGAGAAAGTATTACAAATATTTTTGCGATTGACAGAAAGGTATTGCTTCTTCTTCAAGCAAGATATGATGCATGCATGTAGACGGGCTAATTCCTTTAATATCCGCAATTATCCAACCAATAGCCGTCTTATGCTCCGTAAGGACCTGCACAAGCTTTTCTTCTTGCGATGCACTGAGTTTACTGGAGATGATCAACGGTAACGTTCCTCCATCTCCAAGGAACACATACTTGAGGTAACTAAGCAGAGGCTTCAAATCTGGAATGGGGGCCTGCAAAACAGAGGGTAAAGGCCTCTCGTTAGAAATTGGTAATGCAATATAAGGAACGTTACCTGACTACTGTAACTTTGAAAAATCATTCAACACTGCAACAGTTTCCTGCAAATCAGTACTCAAGGCAAACTCCTCATTCTCTTTCTCAAGAAGCTTACTAATGGTAACTTCGAATCCATTTTTTCCATCAAGTTCAAAAACTTCTTGTGTTAAAGAATCAATCACATCAATAGAATAAGCAGGATTATCATCATCAGGATATTTCATGGCATCATAAATATTAAACTTAACAATTTCACCATCAAATTCCATGGTAAGTGTGCCACTATGAACATCTATCTTAGTCTTGGATGTTTTTAAGAAGGGTCTTCCTAACAAAATAAGAGCAGATTGATCACCATTTTCCATATCAAGCACATAGAAATCAGTAGGGAAAACTAAATCATTAACTTGTACCAAAATATCCTCAACTACAACCTTAGGATAGGCATTAGATCTATCAGCTAATTGAATCACAACACCAGTTTTATTCAAAGGTCCAAGTTTCAAAGAAGCATATATAAAATATGGCATGACATTGATAGAAGCTCCTAAATCTATCATGGCCTTCTCAAATATAGTGTTACCTATCGTACAAGGGATAGTAAACATACTTGGATCTTTGCACTTCGCAGGGAGTTTTCTCTGAATAACTGCAGAAACATTCTTTCCTACTCTTACCTTTTCACACCCTTTAAATTTCCGTTTCCTCTTAATTGTACATAGTTTTTTCAGGAATTTAGCATAACGAGGTACTTGTTTAATAGCATCTAAAAGTGCAATATTTACCTCCCATCTACAAAAAGTCTCATATAAATCTCTATTTTGCTCATCTTTTCTAGATTCTGCTAAAGCTTGAGGAAAATAAGGTATTGGTTTATAATCAGAAAGAGGCGGAAACTTACGCTTAGGAACGCCATCGTCGCTAGGAACATTCCTGTCTACAATGACATTTTTCTCTGCTTCTTCCTTCGACAATGCAGGGGCTACCTTTATCGGAATCTCAACCTATTTACCACTTCTCAAGACAATTGCACTTACATTTTCTCTTGGATTTACCACCGTTTGAGAGGGTAATTTCCCCGAACTTTGTGCCTCCAGCTTACTTATTGCGGTTGCCATCTCGCCCATCTGATTCTCCAAACTTTGAACACTGGCCCTCGTCTCATGTTGAAATTGCAAAGTATTAGTGGCAAGAGACTTAACAATATCTTTTAAAGACATACTAGAATTAGAAGTTTGGCCCGGTTGTTGTCTAGGGGGGTATGACTGCTTATATTGCTAGTAACTTGGGCAGTTTTGAGTCACAGGCTGATTTACTTATGGATTCTCATAGCTAAAATTGGGGTGATCCCTCCATCCCGGGTTATATGTGCTCAAATAGGGATCATACTTCCTTTGTGGTTGTCCAAGAAAACCACCTGCTGCATTCACTTGCTCAATGGGCTCCTCTTAAAGAGTTAGGCATATATCAGTTGGATGCCCTACTACCAAAAAAATCCCACAAGCCTTCACCATTTGCATATTACCTACAGCCATTTGATGAAAAAGAGAAGTTAGACTTGCAATTTGTTGTTCAAGGGAGGAAATATTTACCTCATTATCATGCCTAGATGGAAGGTCAAGCCTAGTGCCAAATTATTGAAAATTGGCTACCATATTTGCAATCAAGTTTCTCGCGGCCTCGGGAGTTTTATCCACCAAACCTCCTCCACTAGCAGAATCAATCATACTCCTATCAGTAGCCCTCATTGAAATACTGGATAAGTAGCTGCTCACTAATTTGATGATGGGGGCAGCTTGCACATAATTTCTTAAAACATTCCCAGTATTCGTGTAGGGACTCTCCATTGTACTGGCTTACACCACAAATTTCTTTTCGAATATTGGCCGCCCTTGCAGCTGGGAAATATTTCTCCAAAAACAACCTTTTCATCTTGTTCCATGTGGTAATACTCTCGCAGGGTAGATAATAGAGCAAATCCTTAGCTAAATCCTTCAAAGGAAACGGGAAGGCTCTTAATTTAATTTGCTCTTTAGTCACCCCCGTAGGTTTCATACTCGTGCAAACCACATGAATCTCCTTTAAATGCTTGTGAGGATCTTGCAAGGCCATGAAAAGTGGGCAAGAGGTGTATTAGTCCAGATTTTAATTCAAAAGTAGTAGTAGCATCTAAAATAAGGAACGTTATGCATAAAGGTGGTTGATTCAAATCAGGGGCAGCAAGCTCTTTCAAAGTTTGATTTCCAGCCATGACTTCCTTCTCTTCTAAATTAGAGTTGCTAGCAAATCGGGAATCAAGAGCCAAATTGTTTTCCTCAGAATTTCTCCGAGCTTCCCTCCTTAACCTGTGCAAAGTGCTCTCTATTTCTGGGTCGAATGTTAAATCACCAAGATGAGAGGACCTGGTCATAAAACAAAAAATCTCATAAAAGAAATAGAAAAAATAAATGACAAATAATGAAAACCGACTAGAAAATAAAAAAATTAAATTAAATTATTATTTTTTTATGACCAAAAACACAAAAATGGCCAAAAAGCCTATCAAACGTTGTTTTTTGGCCGACAGGGTAAGGCTAGTGAATCCTAAATGGAATTACTAGTCCTGTGCAGAATTTTGTTTTCTTCGAAAGGAGTACTGGCACCGCTCCTAATTCCACCAAAAATCCTGTTGTGAACAATACTACCGAAATTTTTTTTTTTTTTTTTGAAAAAATAAAAAACAAGAACAAAATAAGAATCACAAGAAGCACAAAAACAAAAAATCAACTAGAGTCACTCCCCAGCAACGGCGCCAAAATCTGGTGTGCTGTAGCAGGCAACCAAAATTAAAATCTATACTAAAAAAAATAAAATAAATGTAGTAGTGTGAGTAATGATCGTTCCCACGGAGAGTGTCTAGCCTAGTTTTATTCTACGTGAACAAGGATGGGGACAATTTTAGGAAAAACAACTAAGGGACAATTCAAATTAAATTATCGAAATCAATCAAAAGAACAAACCTTGGTCTAAGTCAACATCCACCATCGGAATTTTACAACTGATCATCGATGCAAGTATATATCAATTCATACTTTGAATATTCACTGTTGGAACTATTTTCCTATCTCTCCTTAGTTGCAGTTAATTAGGAAACAAGCGATCTAATTAATCTTACTACTAAACAACCCAAGACAAGCGCTAAAGGTTTAATCTAGTAGCAGCCTTAAGAACTAGAGAAATCGATGAAGCTGAATAATGCAAACACAAGTGGTTGTATTTAATTTAGTTGAGCGTTCTTCTTAAGATTTAATAATTCCTGATACAGAAAATTCTTAAATCTTAGTTACTCACAAATTAGAGGGATCAAAAAGTTATGAATTTGATATCTAATTTAGCAATAGATTGTAACAAATAATAAACTAGTAGGCCTCATAGTAATTAAATGAGACAATCATGAAAATAGGCATAGAAGAACATCCAATACTCAAAGCACATATAGAACACTAAAAACAGATTAGATCTCACAGTTTTATTGATTCTGAGGCTTCCGTTTCCTTCGACCAAGTTATTAAAACTTAGCCGCTCATGGCCATCATGAAAACTCAAAAGAGAAGTTGAAAAAGAGGGGAAGGAGAGGCGTGTGTAGTATTTCAAGTCTGATCTCTCTCCCTCTCTTAAAATATCCAAATCAAATCTTTGAATTCTACTCAATCTCCTAAAAATATTCTAAGTTTTATCCCAAAATAACATTTATCCAAATCTGATTAATTAAAAATAAAATAAAGTCCTAATATGACTAGGAAAGTGGTGTTTCCAGATGTAACTTTTGTGCACCAAATCTTCAAAACTTCCAATAATAAATGCATATTTGAATTGCATGGTAAGGCCGAATGTTCTGGAACGTCAGTAGTGCAGGTGCGTCTACTTCAAGTGTGATTCCAACCTTGATTCAGCGATTATCTCTCTAAAATCAAAACCTGAAATTTGTAGATCTCTTTCTTGGGGTTCCATAGCATTTTGAATCATCTCAATCGGAGCTCGGATGAGAGAGTTATGCCTAAATTACGAAGCAATGCCAAAACTGTCCAAAATCACCTAATTAGTTTCGTTTGGCATTTAACGCCTCCATTTGCATCCTAAATCAAAATAAAATAATAATAAGTACATTTAGGCACCAAATAAGTATAAAATACTAGACATTAAGGGGGAAAAATATGACATTTTGCATTCTCATCATCACTAACATGCAAAGAGTTGTACCTTACAAAGGAGAGGATGACGAGCGAGTTTAAAGTGTCCATTGTGAAGGAGATCAGAGAGAGACGTCGAGCCGATTAGGCTAGGAAAAGGAGAAGAACAGAGGAAGGCTGACCTTCCTCGGCTGTTGTTGATGTGAGTTCGAGCCGTATGTCTCCACCCACTCAAAAGGTGGCGTCGACTCCAATGGTTATGGTGTCGAATGACGATAGCATGAAGATCATCATCCCGTCCGATCCTTCGGCCTACTCTAACACTTCTCTTATCAGAGCCGTACTGGAGTCTTTCTTGCTCCCTGAGGACGAACATCAACTTGGGAGGATCGGCATGGTGCAGGTGACTGAGTGGTCCATATCTCGCCTTTCCCAGGTATCTAAGAGTTTGTTCTGTTCCAGTACTAGTTGTTTCTACACTTGTTTAATTTCTTGTTTTCTTTTTGGCTGCAAGCTCTTTGTGGGGGTATCCATCTCTAAAAGTTGATCACCTCACAAGAAAGAAGGGATAAAGACCTGGAGAGGTGTAATAGGAAGCTTGTTGATTCTAACTCCTAGTTGAAAGGCAAACTACGCGTCGGACAAGAGAAAGAGAAGGAGTTCAAAAGGATCTGTGTGGATCTCACGCACCAAGTTTAGAAGGCTTGAGCCAAGTGGGAGGCTAAGAGGGCTTCTTTGATTAAGAGGATGGAAATTGTATCTGTAGAAGCGGTCTTTAAGACTCGCTCAAAGTTGATGGAAGAGTTCAAAGAAGGAAGGTAGGGTGAATGGGAGCCGGATGAAGATATTACGAAGTATAAAGCCTTCCTTGCCGAGCAGGGGATTGGATCTGAGCCAGACAATTGGATCTAAGCCAGACAATTGCAATGTCGAGCCTGTCATTTCTGAGGCTAATCTGGGGAGGCAAGGAGATGGGTTGGAGGAGCAATAGGATGAGCTAGATGTACCGAAGACTCAACCAATCGGGGGTAGAGCCAAGCCAAGTGACAAGATTATTGAAGATGTTTAGTCTTAGTTTAAGTTTGTAACTTTTGAGAACTGTTATTTTACCTTTTGTAAGTGCCGAGTGCACTGGATGGTGAATTCAGCCCTTGAGGCTTATACATTTTCAATGATAGGGGCTAGGCCCAGTTTGTTTCCTATTTTGATATTTGGAGTTTTATTGTCGAAGTGTTGTGGATGTCTGTGATCTAATCATTTGAGGCCTTGACCATGTGCGAATGGAATGTTCCCTACAGCCCTTGGGCGTTTATTGTAAGCAAACATTTAAACACTTTGAAGATACTGAATAATACCTTGATTTATTGATGAATAAAGAGAAAACAAGTCTGCCCTAGGATAGAGTTCAAGTCAAACCAAAAAATTAGAGGGAGTGGACAAGCCCACCTTGACCCCTGTTTGAAAGTTTCCTAAGTTCTACGGATGATGGGGCTGAGTTGAGCCTATCATAAGTGATAGACTTTCAAGTGGGTTGCGTTCCAGCTATTGGTTTCTTACCCTCTAGTGTTTGTAGCTGATGTGCTCCTTTACCCTTAGCTTTGGTGATCTTGCAGGGTTTTTCTCACGTGGGGCTAAGCTTGTCGGCTCTTAACTCTTTTGTGTTTTGAAACACTTGGCATAGGACTTAGTCACCAATCTTGAAGGCCCTAGCTCGGACATACTTGTTGTAATGTCGAGCCATCTTTTGTCGATAGAAAATGCTGCGGATGAGGGCATGGTCTCTTAACTTGTTGGCAGTGTCGAGGTTCTGAGAAAGTTGTTATCCACTGGTATCTTTGTGCATCCATTGGAGCCAAGCCGAAGGGACTGGCACTTCTACTAGGATTATTGCTTTTGAACTAGAAGCCAAAGAGAAAGGTGTTTCTCCTGTGGAAGACCGAGCTGCAATGCGGTATGACCATAGCACCACTGGGAGCTCATCCGCCCAAGCTCTCTTGGCTTTTTAGAGCTTTCTTTTTATTGTTTGGAGGATGGTCTTGTTGGATGATTCAGATTGCTCATTCATTTAGGGGTAGCGTGGCATGGAGAAGCTCAGTTTGATCCCCCACATCTTGTAGAAGTTTTAAAAGTCGAAGCTTATGAACTGGGAGTCATTATCGGTGACAATCTCCTTTATAGGCTAAACTAGCAAATAATGTTCTTCCACACAAAACTTTTACTTCTCGGTCTCTAGTTTTGGCAAAGGCCTCAACCGTAATCCACTTGGTGAATTAATCTGTCACCGCGAGCATGTAGACTCGCTGCCTTTGTACGGTTAGAAGCTTACCTACTATGTCCATTCCCCACTTCATGAAAGGCCAAGGGGTAAGGATAGAGGTAAGCCGTTCCGAGGGGAGGGGTGATATTGGAGCAACACACTGGTAGCTATCGTAGTGCTTAGAGAATTTAGCCAAGTCGGAATGCATTGTAGACCAGTAATAGCCCACTGTGAGAGCCCGATTGGATAGGTTGTGTCCCCTGGCATGGTTGCCACACTCGCCTTCATGGAGGTCTATAAGCACATACTTTGCTTTTGCCGAGGTGATGCACTTGAGATATGGTCCTAAGAACGATATTTTGAGTAGGTGGCCTTATAGACAATGAACCGAGCTACTTGCTAGCCGTAATGGTTGGTGTATGAAGGTGAACCAATGGGATTGTTGCTGGTAGTGGAGTTCGAAGAGGCAAGTCGAGGTTAGCCAATGCATTTGCATGTGTGTTCTCGATCTTTGGGACTTGAGTGATGGTGATCTTTATGAATGTTGCTTGGAACCCTTTGGCTAGATTTAAGTAAGAGGTCATCTTGGCGTCCCAAGCCTAGTATGTCCCTTAAAGTTGATTCACCACTAGCTGTGAGCGAGACTTGACTTCGAATTTTTTTATCCCCATTTCCTTAGCGAGAAAGAGTCCGACGATCAATGTCTCATACTCGACTTTATTGTTGGTCGCCTTGAAGTTGCATTGAATGGACTGTTGTATGATGTCTCCCTCGGTAAAAGTTAGGACCAACCCTAAACTGCTACTATTGACATTACTTGAACCGTCTAACGAGAGGACCCACTTGGGTGAGCCTTTGTCTGTCAGGCATAAGAGCTCCCTCTTCTCCTGAACAAAAGTGCCAAGTATGAAGTCAGCCAGTACTTGTGATTTGATAGCAGTGCGGGGTTAGAAAGAGACGTCAAACTCGCTCAACTGTACTATCCACTAGAGAACCAAGCCGAAAGATCTGGTTAGTGGAGAACCTTTTTGAAGGGGTAAGACGTCAAGACTACGATCGGGTGGTACTGAAAGTACAATCTCAATTTCCTCGCGATGGTGATAAAACCTAGTACAAGTTTCTCGAGTTGACTATATTGTGTCTCGACATTGAGCAGAGACCTACAAGTGTAGTAGACCAACAACTGTTTTCCTTCCTCTTCTTGAATCAGTACAACAAAGGTGGCGCACTCAGACACAGTTAAGTAGGTGAAGAGTCGTTCCCCTGTTTTAGGTTTAGAGAGCAAAGAAGGTGATGTTAAGTACCTTTTTAGATGAGCCAATGCTTCTTCACATGTTGGGGTCCACTCAACCTTCTTGGATTTTCTGAGGGAAGAAAAGAAGAGGTGGCACTTCTCCGCCAACTTGGAGATGAATCGAGTTAGCACGACTATACTTCTAATGAGGCGCTGAACATCTTTGATGTATTTAAGAGATGGGATGTTCAGGACCACCTTGATTTGATCCGGATTGGTTCGATCTCGCACTGTGTCACCATGTAGCCGATAAACTTTTCGGATGAAATGCCAAATAAGCATTTAGCTAGGTTCAGCTTCATGTTGTATTTTCACAGCACCTCAAAGGCTTGTCTAAGTTGGTTGAGGTGTTGCTTAGCGATCAATGACTTCACCAACACATCATCGATGTACACTTCCATGGAGTCCAATAGCAAGTTGGCGAACATCTTGTTCACAAGACGTTGGTAGGTGGCATCGACGTTCTTCAAGCCAAATGGCATTACTTTATAACAGTAGATGCCTCTCTCGGTGATGAAGGCGGTCTTTTCCTAGTCATCTAGGTGCATCAGTATCTGATTATAGCCCAAGAAAACATCCATGAAGCTTAGTAGCTCATGCCCAGTGGTTGCGTCTACTAACATATCTATATAGGGGGAGAAGGAAGGAGTCTTTTGGGAGAACCTTGTTCAAGTCGGTGAAATCGATGCAGACTCTCTATTTGCCGTTCTTCTTTTTAACAACCACCACATTTTCCAACTAGTCTGGATAATGAACCTCCCAAACCAAACTGTTTCCTAGTAGCTACTCTACCTCTTCATTAATTACCTTGTTTCTCGAGTTTTCTTCTCTTTTGTTTTACAAAGGGATGGTCCAGGTTGGCATTAAACTGGTGGATGATAGCATCAGGACTGATTTCTGTTATATCTATGTGGGACCAAGCAAAATAGTTTTGGTTTTGTTTGAGGAAGTCCACTAGCTTCTCTCAGATATCAAGTTAGAGTTGTGCCCCTATTTGGGTCTTATGATTTAGATGGTCGGGGTGTATCTACACTTCGTCCAACTCCTCCATTGTTGGATGGTCCCGTTTGACTCCTCTAGCCGCGTGGGATTGTAATTGCTACATGGTTCCTCACTTAGCCTTGAAGGCATTCTGATAGCAATCTCTAGAAGCCTTCTTATCTCATTTTATCTGCTTAATATCCCACTTGGTAGGGAGCCGGATGGTTTGGTAGAAGATGGACGAGATGGACCGTAACAGTGGATCTATGGTCGGCCCAATACCACATTGTACGGTGAAGGTGCGTCCACTATCGTTAAGGTGGTGTGGAGATTGATACCCTCGGCGTCGACTGGCAGAGCTATCTTCCCCATGGTATATTTTTGCTTTGAACTGAGACCCATGGAGAGCATGGATCGTCGGTCTATGCTAAATTCCTCTAAACCCATGACTTTGAAGGTGTCGAGGAACATAATGTTCGCTGAGGAGTCGGGATTTACAAGGATGTTTGCGATCTGCAATGTCATGAAGAGTGCATCATGATGGGGGTTTAAGAGCAATTTTGCTTCATCGTCAATGAATTCGATAGTCAAATTCGTTGGTCTTTGAATGAATGGTCTGAGTGGATGCTGTTCTGGATAGGTTGTGGCTCTTGCGTGGCATTTAGCTGAAGAGTAACTTACGCCACTTATCTCTGACCCTCCAGAGATCACATTGCACATCTAGTCAATAGGTGGCGTTATCGGTGGTGGTGTAACTTGGAAATTCTTACTTGTGAAAGTGGCCTTTCCTTTGTCTGTTAGAAAACCCTCTCTTCAGTAGCTCCATAACTTCGAGGTGGAGGGCAATGCAGGCGGCAGTAACATGCTCATGGTCTCTGTGGTATTCATACCACTTGGTAGTATCTCGCTTGGCCCTAGAGTGTGACAACTTTGCCGACCACCTGACGACCTTTCCCATCTCTTTCATCACCGCCATTACTTCTATAGGCTAGATGTTCAAGTTGTAATCAGGCATCTTATACCTATTGGGTTGAACGAGGGCTTTGCCGATATGTTAAGCTGGTTAGCGTTCCTGTTGGCGTTTATTGGACTAAACCTCTTCTGACTTAGTACGGCTTGACTGGTCTAGAATCATTGCACCTACTAGGTTGGCAAGGGTGATGGTCATCGGCGTTGTTGGCCTTGACTCGATGGGCCTTATCCTCCTCCCACCTTATTCTACCTAGGCGTGGGCCAACATATCCTCTATAGTGTTGCAATTGAACTTGGTGAGTTCTTTGTATAGCTCACTGTCAAGGAGGAGTCCCTTCTTGAATGCATCCACTATTGTCTCTTGATTGCAATAGGGGATATAGACTTTCTCGAGATTGAAACATCCCACATATTCCCGAAGGGGTTCCTTGGGGCGTTGGCGGATTCGGTATTAGTTGTCAGACAACTTTTCCAGCTTTTTGTTGTTGGCGACTTGTTCCATGAAAGTGTTCGTGAGTTGGTTGAAGAATGAGATGAAGCTATTGGGGAGGCTGATGTACCATTGGAGTGTTGGCCCTATGAGGCTAGAGCCGAAGCTCTTACACATGCATGCTTCACGGAGATCTCAGGGTATGGCTGCAGCAAACATGTGTTGCTTATAGGATGCTATGTGGTCAATTAGGTCGATGGTTCCGTCGTAGAGCCTCATGTTAGGGAAGGTGAATTTTTGTGGCATCTCTATGACGACTATAGTGTCTATGAATGGTGAATTAGCATAGCTTTGAGGTTGACTCTTCTTAAGAGCTGTGGGTACACCGAGAATACATTGGATCATGGCTTCCATATCGACAAGCCGCTTGGTTAGTGTCTATTCAAGGGGGGTTGGCATTGGGTTGTATAGGTTATTAAGGATTTAAGAGAAGACATTAGGGTTGACATGTATGGTGGAGCTGAGCGGGGCAGTTTGCTTAGTGATGTCGGCCAATGACTGCATTGGATATGTTTGTGGGAGGATAAAAAGGGTGTTTAGTTGTTGGAATAGGGTGGCTTATGTATGTGTTTCAATGGTTTAGAGGCTGATAGGTTGGGTGCTACCAATGTGGCTTGACTCGGTTAGGGATGTTGTAGTGGTTGGAGCTGTACTATGATAGGGGGTTCCATGAGGGTGCCATGATTTAGGGTAGAGAATAGTTGTTGAGGATGAATGAGTAACCGATAGGAGGATGAATGATGCTAATTTAGAGACCAATCCAAAGAATAGAATTAGGTTACCTTTTCTTGGAGAGCTTGATTCTCTAAGCGGATGGCAGGGTTTTAAGCTTCTAGGGCCTGGTACTTTTCGTTGCTCTCTTGCACTAGTATGGCGAGAGCTACTATTTGAGCTGCGATATCGCGCACGAGGGTTTCGGTGTTGTCCATCACGATGGCTGACTGGAGAAAAGAACAAGGATATCAAGTTGTTTTGAGTCGAACAATTGTCAAGGCCTTACGGTGGGTGCCAAATTGTAGACGGTAAAATCTACGGTCAAATGGAAAGGGACTAATCTTGTTCGAAGTGAGCCACTAACAACCTAGTAGACCTGCACAAAGAGCACAAAAAAGGGAACGTGAAGGCTAGATAGATATTAGTGTGGTGCCTACCGTAGACACTCCAACACTCAAGTCAGCGAGGTTGAAATAGGCTATTTGGTGAGGGCTAAAGGAGAATAATATGATTAGGAGCAAGAACTTTTAGAGCTTAGGTGTTGCAAGTGATTTTGGAATGAATAATGAGGGAATTTGCCCCTGCTTATACCCAAGAGGTTCGAATCCTAGTAGGTGAAGGAGTCGTTCTTAAGAAAGAGATGGGATCTCTTTTCCTTATTAGGTTCAGCTTAAAATTTATGATTCTAATCTAGGATCCTGATAGAAGTGGAAACATAATAGGATTTTGCTTCTTGTTTTGGACTGTTGTGGGCTAGTGGGCTTGACCCAGCTAAGCTTAGCTTGTAGGATAGCCCAACTCATAAATTGGGTAGTTCGTAAGGTGGATTTAAGTGTAGGCCCAATCGAAATTGGGCTAAGGCCTTAGGCCGTCATCTGTATATCTTTCTATTGGGCCTCATCAAGCCCAACACGATTTTGGCCCATACATAAATAATGCCTTAGAATCCACTGATTCCACCAGATTCTTGTAGATCAATGCCAACTTGTCGTTTTGAGACCAGTTGTAATTGTCCCTAACACACAGGGGGCGTTTAGTTGGGGGTTAAGTGGGATTACTGGGGTAATGTCATCTTATATTACTTGATTACCATGTTTGGTTGTCAAGTAATATCAAATACCAGTAATCTTCAAATACCAATAGTGGTTACTATTGGTAATATCAGAGGTAATCCGATTACCTCCATTTTCTTAGGTATTCTGAGATTACCAGGGTTATCTTTTTTTGTTACAATTTTATCCCTTATTAATAAAAATTTTAGACAATAATACCCCCACTTTAAAACAAATTTACATTAATATCCTATTTCAATTTTACCCTTGTTTAATTAAAATTTTGGACAATAATACCCTCATATTTAAAATTATTTACCGACCACCACAGCCGCCCAGCTACCACCACCACTGCCACCCAGCCACCACCGCCGACAGTAGGCCAACCACCACGGACCACCGCCGAAAAATCGCTTGAGTCCCTAATGAAGAAGAAAATTTCGTGGGAGGCTCCGGGGAGCTTCGTTATGGCCGTTTCTGGCCATCAATATGGCCGGAAACGGCCATAACGAAGCCTTCCGGAGCCTCCCACAGAAATTTCTTCTTTTTTAGGGGCTCCGGCGATTTTTCGGCGGTGGTTCCCGGTGGCGGCAGGAGGTGGGGGTGATTTCGTCATAAATTAAAGTTTTTTATAAGCGGGGGTGTTTTAGCTAAATCTGAAATATTGGGGGTTAAAAGAAATTATTCAAAAATTAATAATAAAAATAATATTATATTAATATTTAAAAGAGGGTCAATTTAGTAATTTAAATAACATACCCACCAATTTATTCCCATAACCAAACATATTAATATAACATACCCACCAACTAACCAAACATATTTTCTTAAAGATTCCCAGTAATCTTCCAAGGTAATCTATCTTTCTAGTAATCCAACATTCCCAATAATCTAACATTCCTGAACCAAACACCCCTACAATGTCATAATTCGTTAGTGGCTCGAACTGCCACCTAGTTAAATTTTTTTAAATTTTATATAATAAATTATTAAACTATTTATTTAATTTGTTAAGTTTTTTTTACTTAACTGCATGTTGTAATTTAAGTTTTATATAAGGATATATTTGTCATTTATACATTCAAAATCAACTTTGGAAATAATTTTATTTTTAAAAACTACCAAGACTAGCTTTTTAAATCGTTTCATAAATCTGATTATTTTATAGTTAGCTTGAAATTTACTCAGTTTTAAAAACGGTTTATCCAATACTTTTATTATTTTAACTTTAAGAATCAAGGTACAACAATTTTAAAGATATTGAAAATCACAGAGATTGTCAATAAAGACAATTACAAAAACAAGATGATGTAGCTTATTAATTGGATGACATTAAATAGTAACTGACTCATAACTTATTAATCAAATTTCTAAAACAAAAGGGATAAAGCACGTAAAAAAGTTGATTGTGATATTTCAATTTAACATCATGCCCCAACTTTGTATATTTAATAATGCATTATGTGTTGAATGAGTCTATATATAGTAATATCTTATTAAGTTGACGTTTTCGTATATGAAGGAAGTAAGAAATTATTGATCATAATTATAGGCTTACGCGTAGTATTTAATTAATAGTGAGAGTTGGTCCAGTCCACATGCTGCATAATATTTACGCCATTGAAATAAAATGAAATGTAATAAAAAGACCAAAAGATCTCCACAGCCGTAGTTGCCTGTCAAAGTTCAGCGTATTGGGCTCCACACGCTGCGCAGTTACACCTATAAATACTCCATCTTTCGTTTCAAAGCATTCAACAAACTCATTACTCTTTCATTCTTTGCTTATTTCAATTACAACTTCTTTGTTTTTCAGCAATGGCCAAAGTTATTAATGTAAGCTCAAGCGCCGTGATGATGGCGTTGGTCTTTGCAGCTTTTGCAATGGCCGCAACCACTATCTCTGCTCAAAGTAGCGAGCTGGCTCCGGCACCACCTCCTTCTTTGGACACCGTAGCTGCCTTCTCTCTGCCGGTTTCCGGTGCCATCATTGGCTCCTCCCTTGTTCTCTCCCTTTTTGCTCTCATGAAGCACTGAAGAAATTTGTATGTGTACACATGGTTTGTATTATTGAGAGACGGGGATAACTCATTGTATTGGAAGTTGGGTAAATTTTGGATGTATTACTTCTGTATTTATTATTTATACTATTAATAAAATAACAAATAATATTAATTTATCCCTTGAATTTAGTAATGTATCAGTGAATTCATTTATTTAAAGTATATTTTAGAGTTAATTAATTTGCCATGATTTGCAAAGCCTATAAAAGTTTTTTCTCCAAATCATAGGGAAATGCTAATTTGATAAGGTTTTAATTATGGGATTTTTTTTATTTCATATCTCATTAATTAGTACAATATATGTGCCTGTAAACTGGTGGCCGTGTTAATGGGTGCGATGAGGGACTCAAGTTGAAGAAGATGAAGCTAATAATGAAGGAAATGACTAAAGTAGCGATTATTAACCTTATTAATTATGTTAATTCGAAAGTTTTATAGGTCAAATTCATAAGATCCAAATGAATTATTTAAAAACACAACCCACGAAGCATCTAAACTGGATTTGATGCTTCAAGGGTGTTCCTACTCTAATTAATGGTATTCTCATACGTAAAGGAATTAATTGATGATTAATGTTCTCTTATCTTTAATTTTACATTTTGCTAAATTGGAATTAATAGTATACAAACCAACAATGGGTTGGCCGTGTGGTAAAGGCTTAGGGTCAAGGGGTTTGCTCCTACTGTAGTCTCAGGTTCAAATCACAAGAACGGTTGTTAATATTGTTGGTCATGAACCGTAGAGCTTGCCTTCTTTTGGAAGTCTTGTTCGGGGTCGAAGGACTAATTGAAGTACACGTAAGCTGGCCTAGACTCCCCCCGTAACCAAAAAAAAAAAAAAAAAAAAAAAAATTTATAGTATACACTTTAAAAAGTAGTATTCAATTATTCTAAGTTGTAAAGGGATTGTATATTCTAGTTCTCTTTTGTTTCTTTTTGAGCTACATAGTCCCTTGTTCGTTTCAAGGGTTGTGGTGTTTGTGGGGCTTGCTCGGATAAGTGTTGATCTTTATTTTTTATAAAATTATCAGTTACCAAAAGAAAGAGTGTAATGTACTTACCTAAATTGCTCCAATTAAATTTTATAATACTATTAATTTAACATAATATGTTTACAAAGTTAATTTATTTTTCACTTTATAAAAAAAAAAAGAATTGAAAGAAATTGTAATGCAGATTCACGAGCAAATCAGAATTTCAATACTCAAATGAGTAAGATATCCCCATGTAAAATTTAGGGAATCTATTTTATATATATATATATATAAGGGTGTGTTTGGTTAGGGCTTTGGAAAGATAACTCCGATAATCTATCTTTAATTTCAGACATTTTCTTGTTTGATTGTCAAGTAATAAAAGATTTAGGTAATCTTTCAATATCAATAGTGATTACTATGGGTTAAATAGGGGGTCATTAGATTACCTCCTCAGTGGATGCTATTTAAAAATTATCAGAGTAATCTTAATTTTATACTCATTTTGCCTTTAATTAAATACAATTCTAGACACAATTGCCTTCAAATATCTACCAAATAATAATAACCCCAGACCCCTTACATTTTAGAATTTAGCTAAAACACCCCAGCTACAAAAAATTTAAAAGTTAACAAAATTACCCCAACCACCAAAAACCACCGCTAGCCGTTAGCCACCACCATCGGCCACTGGCAATAGTCAGTAGATTGACTCATGATGGGTAGGATCTGGCTTATCATGCACCGATCTAGCAATTTTCAGCCAAATTGAAGATCGAAAATGGCTAGATTGCCGTAGATTTGACCGAAAACGACCAAAATGTATCGGTCATTTGTGGCCGTTTTCGACTAGATCTACGACGATCTAGCTATTTTCAGCCTTCGATCTGGCTGAAAACAGCTAGATTTACGTGGAATTTGATTGGAAATAACCAGATCTACAGTGATCTAGTTGTTTTCGATATTCGATCTCGCCAAAAATAGCCAAAACGGTGCACGGCTAGCCTGAACTCGCCAGTTGTGCACCGTTTTGGTGACTAACGCCGATGGCCAGTAATCAACGGTGATCTTGGGTGACTAGAGTATTTTATTAAATTTAAACTTTATTGTTGAGATGTTTTAACTAAATTCTTAAATATAAGGGATTAAAGGAATTTGTTTAAATAATAATAATATTATTATAATGATATTAAAAATGAAGGATACTTCATTAAAAATCTTTGTCCATGTTATTTTATTTTTTCCAATCAAACATTTTAAGATAACCTATCTCGGAGTTCATCATGTCAATAATAAAACATTTTCCGAACAAAACTCATGGTTTTTAAACTCCTTCCCCTTCACGATTCACAAATCCCCTCTCAAATTCAGTCGAAAATGTTTCTTAAAACTTCACTTGTTTCTTCAAAATCAGCTTTGAAACTTAGATTTTCGTCTTCATTTTCAATTTCCCAAAACCAACTCGCAAAATCCCCCAAACACACCTCTAGTTTTAGACACCATGCTCAACTTCATAATTTCCTCCATGTAAACTGTCGATCTGGTAACTTCTCTCTTGATGAAGCTCTTTATTTCTTCGATAGAATAGTTGATTAGCAGGACATGCTTCTTAAAGACATTTTCCAAGTTTTTTCATTATTTTTAAATCTGTTTGGATACTTTAAAATTCTTTCTCCACCATTAGGAATGATGGAAGATTCTTCGAAAAGTCAACATCCATTGAGACTCTAGCATATTATCTATAGATACCCTCATTTGTTGCCTTATCTAACTGAAGTGGAACACCTACCCATTTGGCTATCTCCATACTAGTGTGCGGATTCCAACATTCATAGCTTAAACCAAAAAAATTTATCCATACATGTGCATGAGTATCTTGAGATGTAGTGCATAGATCAAAATCTGGTCTCCATTGAGAGAGACGAAAGATTTGTAGTTAGTTTGTAGGAGTGACTACTCCAAGTTTTTTTGATGTCATCTCCAAGGGAAAATGGATAACATAGAAGTCATTTGGGAATCGCACCATCATCTAGGACATAGTTGGTTTCCAAACAGAGTGAAATGTGTTTTTGAGGCTAAGAAGAGGGACTAGTGCAGAACCTTTTGGCAGAATTAACCTCTCAATAAGATTGTTGTGACATCAGTCAGGTCTCTTTCTGCAGTCTGCTTCATAGATTTGAACATATATGGTGTCTATGTGAACAATTGGCTGTAAGAAGGAATTAGGATGAAACAGATTATTGGAAGGTTCAGAGAGGAGAGAAGCAAATTTTTTTGGTAGATTATAACTTTAAGGTAGAGACCAATCCTGGGAGGGTGGCAACGTTGGTGGATGGTTGCAGAAAGTAGCTGAGACATTCTCAAGCTCAGATCTGACAAAAATTTTGAAAGGTTGCCGATGACCCTTCAAGGATTTCCTTAGCAACATCCAAATAATTCCATACTGCTAAAAAGGCGTTGAAATACACTGTGATTGTTTGGTTTCCTTATTGAATGTTGATTAAATTTTGCCGAAGAGTGAATTGTTTTGCTAAATCCAATTTGCCATACATTTCCTTTATGTTAGCCCACATATCAACGGTGATTTTGGTTGGAGGAAGTCCAACAGCGACTTCTTGTGACAGGCAATTACTAATCCATGACTAGACTAGCATATTGCATCATTTCCAGTGACAATGGAGGTGGAGTTCGATGGGTAATGGGAAGTCACCGTCGATAAAACTCTCTTTATCCTTAGTGACAAAGAGCATGCCAGAAATCTCATGCCCAAGTATTGTAGTTATCGGATCCGGTTAAATTTTGTTTGATTAGAACAAGTTCCAGTACATCGAAGGCTGAGGCACAGAGGACATTGAGTAGTTCAGGGTGGTGGTTGGCAGCCAACATCATTTGGAAGGTGAAAAGAGTCGGGTTGGGTATTGGTTGTGGGTTGGATGTTGTTTGTGGGCTAGTTTGAGTGTTGGGCTCGGGTGTTTCATGGGCCAGATCTTACTGACTCAATGTTGGATTGGCAAGGGATTGGGCTGGTTGAAATGGGCTTATAGGGGCCTGCTCTTTGGGATTAGGATTTTGAATGTTTGCCATTGGAAGGAAAAGACTAACCGAGTTTCTATTTGTTTGTAGGGACAGAAAGAAAGGTTAGAAGATGCTATGCTAGTTGAGTATCTGTAGAAACAGAAGGGAGAAGCTAGATTAGAGTTAGGAACCAGAAGCTGAATCAGAAGGTCTGCTCTGATACCATGTTAAGAGTTTGAGACGGCAAGAGAAGCATAATTGAAGCCTAAGTATGCCAAAGAGAGATGAGCAAAAAAGAGAATTGTATTGTATATTTTTCGTATACAATAATACTAACCTCACTAATCCCTCTTACTAACCCCATGTGAGAGTTTGTGATTGGCTTGGTTAGGTGAGACCCATTATTGGATAGGCGAGACCCATGTAAATTGACGAATTATGAACTCACATGTGACGTTAATGAGAGAAAGTTAGTGAGAAGTGTTAGTGAGTGTAGTGTTACCCTTTCGTATATCTAAGCTTTGTACAACATCGAATTTATACAAGAGAGTGGAAATAATAAAGGCAATACAATCAATTGTAATTACATGAAATTGGGGAGGAAATTAGGGAAGCGTAATTGCTGAAATCATGTAGCTGAAATTAAGTCATAATCTCATATTTCCATAATTCATCAATATCACTAATTTTAATAATAATTATGTTAAAGGATTTCTTCATTCTTTTTTTCTTAAAGATCTAACAAAGTGTATAACAAGGATATTCTTCTTCTTTTTTTAGTCCTAAATTGATAATAAAACAATATTATGAATATATGATAGAGTAAAATCTCCCGTAAAATGTTCATCTCAACTAAAATGTTTTATAGATGTAGTTCAAACCTGATAGACTTGAACCGACCTGATTTGTTTGGGTGGAGGTTGGGTCTGTAGACATTTCGGGTTGAGATTAGGTATGATTCTTCAAACCTGAAATTGAGTTGGGTTGAAACGAATTAGGTCAAACCGGACCTAAAACCAATTCTACCCAGCTCTAAATGTCATTAGCGTTTGTGAATTGTGATTGAATTATTTAATTAGTTTTACGATACCATTTTAGTTTTAACTGGATATTCTAATTTAAATATAGTTAATTTTCTGATAATATAGAATATTGATATTAGCAGGACATGCTTCTTAAAGACATTTTCCAAGTTTTGTGCATTATTTTTAAATTCTGTTTGGTTACTTTAAAATTTTAAAAAAAAAAAATGAAAGAAATTTTAATGCAGATTCACGAGCAAATCAGAATTTCAATACTCAAATGAGTAAGATATCCCCATGTAAAAATTAGGGAATCTATATATATATAAAAGGGTGTGTTTGGTTAGGGATTTGGAAAGATAACTCCGATATCTATCTTTAATTTCAGACATTTTCTTGTTTGATTATCAAGTAATAAAAGATTTAGGTAATTTTTCAATACCAGTAATGATTACTGTGGGTTAAATAGGAGGTCATCAGATTACCTCCTCGGGGGGTGCTATTTAAATATTATCAGGGTAATATTAATTTTATACCCATTTTACCTTTAATTAAATACCATTCTAGACACAATTGTCCTCAAATATATACCAAATAATAATAACCTCAGACCCCTTACATTTTAGAATTTAGCTAAAACACCCCAACTACAGAAAGTTTAAAAGTTAATAAAATTACCCCAACCACCAAAGACCACCGCTAACCGTTAGCCACCACTATCGGCCACTGGCAATAGTCAGTAAATTGACTCATGATGGGCAGGATCTGGCTTGCCATGCACCGATCTGGCAATTTTCAGCCAAATCAAAGATCGAAAATGGCTAGATCGCTATAGATTTGACCGAAAACAGCTAAAATGTATCGGTCATTTGTGGCCGTTTTCGACTAGATCCAAGGCGATCTAGCTATTTTCAGCCTTCGATCTGGTTGGATCTGGCTAAAAACAGCCAGATTCGCGTGGAATTTGACTGGAAATAGCCAGATCCACATTGATCTAGTTATTTTCAATATTCGATCTCGTCAAAAATAGCCAAAACGGTACACGGCTAGCCTGAACTCGCCAATCGTACACCGTTTTGGTGACTAACGCTGATGGCCAGTGATCAACGGTGATCTTGGGTGACTATGATATTTTATTAAATTTAAACTTTATTATTGGGATGTTTTAACTAAATTCTTAAATATAAGGGATTAAATTAAAAATATAAGGGATTAAAGGATTTTGTTTAAATAATAATAATATTATTATAATGATATTAAAAATGAAGGATACTTCATTAAAAATCTTTGTCCAGGTTATTTTATTCTTCCCAATAAAACATTTTAAGATAACCTATCTCGGAGTTCATCATGTCAATAATAAAACATTTTCCGAACAAAACTCACAGTTTTTAAACTCCTCCCCCTTCACGATTCACAAATCCCCTCTCAAATTCAGTGGAAAATGTTTCTTAAAACTTCACTTGTTTCTTCAAAATCAGCTTTGAAACTTAGATTTTCGTCTTCATTTTCAATTTCCCAAAACCAACTCGCAAAATCCCCCAAACACACCTCTAGTTTTAGACACCATGCTCAACTTCATAATTTCCTCCATGTAAACTGTCGATCTGGTAACTTCTCTCTTGATGAAGCTCTTTATTTCTTCGATTACATGATTCATATGCAACCGACTCCTCCTATCTCATCATTCCGCTTTTTGTTTACTGCACTTGGTAAGAAAAAACATTTTGATCAACTTCTTTTGTTGTATCCGATATTCCTTTCAGCTAGGTTGTTGCCTGATTTGATTATTTTGAACGTTGTTATTAATTGCTTATGCAAAAGAGGTAGGGTTTCCGGTGGTTTTATTGTCTTTGGGAGTATTTTTAGGAGGGGTTTTTACCCAGATGCTGTGACTTTTACTTGTCTGATTCAAGGTCTTTGTACGGAGGGTGAGATTAAGAAGGCGATTGAATTGCATAGGAAAATGGGTTATTTCGGTTGTACGCCTGACGTAATTACATTTGGGACTTTGATTACTGGGTATTGTCGAACAGGCAATATCACTGATGCCCTTCAGTTATTCGAAGAAATGCTTGATGGGAATGGGGAATTTGATGTCATTTGTAAGCCTAGTATTGCTACTTACAATAGTATTATTGATGGTCTTTGCAAATATGGGTTAATAGACAAGGCAAAAAAATTGTTTTCAGAAATGAAGACTAGGGGCATTAACCCAAACGTGGTTACTTACAGCTCACTAATTTATGGTTTGTGTAATACATCTAATGGGGAGAGGCTAAAACTTTGTTATGGAGATGTTGGATGAAGGTGTACAGCCTGATGTAGTGACATTTAATGTGGTAATGGATGAAGTGTGCAAGAATGGAAAGATGGATGAAGCCTAGATTGCTCCAATCGATGATTAATAGAGGTGTTCATCCCAACACAATTACTTATTCCACAATTTTGAGCGGTTATTGCTTGGAAGGGAGAATTGACGATGCAAGAAAGCTATTTGATTCTATGGCAAGTAAGGGGTGTAAACCAATGTTTTTGCTACAATATTTTGATGGAAGGTTTTTGCTTGGCAAATAAAATGTGAGGCTACGAGTTGTTTTCTTGATGTGTAAGAAGGGTGCATGCCTAATGAAGTTAACTACAATACTCTAATCAATTGGTATTGCAAGAATAAAAAGTTGATGAAAGTATGAGTCTTTATAGGAATGATTTCAAAGGGAGTTAGGCCAGAGTGTTGTATTAACTACCTTGCTAACTGGCCTTTTAATGATTGGTAAAGTCGGACATGCAAGGAAACATTTGGTGAGAGCAAGCAATAATGTTCTCCCGATTTAATTACGTATAAATATCATTGATGGATTTTGCAAAAAAGGTTGTGTTTTGGAGGCTGTTGAACTGTTTCATCTTTAAAAAATGGAAACATTCAACCTGAAATCACAAACTTTCAATGTTCATGATGGTTGTAAAACAGGGAGACTAAATTGCTTGGGAACTGTTTCACAGATTGCGAAATAAAGGCTTTGTCCAATGTTGTGACATATAACATTCGATGGATGGGCTTTGTAAAGAGGGAACATAGAAATGGCAAGAATTTGTTTCAAATATGGAGCAAAACGGTTGTGCCAGATGTAGTCATATTTGGCAAGCTTATGTCTGGTTTCTTTCGGAATAATGAGACTTCAAAAGTGGTTGACTCTTCACAAAATGAAGGAGAGAAATCTGAAGCCAGATGCATCCATAGCTTCAATAATTGTAGATTTACTGGGTAATGATGAAAATTATCAGAATTCTTAGAGTTGCTTCCGTCTTTCTCTACCCAAGAAACAACCGGACGTTGATTGTCGAGTAAATTTACTCTGGGAGTACAACTTATGACGAGAACTTGTCGGATGTCAAAGTTCTGTGTAAAGGTGTGTGCCATCATCATAGTGGTAATGTATTTATATGAACATTTAATGAAGAAGTCAAATATGTGAAGTTACTTTGGAGATAGGTCTTACTAAAACCTGATGGGATAAATTAAATCAGTTGTTTTATTGACTGCAATCCATATTT
This sequence comes from Pistacia vera, assembly GCF_008641045.1. Lineage (NCBI taxonomy): Eukaryota > Viridiplantae > Streptophyta > Magnoliopsida > Sapindales > Anacardiaceae > Pistacia > Pistacia vera. The sequence goes on along the minus strand of NW_022195094.1, from coordinate 76,189 downwards.
CACATCCTCTTAATCAGAGTAAACTGCGAGATGAATGGCTGATGTGAATTTTTCATTCATATTTGTCCAATCTAGTGTTCTCCTCAATCCCAAAAACCATGAGAGGGTGGTATACTAGATAATATGTTCAGTATTCAATCACAGTGTGTAGTCTGTTGATGTTGGTGGAAGTCTCTTTTATTATTTTATACTATCAGAATTTTTGAAGCCTTTAGGAACCTGTCCTGTTGAGTGTATGTAGTTTTTCTTTTTGATTAACATGTTTCACGTAGCCGTGAACACCAAAGTAGTGAATTAACTTTGAATATAATTATTCTATATGATATTAGGTTAGAGTAATGATACTGAACCCAAGATATAACTAATTTTCATCTTCATCTTCATCTTGGGGTAAATTGCCATCTTCATCTTTAGTGATTTAGCATGACCATTGAGTTGCTATATTGTTATGTAGCTGACACATCTTTGTTTCTGATAGGTGCCATTGATGTTTTCAAAAGAACCACTGATGAAGATGGTGCTAAGGTGTAGATGGTGTAGCACCCAAGGCCGCTGATAGAAAAGATGCTATTGAACTATGAAAGAATATGTATTAACTCTTTGTGAGGGCACATTAATGAAAGTGAGCATAAACTTAATTGCTGCTGGATTAGCAATGGTACAATTTCTAGATGTAGGCAGGTAATGATTAATACTCTGTTTTTACTAATTGTATTGTGTTCCTATTCTGCTCTGTCAATGATTTTGAATAAGCGGGCGTCTGACCATCCAATAGTAATCTGTTTTTTTTTCTTTTTTATTCTTTGTGTATGTGGGATTTATTTTTTATTCCCAATTATGTGGAACAGGTAGCTGAGGCATTTAATATTAACTTCATTGAGAAAATCTAAGCAATTCTGGGAAACATATTTGGAGGAATAAGAATTTGATGTATTTGCAAGCAGAATTGTCAATACTGAAACAGGTGAGCAGTGCATTAATTGTTTGATTATGTAACAATTACATTAAGTGCATAAATTGTTTTGGAATTTATGTAAACCAATTCTTACCATTTAAGTGCATGAATTTGTACTGGACTGGTTTTAGATTCTACCCTTAAACTATTCCCCTTTTCACCTTTTATTCCAAACGTTTTCAATAAGCTAACTTTGGAATAAGTGGAAGGATGGCCTATTTTCTCCACTAATGTGAAAATGGAAAGAACGGAAAATTGTTGGTGGTGGCGAGCGTTGAATATTCAATTGTCTCCATGAGTTATACTAATAGCATTATTTTTGTTTGGTCTTGTACACAAGGTCACCCTAGAAATACCAGTGGGAGTTCGACTTGAAGGCACCAATGTTGACCGGGAAAGAGATACTTGAGGTAAATAAGGAATTGATCTGAAATGAAACCTCTTTTGAATGAGAATTTTGATTGATATAAAACTTAATGAACTAGAGGTTCTGTTATGAAGCTCATTTTCCCTAATGGTTCTGCGGAAAGTGTGTTGACACTGATAACAGCAGAAGATTGGTTGATCCTAGCAAGGATTTTTTCAATAAGAGAAAACTTACCTGCCTCATTGGTATTCCTTGCAGCAATTCTGAAATCATTCACAATTTGAGGGATTTCATCACTTTCAGCTCCTTGGAGGCGAAATTGATAGGTTCCGTAAAAGTAAATAAAAAAAAACACTCACGAAAATATCCTCTTCGAGTGAGATGTGCCACAGTTTAACTGGAATAATTTTTCCCCATTCATTGATAATCCACAACTGCTTAAATAGCAGACCATATGCATGAAACTGAAAAATAGAGTAATCCGAAAACAGAGGAACATCCAAGGTCAATACCAGTAACCGACACCTAACACACGAAATAATAGAACGGGACTCCAACTATTGAAATAAAATGAACAGAAGATAACATCAAATTAAATTTCTTCAACTGCTAAGACCCAGTCCATGCACGCCACTCCCATGCCATACATCGTTACATCCCGTTTGTGTCTCCGTCAACCTCCTCCCAAATATTTGGGATTTGGTTTGAAACCTCAGCTGAACGTCATGGCTATATAAATTCAACATAAAACTACTTCGCGTCTAGAAGACTTTAATGGTTTGTCGTACTAGATATTGGAGCTTTCCATTTGGCTGAAAACTGGGAAAAAACCAAGCTTAATTTTCGATAATATTAGATATTATTACTATTTTTTTTATGATTTTCAAAATATCATTAAATTGAAGTTAAAAATTTTGAATTTAAACCTAAATGTGATGGTAGTATGTGAAAATATTTTAATACCCTCAATATTTGACACAATTTTAATTTCAATAAAAAAAATTAAATAAGATGAAGAATATTTAATGAATGAGAGGTTGTATTTCTGATAAAAAAAAATAATAATTAATTTTTTGACATATAATGTGCTTCTGAAATTAATAATAATTTTTTGTATGGATACTCCAAAAAGGCTTTATCCCCATTTGGATTTCTAGGTTGCACAATTGGAAGATAAGACCAAACAATAGATGCAGCCCAAAACGACATGCAATAGGCAAAACGGCGTGAGATAAAAACAGAAAAAAGGTTCGGAAGCCTCTCTATCAGAGCCAGGTTTCGATCCTGGGACCTGTGGGTTATGGGCCCACACGCTTCCGCTGCGCCACTCTGATTGTTGAGAACAAGCTACAAAATATAAGACTACAATACTCTACTTTGAAACTCTTCCCACATGCCAAATTTGACCAAAAAAGATCCCACTTTGGCATGAACAGCTTCTAGCCTTCTACAATGGTTTCCATGCTTCTACTTGCCCTTCCTCCATATTCCAGGTGTATGGTCATATTTTAGTACAAAAAATGAATAATAGATATTACCAAACATTCAAAAGAGTGAATTTAAACATAAAAGATAAAAAAAAAAAAAAAAAAAATATATACTAGTATGTATATGCAATCATTCTCTTATATGAACATCTTTAACTTTTAAATTCGAATCAAATCATGTCAATTATTACAGATTAATTTTTAAAAGTTGAAATTTAAATCTCTTGACATAAAACGTTAGTGAATGTTTTATAACAATAACCATGAAACTAATATGATTTGAATTGTAAAAATAATTAGGACGCTATTTTTTTAATATACAATAAAATTATATATAAACGTACTCCAACAAGTTTTGAGACTACAGTGGCTTAAGCTATGAAAAAACCACCACGGGAGCTTCTCTGGGAGTAATATAAGATGGCATGCGGCTGAGGAAGATTGTTGTAAGATCTCTGTCAAGTCAATGGTGCAAATACAATTATGTAACATTTATACATAAATTGATTAATTAGCATGCATTGTATTTGAAACCCTAGCAAAGTTTAAATAAAAAAAAAAAAAAAATAGAAAATGTACTTATGAGAAAGATTGAAATTACCCATCTTGTATGGAGTGAGAAGAGGAATAATCTGAGTTTCATTTGACATGTTATTTCTGCTCTTGTTCTTGTTGTGGCTTTAATTTTCTAATCTGGAATATATATGCATGATTTATGATACAAAATTATATATATAGAATGAGATAATGTTTTACATAAATAATGACTGACATTATAAAAGATAAGGTCCCTACAAAGTACAATAATCTCAAATCATCTCTATTCTCCAATAATTTTATTACACTGATATTCTTCATATCAAGTATCAACTCTCCATCGGAAAAGTATTTTAATTTAAAATTTGATATAAATTCTTTAAACAGAGAAATAATATTTAATATGTAGATCCATAATAATTAAATGCTATATCTCTTTCGTGTTTATATGATTTATTTCAATATATTAGTAAGAAAGCTTCAAGTAATATTAACATAGAAAATGAAGACTCCGTTTGGTTCCCTTTTGGGAACACTACTATTAGTATTCCCAATAAAGTTAAACAATAAAATTACAAAAACTCACAATATTATTTAACTTTTTTTAAACCCCTTAAATTTGTTAATTTAATTAAATACCCCTAAATATTTTTTTAGAAATTGCAAAAAAGCCCCAACAACCTACATTTACCAGATTCCGGCTACCACTACCGGAAGATGGCCGGAATTTGGTAAAACGGCGCACTATCGACTGAATCGTGGATCTGGCCAAAAAAGGCCAAATCTTTGGCCGTAGCCAATCGTCAACAACAGCCAACATATGGTCGTCGTTAACCATCAACGACGACCATATGTTGGTTAACGACGAACATATGTTGGCCGTCATTGACCATCAACGATGACCATATGTTGGCTGTCGTTGACGAGCAAATGCGACCAGATCTGGCCATCAATGGTCAGATCTAGCCGTAGATCTGGCATTTTCCGGTCAGATCCACTGTGGATCTAGCCGGAAAAGGCCATATTGACGTACGACCGACAAGATCCAACCGGTCATGCATCGATACAGCCACTCCGACCACCCTCCAGCGGTGGTGGCCGGCTGTCATATTTTTTGGGTGGGTTAGGGGTGTTTTTAGTAACTTTTAATGTTTTATTATAGGGGTGTTTAGTAAATAAATAAATATAGAGGGTATTTTTATTAATTTTCAAATCCTACATCATAATACCCGCCAAATTCCACATTTTTTAACTTTTTTCACAAAACTTTCTAAAAAGTGTAAAAAAGTGAACCAAACAGAGCCGAATTGTTTTAAGATATAGTACAGATTGAAAAAAAAAAAAAATGTTATTATTAATTGGTTATTTTTGTCCTAAAAGATACATTTCCATATTAAGTGCTTGACAAAGATTGGTGCTTGAAGGAATTTTCCATAATCGAAGAAAATTAGGAGAACATAATCAAATTGTAGGAAAGAGGAAATATTTTCATTAACCGTATTTTGGAAACAGTGTGCGGCTCTCTTATATAGCCGTTGTTACAAAGACAAATAAAAACGTCATCATTTTAAAAGAACTTTGAATTTTGACGATTTAACCCATGCTAAGTTTTTACATTTTCAACTTAACCCAATCTATTTTTCAACATTGCAACTTAACCCAAAATACTTTCTGAACTTTGTTTAACACTCCCCCTCAAATTGGATAGCTTAACACTTCAATAATCCTACTACTTGGAATGTTTTGGAGGCTAGAGGAACAGGCGTTCCTTAATGTGGAACGAGAGTTCTACTTTGAATCTCCAATTTTACAAAAGTTGGGACAGAACAATGAACGACTGGAGGAACGATGTCATTCTTGCCCAGAACAAATTGGAAGATATAGGAACGGGTGTTCCTTAATGTGGAACGTGCATTCCTTAATGTGGAACGAGTGTTTCAATTTGAATCTCCAATTTTGCAAAAAATTGGACAGAACAATAAATGACCAAAGGAACAATGTTGATCCTGCTTGGAACAGCTTGGATGATAGAGGAACAGAAGTTTCTTAATGTGGAACGGGTGTTCCTCCTTTATGAACAAGTGTTCCAGTTTGAATCTCCAATTTCAAAAATTGGACAAAAAGGAACAATGTCGTTCCTACATCGAACAACTTGGAAAATAGAGGAATGGGCGCTCCTCCTTCATGAAAGAGCATTCCGAGCTTAATTTCTGCTTCTACTATACTGCTGCAACAAGCACATATTTCTACTCACAACAGCATCTACACAAAAACTGCACATCTACTCACAACTGCATTTTGCATACTCCGACATCTACAAACAACTGCATACTTACAACAACTGCACTTCTACTTACAACTACATTTTGCATACACCTACATCTACAATCAGCTACATACTCACAACAAACATCTTTATTATTTCAAGACTCAAGTTTGAGTCACTTTTGCAACACTCTCTCTAGGACTAGGCAAAGAAGAAGTAACATTCAATTTCTCCTTTAGCAGTAGAAATTTGTTTCTAGGAAGAGCTTTTGTTAAAATGCCAGCAATTTGGTACTTGGATTCTACATACTGCACACATAATTTTTTCTCAGTATCCAATTCTCTGACATAATACACATCTATCTCAATGTGCTTAGTTCTTGCATGAAAAACATGATTTGATGACAGTGCTCCCGCACTCATATTGTCGCACCACAAGATAGGAGTGCTATTGATTTGGATACCAAGCTGTTGGAATAAATGTTAGATCCATACTAACTTTGTTGGTACTTGACTAAGAGCTCTATATTCAGCTTCCATTGAGGATAATGAGACAACTTTTTGTTTCCTGGAACTGCATCATACTAGATTCCCTCCAAGAAAAATGTTATATCCATTGGTTGACCTTTGTAAATATTTTAGTATGATGCAGGTAACCAGAAAATGGTCTAAATTCTCCTCCCCGGTCACTTTGTAAATATTTTAATTTAGCAAATAACTGTTTTTCATCAAAACAATAAAACTAAGAAAACACTTTAAGGGCTTCAGATTCCAGTTTCAAAGGATATATCCACATGTACCTGCTAAAGTCATCTGCAAACACCATAATGTATATATATATATATATCCCTCAAAGGAAGTAACAGGAGCCAGTCCCCTTAAATTAGAGTAAACTAACTCAAGTGGAGCTTTTGTTTTAAAATCAAAAATAGGAAATGTGGTTTGCTACATTTTGCAAAATTGATAAGCTTCACAAAGAGATATTTTATTTCCAAAGGAACCACTTACATTGAGCTTATTCATTACATGCCTTAGAGCTTTCTCTTGTGGATATCCTAATAGCCCAGTAAGACTAACTTTTACAATAGATTGATTATGGGTCATACATTTGCTTTCAACAGTATTTGATACAAAATTGAAGCTACTAGAATCATTACTAGAATCAGATCTAAAACTATCATAATTGTTGGAACAAGAGGCAACAACATGGAAGATGTGATCCAGAGATGAATTTTTCTATTGCAGAGAAAGCACTTGGAAGTGAGATTTGCAACTGATATAGACCATCTTTTAGAGAGCCTTGAAGTAGAATAGCTCTGGTGGCCGTATCCTTTATGAGACAATGATGAGAGTGAGATTCAATCATCACATCATTGTCTTTAGTAACTTGAGAAATATTCAGAAAATTTTTTGCTATATGAGGAACACATAACATATTTTTGAGATGTAACAACTTGTGAGAAGTAGTAGAAGGCAGAAAAGACACACATGTGTAAGTAATAGGAACTGTTTGTCCATTCCCAACTTGGACTTGAGATCCTCCTTGATAATTTTTTTTTTTTATTAATAGGTTGCTTGTGTCAGTTGTCATATGATTGGTGACTTCTGAGTCCACATACCAGGTCTAATCAATTAGAATTTATGGAGTTGCAACAGATACATTCCGAGAGAAGCAAACTAGTGATGATAAACTCCCCATTTCTTATCCTGAAGAAGCAGCAGGAGTAGGATAAATAGCAACTAAAATAACATTTATAGGAATAATAGGTTGATACTAATTGGTCTGTTGATGATAAGGAATATACTGTTGAGAAACTTCAGTGTGAGTATTTGAAAAACCAGATAACTCAAGATTAAATGAGCCATGAACATGATTATTCGTGGACTGCTCTTGCATAATTCTCACTGAGCTTGGAATTGAGCTTGTGGAAGCATTAAGGAAGAAGCTCCACGAGTTGTAAAACCCTGGAATTCATGGTCAAACTATGATAACACTATAAAGCAAAATGACCTTCTTTTCTACACACCTGATATATATGATTCCCCTCTACCTCTACCTCTCCTCTATTTCTTATCATGTGAGGGGTATACAACATCATGCTAGGAAGAAACAATGACTATTAAAATTAGTTGTGGATGGATACTAAGATGAGTACTAGGAATTGAACCGGTTCTTGGACTTCTTTGATTCATGGTACTAATAGAGTTGGAAAAGTAACCCGCCCAGCCCAACCCGACCCCGCCCGTGGCGGGTTACTACTTTTGGCAGGTTGGTCCTAACCGCCCGCCACAAGGCAGGCCAAGTTAGGCCGCCAACAAAGGCAGGCCGAGTTAGGCCCGCCATGTTTGCGAGAATGGTGGCCCAACGGCTCGCAACCTTAACCGCCCAAGTTAGGTTGCTGGTCGAGCTGGGTTACCCCCTTTTTTATTATTATTATTATTATTTTTTATTTAGTTAACTTTTCAAATAAATAAAACGATTTATAAATGAATAAATGTAATTGTTTTAGTAACTTTTCAAATATCAATAATTAAATTAAATTAATTTTTTTATTAACATTTCAAATATAATTCAATTTTAATGCAATAAAATTTAATATAAGAAAAATTAGATTTATTCATTCAATTGATGAAACTTTAGCATAAGAATGAATTATATTTTATACAAGACATGGAATTTAAGAATAAGACTTCAGTATTTAATTTTTTTATATTTACGTACCATAAAAACTAATAATAACAATGTGTCAAATATTACGAAGTTTATACATTTTATATTTATGGTTTAGAAGTATTGTTTAATATTATTTTGTAAAATTTTTGTAAGAGTTCAATCATAATAATTAATTAAAAAAATAGGGTAAACTTGAAAATAATAATTTATTTTTAATTTTTTAATTTTTTTTTGGGCCAACCGTGGGTTGCCTTGCCACCTGCCGGTTGGCTATTGTAAACAAATAGCAACACAGGGTTGGCGGGGGCCATTAGCAACTGGCCCGCTGGGGGTTGCATGGGGGTTGGATTCAACCCGAAAACGGCTTGAAACCTATCTAATGCGGGCTGGGTTAGGGTTGACCCGCCTAACCCGGCCCATTTGTTCCTCCTTTAGGTACTAACAACAAATTGAGGAAAAATAGGAGTTTGGTGCTGAATAGAAGGCTAATTATACTGAGACTGGTTATGCTAATGAAAACTAACAAAATTCTAATAGTTGAAAATTTGAGGATAAGTTCCAGTAGGGTTTACTTTTGTACCAGCCAAGGTTTTGTTCTGAAGAGTAACAAATGGTTCATTTGAACTCTATTTGGAAACTACCAATGTTGAGGCTAATTGTTCATGAAAGTTGGTAAATGAGCATGTTGTCTTTCCAATCTCATTTCATGTTTATGAAACAAGAATTGAGCCTCTTGTAGTGTTGTTTGACTACCGTTTTGAGGTTAGGTTTGCAACTATAACATCATACTCAAATCCTAGACCATTCAGTATGTATAACAGTAACTCTTCATCGCTAATGTGGACACCACTTGCAATCAATTCATCACCTAATCTTTCATTTTCAACACATAGTCACTAATACTAAATGCATCCTTCTTAGTGCTTTGTAACAAATTCCTCAAATGTAAGGTTCGGGCTTTAGATACATATTGAAAATGTAGCTCTAAAGTATTCCGGATTTCATACGAATTGGTACATTTTGCCACATGTTTAAACATAGATTCAAAAATTGTAGAGAGAAGCCAACTAACTAAGAATTGATCTATCCGTTTCCAAGCAAAGTAGCTAAGGTTTGCTTTCTTGATCGACTGTCCAAACTCATCCAATTTGTCAATTTGAAACATTAGGGGACATACTCTCTCTCCGACAACAAAGCCTTCAAGGTTTTGAGAAGTCAGAGCTGGAAGAATTTGTGAGTGCTAGAATGAATAATTCTTCTCAATAGTTTTACAGAAATTGATGGTAAAGTGGGTGGAACTGTCGAAGTTGCCGAACTAGTAACTCCAGTTTCCATATCTACTTGTTTTGGGCTATAATTTGCTGAATCAAAGTTTAAATTCACCATAGACATTTGTCTAGGTTTTGATACCATGAAAGAATTTTCCAAAATCGAAAAGAATTAGGAAAACATAATGGAATTGTAGGAAAGAGGAAATATTTTCATTAAAACTGTATTTTGGAAACAGTGTGCGACTCTCTTATATAGCCGTTGTTACAAAGACAAATAAAAACGCCACCGTTTTACAAGAACTTTGAATTCTGACAATTTAACCCAGACTAAGTTTTTACATTTTGTGACTTCACCCAGGCTACTTTTCAATATTGCAACTTAACCCAAAGTACTTTCTGAACTTTGCTTAACATTCCCCCTCAAATTGGACAGCTTGATACTTCAATAATCCTGTTGATCTTCTTCTGCATTTTTGCTCAAGTCAACAGAGCCACAACTAGCTGGCTAGGTAGAATTTCCTTTTCCTTCCTTTTACGGTTTGGAGATTTCCTTTATATGTATCTGCACCCTACTTTTTATTTGTTCATATTGGGTGAGAATGTCAGATAGTTTATCTTACTTTAAGTAATTTTAAATTAGAAAAAAAAAATCAATGGATACCCACTTCTTTTTATTTATTTTGCCCTTTACTTTAAGTAATATTGAAGAAGATGTTATTTTCCTTAGATTGACAATTTTATTTCAACAAGAAAAAAAATAGTTATTATTATAGATCTTTAAAATGGTTGTCTGTTTCATTCATACACATTATTTTAACAAACTATTATAAGTCTCTTATAAAAATATCAAAAAAATAAAAAATAAAAAACAATTAAAATACAAAGGTATGTAATAATAGTCTATAAGAAAAACATTAAATTCTTGGGTTGTTCTTCACTAACCACCGTCGGATTATACCTCCTTCGCTAAAAGTAACTATAGTTGGATCTTGGTCCACGGTCAATGGGAGCATTTCCTCTGATCTTATCGGTTCTCCTTGTCATACTTGCAATTTACTGAATAACATCTTGTACCCCAACCTATTGCTAAAGAAACGTTTTTCCCTTATGTTCAGCAAACAGCCAATATTACCCCCAGAGTTAGTCTCCATTGATCTCACTTTCTATTTTACCAGCTTTCACCACTAAAACTCAAATTTTACCCTTATTTTCATTATTAGGGGAATACATATTTTTAAAGTTTATTATACAAAGTTATGAAAAGTAAAAATTAATAACAAATTAAGAAAATCATCAAATATATAAAATTAATCAAAAAAAAGTTTGTAAATTTGAACATCCAATTGTGGATTTTGTCATTCTTGATGTTTACGAAAATTAACTTTCAGAGATTTTAGGTTTTATTTGTATTTAGCCTGAGTTAGGTTAAGTTCTCTGTCTGCCTTGACAAAATTGCCCTTTCTCGATTTAGTGTAACATTTGAATTTGAAAAAGTAACCGTAGGTGTTTCCAATATGAGTAATGCTACAGTTATCGACGGGTGTACACCGAATTTGTGCACTGAATGACGTGGCAAAATCCTGATTGTTGATTCATTATAAATTAATATTAATCAATGGTCAGGATTTTGTCACGTCATTCGATGCATAATTTCGATATATACTTTTCGATAACTCTATCATTTTCCTTCCAATATAACGAGAAAAATGTTCTTTTACAATAGATTGGAGGTCAAAAATAATTCTTCCCCTTGCAATTACCAGAGCCTCTTGGCCGCAACCAAAACTTTTGCTTTAAAGCAAAACTATCCCATGTCGCTCTTCATTCCATAACACTAATGTGATCTCATTGATCACTTGTCGCTATTTAGATTATGTACTAATTCAAATAGAAAGCAGCCCATCTCCTACATAAAACCACCATCCCCACGCACTTATGTAGCGAGTGTAATAAACACACAGACACTCTTCTCCCGCTTCTCCGCTCTTCTCAACTTCAGCATTTGCAAAATGGGTTTTTTGTTTTCAGCATCTTGGCTTCTTCTTGTACTTGTTTTGCAGAGATTATTTGTTCCTAATTTGGCTTCGAATGAGTTAAAACCACATGGGTTGTGGACAAATGATGAGTTTGTATCAGCAATAGGGGACCCTGGAATGAGGAGTGTAAATGTGAGAGTTGCTTTAGAAGCTTGGAATTTTTGCAATGAAGTGGGGTTTGAAGCTCCTGGAATGGGCAGTCCCAGATTGGCTGATTGTGCTAATTTCTACTGCCCTTCTATTTCAACTGGTACTTTTTCATTCTTTTTTTTATTATTATTTATAATTGGTTCAGTTTTTGATAAATTTATGAAACTTTAGAGAGATTTATCAAGGTTTTAGAGATAGTTTTTCATGAACATTTTTATGATTTTAGGAAGTGTATCTAGGGAGGTAAATAAATCTTCTGTGATTAGTTGATATTGTTTGTATTTGTAAGATTAATCTGGCAAATGGAGTAAGTAATTTGAATTGTAAAATTGCTGATTTAATATGATTACATGATGGTATAGGTCAACTGGGACTTTTTTTTTTTTTTTTTTTAATCTTTTTAATATTTTTCTTAACTACCTTCATGAAAAACTGAATTTTAGTTGAGCTTGTGATTTATTTTATTTGTTATGTGATTGAATTTTCTTGCTTTCCTTTTTTTGTTTGTAGAATTGGTAACTAACCTTTTGATTTGATTTAGAAAGAAAGGTTAAAAGGTCAAGTTTTTATCAGCAAAATTTCCTCTTGCCATTGGCATTGTGTTTTTTTCAACTCCGTTACAATGTCTACGTTATCATTTCTTTGATAATGTGTACAAATTTAACTTCTGTAAACTGGGGACAGTATCACCTGTGCTTTTGTTGCCTAATTTTTCATTAAACCTGAGTTTCTTCTATCTTATTTATTGAGCTATCAGTACGATAACCTCCAAAGTTTTCTTAATCAGTTCTGTTTGACGCATTGAATTGCATTAAGCTTCTTATGATCGCGTTCATTATCTGAGTTTGAATCACCCTCATCAGTGTGTACCTGCATAACTGTCACTTCCTCAGCTGTCATTGTATCACCTGCTCAGTCTTATTTTCCCATCTCTAGTCTTTTTGGCTTCATGCATCGTGAACATAAAACTTTTGTGTCTTACAAAATTTGTGACAGCACATTTACAGGCTCAGTCTTGCGACAATTATACATCACAAAGGGTTCCGTTTATTTGACACTTAAGTCACTTTCTTGGTCATCATTGTAACTAATTGTCACTGGTATGAGCAATTCTAGGCTACCCTTACTCTCCACAAATAGTCTCACATTATTTTATTTATTGATGTCAACTTGTCTGTGAACACATCTGTGCTAACTTCATTCTCCTCAAGAGGGTTTTTATTTGAACTATGTTATATTGATGCGTGAAATTTGGATCATCTTGTGGCTTAGGTAAATCATTATATTTAGGGCCTCACTTATAATATAGCTGAATCAAATCAACGTAGAAAACTGTGTAGTTTAAATGTTAAATAGTGAATCAAATGCATTCAACATCTTTTCAACCAACTTGTTATCTGTATGTCAAATTTTCAGATTCTCTCGATCACAGTGATCTTGGTAATGTGTTAAAGTGTGGACTGCTTCATAAAGTGAGTGAACCCGACAATTGCTTAAAGAGCGGTGATAAGTTTCCAGTGGCTGATTTTAAATCCTACACAGATCCAGACCTGTTTGCCGTGGAAAAAGAACTATATCTTGCTTCTCTATGTGAGGTGCATAAATCAGCCGAACCATGGCATTTTTGGATGTTTATGCTAAAAAATGGCAATTTTGACAAAAATACTACACTTTGTCCAGAAAATGGAAAAAAGGTGAAGAAAATAGTAACAGACAGAAATTTTCCATGTTTTGGCAAAGGATGCATGAATCAGCCACTTATCTACCGCAATTACACGAAATGTGTTTATTCTGGTGACCAAGTGGTATCTTTGACCGGAGGATTTAACAGCACATATGACCTTGATGGTGACTTTAGCAAAGGTATGGGGAATAATTCCTTCTTTTCAGTCTCATGGAAGAGGAGTTTAAGCACAAGGAAATGGATTTTCTCACACAGGCTAACAACCTCTGCAAAGTATCCCTGGCTTATGTTGTATCTTCGTGCAGATGCAACGAAAGGGTTTAATGGTGGTTACCACTATAATGGCCGTGGCATCATGAGTAAGGTTTGTTGCCTATACCTCTAATTCTCCCAAAAGATACACATTATTTTTCCTTTAAACGTGTTTATTTACTACACTCTTCATAGAACATTAATTACCGCTATGGTTGGACTGCTATATTTTTTTTCTGTAATTGTTTTATTTTCGCAAGATTTGTTAATAAATTATGAAGATATATGTTATATTTGTATTTAGTATATCAGTCCTTTTTTTTTTTTTTTAGTCCGTTAGGTTTTTTCGGACTCTTATATATAGCCATTATTACAAAGACAAATAAAAACGCCACCGTTTTACAAGAACTTTGAATTCTGACAATTTAACCCAGACTAAGTTTTTACATTTTGTGACTTCACCCAGGCTACTTTTCAATATTGCAACTTAACCCAAAGTACTTTCTGAACTTTGCTTAACATTCCCCTTCAAATTGGACAGCTTGATACTTCAATAATCCTGTTGATCTTCTTCTGCATTTTTGCTCAAGTCAACAGAGCCACAACTAGCTGGCTAGGTAGAATTTCCTTTTCCTTCCTTTTACGGTTTGGAGATTTCCTTTATATGTATCTGCACCCTACTTTTTATTTGTTCATATTGGGTGAGAATGTCAGATAGTTTATCTTACTTTAAGTAATTTTAAATTAGAAAAAAAAAATCAATGGATACCCACTTCTTTTTATTTATTTTGCCCTTTACTTTAAGTAATATTGAAGAAGATGTTATTTTCCTTAGATTGACAATTTTATTTCAACAAGAAAAAAAATAGTTATTATTATAGATCTTTAAAATGGTTGTCTGTTTCATTCATACACATTATTTTAACAAACTATTATAAGTCTCTTATAAAAATATCAAAAAAATAAAAAAACAATTAAAATACAAAGGTATGTAATAATAGTCTATAAGAAAAACATTAAATTCTTGGGTTGTTCTTCACTAACCACCGTCGGATTATACCTCCTTCACTAAAAGTAACTATAGTTGGATCTTGGTCCACGGTCAATGGGAGCATTTCCTCTGATCTTATCGGTTCTCCTTGTCATACTTGCAAATTACTGAATAACATCTTGTACCCCAACCTATTGCTAAAGAAACGCTTTTCCCTTATGTTCAGCAAACAGCCAATATTACCCCCAGAGTTAGTCTCCATTGATCTCACTTTCTATTTTACCAGCTTTCACCACTAAAACTCAAATTTTACCCTTATTTTCATTATTAGGGGAATACATATTTTTAAAGTTTATTATACAAAGTTATGAAAAGTAAAAATTAATAACAAATTAAGAAAATCATCAAATATATAAAATTAATCAAAAAAAAAGTTTGTAAATTTGAACATCCAATTGTGAATTTTGTCATTCTTGATGTTTACGAAAATTAACTTTCAGAGATTTTAGGTTTTATTTGTATTTAGCCTGAGTTAGGTTAAGTTCTCTGGCTGCCTTGACAAAATTGCCCTTTCTCGATTTAGTGTAACATTTGAATTTGAAAAAGTAACCGTAGGTGTTTCCAATATGAGTAATGCTACAGTTATCGACGGGTGTACACCGAATTTGTGCACTGAATGACGTGGCAAAATCCTGATTGTTGATTCATTATAAATTAATATTAATCAATGGTCAGGATTTTGTCACGTCATTCGATGCATAATTTCGATATATACTTTTCGATAACTCTATCATTTTCCTTCCAATATAACGAGAAAAATGTTCTTTTACAATAGATTGGAGGTCAAAAATAATTCTTCCCCTTGCAATTACCAGAGCCTCTTGGCCGCAACCAAAACTTTTGCTTTAAAGTAAAACCATCCCATGTCGCTCTTCATTCCATAACACTAATGTGATCTCATTGATCACTTGTCGCTATTTAGATTATGTACTAATTCAAATAGAAAGCAGCCCATCTCCTACATAAAACCACCATCCCCACGCACTTATGTAGCGAGTGTAATAAACACACAGACACTCTTCTCCCGCTTCTCCGCTCTTCTCAACTTCAGCATTTGCAAAATGGTTTTTTGTTTCAGCATCTTGGCTTCTTCTTGTACTTGTTTGGCAGATTTATTTGTTCCTAATTGGCTTCGATGTTTAAACCACATGGGTTGTGACAAATGATGAGTTTGTATCAGCAATAGGGGACCCTGGAATGAGGATGTAAATGTGAGAGTTGCTTAGAAGCTTGGAATTTTTGCATGAAGTGGGGTTTGAAGCTCCTGGAATGGCAGTCCCAGATTGGCTGATTGTGCTATTTCTACTGCCTTCTATTTCAACTGTACTTTTTCATTCTTTTTTTTTATTATTATTTTAATTGGTCTTTTTGATAATTTATGAAACTTTAGGGAGTTTATCAAGTTTAGAGATAGTTTTTCATGAATTTTATATTTAGAAGTGTATCTAGGAGGTAATAAATCTTCTTTGATTATTGAATTGTTTGTATTGTAAGATTATTGGCAAATGATAGTATTTGAATTGTAATTGTGATTAATATATTACATATGGTATATTTCAATGGTACGGTTTTTTTTTTTTTTTTTGTTTTTTGGTATTTTTATTATTTTTCTTGAACTACCTTCATGAAAAACTGAATTTCAGTTATGCTTGTGATTTTTATTTGTTATGTGTTGAATTTCTTGCTCTTTCCTTTTTTTGTTTTGTAGATTTGTAACTAACCTTTTGATTTGATTTAAAAGAAAGGTTTAACAGGTCAAGTTTTTTATGCAAAATTCTCCTCTTGCCATTGGCATTGTGTTTTTTTTTTTTTCACTTTACATGTCTACGTTATCATTTCTTTGATAATGTCTACAAATTTAACTTCTGTAAATGGGGACAGTTCACCTGTGTTTTGTTGCCTAATTTTTTCATTAAACCTGAGTTTCTTTCTATCTTATTTATTGAGCTATCAGCTACTGATAACCCTCCAAAGTTTCTCTAATCAGTTCTGTTTTGAGCATTTGAATTGCATTAAGCTTCTTATGATCGGTTCATTCCTGTTTTAATCACCCTCATCAGTGTTACCTCATCTGTCAATTTCTCAGCTGTCATTTATCATCACTGCTCAATCTATCTTATTTCCCATCTCTAGTCTTTTGCTTCATGCTCGTGAAAATAAAACTTTGTGTTTACAAATTTGTGACAGCACATTACAGGCTCAGTCGTGCCACATTATACATCACAAAGGGTTCCATTTATTTGACCCTAAAGTCACTTCTTGGTCATCATGTAACATAATGTCACTGGTATAGCAACCAGCCTACCCTTACTCTCCACAATATTCTCACGTATTTTATTATTGAGTCACTTGTCTGTGAACAACATTTCTGCTCATGTGCAACTTCATTCTCCTCAAGAGGTTTTTATTGAACTATGTTATATTGATGCTGAAATTTGGTTCATCTTGTGCTTAGGTAATCATATATTTAGGGCCTACTTATAATATAGCTGAATCAAATCAAGTAGAAAATTGTAGTTTAAATGTAAATAGTGAATCAAAGCATATAACATCTTTTCCCAACTGTATCTGTATGTCAAATTTCAGATTCTCTGATCACAGTGAATCTTGGTAATGTGGTTAAAGTGTGGACTCTTCATAAAGTGAGTGACCGACAATAGCTTAGAGCTGGTGATAAGTTTCCGGTGGCTGATTTAAATCCTACACAGATCCACCTGTTTGCCGTGGAAAAAGAACATATCTTGTCTTCTATGTGAGGTGCATAATTGCGAACCATGGCTTTTTGGATGTTTTATGCTAAAAATGGCAATTTTGACAAAAATACTACACTTTGTCCAGAAAATTGGAAAAAGGTGAAGAAAATAGTAACAGACAGAAATTTTCATGTTTTGCAAAGATGCATGAATCAGCCCTTATCTACCACATTACACGAATTTGTTTATTTCTGGTGACCAAGTGGATCTTTGACCGGAGGATTTACAGCACATATGACCTTGATGGTGACTTTAGCAAAGGTTAGGGAATAATTCCTTCTTTTCAGTCTCATGGAAGAGGAGTTTACACAAGGAAATGGATTTTCCACACAGGCTAACAACCTCTGCAAAGTACCCTGGCTTATGTTGTATCTCGTGCAAGGCAACAAGGGTTTAATGGTGGTACCACTATAATGCCGTGGGCATCATGAGTAGGGTTTGTTGCCTGTACCTCTAATTCTCACAAAAGATACACATTATTTGCCTTTAAACGTGTTTATTTACTACACTCTCTAGAACATTAATTACCCTATGGTTGGACTGCTATATTTTTTATCTGTAATTTTTTATTTTCAAGATTTGTTAATAATTATGAAGATATAGTTTTATTTGTATTAGTATACAGTCCTTTTTTTTTTTTTTTTTTCTTCTGGCAACTAGACCAGCATAGGGAATGTATGTGTCTATAAGGTTTTTAGGTCATTCCTCAGAACATAATATTATATCAGTTCATTTCTTCTCTCAGTTGCCAGAGTCTCCAAATTTTAAGGTTAGATGACTCTTGATGTTAAGCTGGAGGGGATCAAAGTCATTTTATCTCCTTGATATAGGAATCTGTTGGAAGAACAGTGGAACCATGTAATGGTGATGTTCTGACAGATGTGACTAACAGTGAGATGATAATAACCCTGCAACTACAAGCTGGTGTCGCGCAGATAATCTTGTTTATGCCCACCTTACCATGTTAGTCCTCTGGTGAGATAATTATATAATGAGACATCTCGCTTTCCATATTTCTGCATATCATCTCTACTGCGCAGAAATGCTGATACTGGAGAAACCATATGAATCTGTGACCCTTATGCAATCCACAAGCACAGGAACTGGTACAAATTCTTCACATCCTGAATGGGCAGTGCATGGTTATATCCTGAAAAGCAGGATGGTATGATTGGGGACTCTAGGACTTGGAACTGATGTTGGGGCCCTCTCAGTCGCTTATACTTCTACCAGGTACTTAGTTTCCTTCAACTGAAGTGTCATTTCGAAGTTATTAAAATTTCTAGTTTGGCTCCGTTATCATTCTTTCTCTTGTTAAGATTTGAGGGTGGATGGGAAGGGAACTGATTGTGATTTGACCTTTCTTGTGGTTGTTACTTTGGACATTAGAAATTGCCAGCTTGCATGCATATAAATTTCTTCACATGAGATATGTAAAGATGAATTCTCAGCTCTTGAGGCAGAGAATTGTTCATATGAAAACCAGGGGCATTATTTCATTCCGTGAGAGAGAGAAAATTTGAAACAAAAGTATTTGCTTGTTTATGCGCACGAGGACCTCTATGTGAGCTATTCAGATTAGATCAAGCCCGTCAAAGATACTTCTTTATCCACTTTTTTAACTATGCAAAAAAGGGGTAAAAAGACCTTTCTGGACTGTTTTGGGGAGTAGTTGATACATTAGATCTCAAGGCTATTGTCACCTAATCAATTGCACCAAACTTATTTGTACTTTATTTTATATTTCGTTAGTTGTTCTTTTTCACGAACATTGTTATTAGTTCTGTAATTGCAATTGATATGCAACTGTCATTGCCCAGGATCCAGGAACAAAACCAGCAGCGTGTCGGTCTTCCCTCAATGTTGGTACAGAATATATGTCGCAGCCCGAATGGAGACTGCAGAATGGACCGTAAGTGATTTCGATGTACTGGTTCCCAGGATGACACGTATAATGGTCATCATCTTACTGAAACTTTCCAGTTCTTCATTCTTCTATGGAAAATAAAGGTAAATGAAAATGTACAAATGGTGTAATCCCACCATAAAATATATCATTGAAATGTAGAATTGTAATAGGTAACTGCATCACTACTGTAAATGATATGTATATGAGATAACAAATACTACTGTAAATTATAGTACATGAAATAACAAATTTTTGTCTTCAATCTAAAAGTCTCGAGTTTATTATTTTTTTTTCTTTTATTGATTGCTGTTCACTTATACCTTCTCTTTGCTGAACTTGGAAGATGACCAATGGAAAATAAGTATTGGAAATGAAACTTAGTATTTTGGAAATTTAAGTGGCTTAAATTTTTCTTAGCAAAATATTACATACATACGGCCGTGTTACCATGAGCAAAATAAATATACAGATGAAAGACATGAGAAACAATCTGGAAATGTAATAGCTAAACTAGTTGAGTGAGCTTGAGCTCCATATTATTTTTTCACCAAAAGACCTTAATCATCAAGGTCTCAAGTTTCAGCAGTCTCAACAAAAATCACCAAACCTGCTTATTCTTGTCATGTTATGCATCTACCAAAATTCCCTCATTTGATAATGATTTTACCAATTCGTTGTGAATTTGGATCGACATAATCATCTAATGGAGCTACCATGATCATGAGTTGACACAAGCATAGATGGCAATCTTGATTTGCCTAAGATGTTATTCAAGAAATGGGTAATCAGTGTAACCGATCACAAGTATCATAGTGTAGATGTGTTTTGTTGTACACATTGAGAGGGGCAGGAGCTAAATCTTTGGCAAATCAGATTAGACAAGAACCAGCAACAATAACCAACAAGATCCATACGACCCTCAGCTATAGCATGATTTCATCTTCCCGGTCATATCCCCCAACGACGAGAACAATAGGCTTGAAAGCCTTTCTCATGGGCAGTAAACTGTGAGGACTTTCACATATTTCTCCAACTCTTATCATTCTAGGCTCAACCATATGGTATTAGAGAATACCATACTTGTTCAAGGACTCTACCATGTAGGGGCCGAATGCTTCTGGATTAGAGTTGGCTGATTCCACATAGTCGGCAAAAGGCAATAGCCTTATCTTGACTTTCTTTGCTCCTATCTCATTAAAAACAGCTTCACCAATCTCTAGGGCAAATCAGCAACGTTTCTCTGGAGATCCACCATATTGGTATGTCCGATCGTTCACTTGATCCTTCATAAACTGTTCGATCAGGTAACCATGTGCCCCTTGAATCTTAAATCTATTGAAACCTACTAGGCAAATACACAACATTATCAATCAAGAGAGGGGTTAAGAGATGATGGTAACTCATCATTCCATCGACCAGTTTTCTGAAAAGAATTACCAGCCTCAATAGCATTTCTTGCAGCAAGCCTGAAATCATTCACAATTTGAGCGATTTCATGTGTCCTTAACCGCCTTGGAGGCATGAAACCTGCAAAATCAATGCCATTAGCTCGAATTTGCGGCATCAATGACTTGTCAGTACTGGAGATTGGAGCTTGGCCATTTGGCTGAAAATCTGCGTAGAAAATGTAGGAAAACTGCTAAAAGATCCAAATATAACGAGCATTAATTTCCCTGGACAATCAAGTGTGACACATGAAACATAACATTAGAAATAGAAAATAACAGTACGTCTTATTTAGCTCTTGGGTGGAGGATTAACAATCAACAAATGAACACACTCGCCTCTATTGGAAACCCTTCCCACATGCCAAAGTTGACAAAAGAAGATCCCACCCTTCGCATGAACAGCATCCACAATTGGTTTCCATGCTTCAACTTGCTCTTTTATCCACATACCGGACGTATTCGGATACCTTATATATCGAAGAAACAAAAAAGCGAATAAAATTTCAACCCAGAAAATATACATCAGAAACTAAAATGTATATAGTCTCCGAGTCAAGTACATGGTAGTGTAGAGATAAAATTAACCTTGAGCGGTATCAGAAATACAAGTTGCTTCACTTATGAGAAAACCACTTTTACTGGTTCTCTGTGAGTAATATAAGATGGCATTAGGTTGAGGAATATTGTTGAAAGACTTCTGTCTAGTCAATGGTGCTACAACCACTCTGAAACATGCATATAAAATCAACCATAAAGTTAGAGTTAAACGAATTTTCCTTTGTGAAACCCACAAAAAAGCAACGCATTTTACCAGAAATACATTATTCAGTGCATTGTGTTTGCCAACTATCCCAAAGAACTCAAACTGCCCTGATAAGTTGATCAGCTGATGCTAATTGTTTTTGTATTGGTGGTGTCGTCGAACTTGCTCCAATGATAGTCGTCAATAATCGACTCCAGGGTGGATTTACCCACCAGTCAACACATCAATTAGGCTTTATATATATATATATATATAGACACACACACACACAAAGCTGTTGAAAATCACAGCAACTTCAAAAATGAAGTTTACCAAACACAAAATTTCTGAGTTAATTATTTCCACATTACAATCATAAATAATTATATACAGATTCATAACTGTCTCTTCTCAGTTTCAGATTCTCTCTCTTGTTTTTTTCTCCCCATTTTCTTAGCACGTTCTTGACAACCAAACACTCTTGACATACAAATTAATTAAAGAGATCAAACTGGGACATTCAGAAACCCCTTTCTTTACTACCACTAAAAGCACACCATTATAAGAAGCTAAAGATCCAACTAACAAACCAAAAGCTTCACCAGAACATCATATTGATTCATAGGCCATAGCCATTACAAACAATATCAACAAATAAGTAAAAAGGGGGTAAAATATAAAACTTAAAAAGTTAGAAAAAAGCACCTATGATGTAGGTTGAAACGACCCATCTTGTATGGAGTAAGAAGAGGAATAACTGCAGTTTCTTCCCACATGTTTGGACTGCTGTGCTGGTATTTGAACTTCCCGTTGTAGAACTATTAACTTGATCTAAACTTTTCTCAGTTTTTAAGCATACTCCATTTATAAAAAGATTTTTGATAATTTTATAGATGATTTTAATAATTTTAAAAGACCTTGGAAGCTTGATTTCTCTTGCATTGTTGTATTGCGATACAGGGTTTCGTTTAGTAATATTAAAACCACAACACGTTATAAATTTACTATTATAAATTAATGAAATACTGCCATGATATATACAGACAAAGTAGCACCTGACTTTATAATTTTATTACCAGAACAGGGTTAGTTTTATAAACATATGCAGTTCAAAAAGTAACAATACATTGTAAGAGAAAATGCAGTGGGATCAAAATAAAAATCTAAACAACTTCGAACTCTCTTTTATGTGGTTTCAAGAAATGGATAATCAATTCTCTTTCATTGAAAGCTTAGACATGGTTTCAAGAAATAAATAATCAATGTAACCGATACCGATTACAGAATCATATGTGTAGAATGCGGCTTTTTTGTACACATTGAGAGGGGCATGAAGCTCGAATCTCTTTGGAAAATCAGGATTAGATATAAACCAACGACCATAAATGACAAGATCCAGGCAACTGTTTGCTATAGCATTGATCACATCTTCCCAATCATAACCACCCAAGACACGGATAGTACCATTTAACGCCTTTCTCATGGGCAGAAAACTGTTAGGACGTACATTCATATTTTTCTCCAACTATATTAATTCTGGGTTCGACCATGTGGCAATAGAAAATACCATACTTATTAAAGGACTACCATGTAGAGGTCTAATGCTTTCAGATTAGAGTGAGCTGATTCCAAAAAGTCAGTGAAGGGAGATAGCCTTATCCCAATTTTCTATGCTCCTATCTCATTAGCAAACAGCTTCAACAATCTCTAGGGAAAATCCACAATGGTTTTCTAGTGATCCACCATATTGGTCTGTCCAATCATTTACTTGATCCTCCATAAACTGGTCAGTTAGGTAACCATTTGCCCCATGAATCTCAACTCCATCCAAACCTACATTAGCGAATTATAATAACCCAATTGAATCTCATATTATTATTGAACTAAGATTGGGTGTTCTAAGCAGTTGGCAACTCTTTCCTTATAAGTCCGATTTTAAGGGTGATTTCTATCCAATATGGTCCAATGTGCCTAACAGTTTTCTGAAAAGGAAGCCTGCAATCCATCATTAATTTTAGAAAAAAGAATACCACCCTCAATAGCATTCCTTGCAGCAAGCCTAAAATCATTCACAATTTGTGGAACTTCATCCGTCCTTAGCAGCCTTGGAGGTGTGAAATGTGCAATTTCAATGCCACTAGCTTGAATTCGATGCATCAATGGCTTATCAGTACTGGAGATTGGAGCTTGACCATTTGGCTGAAAATCTGCATAGAGAAGGGAGGGAGAACTCATACAGATCAAAATAAAAATAAAAAAAGTAACAATTTCCTTGAAAATCAAGTGTGACATGAAATATGACATTAGAAACCGAAAAGAACAGCATGTGTTCTCCCTCGGGTTGAGGATTACATTAACCTCAACTAATGTAGTCTCTTAAAAACCCTTGGTTTCCTGGTGTTGCATAAAACAAGCTCACTGCAATTCGGTAGCGTAATCTCACCTCAGCTGATTGTATACTTCATAAATGTGTCTCTTTCACTCAATAGTTTATTACAAACAAAAAGAACAATAACCTCTCCCCTCTCCTTTCTCTCTTTCGGTCATATTTTCTGTTACTATAATATGTCTATGCACAACCGTCTGCAATTTCAATGTGCCTACGGTATGCATTAAGTATTAATTTGTAATTATCATCACACAAAAAATCTATTGTCTCCACCTCAATAGCATTTCTTGCAGCAAGCCTGAAATCATTCACAATTTGAGTTTCATGTGTCCTTACCGCCTTGGAGGCAGTGAAAGTGCAACATCAATGCCATT
Source organism: Pistacia vera (assembly GCF_008641045.1). Taxonomy (NCBI): domain Eukaryota; kingdom Viridiplantae; phylum Streptophyta; class Magnoliopsida; order Sapindales; family Anacardiaceae; genus Pistacia; species Pistacia vera. The sequence goes on along the minus strand of NW_022195094.1, from coordinate 51,845 downwards.
AGCTCGAATTTGGGCATCAATGACTTGTCAGTACTGGAGATTGGAGCTTGGCATTTGGCTGAAAATCTGCGTAAAATGGAAACTGTAAAAGATCCAAATAAACGAGATTATTTCCTGGAAATAAGTGTGACACATAAACATAACATTAGAAAGAAAATAACAGTCTCTTATTTCTCTTGGGTGGAGATTTAAAATAACAAATGAACCACCTCCCTTATTGGAAACCCTTCCCACATGCCAAAGTTGACAAAGAAGATCCCACCCTTGCATGACACATCCACAACTGGTTTCCATGCTTCAACTTGCTCTTTTTCCAATACCGGCGTATTCGATACCTTTATATAAGAAAACAAAAAGCGAATCAAATTTCAACCCAGAAGATATACATCAGAAACTAAAATGTATATGTGTTCCTCTGATCAGTACTAGTAGTAGAGTAATACCTTGAGCGGTATCGAAATAAACAGTGCTTCACTTATGAAAACCACCTTTACTGGTTCTTTGTGAGTATATAAGATGGCATGAGGTTGAGAGCATTGTGAAAGACTTCTGTCTAGTCAATGGTGCAAACCACTCTGAAACATGCATAAAATCACCATAAAGTTGAGTTACGAATTTTCCTTTGTACCCACAAAAGCACGCATTTTAGCAGAAAATACATATTCAGTGCATTGTGTTTAGGACGGTTTGCCAACTATCCCAAGAAACTCAACTGCCTGATAAGTTGAGCCTGATGCTAATTGTTTTTGTAGATAATTTATAGAAATGAGACATCTCGCTTTCCATATTCTGCATATCATCTCTACTGCAGCCCGGGAAATGCTGAATATCTGGAGAAACCATATGATATCTGTGACCCTTATAGCAATCCACAAGCACAGGAACTGGTACAAATTCTTCCACATCCTGAATGGGCAGTGCATGGTTATCCTGAAAAGCAAAGAGATGGATGGATTGGGGACTCTAGGACTTGGGAACTTGATGTTGGGGCCCTCTCGAGTCGCTTATACTTCTACCAGGTACTTTAGTTCCTTCAACTGAAGTGTCATTTCGAAGTTAATTAAAATTTCTAGTTTAGCTCCTGTTTATCATTCTTTCTCTTGTTAAGATTTGAGGTGTGGATGGGAAGGGAACTGATTGATGATTTTGACCTTTCTTGTGGTTGTTACTTTGGACATTAGAAATTGCCAGCTTGCATGCATATAAATTTCTTCACATGAGAGTATGTGAAAGATGAATTCTCAGCTCTTGAGGCAGAGAATTGTTCATATGAAAACGCAGGGGCAGATTATTTCACTTGAGAGAGAGAGAAATTTGAAAACAAAAGTATTTGCATTGGTTATGCGCACGATGGACCTCTCATTGAGCTATTCAGATTAGATCGAGTCCGTCAAAAGATACTTCTTTATACACTGTTTTTTAACCTATGCAAAAAAAGGGGTAAAGAAGCCTTTCTGGACTGTTTTGGGGAGTAGTGAGTATATCATTAGATCTCAAGGCTATTGTCACCTAATCAATTGCACCAAACTTATTCGTTACTTTATTTTATATTTCTGATTAGTTGTTCTTTTTCACGTACATTGTTATTAGTTCTGTAATATGCAATTGATATGCAACTGTCATTGGCACAGGATCCAGGAACAAAACCAGCAAGGCGTGTCTGGTCTTCCCTCAATGTTGGTACAGAAATATATGTCAGCCCGAATGGAGAGACTGCAGAATGGACCGTAAGTGATTTCGATGTACTGGTTCCCAAGGATGACATGTATAATGGTCATAGCTCTTACTGAAACTTTCCCAGTTCTTCATTCTTCATATGGAAAATATATAGGTAAATGAAAATGTACAAATGGTGTAATCCCACCATAAAATATATCATTGAAATGTAAGAACTGTAATAGTGTAACTGCATCACTACTGTAAATGATATGTATATGAGAAATAACAAATACTACTGTAAATTATAAGTACATGAAAAATAACAAATTCTTTGTCTTCAATCTAAAGTCCTTGAGTTTATTATTTTGTATTTTCTTGTTTTATGATTGCTGTTCACTTATACTCTTCTCTTTGCTGAACTTGGAGAGATGACCAATGGAAAAATAAGTAGTGGAATATGAAACTTATGTATTTTGAAATTTCAGTTCTGAAATTTAAGTGGCTTACCTGAATTGTGCAAAAAGAATTTTTCTCTTTATTCACAATAAGCAAAAATATTACATAACATACGGCCGTGTTATCATGAGCAAAAATTACATAACAGATGAAATACAATGAAGAAAACAATCTAGGAAATGGTAATAGCTCAAACTAGTTGAGTGAGCTTGAGCTCCATATTTATTTTTTCACCAAAAGACCTTAATCATCAAGGTCTCAAGTTTCAGCAGTCATGAACAAAAATAATCAAATCTGCTTATTCTTGTCATGCTATGCATCTACCAAAATTCCCTCAGCTTGCTAGAATGATTTTACCAATTCACCCTAAGTAAGTAATTTTGGTCACTAATCATCTAATTGGAGCTACCAATTGATCATGAAGTTGACACAAGCATAAGATGGCAATCTTGATTTGCCTAAGATGTGATTTCAAGAAATGGGTAATCAGTGTAACCGATCATAGTATCATCAGTGTAGAATGTTGTTTTGTTGTACACATTGAGAGGGGCATTGAGCTTAAATATCTTTGGCAAATCAGGATTAGACAAGAACCAGCGACCATAACCAACAAGATTCGTATGTTGATTCCATCTTCCTGGTCATATCGCCCGGCGACAAGAAAAGTACCATTGAAAGCCTTTCTCATGGGCAGTAAACTGTGAGGACTTTCACATATTTCTCCAACTCTTATCATTCTAGGCTCAACCATATGGTAGTAGAGAATACCATACTTGTTCAAGGACTCTACCATGTAGGGGCCTAATGCTTCTGGATTAGAGTTGGCTGATTCCACATAGTCGGCAAAAGGCAATAGCCTTATCTTGACTTTCTTTGCTCCTATCTCATTAAAAACAGCTTCAACAATCTCTAGGGCAAATTTGCAACGTTCCTCTGGAGATCCACCATATTGGTCTATCTGATCGTTCACTTGATCCTTCATAAACTGTTCGATCAGGTAACCATGTGCCCCTTGAATCTTAACTCCATTGAAACCTACTAGGCAAATACACAACATTATCAATCAAGAGAGGGGTTAAGAGATGATGGTAACTCATCATTCCATCGACCAGTTTTCTGAAAAGAATTACCAGCCTCAATAGCATTTCTTGCAGCAAGCCTGAAATCATTCACAATTTGAGCGATTTCATGTGTCCTTAGCCGCCTTGGAGGCATGAATCGTGCAACATCAATGCCATTAGCTCGAATTTGCGGCATCAATGACTTGTCAGTACTGGAGATTGGAGCTTGGCGATTTGGCTGAAAATCTGCGTAGAAAATGTAGGAAAACTGCTAAAAGATCCAAATATAACGAGCATTAATTTCCCTGGACAATCAAGTGTGACACATGAAACATAACATTAGAAATAGAAAATAACAGTACGTCTTATTTAGCTCTTGGGTGGAGGATTAACAATCAACAAATGAACACACTCGCCTCTATTGGAAACCCTTCCCACATGCCAAAGTTGACAAAAGAAGATCCCACTCTTGGCATGAGCAGCATCCACAACTGGTTTCCATGCTTCAACTTGCTCTTTTGTCCATATACATGGCGTATTCGTATACCTTTTATATAGAAGAAACAGAAAAGCGAATCAAATTTCAACCCAGAGAGTGTACATCAGAAACTAAAATGTATGTTGTCTCCTTCTGAATCAAGTACATAGTTGAGCCGTATCAGAAATACAAGTTGCTTCACTTATGAGAAAACCACCTTTACTGGTTCTTTGTGAGTATTATAAGATGGCATGAAGTTGAGGAACATTATTGAAAAACTTCTGTCTAGTCAATGGTGCAAAAACCACTCTGAAACATGCACATAAAATCAACCATAAAGTTCAGTTAAACGCCAAACATCTTAATGTAAAATTTAAATGTTAGAAAAAAGAACCTATAAGAAAGGTTGAAACGACCCATCTTGTACATTTGGGCGCTGTTACGACTTCAATTCTTCTTTCCTTTCTTACGAGCGTCTCTTCTGGTGGTATTTGTGCTGTATTGGCGGTGCAAGGTTTCCATACTTCTCTTATTTGATCTTCGACTTGGCTCCCGAAGGTAATCCACCCAGCCCTTCCCCAACCTATACAAGGGGAGCGGAAGATAACGAAAGGGAGACAAAGTCCTAACTAAATCATAACACAAGCTACCCATTCCATCTATCACATCATTCGAGTCGATCCGATTCTTTCTTACCATGAGAAGCATGAGGGGGGTGTGTAAGCATATGGTCATAGTCTTCCTCCTACATTCGGGCTCTTCGGGAGCCCGATCAGCCGGCCTGCCACTCAGCTGAGCCGATTTTCAGTGTCGTCAGGGAGCGACCCCTAACCTCAACGCGAGCAACCTCACTTCAATCTTTCAGGTTTACCTCCATGAGCCATCATATTTTCATGGAGGGAAGACAGCCTCCTCGTAGAGCCGGGTATGGGTCCCGGCTGACCTGGGATGTCTGCAGTTTCTTCACACATGTTTGGACTGCTGTACTGGTATTTGAACTTCCCGTTGCAGAAATATTAACTTGATCTAAACTTCTCTCAGTTTTTTAAGCGTACTTCTTTGTAAGAGATTTTAATAAGTTCAAAAGACCTTTGAAATTTGATTTCTCTTGCATTGTTGTATTGCTATACAGGGTATCGTTTAGGAATATTAAAACCACAACATCATATGTAAATGAAATACTGCCATGATATATACAGATAAAGTAGCACGACTTTATAATTTTATTATCAGAACAAGGTTAGTTTTATAAACCTATGCAGTTCAAAATGTAACAATACATTATAAAAGATGCAGAGGAATCTAAACAACTTCGAATTCTCTGTCAATAAAAGCTCAAGAAATGGATGATCAGTGTAACCGATTACAGAATCATTTGTACGCATTGAGAGCGGCATTAAGCTTGAATCTCTTTGACAAATCAGGATCAGATATAAACCAACAACCATAAACGACAAGATCCACACAACCGTCTGCTATAACATTGATTTCATCTTCCCAGTCAAACACCCGCGACGCGAATAGCACCATTTAACACCTTTCTCATGGCCAGTAAACTGTGAGGGCATTCATATTTTTTCTCCAACTGTTCTAGTTCTGGGCTCAACCATGTGGCAATAGAGAATAATTATTATTGTACCATGCAGAGGCCTAATGCTTTCAGATTAGAGTGAGCTGATTCTAGAAAGTCAGCGAAGAGATAAAGCCTTATCCCAACTTTCTATGCTCCTATCTCATTAGAAAACAGCTTCAACAATCTCCAGAGCAAATCCGAAATGGTTCTCTAGAGATCCACCAAGTTGTTCTGTCTAATCATTCACTTGAACCTTCAATTAAACTGGTCAATAAGGTAATTGTGTGCACATGAATCTCAACTCCATCGAAATCTATCGACATGTACATAACATTAGCAACCTGAATCTCAAGACTAAATGTGGGGATGATAAATGCTCATTCCTTCAATTTAATTGGTTGGAGTATTCTGAATAAAATAAAATAAAAAAATCTTTATGTTCTAATTTTGGAAAAAGAATTACCGGCCTCAATAGCATTCCTTGTAGAAAGCCTGAAATCATTCAAAGTTTGAGGGATTTCATATGTCCTTAGTCGCCTTAGAGGTGCGAATTGTGCAACGTCAGTGCCATTGGATCGAATTTGAGATGTCAATGGCTTGTCTGTACAGGAGAAGCGAGCTTGACCTTTTGACTGAAATTCTGAATAGACAAGAAAGGGAGGACTCATAAAGATCTATAAGATGAAGCCTGTATAAAAGAAATATACCATTAAAATCCGAAATGAAAAGGTAAGAAGCAAGCATCTCTTTCCCTGTACCAACTTATTCTCTCAAATTCCCTTGGTGGCCTTGTGTTGCATAACACAAGTTACGTGCAATTAAATCTTTCTCCACTTTATAACAAAGTAAATTGTAGAACAAGAGATTACAAACAAAAAAGAATAACAATCTTTCCATAAATCTAATATAAAATTTCTAACAAACCTTTATGTGAAACCCTTCCCACATGCCAAAGCTGACAAAAGAAGATCCCACCTTTGGCATGAACAGCATCCACAATTGGTTTCCATGCTTCAACTTATTCCTTTGTCCATAAGTCAGGGGTACGCGGATACCTTAAATATCAAAGAAAAAAATTAAAGAGCTCATCAAATTTCAACCCAGAAAGTAGACATTGAAAATTCAAATGTTGCCACCCTTTTAATCTAACACATATGTATAAACAAAATTACCCCCGAGCAGTGTTAGAAACAGCAGTGGCTTCAGCTATGAGAAAATCACCTTTAGTTTTTCTCAATATAAGATGGCATGAGGCTGAGGAACATTGTTGGAAGACCTCTGTCTCATCAATGGTGCTAAAACAACTCTGAAACATACATATCAAATGAACCATAAAGTTCAATTATACTCGTCACTATAAACTTTTTAAGCTTTATATACAGAATCTTCTTATAAAGAGATGAATACAAAATATTACAGTATTATTCCATAACTAACATATCAATAACGATTATCTATATTTGCTCTATTTTTTATATTTACACTTAGTAAATGTAACAACAGTAGGGAATTATCAGCTATTATCATAGCTCATGGGTTTAGTGTTTTAGTTTGAGGGGTTTAGTGAAAGTTTTCCTTTTAATCAGTAAACAACATTTTCCCACCCAAGGTTTGGTGAATCTACAAGTGCCCACCCCTGGTTTCATAAATTGCAGATTCCCACCATTAAATTAACAGAAAACTATTTAATCTAATAGTTAAAAGGGTAAGATAGTCATTTTAAAGATGAAAATTTCAAAATAACCATTTACTTCTCAAATTCACCCCATCAAAAAATCTTAAAATAACTCTTCACTTCTCAAATTCACCCACCGGAGATTTCAAGCCATTCCGACCTATTTCTGGCGCAGTTGACCCCTCCCGACATGACCATTACAATCCCCTCAAATCCCAAATTAAAACCCCTAACCTCCCTGCCTGATTGAACCCTCCAATCGTCGACTATCGCTCTTAGTGTCAGTCGGTGTTTTATCCAAATTTCGGCAGGTTCTAGCACCGAAAACCACCCCCAACACCACCAATGGCATCACCGACTTCCCCTCACCACCAAAACCCCCAACATTGCTGATCGCAATTGCCCACAGATCATCGCCGCCTCTCACTTAGGTTTTTTAGTTTTGTCGCCCCTTCCCAGCAAAATTCTGGCACCTCACCAATGTGCAATCCGGTGGAAAAGTTGGGGGTTTTGGTGAGAAGGATACGGGGATGCCAACGGTGGTGTCGGGGAGGCCAATGGTGCTGGAATCAAGCCGGATTTTTACTTGGCCGAGATCTCCTCTAGAGGTTATTTGAGAGAAATTTGAGATGTGAGGATTATTTTAATAGAAAAGTAACGGTGTTAATTTAAGGGTGGAATCTGCAATTTATGAAAATATGGGTGCGCACTGTGAATTCGTCAAACCTTGGGTGGGAATATGTTGTTTACTCTAATCAGTAAGTCACTATCAATGTGATTCCAATTTTTTTAAGTGATTTTTATGAAAGTATTTAACACGTGCTCTCTTAACATAAAAAAACTATTTTCAGAAAACAATGAATTTTAGTTGCAAAATAATATACAAAAATTACATTTTCTAATGCATATAAAACAATCAGTCATTTTATGTGGATTTAATTTCTCCTTGTAGATTTTCAGAAGAAAGCTTAAAGAAAAGAACGAAAAAGATTCAGAGAAAGAAAATGCAGAGAAGTTGCTGTAACAGATTTTTGCTTTTGGTAAAGTGTTTTTCCTTAATTGTTTGAAAGTATGCGTGATACACTTATAAGCATGGTGTACACTCAAACGCACTGTTTACACAACTCTTCAGAATTTACAAAATAACCCAAGACATCTTTTACAATCTTACAACTATACCCCAGGTTCTACAGAACTAACAAAACAGAAACTGCAGAGCATAGACTAAACTGCAAAACAGAGACTCTTTTATATCACAATACTCCTAGTCTCTCCTCAATTTCAGATACCCTTTCCCTTTTAATTTTTATTTTAATTCTCATTTTCTTAACACTTTCTCAACAGCCAAACATCTCAATTGAAGAGATGAAACAGGGACTTTTCACAAACACCATTCTTCACTAAACCAATCAAAGAACCCTACAAAACAAAAGCTTAATTACCCAGAACAATCATATTAGTCTGGCTTTATTTTAATCGCCCTTGAGAGACAGTTACGTCCAAGTACTATAGTAATTTTCAGAAAGTATCAAAAACCTCCCCGACATCAGGGATTCTAATATTTATAAACAGCTTTTTGATTTTTTTGAAGGGGTTTTATTATATATTTATGGTGTTTTCGATAATTTTAAAGAGGTATCTTATACTATCCGAAGATGGCAGAACAGTTGAGACTTTGCTATTTATTGGGGCGAATGAAATAAAGCCTATTCATCCAAATCCTTCAGAGATTAAAGTATAAACAAGAAAGGGTGTAAACTGCAAAAGTTTAAAGTTGGAAAACGTACCTATAACAAAGATTGAAACTACCCATCTTGTACGGGGTGAGGAGAGGAATAACTGGAGCTTCTTCAGACATTGTTAAGCTGTTGAGTTTGTGTTTGGTTTAGGAAAATATCAGTTTGGATTTCTTTAAACTGTGAAAATGAGTTGAGTAAAAAGCGTGTTTATAGAATGCAAGGAGACAATGAAAGTGCGGCTTTTGCAAGAATCGTATGACGTTTTGAATCACGTGGCACCGTTTGTCAACCTTCACAATCACCTAATCATTTCTAGTTTAAGGCCAAAAGGGTAACGCGAGATGCCGCATTGAAGACAGAATTGAAAAATTTGAATTGAATTCGATAGAATTGTACAATAATAACATGAAGAGAATTATTGCCATGATATATTACTAGAACAGGGTAGTTTTCTACACTTCTAGAGTGCAGAAAAATAACACTATGGTAAAAAAAATACAGTGAATTACAATATTAACCACAATGAATCGTACAAACAAGTGCGACTTCTATAACTTAAAGGTCTAAGAAGTAATTTCAAGGAATGGATAATCTGTGTAACCAATAATAGGATCATCTATATAAAATGTATCTCTATTGTATGGGTTTAGGGGGGCATTGAGTTCAAATCTCTTTGGTAAATCAGGATTAGATATGAACCAGCGACCATAAACGACAAGATCCGCATGACCTTCTGCTATAGCCTTGATTCCATCTTCCCTGTCGTAACCACCTGCAACGAGGAAAGTACCGTTGAAAGCCTTTCTCATGGGCAGTAAACTGTGAGGACTTTCGCATTTTTCTCCAACTGTTTTCATTCTAGGTTCNGCTGGACTACATTTTTCTTATTGAAATTGGACTACATTTTCCTTGCTGGACTACATGTTTCTTGCTAACTGAACTGCTTGCTAAAAAACTGAACTGCACTAAAGTTTGACTTTTATCAATATCTGTCCTCAAACGAGACTACAGCTACTTTTAGACTGAAGTGTGCTGAGAGGAGCCAGAAGCAGAATCAGTAAGAGCAGTGAATGCAATAACAACTGAAGCATTCTGAGAGGAACCAGAAGCAGAATCAGTAAGAGCAATGGGTGCAGTAACATGGAGTTTATTTCTGAGCAGCTCAAATCTGGAAGTGGAGAGGGATTTGGTGAAGATGTCAGCTGTTTGATGCTCAGTGGGAACATATTGAACTTTTACAAAGTTGGAGGCAACTTGCTCTCTAATATAATGTGCATCTAGTTCAATGTGCTTAGTACGGGCATGGAAAACAGGGTTGGATGCAAGAGAGACTGCACTCTGATTATCACAGCAGATTACTGGAATTTTAGATAGAGTGATACCTATTTCAGAGAACAAGCTTTGAAACCACGCTAGCTCAGTTGCACCTTAGGCAAGTGCCCTATATTCTGCTCTTTGAAGTCTTTACTGTATTTACGACTCTGCTTGGGCCAGTGATCACTATGCCCTAGTTTACTCCGTCGGGAGGTTCACCATTACGAAGTATGGAAAGAGGGTCCACTGCGAATTTATCGAACAAAGCTTCTTCTCGTCACAATCGTTCAATCAAATTCCGTCAAACCCGGCTTGTTGACCAAGTAAAGCAAGGCTTGGTGATCCACGAATAAGACGAATTTCGTTCCCAAGCAAGAGAGGGACTTCCCAACCAAGAGAGGGACTTCCCAACCATTGATGACCTACCGGATGCTCATCATAGAGTTCAATCTAGCGAAGTGTTTTCCAAAGATCTACACCGTGGCATTAGTCCGCGCTATCATCAGTGAAACAACCCTTTGTTTGCGTGAGCTCCATTGCAACAAACTGGAACCAAGGAACACATAACACCTACTTGTGGATCTGCGATCTTGAATGTCTCCTACCCAATCAGCATCAGTGAAACATTCTAAATGAAATCTGGAGATTTTGCTAAACTGAATGCCAAAGTTGATAGTGCCTTTAAGGTATCGTAGTAGTCTCTTGCAAGCTTGCCAATGTAGCTGAGTTGGGGCTTTAAGAAATTGGCTGAGTTTGTTGATTGAGTAGGCTATTTTAGGTCTTGATAATGTGAGGTATTGGAGAGCTCCAATGGTACTCTGATAAAGGGCTAGTTTTTCAAACAAGGCATTATCCTCAAAGGTGAGTTTGCTACCTATGGCCATTGGTGTTGAACATGGATTTGAATCCATCATACCAATCTTGACAAGAAGATCATGAGCATACTTAGCCTGACTCATATGCAAACCTGATGCATTTCGATGAACCTCAAAACCAAGGAAGTATTTGAGAGATCCCAAGGTTTTCAAAGCAAAATCAACATTCAGCTTGTGAACAATCTCATGAACAAAANAAGGCGTGTCGGGTCTTCCCTCAATGTTGGTACAGAAATATATGTCAGCCCGAATGGAGAGACTGCAGAATGGACCGTAAGTGATTTCGATGTACTGGTTCCCAAGGATGACACGTATAATGGTCATAGCTCTTACTGAAACTTTTCCAGTTCTTCCTTCTTCGTATGGAAAAAATACAAGTAAATGAAAATGTACAAATGGTGTAATCCCACCATAAAATATATCATTGAAATGTAAGAATTGTAATAGCGTAACTGCATCACTACTGTAAATGATATGTATATGAGAAATAACAAATACTACTGTAAATTATGAGTACATGAAACATAACAAATTATTTGTCTTCAATCTAAAGTCCTCGAGTTTATTATTTTGTATTTTCTTATTATATGATTGCTGTTCACTTATACTCTTCTCTTTGCTGAACTTGGACAGATGACCAATGGGAAAATAAGTAGTGGGAACATGAAACTTACGTATTTTGAAATTTAAGTGGCTTAATTTTTCTTGAGCAAAATATTACATAACATACGGCCGTGTTACCATGAGCAAAAAAGTAAAAACTACTTAACAGATGAAAGACAATGAAGAAAACAATCTGGGAAATGGTAATAGCTCAAACTAGTTGAGTGAGCTTGAGCTCCATATTTATTTTTTCACCAAAAGACCTTAATCATCAAGGTCTCAAATTTCAGCAGTCATCAACAAAAATCCCAGACCTGCTTATTCTTGTCATGTTATGCATCTACCAAAATTCCCTCAGTATGGTAGAATGATTTTACCAATTCGGGTTTTGGTCTGAATTGGCATCTGAGCACTAATCATCTAACTGGAGCTACCAATTGATCATGATGTTGACACAAGCATAAGATGGCAATCTTGATTTGCCTAAGATGTGACTTCAAGAAATGGGTAATCAGTGTAACCGATCACAAGATCATTAGTGTAGAATGAGGTTTTGTTGTACACATTGAGAGGGGCACGGAGCTCAAATCTCTTTGGCAAATCAAGATTAGACAAGAACCAGCAACAATAACCAACAAGATCCATACGACCCTCAGCTATAGCATTGATTTCATCTTCCCGGTCATATCCCCCAACGACGAGAAAAATAGCATTGAAAGCCTTTCTCATAGGCAGTAAACTATGAGGACTTTCACATTTTTCTCCAACTGTTATCATTCTAGGTTCAACCATATGGCAGTAGAGAATACCATACTTGTTCAAGGACTCTACCATGTAGAGGCCTAATGCTTCTAGAATAGAATTGGCTGATTCTACATAATCGGCAAAAGGCGATAGCCTTATCTCGACTTTCTCTGCTCCTATCTCATTGACAACTTCAACAATCTCTATAGCAAATCAGCAACATTTCTCTAGAGATCCACCGTATTAGTCTGTCCGATCGTTCATTTGATCCTTCATAAACTGTTCGATCAGTTAACCATGTGCCCCTTGAATCTCAACTCCATCAAAACCTACAAGGCAAATACACAACATTATCAATCAAGAGAGGGGTTAAGAGATGATGATAACTCATCATTCCATCGACCAGTTTTCTGAAAAAAAATTACCAGCCTCAATAGGATTTCTTGCAGCAAGCTCGAAATCATTCACAATTTGAGGGATTTCATATGTCCTTAACCGCCTTGGAGGCGTGAAATGTGCAACATCAATGCCATTAGCTCGAATTTGAGGCATCAATGACTTTTCAGTACTGGAGATTGGAGCTTGACCATATGGCTGAAAATCTGCATAGAAAATGCAAGAAAACTGATAAAGATGCAAATAAAACGAGTATTGATTTCCTAGAAAATTAAGTGTGACACATGAGACATAACATTAGAAACGAAAATAACAGTTCGTCTTATTTAACTCTTGGGTTGAGAATTAGTAATAAACAAATGAACACACTCACCTTTATTGGAAACCCTTCCCACATGCCAAAGTTGACAAAAGAAGATCCCACTCTTGGCATGAGCAGCATCCACAACTGGTTTCCATGCTTCAACTTGCTCTTTTGTCCATATACAAGGCGTATTCGTATACCTTTTATATAGAAGAAACAGAAAAGCGAATCAAATTTCAACCCAGAGAGTATACATCAGAAACTAAAATGTATGTTGTCTCCTTCTGAATCAAGTACATAGTTGAGCCGTATCAGAAATACAAGTTGCTTCACTTATGAGAAAACCACCTTTACTGGTTCTTTGTGAGTATTATAAGATGGCATGAAGTTGAGGAACATTATTGAAAAACTTCTGTCTAGTCAATGGTGCAAAAACCACTCTGAAACATGCACATAAAATCAACCATAAAGTTCAGTTAAACGCCAAACATCTTAATGTAAAATTTAAATGTTAGAAAAAAGAACCTATAAGAAAGGTTGAAACGACCCATCTTGTACATTTGGGCGCTGTTACGACTTCAATTCTTCTTTCCTTTCTTACGAGCGTCTCTTCTGGTGGTATTTGTGCTGTATTGGCGGTGCAAGGTTTCCATACTTCTCTTATTTGATCTTCGACTTGGCTCCCGAAGGTAATCCACCCGGCCCTTCCCCAACCTATACAAGGGGAGCGGAAGATAACGAAAGGGAGACAAAGTCCTAACTAAATCATAACACAAGCTACCCATTCCATCTATCACATCATTCGAGTCGATCCGATTCTTTCTTACCATGAGAAGCATGAGGGGGGTGTGTTAAGCATATGGTCATAGTCTTCCTCCTACATTCGGGAGCCCGATCAGCCGGCCTGCCAGTCAGCTGAGCCGATATTCAGTGTCGTCAGGGAGCGACCCCTAACCTCAAGCGCGAGCAACCTCACTTCAATCTTTCAGGTTTACCTCCATAAGCCATCATATTTTCATGGAGGGAAGACAGCCTCCTCGTAGAGCCGGGTATGGGTCCTGGCTGACCTGGGATGTCTGCAGTTTCTTCACACATGTTTGGACTGCTGTACTGGTATTTGAACTTCCCGTTGCAGAAATATTAACTTGATCTAAACTTCTCTCAGTTTTTTAAGCGTACTTCTTTGTAAGAGATTTTAATAAGTTTAAAAGACCTTTGAAATTTGATTTCTCTTGCATTGTTGTATTGCAATACAGGGTATCGTTTAGGAATATTAAAACCACAACATTATATGTAAATGAAATACTGCCATGATAGATACAGATAAAGTAGCACATGACTTTATAATTTTATTATCAGAACAAGGTTAGTTTTATAAACCCATTCAGTTCAAAATGTAACAATACATTATAAAAGATGCAGAGGAATCTAAACAACTTCGAATTCTCTGTCATTAAAAGCTCAAGAAATGGATGATCAGTGTAACCGATTACAGAATCATTTGTACGCATTGAGAGCGGCATTAAGCTTGAATCTCTTTGACAAATCAGGATCAGATATAAACCAACAACCATAAACGACAAGATCCACACAACCGTCTGCTATAACATTGATTTCATCTTCCCAGTCAAACACCCGCGACGCGAATAGCACCATTTAACACCTTTCTCATGGCCAGTAAACTGTGAGGGCATTCATATTTTTTCTCCAACTGTTCTAGTTCTGGGCTCAACCATGTGGCAATAGAGAATAATTATTATTGTACCATGCAGAGGCCTAATGCTTTCAGATTAGAGTGAGCTGATTCTAGAAAGTCAGCGAAGAGATAAAGCCTTATCCCAACTTTCTATGCTCCTATCTCATTAGAAAACAGCTTCAACAATCTCCAGAGCAAATCCGAAATGGTTCTCTAGAGATCCACCAAGTTGTTCTGTCTAATCATTCACTTGAACCTTCAATTAAACTGGTCAATAAGGTAATTGTGTGCACATGAATCTCAACTCCATCGAAATCTATCGACATGTACATAACATTAGCAACCTGAATCTCAAGACTAAATGTGGGGATGATAAATGCTCATTCCTTCAATTTAATTGGTTGGAGTATTCTGAATAAAATAAAATAAAAAAATCTTTATGTTCTAATTTTGGAAAAAGAATTACCGGCCTCAATAGCATTCCTTGTAGAAAGCCTGAAATCATTCAAAGTTTGAGGGATTTCATATGTCCTTAGTCGCCTTAGAGGTGCGAATTGTGCAACGTCAGTGCCATTGGATCGAATTTGAGATGTCAATGGCTTGTCTGTACAGGAGAAGCGAGCTTGACCTTTTGACTGAAATTCTGAATAGACAAGAAAGGGAGGACTCATAAAGATCTATAAGATGAAGCCTGTATAAAAGAAATATACCATTAAAATCCGAAATGAAAAGGTAAGAAGCAAGCATCTCTTTCCCTGTACCAACTTATTCTCTCAAATTCCCTTGGTGGCCTTGTGTTGCATAACACAAGTTACGTGCAATTAAATCTTTCTCCACTTTATAACAAAGTAAATTGTAGAACAAGAGATTACAAACAAAAAAGAATAACAATCTTTCCATAAATCTAATATAAAATTTCTAACAAACCTTTATGTGAAACCCTTCCCACATGCCAAAGCTGACAAAAGAAGATCCCACCTTTGGCATGAACAGCATCCACAATTGGTTTCCATGCTTCAACTTATTCCTTTGTCCATAAGTCAGGGGTACGCGGATACCTTAAATATCAAAGAAAAAAATTAAAGAGCTCATCAAATTTCAACCCAGAAAGTAGACATTGAAAATTCAAATGTTGCCACCCTTTTAATCTAACACATATGTATAAACAAAATTACCCCCGAGCAGTGTTAGAAACAGCAGTGGCTTCAGCTATGAGAAAATCACCTTTAGTTTTTCTCAATATAAGATGGCATGAGGCTGAGGAACATTGTTGGAAGACCTCTGTCTCATCAATGGTGCTAAAACAACTCTGAAACATACATATCAAATGAACCATAAAGTTCAATTATACTCGTCACTATAAACTTTTTAAGCTTTATATACAGAATCTTCTTATAAAGAGATGAATACAAAATATTACAGTATTATTCCATAACTAACATATCAATAACGATTATCTATATTTGCTCTATTTTTTATATTTACACTTAGTAAATGTAACAACAGTAGGGAATTATCAGCTATTATCATAGCTCATGGGTTTAGTGTTTTAGTTTGAGGGGTTTAGTGAAAGTTTTCCTTTTAATCAGTAAACAACATTTTCCCACCCAAGGTTTGGTGAATCTACAAGTGCCCACCCCTGGTTTCATAAATTGCAGATTCCCACCATTAAATTAACAGAAAACTATTTAATCTAATAGTTAAAAGGGTAAGATAGTCATTTTAAAGATGAAAATTTCAAAATAACCATTTACTTCTCAAATTCACCCCATCAAAAAATCTTAAAATAACTCTTCACTTCTCAAATTCACCCACCGGAGATTTCAAGCCATTCCGACCTATTTCTGGCGCAGTTGACCCCTCCCGACATGACCATTACAATCCCCTCAAATCCCAAATTAAAACCCCTAACCTCCCTGCCTGATTGAACCCTCCAATCGTCGACTATCGCTCTTAGTGTCAGTCGGTGTTTTATCCAAATTTCGGCAGGTTCTAGCACCGAAAACCACCCCCAACACCACCAATGGCATCACCGACTTCCCCTCACCACCAAAACCCCCAACATTGCTGATCGCAATTGCCCACAGATCATCGCCGCCTCTCACTTAGGTTTTTTAGTTTTGTCGCCCCTTCCCAGCAAAATTCTGGCACCTCACCAATGTGCAATCCGGTGGAAAAGTTGGGGGTTTTGGTGAGAAGGATACGGGGATGCCAACGGTGGTGTCGGGGAGGCCAATGGTGCTGGAATCAAGCCGGATTTTTACTTGGCCGAGATCTCCTCTAGAGGTTATTTGAGAGAAATTTGAGATGTGAGGATTATTTTAATAGAAAAGTAACGGTGTTAATTTAAGGGTGGAATCTGCAATTTATGAAAATATGGGTGCGCACTGTGAATTCGTCAAACCTTGGGTGGGAATATGTTGTTTACTCTAATCAGTAAGTCACTATCAATGTGATTCCAATTTTTTTAAGTGATTTTTATGAAAGTATTTAACACGTGCTCTCTTAACATAAAAAAACTATTTTCAGAAAACAATGAATTTTAGTTGCAAAATAATATACAAAAATTACATTTTCTAATGCATATAAAACAATCAGTCATTTTATGTGGATTTAATTTCTCCTTGTAGATTTTCAGAAGAAAGCTTAAAGAAAAGAACGAAAAAGATTCAGAGAAAGAAAATGCAGAGAAGTTGCTGTAACAGATTTTTGCTTTTGGTAAAGTGTTTTTCCTTAATTGTTTGAAAGGACGCGTGATACACTTATAAGCATGGTGTACACTAAAACGCACCGTTTACACAACTCTTCAGAATTTACAAAATAACCCAAGACATCTTTTACAATCTTACAACTACACCCCAGGTTCTACAAAACTAACAAAAGAGAAACTGCAGGGCATAGACTAAACTGCAAAACAGAGACTCTTTTATATCACAATATTCACCTTCAAACGTAACCACTGCTGTAATAACAATTCTCTACTTCACCACTTCATCACAATATTTCCCCTCAAACTAAGCTACTGTAACAATTTTCAACTTCACCACTGCATCACATTCTCTACTTCACCACTTCATCACAATATTTTCCCTCAAACTAAGCAACTACTGTGATCAGCAAACAAATTCAAACAAACAAAACATCTCAGACATCTGCACTTTCCCTTCAAACTAACTACCACTGTAACAATTTTCAACTTCACCACTGCATCACAATATCTCCCGTCAAGCTCAACTACTACGGTAATCAACAAAAGACATCACAATATTTCCCTTCAAGCTCAACGGCTACTGTAATCAGCAAACAAATTCAAACAAAACATCTCAGACATTTGCACTTTCCCTTCAAACTAACTACCACTGTAACAATTTTCAACTTCACCACTACATCACAATATTGGCAGATCATAACAACTGAATCTCAAACACATCTACACTTCACCATTACAGTAGCATTACTCTGGCAGATCACACATAACATTCAGTTGAGTGCGCAGCAAACCAAAACGACTACCAGGAAGAGATTTGGTTAAAACATCAGCTTTCCTGAAATTCTGAAGCTAACATACTGCACAGTCAGCAGTTTTCAAGCTACTAATTCTCTTACGTAAGGACATCGATTTCGATGTGTTTAGTTCTTTGTGAAAAACGGGATTTGCGGAGAGTGTACCAGCACTCATGTTATCACACTAATAATTGGTACATTTTTAACCTCAATCCCAAGTTCTTTGAAGAGTTGTTGAGTCCATACAACTTCAGTGGCTGCTTGGCTTAAAGCCCTATATTCAGCTTCGTTGGAAGAAAGTGAGACAACTTTCTGTTTTCGAGAA
Organism: Pistacia vera; assembly: GCF_008641045.1. Taxonomy (NCBI): domain Eukaryota; kingdom Viridiplantae; phylum Streptophyta; class Magnoliopsida; order Sapindales; family Anacardiaceae; genus Pistacia; species Pistacia vera. The sequence continues at coordinate 33,443 of NW_022195094.1, read as the reverse complement.
CTCCATTGAACTAGATTACCTGCAAGAAACACAGCATATCCACTTGTAGATCTCCTATCATTCACATCACCTCGCCCAATCTGCATCGGCAATGCTTCATGTTAAACTCCTTATTTCTTTTAAAGACAAGACCATAATTCAGAGTTCCCTTTATATACTGTAATACCCTCTTACAAGCAGTCTAGTGACTTCAGTTGGATTTTGCAAGAATTGGCTTAACTTGTTAACTGTAAAGCCAAATCTGTTGGGATAGAGTTAGTTCTGAAGCCCACCATTATGCTTCGAACAATAGGATTATCAAACAGATTTCCAGCATCGTGCACCGTTTGGAATCATGCCATTGGCTGTGATACATGGTTTTGAGTCTTCCATTCGGGCCTTCTCTAATAGCTCCTGGGCATATTTACTCTGAGTAAGCAGTAAACCAGAGTGATTTCTTTGAACTTCAAACCCAGGAAATAATGCACAGCCCCCATTGTCTTAAGAGCAAACTGACATAAGATCCTTCACCACTTGATCAATTAAGTGAGAATTATTCCCGTTATCAGTATATCACCACATATACTAACAATACTCACATGATAATCCTTTTGTAGTAAAACAAACTTACATCAGAGGTGAGTTAACAAAACCCTAGGTCAGTAAGCACCTTTCAACTTATCAAACCATGCCCTTGGAGCTTGTTTTAAGCCATATAGCTTTATGAAGACACACACTTGCTGTGAATGAGAGAGTCAGAAACCGATGGGTGGCACCATGAAAACCTTCTCTGCCAACTCACCATTGAGAAACGCATTATTAATCAATTGTTGAATTCCCCATCAATGCACTACCAACGAAAACATAATACGAATGGTTGCTGCCTTCACTACGGGAGAAAATGTACCAAAATAGTCTAAACCGGGAGTTTGTTGAATCCCTGGCCACTAATCGAGCCTTATATTTCTGTAAAGATCCACAGAGTCACACTTTGTTTTAAAGACCCATTTGCTGCCTACAACATGCATGCCATCTTCAGAGGTACCATTTCCCAAGTCTATTTCTCATTAGAGCTAATACTCAGCTTCCTGGCCTGTCTCCATGCTGGAATTTCCAAGGCTAGCAGTTTTTGGTTCCTTCAGGATGGTATAAATGAATGGCAGAGTTGATGCTCCAGATGACTAAATTGGTTAACCAAATTAGGAGTAGCAAGAGTGGTAAAAGTAGTAGCATTTCCTTCAGTTTTTAACTGTTGTGAAGCTATGTGTAGAGATCAATGCTTGAGCTGCTGCAGAATTGGATCTGGTACCATCTTATGAACATTATGTCGTTGGGCATTGGTCCAGAACTGAAGGTGCTGGAAAAGGTAGAACAACCTCCAACTGTATATCACCTAGCACTCTAGCTGAAGAATCATCAGATCTGACTTCTGATAGCTTCCGATCACAGTATTTTTACTACTTACTCTTGCTGAGGACTCAGACTTAACTTCTGGAGATCCTGCAACATCATTAGTGAAAGAAGTTAAATCAGTTGGATTTTGTGAAATAGGACCAGAATCAGTCATAACCTTCGGTAAGGACTAGTTTGAACCAACTAGAGCAGTGGAGATGACACTTGAAACAGAGGCTGGACAATCTTGATGTGAATCCAGATTTAAATGGAAAATCCCTCACATTAATTTAACTTGTCTAACTATGTAAATGCGCCCAGAGGAAGTCATACATTTGTAACCCTTGTGATCAAGGCTATACCCCAAAATACACACTTCTCGCGTATGGAATGACAATTTGTTGTTGATAGCCGAAGAAACGAATAGCAACTGCAACCATACTTTAAGATCAGTAAGAGAGGGTTCCTGTTGAAAAATGAGTTGGATAAGGTGAGGCACTATCAATTACTGCTGAAGGTAACCTATTTAGCAAAAAGGTGCTGTGGCAAAGTAGTCCACCGAATTTGAGAGGCATGGAGCATGGGCCAAAAAAGATAGACCAAACTCAACAATGGATCTGTGTTTCCTTTCCACTCTCCCATTTTGCTGATGAAGATAAGGACAAGGATACGAAATTGAATACCATGTTGCTACAAATACTGAGAAAATGGTCAAAATTCCCCACCCCAATAGTTTGAAGACACTTGATTTTGTCCCAAGTTGATTTTCAACAACGACATGAAATTGCATAAATACATTACAAGTCTTACATTAAGTTTCAAAGGGTAAATCCATGTGTATCGGCTGTAATCATCCACAAAAATTATTAATACCTATACCCTTCACTGGACAACATAGGAGCTGCCCCAAAGATCAGAATAAACAAGTTCTAATGGGATTTTTGCTATTGAGGTGGAACTAGGATAATGGCACTGTTGTAGTTTGCCAAACTTGCAGGCTTCACAAAAGAAATTTTTATTACTGTCATCAGGAACTTTTACATTCAGTTTCTTCAAAATAGAGTAAAGTTCTTAGCACTTGGATGCCCTAACGCATGCCATAACTCGCAGAATCAAGGACTACAATTTCTTATTACAAGCAGGGACATCATGAGTTAACTGTAAAAGCCTTGGAAACATCTTGGACTAAACAAGGTTTTGCTATGATTGAATTTGGAGCTGCAATTTTTATTACTGAGGCTGGAACTGTAGACTTTATTTCAGTGGAGGCTCAGAGGATTGCAATGATTTCTGAAAGTTTCTTCTGGAACAACTAACTGATATAGGCCATCTTTAACTGACCTTGTAGTACACAGCTTGAGTGCGCTTATCCTTTACCAAACAATATTCAGCATGGAATTCAACAATGACATTATTATATTTGGTAATTTGTGAAATACTCAGCAATTTTTAGCTATCTTAGGCACACATAATATGTTATGAAGTTCACAATCCTATAGGAATCAAATGAGGGCAGGAACATCATACCTGTGTGTGTGATAGGCAATGAGTCTCCATTTCCAACTTGTACCTTAGAGGTGCCCGGATAGTTGGATTTTACCACCATGTTTGAAGGGTCTTGTCATGTGGTTGGAAACCCCTGAATTCATATACCATGATTGATCATTAATGGTTTAGGAGTGGCAAAAGCTGTCCAATAGTTCTTGAAGATGAGCTAACATTTGCAGAGACTTGCTGAGATGAAAAACCAGAATGGTCAATGTTAACAGCAGGACCATATGGGGGGTTATTTGTAGATTGATGTAAGCAGATAAGTGTGATGGAGTCACAGGACCAGCAATCTGTGACGCTGATGGAGTACCACCATGAGCAAATATTTGACCAGGATATTGTTGAGTCAATGAGGGATAGCTATATGCTGAGTAATCATGATATCCAGCAACTGAATATGAGCACTCTTCGGCAACATGGAGTTGGAAGCTATTGAACAGGTTCATTTGGCCTTATAGGGAAAGAGGAACCAGGAGGTTTGTGACCTGTGTGGCTCATAATTAAATTAGCGCTGTGACCCTGATATCATGATCAAAACGATGATAGCATTGTAGTGTCGAATGCCTTGTCTTTCTACACACTTGACAAACCAATCTTGGCTTAAAATAGCCTCTACCTCATCCTCTCCTTATTAAAAGAAGGTACACTCCAGGAACAAATGTGAGGTAGGATTTAAGGAAAACTGTTTTGTCAGCAGTGAAAACTCCTGACCTGATTTCCTACACTATACTGAGAAGAACTAGAGATTCACAATATTAGTCTGAATTTGCTGAGGCATTACATGCTAAGGCACAACACCAGGATAAGCTGCAGTTGGTTGAACTCACTAGAGAGATAGTGTAAGGCATTCCGGATGAAGTCAAATTCAGACTTGAACCAGTTTCAGGGGGTTTTTTCTTAAGCCATTAAGGCAGAGGATAAATGCTCATGAAAATTCATCATTGCACCATGTTTTCTTTCTAAACGCATTTCATGTTTATGCAAGAAACTGAGCTTCTTGAAGTGTCGCATGGCTACTATTTGACTGAAGATTTGCCACAACGGCATCATATCTGTCCAAGACCATCCAATATATACAGAAGCAGTTCTTCTATCAATATTCACCGCTTGCAATTAATTCATCTCCAATTTCTTCATCCTCAAAACATATTCATTTACTCTGTGACTTTTTTAATTGTCTGTAACAAGTTTCTCAAATACAAGGTTCTGCTTTAGAGAAGATTGAAAATGTAATTCCAAAGTGTTCCAAATTTCATACACACTATGCTTTTCCTACTTGTCTAAACATTGACTCAGAAATGAAGAAATCAGCCAACTCACCACCAAGAATGGTCAATCCGTTTCCACATATGGTACTTAGGGTTTGGCTTCTTAATCAAATCTTCACTTCCTTCTGTTTTCTCAAATTTAAAGATTGAAGGACAAGGATTCTCACCGTTACAAAACCATCCAATTCATGAGATATCAGTTGCTGGTAGAACTTGCGAACGCCAGTAATTGTAATTTCTGTCAGTCAATTTCACAGTCAACGTGGGAAGTGAAGGTTGAGCTGCTTGGGTCTGTGCATTGCATTACCAAACTGCTCCATCTGCTTTAGAGATGTTAGGAAAATTCAGGATTCAGATTTGCCATTGACGTGTGTCTGAGGCTTTGATACCATGTAGTATTTTCAGAAGAAAGCTTAAGAAAAGAACGAAAAGATTCAGAGAAAGAAAATGCAGAGAAGTTGCTGTAACAGATTTTTGCTTTTGGTAAAGTGTTTTCCTAATGTTTGAAAGTAGCGTGATACACTTATAAGCATGGTGTACACTCAAACGCACTGTTTACACAACTCTTCAGAATTTACAAAATAACCCAAGACTCTTTTACAATCTTACAACTATACCCCAGGTTCTACAGAACTAACAAAACAGAAACTGCAGAGCAATAGACTAACCTGCAAAACAGAGGACTCTTTTATATCACAATACTCCTAGTCCTCCTCAATTTCAGATACCCTTTCCCTTTTAATTTTTATTTTATCTCATTTTTCTTAACACTTTCAACAGCCAAACATCTCAATTGAAGAGATGAAACAGGACTTTTCACAAACACCATTCTTCACTAAACCAATCAAGAACCCTACAAAACAAAAGCTTAATTACCCAGAACAATCTATTAGTCTGGCTTTATTTTAATCGCCCTTGAGAGACAGTTACGTCCCAAGTACTATAGTAATTTTCAGAAAGTATCAAAAACCCCGACACAGGGATTCTAATATTTATAAAACGCTTTTTGATTTTTTGAAGGGGTTTTATTATTATTTATGGTGTTTTCGAATAATTTTAAAGAGGTATCTTATACTATCCGAAGATGGCAGACAGGAGCTTTGCTTTTATTGGGGCGAATGAAATAAAGCTATTCATCCAAATCCTTCAGAGATTAAGTATAAACAAGAAGGGTGTAACTGCAAAAGTTTAAAGTTGGAAAACGTACCTATAACAAGATTGAAAACTACCCATCTTGTACGGGGTGAGGAGAGGAAACTGGAGCTTCTTCAGCATTGTTAAGCTGTTGAGTTTGTGTTTGGTTTAGGAAATATCAGTTTGGATTTCTTTAAACTGTGAAATGAGTTGAGTAAAAAGCGTGTTTATAGAATGCAAGGAGACAATGAAGTGCGGCTTTGCAAGATGTATGACGTTTTGAATCACGTGGCACGTTTGTCAACCTTCACAATCACCTAATCATTTCTAGTTTAAGGCCAAAAGGGTAACGCGAGATGCCGCATTGAGACAGAATGAAAATTTTGAATTGAATCGATGAATTGTACAATAATACATGAAGAGAATTATTGCCATGATATATTACTAGAACATGTATTTCTACACTTCTAGAGTGCAGAAAAATACACTATGGTAAAAAAAATACAGTGAATTACAATATAACCACAAGAATCGTACAAACAATGCGACTTCGATAACTTAAAGTCTAAGAAGTAATTTCAAGATGATATGATATCTGTGTAACCTATAGGATCATCTAGATAAAATGTATCTCTATTGTATGGGTTAGGGGGCATTGAGTTCAAATTCTTTGGTAACATCAGGATTAGATATGAACCCGACCATAAACGACAAGATCCGCATGACCTTCTGCATAGCCTTGATTCATCTTCCCTGTCGTAACCACCTGCAAGAGGAAGTACCGTTGAACCTTTCTCATGGGCAGTAACTGTGAGGACTTTCGCATTTTTCTCCAACTGTTTTCATTCTAGGTTCAACCATGTGGCAGTAGACAATATTATACTTATTTAAGGACTCTGCCATGTAGAGACCTAATGCTTCGTGATTTGAGTCCCTGCTTGCGCGTAGTCGGCAAAAGGAGATAGCTTATCCCAACCCTCTCCTCGCTCATCTCATTAGCAACAGCTTCAACTATCTCTAGAGCAAATCGGCAACGGTTTATCAGGGATCCACCATATTGGTCTGTCCGATCATTCACTTGATCCTCAAAAACTGGTCAATCATGTAACCTGAGCACCATGAATCTCAACTCCATCGAAACTGTACACATATACACAACATTGCACCTGAACATAAGAACTAGATGTGGTTTACTACAAGCCCATTAAAATTAAGTGTTATAGCTCATCAATTTCTTCCATTTACTTGGTTGTGAAAAGAAAATTATTCTCACAATTTACATTTGGTTTAGAAAAAGAATTACCAGCTCAATACATTCCTTGCAGCAACCCTGAAATCATTCACAATTTGAGGATCTCATCTGTCCGTAGCCGCCTCGGAGCGTGAACTGTGCAACATCAACGCCTTAGCTCGAATTGAGGCGTTCAATGGCTTGTCCGTACTGGAGATTGGAGCTTGACCATGTGCTGAAAACCTGGTATAGGCAAGAGAATGGGAGAACTATAAAGATCTGATGAAAACCAGTATTGTTTTTCCATAGATCAAGAGTGTCACACGGAACAAACATTAAAAACCAATGAGAAGTGTAAGAACTCAGTCTCCTTCAATTCCGTGCTGGCCTGCATTGCAGAACACAAGTACTGCAATTCAATTGTTTAACCTCAGCATAGCTGATTGTACATCCATAAATAATCCTCCCCTCAATAACAATACTAAATTTAGATCGATAGCAAAGAAAAAACATTGATCTTTTCTTTCACTCTTCCACATATTGTCAGGAACTCAAATAGAATCTCTATGATCAAACTGAAAAAATAATGAAGCTCAGTTTGAGGCTATATTTTATTTATCACACGGTTCACCCACTTTAATTATAGGTTCTTTTAGTCGTTTACATGATAAGAGGCAAGGGGTAATATACACCCAAGTCCTGACTAATACAACTACAAACTCAGGATAGTGACAAACCCTAACTTTTATAGTATAGCATTTAAGTATATCAATTGTATATAAAATTACAAGGAAAACTTAAAAGTGAATACCTAGGCAAAAGAGACGAGGATGGGTGTAATAAGCAATGAAATGCTTCAGGGAGTTAATATAATGTATATAATGCGCAATATACATTACAAAAGACAGTGAACACGGAGGTTGCACAATGGCAGTAAAGGTTCTAACAAAACTTGATTCATCCAATCTGATGTATGCAAATATGAAACGGAAAACATTAAAGAGTCTGCAATATTAACCCAGGAATGATTCCATCGTTACAACTTGCAATACACAAAAGGCAAAGACATAGAACACCCTCTATTTGAAACCTTCCCACATGCCAAATCTGACAAAGAAGATCCCACCTTTAGCATGACAAGCATCCCAATTGTTTTCCCATGCTCAACTTGCTCCTTTTGTCCATATACCAGGCGTATTTGGATATCAAGAAATCAAGAACAAAGACTTATCAAATTTCCACCTCAAATGGTGCTACCGTTTTAATCTTATACATCTATAAAACAAAATTACCCTTGAGCAGTGTCGGAAACACCAGTGGCTTCTGCGATGAGAAGACCACCTTTAGTTGTTCTCTGAGAGTAATATAAGATGGCATGAGGCTGAGGAACATTGCCGTGAGACCTCTGTCTAGTCAATGGCGCCAAAACAACTCTGAAATATAAATGCAAAATCAACCAGAAAGTTCAATTATTCCCAACAAATAAACTGCACTCTCTAACCCAAACAAAGTCATAGAATTGCATCACAATTCTCAAATACAGCACTTCTATCACCAATTTTGTAACCAATCAACCATATTCAACATTCATAGAAGATCATTTCTTCAGGAGATGTATTTTTATAAACGGGAAAGTGACAACTAAGCTGATGATTTAGCTTGTGCCACTGTATAAACGGATATAATTATACATAATGAAAAACAATGAATTTTACTTTTATAAAAAAACACACACACACACATGTTTTTCAAAACAATCAAAAGTCTTAATATATAAATTAAATATGTAGACATTTCTACTCAATTTCAGATTTTCTCTTTTGTTTCTTATTCTGATTTTCCCAGCACTTTCTCAGCAACCAAACACTCTTAAAATACAAATTAATTGAAGAGACAAAACAGGGACTTTCCACAAACATTATTCTTCAGTAAAACAGTCAAAACAAAAGCCTACCCACTACCCAGAACATCGAGTTAATAAAAAACCATCAGAAATAAAGTAAAAAGGGTGAAAAATGCAAGATTCCAAATTTAGAAAATGCCCACCTATGAGAAAGATTGAAAGGACCCATCTTGTAAGGGGTGAGAAGAGGAATACGTTGAGTTTGTTTTTCTTCAGACATGTTTGAGCGTCCCGTTTTACAAAAATAAGTTCGGAATTGTTGAAATTGTGTAAATGAGTGAGGTGAAGGAGAGTATTTATAGGTGATGGGAGAAAAAAGAAAAGCCATCAGTGTGGAAATTAAAATTAAATGACAAATCAAATTACGATGAGTCAGTTTGTGAATATTGACTAAACACCCCCAACTAAAAAAAAGTTTATAAAATATTCCTATTCACCCATTTGTGTCAGATTTCACCTATCACTACTTGAAAATGATCATAATCTGACATAATAGTATACTATTAACTAGATATAATAAAAAAAATCATATCAAATCAAATTTAATCGGTCTATTATATTAGATTCTGATCACCTTCTAATGATGGTGGTCAAAATTTAACAAATATGAGTAAATAAGAATATTTTTATTAATTTTTAAACTTTTTATTATAATAATGTTTAACTAAATTAATAAATTATAGAATATTTTTATTAATTTTTAAATCTCACCTCATAATAATAATCCACCAAATAGTTTTTAAAAGTAATACCCAAAATAATTAAACAAATGCAGGAAGAGAGATTATAAAAAAGATTTTTATTATATTTTTAATTATTACGGTAGTTTCAATATAATACTTAGTGATAAATATAAAATTAAAGAAAAATATTAGTCATATAAAGAGGAATACAAGGATAAATATATAAAGATAAATTATATCCTTAATCTTTATACAAAGATAAATATATAAAGGTAAATCATATCCTTAATCTTTATGATTGTCTTCCTTTCTTTTTTCCTTTTCAATTTTTTTTTTTTTTTTTTTTTTTTTTTTTTTNGGTATTCACAATCATAAGGATTCTATTTATAAATTTAATTCAATGTATTAAAATTAATAAATGTTGAGTAAATCACTAATTATGCAAAAGAGACAATAATTTAATGTGATTGGACATAAAACTTACAACCCACATGAAGGACATATAAACTCAAACTTCTAAGAAATTTACAATAGAAAACTAATCAAAATCCTTTACATTTGGAATTGACCTGCGAGTTAGGTAAAGACGATAAGTGGTGACATAACCTTAATTAATTAAAAACAATATAATATCAACAATGGTTGCTACCATGTTTATCAAATCGTGTATCATATCGTATATCGAAAATCTAATTTTTTGAATCGTATATCGCGTATCGTATCATATCGTAAGATACGCCATTTTCAAAAATATTAATAAAATAATCAAAATTTTCTAAAAATTAATATCATCCCTAAGATTAATTGAAGAATTTTGTAGTATTATTGACTTTATATTACGGTATTACATAATCAAAATTAATCACAAAATTCCAAGATCAATGTCAATATCTATATCTCCACTTATATTATTATTATCATGTATAATAGGCAATACATATTCCTCTTCACTTTCTTCATGCAAAATGGGTAAATATGGACAGGTTTTAGTGAATCGGGTTGGGTGACCGGGTTTCGACCCGATTTTTTTTTTGGACCTTTGGCCCAAATTAATAAGGTCGTATCAATTTATATCGATATTTTTAAGGATATGAACGGACACGTATCGTATCGTAGGATACATATCAACATATCGAAAGGTTTAAGATACACTCTCTGATACGTATCGTTGGTGACCTGTATCAAATCGTATCGTATGATGCGTATCGGGTATCGTAGGATACTAACAACCATGGTTGCTACTTTAATGTGTGGATCAAATTTGCAAAATTAATTGTGAGTGATGGTGTCCTCATTGGTAGTAGACTCTAATTTGCAAGTATTCGTCAAGTTAATCATGAGAATTTAACAATTTTATGTATGAAGGGTTTAATTTTGTTGAAATTACTGATGAGTTGCAAGGAAATTTCTTAGAAAGAGAAAATGTTAGTGATAGACAAATATATTAATTGTATAATAATTTCAGATTATAATAATATTTTTTAAATTACATTAATGATTAATAATATTTCTTGTAGTATGTTCTCTAGTTAATTATATAAAACATTACAAGTTAGAAATTAATTAATCAGTTGTTGGAATCCAGACAATAGTGACCAGATTCTGGCTTCTAAAAAATAATTGATATCGAAATGGTTGTTTTTAAATGGTCTATCTATCTAGACCTGACCTAAAAATGTGATACCCTACTTTTTTCACCAAATGTTGGCCAAATATTGTATCTATTGCTAAAAACAAATTGTGGATATGGATATAATGTTAAAAGGGTATCATTTTGAAACTAATATGATACTTAACCTTTGGCCAAAAATTTTGCTTAGTGGTAGCTAATTGTTTTATAACAATAATGCTATGCTTACTCACGAACTTACTAACCGTCTTACTCACCTTTGTTAAAATTACATATGGTACTCGTACTATACTTATGGTACCCTTACTATGTTTTATATTTACAGAGATTAGTAAGTTCATGAGTAAGCATAGCATTATTGCTTTTATAAATCTACATATTTTTCAAAGTGTTGCTATAATATAATTATTTTTTTCTTGTTTATAGTTATCTAGAATTGGAGTGACTTCTGATCAATGATCGATATCATGACCAATACAGTTTATTAAAATAAAAAAGAATCAATAAAAAATCATCATGAATTATTGAATTATTTATATCTCTCCGGTAATTACGAAGACAAATTTGAAAAAAAAAAAATTTAATCAATTGTCGTTAGTGAGACAGCATTTTCTTGCATTGTAACAAATAAGAAATTGGATTAACTTGTAAGATTTGGAATTCTTTAATCAAGTCAAACCAAGCGTCCCAAAAATTTCTTGCATTGAAATATCCACGTTTTCAGCCATTGACCAATTTCGAAGAGATTAGCCCACATAAAGTGGCCAATGGCCGACCTCCCTTGGGGTGGCACCCAAAAATTTAAAAAAAATTGGATTCTAAAGTACTTATGTGTATTTTTAAGTAAAATTATTGGGGCCCCTCCAGATTTATTTGATTCACCCCTCTAGATTTTGTGTGGTTCATTTAGATAACATCACATCAAATTTATAAAATATTCTGATTAGAAAGGGACAAATTGTTTAATTATTTCTTCATTTATTTATTTCATCACTGTAAGTATTTTATCAATAGGTAATGCTATGCGTACTAATGAAGTTTACTAATCAGCGTACTAACGAAGTTTATTAAAATTACATATGGTACCCATACTATGCGTATAATATCTGTACTATGCTTAAGGTTAATACGTTGATTAGTAAAACTCGTTAGTACGCATAGTATAATTATTTATCAATTGACATGAAAGGCAATGTAATTTTAATTTCTCAATTCTTACACTTTTGATTGTTTATCTCTTTATATATCCTTTGTCAATTCCACAATCCCTTTCTTGCAAATTTTAGTTATAGTTACTAAATTCTAAATTGATAAAATTATAAAATAAATAAATAAATAAATTGAAAAGACTAGTAAAATAAATGAAAAAGGGTTTGAATTAAATAATTAAAAAAATAAATCCAAAAAAGTTAAGAAGATTAAACACTAGAAAAACAAAAAGTAGAAAAACCGGCTTAAGACTAAATTTAATAAAAAAAATAACACAAACTAGAAAAAAGAGTACATTATCGTTAGTTTCACAAAACACTTTCTTATAAGCCAAAGGTTACCATTTTATTTCAGAACCTTTTTATAAGACAAAAGTTACCATTTCAACCATCTACTACAAACACAAGATAAGGAGTTAGGATAAAGGGTAAGATATAATATTCTTCCACTTCTTAATTCTTGAATCGAGTATCTCATGAGAACATGTTGTTATCAAAAGAGATTTCAAGTCTTTATTATTATTATTATTTTTTTTCAAAAGGCTCTATACTAAAAAAACATAAAAGCATTGTCGGATCCATATATGTACAATAAATTTGTCATTTATCCATTAGTCTCCAAATGTTACTTTATGCCTAGTTCTCAAAAACTATTATACAATGATATCTTATCTTTGGTTTCTAAAGCATTCAAGCAATTAATACCACTATTTTGATTAGGCAAAAGGTAGAAAAATAATAATAATAATTTGGGAATAATAAAATACAGGGCCTTTTTTGTTTATCTACTCTATATTCAGTGAGGGGAAGGAAAACCAACAGCCAACAAAAAGGCATACAATCAATTCTAACCGTCCCACCGAACATAAAAATATCATCTGCCACAAAATCCCACAACCCCAACGAACGAACTCAAGTTCAAAACTTGAGACACCGCAAAACCCTACAATCTTCGAAATCGAAAGGAAATCATGGCTTTATCCCTCGGAAATTATCAGCTAACCAAACAATCCATGAAATGATGAAATTATCCACAACGAAAATCTTAATCATCTACTTAGTTCTTCAATTGATGATTAGTTTAAAAGCAAGTGCAACATAATCTTTATCACAAACCAAACTAACAAATCCCCCAAATGAATCAATCAATTAGATCACACAACATAGGTAGATCTATCGGATCATAAGCAAAACAAAACAAACCCAGATACAAATTTGAAATCAGAAGCAAACCCAGATAGAGATGATAGAATGAAGGACAAAAGTGGAAATTAACTAAATGAGAAAAGATGATTGTAAAAACGATGTCGTTTACTCTTGTCATGCTATGTTTACTTATAAGCATATCACGTGTATCTTGTACTGTTAGTTAGAAAAAGAATTATTCAGTTTTTCAGTTTTGTGCTCTCTATTTTTCTTTCTTTGCTTTGTTAGTTTTCTTGAGCTTGTAGAAGAAGATTCTTCTTCATCCTTTCATGGTATCAGAGCCTTAGACACACGTGTTTGGAAAAGATTTGGTCCTGTGTTTTTTGACTTTCTGGTTTTCTGTTCAATTCAAGTCTCTGTTTGCGAAAACCTCTCTGTGAAAAACAGAAGGAAAATACCTCAATTCAAATGGAGAATCCAATTACACCGCCAACACTTCCTTTAATCTCTGTCAAGTTGAGTGACAAAAATTATAATTACTGGAAGTCTCAAATTCTTCCAGCTCTCACTGGCCATGGACTTGAAGGCCATATCACGGGAGAGAAAGTTTGTCCTCCGATGTTTATAATGGACAAGACAGATGGATCTGAGCAACCAAAGAAAAGAGGTAACCCTAACTATTTTTCTTGTCAACGAACTGATCAGTTCTTAGTGAGCTGGTTAAATTCTACTATTTCTGAGTCCATGTTTCGTCTTGTTAGGAAATGTATTACTACTTATGATATCTGGAATACACTTGAACTGCACTTTCATTCAGCCTTTAAGGCTCGAACTTTACATTTGAGAAGTCTTTTACAAAGTACTAAGAAAGATGCACTTACTATGAATGAGTATGTATTGAAAATGAAAGAACTTGGTGATGAGTTAGTAGCCAGTGGAGTCTTAATCAGTGATGAAGAACTATTATTGTACATATTAGACGGCCTAGGACCTGAATATGATGCTGTTGTAGCCAACTTAGTTGCAACAAGTAGTCAAGTTACTCTACAGGAAGCTCAATTCCTTCTTTATAAGCATGAAATCCGACTTGAAAGATAACATAATGTGTACTCTAATCTTTCTGATCACTTAGCTTCAACATTACTTGCTACAAAGCAGAGTGAAACTGCTGTTAATATAAGTTCTCAGTACAAGAATGGGAATATAACGGCATCTTACCAATAAATGCATCATCACATCTTGAGAATTCAAGTGTTCAACCTGCCTATCCTCCTGCTCAGTACTTGACCTCACAGACTGGCCATCCTGATGGTGGAAATATATTTCCACATGAATATCGACATTCTTCTCAGTATGCTCATTCTCAGTACTTGACTCCACAAAATGGTTCTCCTGATGGTGGATTTTCTCATTATCCTGGAATGATGATGTTTGGTCCTAACATGCAAAGAGGACGAGGCAGAGGTCAAGGCTATTTTTGTTCTAAACTGATTTGCCAAGTATGTAGGAAGACTGGCCATTTTGCTCTTCACTGCTCTCACCGGTTTAATCATGAATATCAGATTATTGCTGGCTCACTTCCTGTTAACCCAACCAACACCACAATTCCTAGTTACACTGATGCTTCGACCCAAGCATTAATGGCAGCAAGAGTCATGCCTCCTCAGCCCTTTTCCTGCTCATCATATGGACCTCAGTCTAACCAAAGACCTGAATTTAACTTTCGACTACAACCACCTCAATCAAACACTCCTCAGGTTCAATCATCTTATACTTCAGTTAGTGCTACTTCACCACAGTATGTTTCACCTTTATCACAACAGTATAATGTGCCTCAATCATCCCTAACAACTCTATTTACTGGTAACAGAGTAAACTCTAATCCAGTAGTCACAGGTCTATCTAACCAAGGATCCTCATTTGCATCTGCCACTCCTCACACTTTAAATGATCAGACCTGCTTTGTAGACTCTGGAGCTACAAATCATATGACAGCAAACCCTCAGAACATGCTTCTTCCATCAGCTTATCAAGGAGATACTCAAGTTCAGGTTGGTAATGGACATACAGTTCCCATTACACATACAGGTATTAAATTTATACCTTCTGATTTCTCTTCTAAGGTGTTGAGTTTGAGAAATATGTTGTGTGTCCCTAGTATAGCCAAAAATCTCTTGAGCATTTCACAAATAACATAGGATAATGATGTTATTGTTGAATTTCATGCTGCACATTGCTTTATAAAGGACAAAACAACTAAAGACATACTTCTACAAGGGAGTCTAGAAGATGGGCTGTACCAGTTGCATATGTCTCTGCCATTTTTTGGATCTCTTGATGCAGTTATGTCATCCATCATCCTCATCTGCAGTTCCAGCTTTCTGCTCTCCACTTAATGCTGAAGGAAATAAAGTTTCGGTTTCAAAAGCTGGATCTTCTAGTTTTAACTCTGTTTTAGCAGCAAATAATTGTACTTCTGTTCATCCCGTATTAGATGCAAAGCTTAGTACTACCTTGCTATGGCATGTTAGGTTAGGACACCCTCAAGAAAAGAGTTTAAAAGTTGTGTTGAATAAGCTGAATGTATCCAGTTACTTTGGCAATAAAACACCTTTTTGTGAGGCTTGCCAATATGGTAAAATGCAACAAGCACAATTTCCTATATCTCATTCTCATTCACAAGCTCCACTTGAATTAGTTTACTCTGATCTATGGGGACATGCCCTTGTTAAATCTTCTGAAGTTTTTCGCTATTATATCATATTTGTGGATGACTACAACAGATTTATGTGGATATACCCACTGAAAGCTAAATCTGAAGCATTTCCCATCTTTATAAAGTTTCATTGTTTGGTTGAAAAACAGCTGAATTATAAGCTTAAATGTTTGCAAACAGATTGGGGAGGTGAGTTTAGGATATTTTCCAAATATCTAGACCAACATGGCATATTCTTTAGACATCCATGCCCCTATCTGCACCAGCAAAATGGTCAGGTAGAAAGGAAACATAGAGCCATTACTAAGTTTGGACTATCTCTTCTTGCACATGCAGCTATGCCACTTCATTTCTTATGGCAGTCCTTTAGTACTGTAGTTTACTTGTTGAATAGACTACCCTCAGCTTCCCTTGATTATTCAATTCCATTTACATTGTTATTTGGTCAAGAACCAAACTATAATGATCTAAAGGTGTTTGGCTGCTGTTGTTACCCCTTCATTAGACCATATCAGAAGCAAAAATTTGGTTACCATACTGAGAAGTGTGTTTTTCTGGGTTATAGCCTAGTTCATAAAGGCTATAAGTGTATGTCCTCATTCGGTAAGTTGTATATTGTCAAGCAAGCCAAGTTCAATGAGTATGATTTTCCATTTAAAAATGATTTCAAGAATGTTTCATGTGAGAATAGTAAGGTTGCTGGACTAACTAATGCTCCCATCTTTCAAAGTTCTTGGCAGCTTCTAAACTGTTCTATCTATTCTTCAGATCCAATAACTACAAGTTCCCCTGAGTTTTGTGCAGGTCAAGCTCCGGATTATCAATCACTAGTAAGATCCTCTTTACACCATCATACAGATCCATCTGCATCAGCACCTGCAGCTTAGCAAAATACTTCATCTGAGTGCATTTTCTAGATTCCAGTTCAACTAAGTTGTGTGCAGTCCAAGCTCCGAATTCTCAATCACCGGTGAGGTCCTCTCTACACAATCATACAAACCCATCTGCAGCTCAACAAAATGCTTCAACTGGAGTGCATTTTCCAGGTTCTAGTTCAACTAAGCTGTGTACAGTCCAAGCTCCAGATTATCAATCCCCGTGAGGTCCTCTCTACACAATCATACAAATCCATCTGCAGCTCAGCAAAATGTTTCAACTGCAATGCCTCTCTCAGATTCCAAGTTACAAAGAACTCAACCTACTGCATGTGAACCAATCTCTGCTCAGCAGAATCTGTCACCTGTCGTACCTTCTTCAATTGTATCTCTTCTAAGACCTAGGTTACAAAGAAATCAGTCTGCTGATCAACCACCTGACAGATGCACAACACCTACAGAGTACATATCTTCTTCTGAGCATCCAGGAATTCAATTGGAAGTTGATTTATGTTTTCCTAAGTTCCAAACTCAGAATACTCAGAACACTCATCTGATGGTGACCAGGTTCAAAAGCAGTTTGAATTCATCCAATCCTTGTGCCTATTTATCAAGTCAGACAATCTTAGTTGAGCCTAAATCTGCAACTGAAGCCTTAAATACACTAGAATGGAAAGATGCAATGTTGACAGAATATAATGCATTTATGAACAATCAGACTTGGGAACTGGTGCCTTGTATGCCTGGAATGAATGTAATAAACAACAAATGGGTTTTTAAGACCAAACTGAATTATGATGGATCTTTGCAAAGGTATAAAGCAAGGCTTGTTGCAAAGGGATTTCAATAAGCACCAGGCTTGGATTATTTTGAGACTTTTTCACTTGTTATCAAAGCTGCCACCATAAGAGCCATGCTATCCTTGGCAGTTTATCATCAATGAGATATCCAGCAAATCGATATCAACAACGCCTTTCTTAATGGTGAGCTAACCGAGATTGTTTACATGTATCAACCCGAAGGTTTTGCTGATCCACATTTACCAAAGCATGTTTGTAAGTTACATAAAGCCTTGTATGGCTTGAAACAAGATCATAGAGCTTGGTTCGACAAGTTGAAGAGTGTATTACTGTCTTGGGGTTTTGAGAATTCTGCTGTTGATGTTAGTCTGTTCTACTTCAAAAGAGAAGCTCAAGTCATCTATTTGCTGGTGTATGTAGATGATATCCTTCTCACTGGGAATGATAATCATCTTATTAAGCAAATTGTGATAGATTTGAATAGACAATTTGCTCTCAAAACCTTGGGGTCTCTTAACTACTTTCTTGGTTTTGAAGTGACTAAAAATTATTCCTCACTGCTCTTAACGCAAACCAGGTATACTCATGAGCTGCTAAACAAAGTTGGCATGGCAGATTCAAAACCTTGTCAGACTCCTATGGCTCTCGGAACAAAACTCAGTAAAGAGGATGATGAAGTATTTGATCAACCTTCTCTCTATAGAAAGGTTGTGGGGAGCTTGCAGTACTTAACTCTGTCTAGACCAGATATAGCATTTGATGTAAAAAAACTTAGTCAGTTTTTGAAGACTCCCATGGTTGCTCAATGGTCAACATGTAAGAGAGTACTTCAATACATTCAAGGGACCATTCATCATGGCTTGTTATTCACCAGAGATAAAAGATTTATTCTTGAAGGATATGCTGATGCAGATTGGGCCAGTGACACTAACGATAAGAAATCAACTAGTGGGTATGGAATCTTTCTGGGAGGAAATTTGATCTAGTGGAGTTCAAGAAAACAAAAGGTGGTCTCTCTGTCATCTACTAAAGTAGAGTACAGGTCTTTGTGTCAAGCCGCCACTGAAATGGTTTGGTTTCAAAATTTGTTTACAGAACTAGGAATTGAAAACACACTCACGCCTGTTCTGTGGTGTGACAACATGAGTGCAGGGGCTTTGTAATCAAACCCTGTCTTCCATGCAAGAACGAAGCACATTGAAATAGATGTGCATTACGTCTGAGAGTTGGTTGTTGATAAACGAATTAGTGTGCAGTATGTGGGTACTGAATATCAGCTGGCAAATATCCTAAAAAAGCCCTTGTCTGGACATAGATTTCAGTGGCTAAGGGAAAAGTTAAAAGTTGTAGAATTAGTAGAAGAGAAAAGCTAATGAAGAAAGAAGTCAGTTAAAGTTGTTGTTTGGTGGAGAAAGAAATCAGGAAAAATTGCTATTTGCTGGAGATTTGAGAAAGTTGTTGGTCGCTTCAGTTTTTTTTTGTAATTTCTCATAAGTCACTTACAAGCAACGGTGTCATTTTGTAATGGTTAAAAGCTATTGTCTTGTTTGCTTCATCAGTTCACTGTTGTTATTCGCTTCATCAGCCATTGTTCACTTCATTAGCTCTCTAACTTCATCAGCTCGTTGCAGATTCGTTATTAAAAGTTGTAGATTCATCAGTTCACTGTTGTTGTTCGCTTCACCAGCTCGTTGCAGATTCGTTATTAAAAGTCGCAGAATTAGTAGGAGAGAAAAAAAAAAAAAAACTAATGAAGAAAGAAGTCAGTTAAAGTTGTTGTCAAGAATAAAACTGCAGATGAGAAGTGAAGAAAGTGCAATGAGTGTTACGATGAAGAGGGAATATGAAGATAAGAGGAGAAGTAAAGAATGTTTGGTTTATGGGGGAATGATAGAATGAAGGACAAAAGTGGAAATTAACTAAATGGGAAAAGCTGATTGTAAAAACGATGTCATTTACTCTTGTCATGCTATGTCTGCTTATAAGCACATCACCTGTATCTTGTATTGTTAGTTAGAAAAAGAATTATTCAGTTTTTCAGTTTTATGCTCTCTGTTTTTCTTTCTCTGCTTTCTTAGTTTTCTTGAGCTTGTAGAAGAAGATTCTTCTTCATCCTTTCAGAGGTGGATATATAAGAGGAAGTGTTTAACAAAAAGTAACAAAGGAAAAGTACATATAAAAGAGTAATAAGAGAGATGTGCTTGCTTCGTTGGTTTAGAAAATTCCTAAAGCAAATAATATCTTCCAAACTTTGCCTTATTTCATCATAATAGTGCCACTTTCGTCATTCTTTTTTTAATTCATTATATAGTATTGGTAATGTGTATTGGGATTGATTTTTTTGAAAAATAATATATCTTGATATTTTTCTTATTATATCTGGACAAATTTGATACACTTGAAATATAAGTATTCAATTAATAAGTGAATTTATTGTAAGATAATTAGTGCGTAGAGTATATCAAGATCTACGGTCAAATAAGATACTAGAAAGAGTGTTTGACACACTCAATATACTAAAGCCTAGAGGAGTGTTTGACATATTCCATATACTAGATAATCATATGATAATCGAGTATGTCAAGAATTCCTACTTGATTTGAATATGGTATCCAAATATGATAATTCGGTCCATTTAAGTGAGAGTGTGACTAAATGATTTCTTAAAGTGAGGGTTTAAAAAAAAAAAAAAAAACTCAAAATATGATATATATATATCATATTCAAGTTCTAAATAAGTGCACAGACAATTCTACATATGAGATTTAAGTTATTGTATCAGACTATATATTAAATGAGGGTAACTTAATTAAGCCCTATTTTATAGGCTTCTTAATTTTCTTTTATGCTTTCAAAATGTGATCCTAAATTTGTTATAGGAGATCCGTTAAGGTAGTTTATAAATTAATTGACTTGTTCATTGTAAGATGGCATTTACTTAGAATGATTATTCATTAAGGATAAGACTTAATTTTGGTGCATTTGTTTATTAAATAAATTACCATCATTTAATGCAATTAGTAACTTCTATTTTTATTTGGAATTTCTCCTTTCTTTGTAAATGAAAGAAAAAATTTTAAAATTATATTTATTTATATTTGTAGATAATTAGTTTATAAAATTATCATTAGTCGCTATAATTTAGACCAAATGGGCCTTGGTGTTGTGCTAAATTAACCATTCTATATATCTAAGTGGGCTGTGGTCTGCCCAACACCTTTGGACCATAAGCCCATGAAATTAGGCATTTTTAAACCCAAAACTGATATTATAATAAGATAAACAAACCTTTGGAGAAGGAGAAGAAGAATAGTAGAATGATAAATACATAAACAGCTTACAAGGGAATAATAATAATAATAATAATAATAAGTGCCTTAACCTTGAAATAATCACGTCACATTAAACAATAGATAAGTAAGTGACGTGAAAGAAAGAATTTGTGTGGCTGCTATTGAAAGAAACCAAAAATGTTCTGGAAAAACTTACCAGATATAGAGTATATGTGTATATTTATACCAGAGTAATTACATTTAGATGAGATCAAAACCTCAGAAAATCTAAGGTTGTTACAAGAGATAAACATAGATTACAAACATTCAAATCTAAGGTTGTTACAAGAGATAAACATATATTACAAACATTCAAATATAAGATAGATGAAATGCAGCTCACTGGTTTAACAGAAATGCAGCTCACTGACTTGGCTTTGAGTTTTCTTGACTATTTGAATGATCATCATCGTTATCATTAACATTCCCCCACAAACTGGCAGGAAGATCGCAGATAGCCAGTTTGTCACGAAGGAAACAAAATCTATCAGTTGTATGCCCTTTGGTGAAAATATTTGCAGGCTAAATAGAAGTTGAAATATGCTCCAAAATGATGTCTCGGTGTGCGACTTTCTCACGCACAAAATGGTAGTCCACCTCGATATGCTTAGAACGTGCATGAAAAATAGGATTGGAAGCAAGTGCAAAGGCACTAATGTTATCGCACCAGATAATAGGAGGTGAATCAAGAGAAATTTGCAGTTCACATAACAACATACGTAGCCAATACACTTTAGCTGTAACTAGAGCCAGACATCTATATTCAGCCTCAATGCTTGATTTAGAGACCACTGGTTGTTTCTTTGCCGACCACGAGATAAGATTGGGACCAACAAAAACACCATAGCCACATATTGAACGTCTATCATCGGGATCATCGGCCCAATCCAAGTCACAATATGTGTTAATGGAGAAAGAACCAGGTCTAAAAAAAGGCCAAAGTCCAAAGTATTTTTCAGGTAACGTAGGACACGCTTGGCTGTAGTTGGTGCTTGAATATGTTGGCAAAGTTGATTCATGGAGTAGGCGATATCTAGGCAAGTGAGAGTTACATATTGTAAGGCACCGACTGTGTGACGATATTCGGAAGGATCAAGCAGGGGGTCTCCATCAAATTTGGATAGCTTAGTACCTGAAACACATAGGCACGATAAGGACATATGCCAGTGAGATTGACACGATCCAAGAGATCAATAATATATCTTGTCTGCCGAAGATGTAAACCAGAAGAATCACGAGTAGCTTTAATACCTAGGAAGTATGATAATTGCCCAAGGTCCTTCATAGCACAGTCCAACTGAAGATTAGAGATTAGCTCATCAATAAACGACCGAACATTAGATGTCACGAGAATGCCGTCCACGTAAACTAGCAGAAAGGCATGTGTAGAGTCACGGTGATAAGTGAACAGAGAGGGATCAACCTGAGAGTTTACAAATCTGAGAGATAAAAGGGCAGTGGATAAGCGATTAATCCAAGCCCGAGGCGCTTGTTTTAATCCATAAATAGATTTATGCAACTTACACACAAACTGTGGATTGGTAGGATCTTCAAAACCTTTAGGTTGAGCCATATAAACTTCCTCATCCAAAATTCCATGAAGGAAAGCGTTGGACACATCTAGTTGCTGAATGTCCCAATTAAATGAGATAGCAAGGGAGAGTTCCATGCGAACTGTGGAAGGTTTAATAACTGGGCTGAATGTGTCAAAGAAATCAATACCACTATGCTGGAGATAACCAACTGTAACTAGTCATGCTTTAAGTCTTTCAATACTTCCATCTGGTCTGCGTTTGGATTTAAAAAACCCATTTACTCGGAACAACATTTTTGCCAGGTGGACGAGGACATAAAGTCTAGGTTTGATTCTTCAACAAAGCTTGGAATTCAGACTCCATAGCTGAATGCCATTCAGGTATAGTAGTAGCTTGAGCATAGGAACTGGGCTCAGAAATAATCACACCTGCATGCAAAACTCAAAGGGGTTGACGTGTTGAGTAATAGAGATGAAAATCACGGTATGTGCGGGGCTTAAGATGACTAGTTTGTGATCTAGTGACAATGTGAAAAGGAAGGGGCTGCACCGGTAGGAGCAGTAGGTGGGGGCTCAAGGATGTTGCTCGGAGAAGAGGAAATAGGAGAGGCAATGTCTGGTGGAGTGTCTGGTGGAATGGAGAAGTCATGGTCAGTAGGAATTATAGGAGTAGTGTGGGGTGGTGAAATTGAAGTGGAAGGAGAAGATGAGGGAAAAATGTGTGAAGGTGGAAAAGGAAGTAAGTGTGGAGAATTACCTGTTGAGGGAACGCTGCCGCTAGAGTCCATGATAAGAGATTGTACACGAGCAAGGAACACTGCCTCATCAAAGATCACATTTCTGGAAATATACACACGTCGGGAGGAAGGATCATAGCACCGAAATCCCTTCTAATTAGAACAATAACCAATGAAAATGCATGGTGTGCTACGGTAAGAGAGTTTATTAGGCATGTAAGGTTGAAGACATGGAAATCATTGACACCCAAAGGAACGAAAATAACTAAAATCTGGAGGAAGATGAAATAGACATTCAAAGGGTGAAGAAAAATTGAGAACTTTAGTGGGCAATCGTTTAATGATAAAAATGGAAGTTAAGAAAGCATCAACCTAAAATTTCTTAGGTAAGCCAGATTGCGTAAGGAAAGTGAGTCCCATTTCAACTATATGACGATGTTTCCTCTTGGCAAGACCGTTGTGTTGAGAGGTATGCAGACAAGAGAGCCGATGAAAGATCCCATTATTACTCAGAAATTGTTTAAAAATGGTGGAACAATATTTGCCACCATTGTCACTTTGTAATCACTTAATGGGATAACTAAATTGCTTTTCTACTAAAATTTTGAATTTGACAAACGGAGCGTAAACATCTGATTTATTAGAAATGGGATATAGCCAGCAAAAGCGAGTAAAGTCCTCAATAAAAATAACATAGTAGAGACAACCACTCAAAGATGGAGTGGAAGTGGACCAGACATTGGAATGAATTAACTCTAGAAGAGCAGTTGACTCTCGTGAGGAATCAAAAAATGGCAACTGCTTAGACTTACCTAGTTGACATGACACACAAATAGACTTTTTATTGAATGAATCACTAACAGGTAGAGAATAATTATGAATAACATTATGCAAAGTAGACAACAAAGGATGTCCCAAACGACAATGCCAAGTAGTGGTAGAGGTCTTAACCCCAACAGCCATGGAGAAAGCATGAAGTTTAGATGATGATAGCTTGGAGAAAGCATGAAGTTTAGATGATGACAACTGTTGTAGGTTGATCGGGTGCAATCCTCTATCACTGGGCCCCTTCATGAGCTTGTCCCTCGTCTTGAGGTCCTTCACAGAAAAATTGGAACCAGTAAGTTCAAATAGCACATTATTGTCCTTACATAATTTATTAATGGAAAGAAGATGAGCAGAGGCTTGAAGGCAATAAGCAACGTCGTTTAAGGCAAAAGTAGAGGAAGAAGTTTTAATAGTAGCATTGCCAATACGCGAGATTATCAAACCTGCCCCATTACCTACGCCCACGGTATCAGTGCCTTCATAAGGCTGAGAAGTTGCCAAATTAGTCGCATCAGAAGTAACATGAATATTCGCACCACTATCAGCGTACCATTGATGTTGATTAATGTAGGTGGTATTGGCCTCAGCAACCATAGCAGCTAATTCGGTTGGAGGATGATGTCCCTAAAAAGAATAATTCATGCGATTAAAGCAATCCAGTGCCTGATGTCCCTCTCGTTTGTAGATTTGACATGGAGATCAAGAGTGAGACGCAGAAGGAGCAGGTGGAGCCAAAGGAGGGGACGTAAAATGAAAATCACTTTTTTGAATCTGATTGTTCTTCCTTTGATCGTGTAACAAGACCATTTTTCAAGAAGGAAATTGGTTAATTTGAATTTGTTTTAATTAACTAGCTAGACTTGTCGTTTTAGTCTCTGAATATATAAGCTTTTGACAGCATGCTCTGCACCTTATATAAGGAGGGCATGAAGGAGGCCAGTGCATGCTTGTGCAATTGCAAATTAAAGTTGCTTAAAGCATGCGCATAAATGCATGGATGCCCTTTTGAAGGAGGAATAATTTTTGGGCGATCCTTGATTTTTATGCTATAACCAAAATTTTTTTTTTTTTTTTTTGGTAATAACTGAGGTGTTTGAGTTAGTTTACGTACACCATGAGTCCATGACTAATCTTCAAGGAGACCTATCTCATGTTGAGTATTAGGCTATTAGCCAGAATTTTTTATTGTCGAGTTTCACGTTGGATGATAATTAAGTAAGAGGGTTTTGAACTTTATAAAGCAAAAAAGTCACTCCATTCAATAAATTATTTTTGGAAGTAGATGGATTCAGGTATTCGAACGAGAAACTCTAATGCTTATAAGGAGGGTAGTGGCTCGATCCAATATGTCAATCTTCTAGATCGAATGATAACTCTAACTAATAGGCTAGTTTTTTAGTTACTTGGAATGATTCCATTGAATAAATTAATCTTTTAAGTTTGATATCTCAATTTTTAGATAAATTTATGCAACATTGAAAGATATTTTATATGAGATTCTCAGTATCAATATAATGCTACTTCAAATCTTTAATAACATAGTGTTCGATCAAAAAGAAAAGAACTTTCTTTTGTTTTATCCTTATATGGGATTTTGTAAATGAACAATCTACTGTAAATAGAAATCTTTGCTCTTAAAAAATGTTATAATAAAGAGGAACATGATTGGTGGTCCTTCTAAGAATACACTAAAGTAGTAGTGAAATCCAATTCCTGAAGAAAGATGGATCAAAGTTTCCATAAAAAGTGACTTTCTTTCTTCTTGGTAATGGTAATGGGTGGTGTGATCCTGGTTCTAATTGGACCTGCCAAAGTCTCAGCTTTATCTCATATATATTTGCAGGGCAGACTCGACTTAATGCTTCATTATTCACCTTCTTTTTTGAATCTTAATTTGTCATATTTGATGTGTCTATGTCAAAATCCCCCTCTTTAAAAGCATTCTCTGATTGAATATCTAGATATAAAGGGATATCTTAATCCAATTAAAGCAACCAATATCACATTTTCATGTTTTTTTAAAATCAATGATGCTTCCATTCAACATAGTATTACACTACCATTATACGAAATCCAAAAGTAAACTTCATTTGTATTTGTTGGGGAACTTGGCTTGTTTAATCAAGAAATTAGGGAAGTAGCAATGGTCAAGAATACTCTTGGGGTTTTCTCTATATTCTATAATTATTGAATGAGTTGTGTAAATCTTGTGTGATTGTATTCTCTTCTTTAACAACGCACTGAGAGGTTAGAATGAAACTCAACGTGAACATAAAATTGGTGAACACTCGAATTACAATCATCTTGTATTCTTTTTCATTATGATTACGTGTAAGTCTTGTGTTGGTTGTAAAGGTGTCCTCGCACTAATATAAATCCAAATTAATTGAAGAATCAAAAGGGAATATGGACAGACTTTGGGTCAGCTAATGGAGTTGAATCAAACTGCCACATAAGCCCATAAGAAAATAAAGCAGAATCCCATTACAAAAAATGGGGAGAGTTGAGCAATTGTGGCCTTGTTGTGTTGTGTCTTTCGAGAATTTCACTAAAATTGGTTCATCTAGATTGTGTCTTAGTCACTTGCGAGAAGATACTGATTCTCTTTGGAAACACTTTAATTTTTATCATGTCCACCACCACAACACTGGCTAGCCATTTCGCGCAACTTTCTTCATGATAATGTGAATTATTTTTACTTATATTCAGAAAAAGGGGATAATATAAGAGAAAGTGAAAGAAAGCTATAAGTTGATTAGGAAATTCCATATATATATAAAAAACATTGCATAAATAATTATATATAATTTATAAAGAAAAAAAAATGTATAAACAATTGTATGCATTTTGAACCACCATGGGTTGTCCAACGGTCAACTATGACTCTTGGATATATTACTCAAAAGGTCTTAAATTTGATTTATCTGGGTTGCTAATAAAGGTATCCACTGAAGAGATTTACTCAACTGTCAACTTTAAGGTCTCGGAAAATTAATTGAGATACACGTAAACTGGGTCAGACATCCTAATAAAAAAAAAATGTATGCATTTTGGTACATGATAGAGCGTGATTACAACGGAAACCATGTAAGTTATACATTTAAATTTGATATTTTACCTTCAAATCCTAGTAGTAGCCATCCATTCACCTTCCCAAAATCTCGACAGTTACTAACCAATAACCCCAACCCCAAACCCAGTTTGATAGCAATAGTAACTTACCAAACTGGACTGTCACCTCCCTAAACTATTTGGAAACATATATGAAATTGGATTCTAAATGCATCTTTCATCACCATTACCATCCATTATCGTATTCATGCTCAGATCTCACTTTATTTTCGTGTCTTTTAACACAACTGGCTTTTTTGCCTCAGTCTTCCTCTTTTTCTTCTTTAGAAACCCATCTTTTGTTCAAGTCCTGGAGTGATGGATGAAGAGTTGGGGAGAGAAAGGTTTATGTTAAGTTATATATTTTTCTTATTTTTTATTAATTAGAAATTATAATAATAATTTTTTATTAAAATTAAAATAATGAGTCATTTACCTATTTACCCTCGAACTGTTAAAACTAACAGCAAAGTGTTTAACGGTCAATAGACGACAGAACGTGGAGAGTTATGTTGGATAAGGTGTGGTGGGGTTTTCTTATGGCAAACCTCAGGGGGTTTAGGGTATTATTCTCGTTATTTAATATAAAAAATCGACACTTGTGCATAGATTAAAGGTCAATTTAATTATATATTTCATCCTTGGTTAAGCTATCATAATCATGACATAATTAACTAAGCCTTTGGTCTTGGGATGAGTCTATGTACATTAAGATATCAAAGTAATATCATCCGAAACTTTGATATACATTAATTAATAACATTTACAAGTTGTTCATTGGGGTAGTTTGCTATCAATTTTAAATATTAATTATTTCCTAAAAAACAGGGTCCCATGATTTTTGTCAAATAGTATATATCAATTATCAAATGCTTGTTCAATAATTAGAAAATGAAGTAGAAATTTAGCGATAAAAAACCCAAAAAAATACCATAAGTCAATAGGACCAGTTGTGTTACTTGTGTATATTAATATCTTATATTATATTATTATTTTAAAATAAATTTGTTAAATATAATAATAATAAAAATAATAATAATAAGTGTGTGTATTAGTAGTAATCATTACCAAGTAAAATCCCTAATTTATTTCAAGAAAATATGAATATTGCAGTTTACATCAAACACGTGTTAAATAGTAGTTTTGAGACCTAATTCCTATCGGCACCCAGCTGTTAAATTGTTAATTTCAAGGGCGAAATAGTTTGTATAAAGATACATAGATTACTTGAAGAACAATTAAGAAGGAATGTGTTATCCAAACGACGACGTGGGCTAAGGCTTCAGAGGGCGTGAGTAAATCTAGTGCTAACTAATTGGCTCCACGCTCCACGCACACAAACCTTAAGCCATTCACGTTACAACAACCTTTCTTTTTTCTTGTCAATTCTTAAATTGACTTGATTTGATTATGACTTTAATTTAATTAAATCATATCTATTCCTTGTTCCAAACATTTACTTATGTTCATAAAAATTATTTCACCTTTAATTTTCAGAAAATAACTCACAATTTAAAAAAAAAATAAAAAAAAAAAAATATTATACATTTACGATTAGATTAATAATATCAATTATTGATTCAAAATTTATGAAATTAAAACAAATCTATAGTATATTTAATGTTAATTACTTTTAAAAGTAGGAGTATATATATATTATCATAAATCATTTAAGTGACTTTTAATAAGGCAGCCAGTTGGGCAATCAAATCCCTAACATTATTCTTAGTGATTATTTTTGTTTTTGTTTTTGTTTTTTTTGTTTTTTTTTTTTTTTTTTTTTT